>NW_026020430.1:2135877-2761300 GCF_900185275.1 Solanum verrucosum
TTAAATAAGTAATGTCCTATTTTTCAATTAATGAAATTTTATAAAAATTTATCAAAGTTTTTGTTATTTGGATAAAATCAATTGTGTTATAAATTATTGGAATTTTATCCACGACAAATTTTTTGTTAGATATATTTTTTGCTAATTTCAAAATTATTTATTTATATAATTTTTATAAAGCATTTGTTTTTGAGATTAATAGGATATTTTCAAATACCTTTATTTCTAAAAAAAATAAAAATGAGATTAATAAGGATATTTGCAAACCACCTTATTCATTAAAAAATATTGCAGTTATGCTTCCTCTTTTTCTATATTTCTGATTCTGATTTCTGATATTACTGAATAAACAATAATTTTGCTTATGTATGTAACTGTTGATTCTCTTTTATAAAGAAAAAATATGTAAAGGGAGGAATACAATTAGTAGCCTCCTAAAACAAATCAAATTTCAACCTACGAATGTGTTATCATGATTACTCATTATTAATAACATTAGCATTTCCATCGAATATAACTCACCAATGTATATTTGCAGATCGTGATATATTTAACATACTTATTCATCAGCCTTCGTGTGTGAAAATGAACATTTTACTTTTAACGACATTCACGCATACATCACAACTAACTTACACATTTTTTTTCGGCCTTTTAAAAATATATATGGAACAAAAATTCTTAATTAGTGTTGATCTGAAATTTTTTACATGCTACAAATATATTTATAGGAAGCATAGGTAATAAAGATTTACCGTCAAAGAAATATTGAGCCACATATGCTAGGTAAATTACACCATTTCCTAAAGTCATCGGCCTAGTTCTTCGTGTAAGAAAAGTATAAAAATATTTGGCAACTTACTCGGACAAAATGATGTTTAGGAGTTCTTTGCCTATTGGAAACTAAATTCCTTTCAATAATTGCAAGTAGAAGATTTTAAAATTGTTTGAAATTTTGAAGTGCCAATTTTTATTTAAGTTAGGGCTTTATATAACATTTGGATAATTGATACATCTGATAGTTATTTATTTAATTGGGCTGCTTAAAATTTAAAATTCAAAATGAATTGGTTAGTAGTTAATTGGATCCTATTTTTTAGCAATGTGTAAAAGTGGGATAAAATTTATATTTCTTTTTTAATTGTTTTGGCAATCGGTTTTAAAATTTTAATTAATGACTAAGCTGTTTGTATTTTTTTTTAACTATGGATTTCATATTGGATTTATTTGGCATTCAGTTTGAATATTTTTAAAATAATAGCTAAATTATCTAATTAATTGTCATCATAAAATGAAGATTAATTCATTTTTGAAACAACAAATTTTGTAACAGTAGATTTTTGTATTATTATTTATTTATTATTATTATTATTATAGTAAACAGATATTTCTAATTTTAAAAAAAGAATACGTTGGAAAAGTTTACAGATTGTTTAAACATTTTTAAATTTTAAATTTAATTTAAAATTAACTAACTAATACAAAATTAAATTATTTAAAAAACTCAAATTCACAAATTCTATGGTGATGATATGCGTCACTTTTTTCCTATCCTATTATATATTTAAAATTATTTAAAATACTGAAAATTTGTGGTGTTGACATGTGTCAGTTTTTCTTCTACTTTTATATATAGATAGATAGATAGATAATAATAATAATAATAATAATAATAATAATAATAATAATAATAATAATAATAGTAATAATATATATATATATATATTATTGCTTTGAATTACCTTTATTCAGATGCATTTTTTTTCTTGGAAAAACTAAAGAAAAGACTGTCGTATATAAATTTAGTGAATTAATATGGTTGAGTTTTTTTGAGGTAGGAAGTTAAATAAGTGGGTGAGAAATTTTAGGGATAATTATTTATAGTTGAAGAATCTTTTTATTTTTTTTAAAACAATTTTAAAAATAAATAAATAGATAACTTTAGAAATTTTATAGCAAAGGATGTGTATTGGACAGTTTTGATATAATAATTTCTTATATTTTTCTGTTTATATAATAATATTTTCTTTACAATTTTGTACATTACTTAAATATGCTTTTAACGTTATTTAAACGTTAAGTTCCAATTAGATGGTTTCTCATATGGTTTACCAGAGAGAAAAAATTGATAGATCTTAAATGGGTTACCAGAGAGAACACACGTTAAACCATCCAAATAAGAGATTCATAAAGAACAACCGAAAAGGTAGCGGAGATGGAAACTAAATCTACGGAACACAAGAACAAACACCTACTACAACCATCAAGATTGTCGTGTTCTTTACCGACAATGATGGGTATGTCCATAGCTACCATGATTGACCAGAAAATAGTGAATGTAATCACTTATAATGTGCTAACAAGGTGCAAGTTGGAGCAGATTAGGACGGCGACGACTAAGCTCCTACCTTAGAACTATTGCTGGACGGAAAAAAAAAATTGTGGAAGAATCGAGGGTTTGAGTTATGCGGGTCGTGGGTGGGTTAGATTATGGGTAGATGGGTGGGTTTTATTAATTTGTGGTTAAAAATTAAATTGATTTTGGATAGACCGTTTAGATAATAACACGTGATCCTCCGTTTGTTATAAGGGTAAATATAACCCAAAAGATTGACGGTAAGAATATGAATAACCTTAAAGTACAACGAATGATATTGACATACCATTTATGATAATTCAGGAATATATTTATCATTTTTTTTCCATATATCACTCACAATGCCGAACCTATATCAAAAGCATCAAATTCTAGCACAAATAACAAGATAGAACAAACTCTGGGCTTGGACGAGACACCTTAAATGGGCTCACTAAATCCAATATCCCTGAACCCATAACTACCTAACCAAACAAACATTTCTACTATATTTACTACTCCCTTCATTCCTTATTAATTTAATTTTTGAGGTGTTTCACACCCTTTAAGAAAAATAGATTAAGACATAAATTGAACATAGTTTTCCATTTTTACCCTTATTAATTATTGTCAAATTTGTGATTAAAATAACTAAATATTAATTAATCACTACTTCCAATACTAACTAATGAAGGGTAAAATTGGAAGAACATTCTAAAAGTAGTCTTGAAAATCAAACAATTAAGTTAATTTGAAAAATGCCTCAAAAATTAAATTAATATGGAATGGAGGGAATAATTATTCCTATATTTTGAAACAATTACAGATTATCTCACTAATTAATAATTTCATATCATATTTAAATTAGATACATTTACATACATGTATTTTTGCTACCAGATGCATTGAAATAGAGAGAAACGAACTACATAGGAGGGAAGCGAACGAGATAGTCTATGAATATATATATATATATATATATATATATATATATATATATATATATCAGACTAGATAAGTTCTAAAATACAAAATACATAACATAGGGAGAGAGGTGAGCTAGAGAGTCAAATTTTAAATATCTTAATTTAATTTGATTTATGAATTTGGTGCAATTTGTCGATATTCTTTGAATACCCTCCAAGAAAACTTTTTTCGATTAGTCCTTTTGGTAGTTGGTTAACTTCAATTTCATACTCCCTCCGTCCACAATTGTTTGGCAAGTATACTAAAAATAGATGTCCAAAATTAATTGTCAATTTAAACAATCAAGAAATAATTAGTCATTTTTTTCCAATTCTGTCCTTAATGATTGTGTAGTTCAATTGAAAAGTTATGTGGACTTTTGGTATTCTTGATATAGTAGGGTTATATTAGTCAAATTACACCTTGTATTAAATTTTCCTTGAGGGATGTGCATGACCTTACCCTGACAAACAATTGTGGACGGAGGGAGTATTACAGTAGAACTTTTAAGGTACGTTCATTAATTGTATGTTAGAAGTGTTCCATTAATGTTTGATCAGGAGCAGTAAATATAATTTGTCTATAGTTAGCTAGCTAGTGTGTGCAAAAGGGACAATTCAAGAAATAACGTTAATTAATGAGTCAATTAATCTAAAAGAACCTGCACATTCATTTACGACCAATGAATTAATTTTACCTGGTATCAATATGACTAAAGGAGAGAGAACGATGTAATTATTTTGATATGTCACTATACAAAAGGACTCTACAGAAAAGGTTTAGCAGAAAATCTATTTGTATCTTGACATGTACTTGCCTTTTATGCTCTCCTCGTTTCAATTTGTTTGTTTTATTTTAATTTAACATAAAATTATTTTTTAAAATAAATTGAATCTTGTTTTTGTGAAATCGTGGAGACCCTCGTTTCTAAAAAAAAAAATGAAAACTGAGGGAATCCAACATTTTTTCAAGTGTAAAACTGCGGTTGAAGAGTATAAATTATAAACAACAAAAATATTTTATCAAATAACATATGTAGTCTAGGGGTTGAATTGTTCAATGTGTATAAAAATACTTGTATTCGATTCAAAGATGCTACATTTATATTGATGAAAATCGACGAACAAAACCTTCGACGTCTACTGTTTTTTCCCAAAAAATTATATCAATTTTTAATTTAAGGAAATCGACAGATGATCCTTTGTTTTAACCGAGGGAATTTGTACTGCCATTCTCCGATATATTTGAATTCGTTGATTTTGAATAAAAAAATAGTAAGTTGTCCATCAATTTCGACGCCTCTTTTTATATATTTTATAATATGTATAAAATTCAATATACGCCAAAATTTAAATAAATCCCGACCTCAAAACCATGATTAAAAAATAAAAATTAATCTAACATGAAAAGTTAGCTTATCTAGAAATTTTTCAAAAATCATATGAGGAAGCACATTGCTCCATCCTACATGGATTACTCACACGTTTTGTACAGTGTCTCTCTTATAGGAGTAGTATTTGGTTTTTCCTATTAGTAATAGTTACAATTAATATACCTTAGTATTCCCTCCGTTTTAAAACAATTGTCATGTTTCACTTTTTAAGAGTACATTTATTAATTTTCAAAGTTAAATAATTAGATTAGATATATCCGATATTTTAAAACTAAAATTTGGATATTCAAAAATTATATAAAAAAATATTATAAATTATAATTTTTATATCTTAAAATATTGATCAAAGTTCAGATTGTTTAACTCTAAAAAAGAAAACTATGACAAGTATTTTAATACTGAGGGAGTAATTTGGAAGATGTCAAATTATTCAGTATTAATCAAGCTACAATCATCAATTAGTTAAGCAAATTTATTTTATCTGAACACATGAAACAATTGAATTACAAGGTTAAGAGTAATGCAAAGTTTATAAATTAAGACCTTTCCAATAGTATTTGAGATTAAAACTATTTGAAAAAAAAAAAAAAAAAATTAGAAATAGGCCTATCCATTTGACCTGTATACCTTTTAATTATTATAAAAAGTGTACCTCTTAATTAATTAATTTAATCTCTTTATTTTGTTGTTCTAAATCCCAAGTCACTCTTTATATAAGACAAATATATAACAGAATAAGAGTCCTTGTACATTTCTCTATCTAGACTAGAAATGGGAAGATCTCTTGTTGTGATAAGTAATGTGAAAAAAGGGCCATGGTCACCTGAAGAAGATGATAAGCTTAAAGAATTCATTGAAAAATATGGTACTGGTGGAAATTGGATTGCTCTTCCTCAAAAAGTTGGTAAGAAAACCAAATAAAAATACTTTTTTTAATTTTATTTCATCTCTTTATGTGTTGATGACCATGCATGGTGCAGCTACAAGAGACTAAACCTACGGATTCGGTCGATCCCATTAACTTTTATTTCAAATTTTATATTTATATTAGGAAACTAATTCAATATATGGACATTCAAAAATATAACAACTAGTGTAATATCATAAATGGAATCTACGTACGGAGACCTTACCCTGACATTTATAGGATAAAAATATTGTTTTTAATGGACACTCGACTCAAAAAAGAAGAAGCATTCAAAGCAGGATTGCAAAAAAATAAATAAGACAATAAAAATAACAGGATACCAAAGCAAATGAAGTAATAGACACTAATAAGTACCGAAGAAAAAGAAATTACGCGATTACTACTTGATACTACTTCTAATAAGGAGGTACATGTGAAAATATTAGAACCAATAAAGTTCAAATATTGACACCGGCTATATATATAATGATGACTATGCATGTGGAATGTATTTCTTTTATATTTGCTGTTTATATAATTTGATGAGATTATGGTTTTGGATCACGACTAAAGAGGTGTGGAAAGAGTTGTAGATTGAGATGGCTAAATTATCTAAGGCCAAATATAAGGCATGGTAATTTTACTGAAGAGGAAGATAGGGTTATATGCAGTTTATATGCCAGAATTAGAAGCAGGTTACAAATTAGTTTTTAAAGCCAAATTTATTTAACAGTTCTCCATTTTATTTTATTTTCTGTTTTGGTCACTAATTAATTATCTACTACCTTTGGTGCCCCTTAAATTTCTTCAATTATCATGTGTTTGCATGACTTTTGAGACTAAAATAAATCTCATTAAATTAAAAAATTGAAAGAAGAACTTCAATGGTGTAGAAAAAGGGAAATTAAAAGATAAATATTAAGACTCAAAAAGAAAAGTAATACTCCATAGACATTTCTTCTGCATGCATGCCAGTTTTAGATCTTGGATCAAGTCTTTAATTACACAAATACAGCTTTAGGACACCATAGGCGGAGCTAGGTGGAGTTTGTGGGTTCGAATGAACCCAGTAGCTTTTTTGTTAACTTGTGAACTCCTAACAAAATTGATTGATAACTTTATGGTAAGAAAGTATCTGTGGAGATATTTTCCACACTATAGAGTTGTGGGTTCAACCCCCCCTATCAATTTTAAAGGAAATTTAGAATAAATTTAGAACCCAAAATTACTCATAATCCTGGTTCCGCCTCATAGGACACAAATCCAAAAATGTTGAAAACTATTCTATTTTTTCCCTTTTTCAATTAAGTACATGCAGTCAGATCTTTATTTCATTTTGACATTCAAGATTTTTTTAATTTGGAATTGATATTTCACATCTTGTTATATTATATGTTCTCCACAACAAATTTAACTATAACAATCACAAAATATCCAAACAATCGTTATTACAAAAAGGTTTAACATTCCTATCTTATGAATTTGACTTTAAATTTTGTATATTGGTACTTTAAAGATATTTTACACTATATTTATATAAGTTAACTTGAATAACATGTAACTTTTCGCAACATGTTTGATATATATACTCATGTTATCCGTAGATGGTTAAATCAAATTAATAGTGTAGAAACTATTTATACGGTTAACATATATATATAAACTTAAATGTTGTACATTTATGTGTCAGGTGGTCAGTTATAGCAACTCAATTATCCGGAAGAACCGACAATGATATAAAAAATTATTGGAACACAAAGCTTAAGAAGAAGTTCATAGGTTTTATTCACTCATCATCTAATATATTGTTTCCTCCTACAAGCACTCTTCAAACAACTTTTCAACCCCAAACCCAATCCCAAGCATCAATTTCAAATCTTTGAAGAGATTCATATCTAGAGCCCATTCCACTAGTCCAACCAAATTTCATGTACAACAACAATAACATGATGAACTTTCAATTAGGTACAAACAATCAACATTCTTATAATTTTCATGATCAAAGCTTAATGAATCCCATGCAAGCAATTAGTTCTTGTTCCTCATGTACAATATATACTACAAGAAATGTCATTTTTTGCGACAACTTTTAGTGGCGACACATATAGGTGCCACAGAAAAAAGAGCTTTTGTGGCAACTTCAAATGGTTGCTGCAGAAAGTGGTAGTATTAGTGGCGATCCCAATGGTCGCCTTTAAATGTGGAATTTTTAGTGGCGACAATTCATTAGTCGCCACAAATATGAATTAATATTTCTAATATAATCTGAATGAAAAAAAAATTGTGGCGACTTTTAAGAAGTTGCCACAAAATATATCTTTGTAGCGACCCTATCGCCACTAAAGGGTGGAGCTATTGTGGCATTTTTTTATAGTCGCCACAAAATCTTTTATTCTTTATTATTTATAATTTTCTATAGAAAAACCAAAATTTTCTTTATAGATGTAAAAAAGTTATTAACCTGTGTTTGGTCCTTTATTACTAAATAATAGTTGATAGTAATTCCAGATAAGCTAAATATAGTAAAAATCATACACATCCCTCAATATAAAATTATGATTTATTAGAAATTTGTTATAAAATATACTTTATTTTATTAGTTATTTTTATATATCATTGAAATATATTATAAAGTTATTATTATTTATTATTTTTATATTGATAAATAAATATTAGAGTTTTGATTACTATTAAATAAGTACCCAAATATTGAAACTCTTTGCATACTATAAAAATAATTAGTTTATGAGACACTTATTTTGTTCTACTTGTTTTTTTTAGTTTATAGAAATGTCATTTTTAATTTAGATAATTTCATAAATTAAATAAATAGACAAAATGCAAAAGAAACCCAAAATTGATTAAATAGAATCCCTAATGATATTCCCCTTTTCATTTAGGGAAAATTGTGCATAATGGCAAACTATTAATTGAAAATAAATAATATAGCTACTGTTTCATTTATTTCCTTTGAATAGCTACAGTTTCACATATCTTGCTACTGACGGGTCCCACAAATTAAAAAAAAAAGGGAAGTCATTTCCTTTATACAATTCACTTCATCTCTTCCTCTCTCCCATACCATTTAATTTCTCCTAAATTTTCTCCACAAAATCAGTTTTGAATTTCAAATCTTCATTACTACGCTCTCAATCGCGATTTCAAAAATTTCAAGTACCGCCAAAACCTATCAATCGATTTTTTTCAATTTTCCCCTTATTTCTTTAACTTTCATATGAAATCATAATCCATACAAAATTTTCACATCTACAATGGATGAACATTTTTCTTGAGTCTAACTTAGGATTTTGGAGAGGTTGCAGGTTCAATAGCCAAATCCAAAGAAATTAAAGACATCAGATTCAAATTTAAGAATGACCCAATCAGATTGGGTGAAATTAGTGCAAAATCGAAGCAATCTGAAATTGTTGAGGGAGGTGACAAAGATCAGTACGATACTAGTTCAAGTAAGAAGAGGAAAGGAAAAGCAATTGTATATTAGCCATTAGGTTAATATACAAACTTATTGTATAAAGCAATTGTATATTAGAATTGTTTCTAGCTCATTGGAGCAAGATGAACATGAAGAAGTTCAGGTATTTGTATAATCATTAGTTTGTATATGTTATGCTTGTCTATTAGTCTTATATTTTCTCTGTAATTTTTTTTCCTATATCTATTTGTTTATACAAATATGTACATCCGTTAGGTTTAATATACAAACTTATTGTATAAATAGCAGTAGTTATTATAACAATTTTACCATACACACAATATTAACAATTATACAATTGAAATGTTTTGTATAATATATAATATCCATATAAAACATGTTTATGTTATATTCAGATAAAATTAGTGTTATACATAATGACCATATGTACTTTTTTATATGTTTATTTATACAAATCTATATTTTTTTAGCCATTAGGTTTAATATACAAACTTCCTCTATTAATAGAAGTACAATAATCTCACTATATATACAATATAAACGATTATACAATTGAAATGTGTTGTATAATGTATAATCTTATTTATAAAACTTGTATAGGATAAATTGAATTAAATCTTATTTTATACAATTCGCTAATTGTATTTGTGTCATATTTATACACAGTAAGTCATAATTATGTATATATGTATATTTGAGTAAAACTGTATATGTATTATTTTTCAGGGTGTTAAATTTCTAGGCAAACGTGTACCCAGTTACAATGGAGTCACTACTGATGAAGAAGTCGTAGAAGGAAAGAGATGTTTTTGCGTGAGTTTAGCGATTGTCTTCCTTTTTTGTAACAGAATTTACAGTCTTTTATTAAATTTATAGAAAATAAAATTGTATATAGCTTCGAATGAATCCTGAAATATACAGATTAATAGCTCTATAGCAAACATAAAATTTGCTATGGAGCGCAATTATGCAAACTATAACTATAAGATACAAATATGATTTTTATGTTTGCTATATGTGAAAGTTGCTCTTTCATTTACAAGACCCAAAACGCTCCAGCTTGTATTTTTTTCTAGATCCCAGTTCCCCCAAGTCTCCGCCTTGTCTCTCGAAGCCTTTCCACGGTCGAGATTGTAAAACGGTGAGAGAATTTTCTTTATTTACTTCCTTGGATTGTATATGCTTTGTAGCTAAACCTGTAAATTTTATTTGTCTTTGGATCTTTTCTAATGGATTCGAGTATTGTTGTTAGAAATCAGAAGCGTTATTCAGTTGTTCGTGATATATGCTAATTTCAGTATTCTTCTTTTTCTTTACATATTCTCTTGCTCATATCTAAAATGCTAGTGGGCATTTGGGGACTTGAGTAATTATGTGACTAGTTGTTACGGTTTGGAATTACTTTGCTATCTGAGTTTGTTATCAGGATAGAAAAACTAAGCCTTTTGTTATCAAGTCGTGTTATCTTTCTTGATTATTCACTTGCTTGTTATGATAGGTTGAAACTGAGTAAGTGAGCAATTTTGGGCGCTAAACAACAAAATATCAAAGAGTTCATTTTATTCTCTAGGAGATATTGAATATATTGAGATGAGAAGGTTAGTTTTGCTGTAACAAATGCTTACTTTTTTTTTATCTTTTTCAATTGGTTCTTTTGAACATCTAACTTATTTGCATGAAGTTGTATATAGTTAGAAGTACTTCCCTAGAAGAGTAAATTGATAAGCAAGTAAACAGGTAGTATTCTTGAATATTAAAGTTGTTTACCTTATTGTTATGAGAGGTCCAACAGTGAGATGTTCTTACTGCTTTTTTTCTACCATCTATTTTCATTAATGTAGTAACAACACTTAGGTAGCTCTGATTTGTACAAAAAAGGATCTAAGCTCAGTTTTGGTGTACAACTATTATGGGAGTCGGGGAATTCTAAAATGATCCACATCAGTTACATTTTCAACTTTTTTTTGTCAAAACATCTACCGAAAAAGACTTTGTTATTCTAATACACATATGTTCTCTGTGTTGCCTCAAAGCATACGAGTTTCTAATCTTTTTATATAGTCAATCAAACGTTAATTGTATTTCAGACTTTTCTTCGTCCTTCGTCAATATGTTGTAACAGAATGTTACACCTTGTATATGCTCTTATACATAAGCCAGTCTAATAGTCACAAACATATATTCTTGAAGATGCTAAGAAAGTTAGATGTCAGAAATTTCTTCCATCGACTATAACTTGAGAATTCTGTATTTATCAGTGTATTTGCCATTAGTGTCTCTTGAATTACATTTCTTCATTATTCACTTAGTTTTCTAGATGTTGGCGTGTTCTGTTCTTGAAAATTTCTATTTGTAATGAATTAAAATACACTATTTTGATTTTGTATCTCTTGCCTTAATGAAATTTTAATTTGTCCAAATTTTTCTCTTGTAGGAACAATGGGAGGAATGATAGCTGGACTTGTTGTATAAATTTTGCTACTATCATTTGTACTCTATAGACTTGACTAGAATAAAGAGGTATGTAAGCTAATGGTTATTTTATCAATTGAACTTTTAACACTTAATGTTTGACATTTTGGCTGAGTCTTGATTAGAATATATGTCGATCCTCTGTACAAAATTACCCATATAGACCACTAAATTCTCATTATTGACATGAAATTTTGTTATCAAGATTATTGGAATTAGGCTAGAAGTTAATAGACGACATATACACTTATCATTAGAATGAGTATCTTTCATTTTTTTCCTTATATATGATCTATGTGAACAAAATAATTTCTGCCAGAAAAATGACATGTTCATTAATGGTTGAACCCCTTATATTGGTGCTTGATTTAATGCACTTGTTACACTTGTACTTCACTAATTCAGGTGTTTGATCCTACTTTTTTTTCCACGTCTTACTTCTCATGGAACTTTTAACTCTGATTAAAAGGTTAGTCAATAATGGTACTGTGCTTATCCTCACCAATATATTATTACAAATTCGAGGCTCACATCTCATATTCAAATGTTTTGAGTTAATTTATCTTAACTGTCATCTTTGTTGATTTTAGGGTGATAACTGATAGTTTCATCGTACTTCATTTTGTATGAACACTTACCAACTGTATCATTTTTAGATTGTCTTAAGAAAATGAGACCAAAAAACACTAATAACTTTACGCTTATAAGTTGAGAGGAAATAACAAAAATATTTCTTATATTTTTGATAGGTTCTAAGTAGTTTCTTATAAATACTTCTGCTTGATTGGTTTTTTTTCTTATGGATGTTGAGAAGCTTAAAACCTACTCCAATAAATTTCTGTAAGTTGCAAATTTCTCTGAGATTGCTAAGTTTCAATCTTCACCTCATAGTTTCGACACTAAGATATGTTGCATTTTCTCGAGATACACACTTCCGATTAATTTTGGTCTTTATTTTTCGTAATACATCATGATGTTATGTTGTTAACAACTTATTGCAGATGTTTCACATATTGTGTATATAAAAGATGATGTTATTTGGGGGAAGGGAGTAAGTATGAAGATGTTAAGAACTCCTTGATGTGCAACATTTGCTAGTAAAGTGCTCGAAAAAGGCTTACTTCGAAGAACAAGTAAAAAGCCCGAAGGAAAAAAGAGAACTAGTGATTTGAATAACTTATTATGTACTTGAAAATTTATTGTTTCTTTTCTTCTTTGGACATAAACTGTATCTAGAATTGATGACTTATGAAATTGCTAATAATATATGGAAAAATCACACTATATACACATTTAAGAGACAATATTACGAGTTTTAAACCTACTCTTAAAAAATTCTTACTTATAACAGTTTAATTACGGGTTATAACATATCAATTAAATTTAACTTCATTTAAAAATCAATTAAAATTTACTTTATTAAATGATTAATCTTTTTACATTATTAATTATTTAATTATATTGATTGCAGTTCTTTTTATATAATTAATAGGTGAGAGAAATAATATTAATGAGAGAGAATCAATTTGTAATTATGTATTACACCTTTTAAGGGATTTTTTAACTTATTCAAATAACTTTTATTTATTAATGACTATTGGGGCCTTTAATTATTTTTTAAAAAAATGAATTTATGACCGTATATTTTAACATGTAATTTTCTCTCTCTTTAATCTATTTTTTTTTTTTTTGCTTTTCTTCATATTTTTTTTTATTTTAAATTTTGATATTGTTTTTTTTTTAATCTGATTTTTTTAGAATTAAGAATTCTATATTTTGAAAATTTGATTTCGTTTTTTATTTTAATTAATCTAAAACTTGATTTCTTGAGGAAAAAAACCCGTTTTACTTAAGTTTTGAACTTGTTTTTGGTGTGTTTTTCTATATCTAAAATATTGTTTTGTTGGTGAAATAAGTATATTTAATTCTGAAATTTGTTGATATATATAGATAATATGAGATCATAAAATCTTTAATAAGGATTTCTTAAATTTTAGCGTAAATATGATGAAAAAAAATCACACTTGAATACGGAATATAAATTGAAGAGAGCGGAAAATATAGAATTTGTATTAATTATTGCAGTTTAGACTTTTAATTACATGTTTTGATTTTTGGGTGATGTATATTTCTTTTGCTACAATTTCTGACAACAATATATAATATGCATTGTTTTACAACCAAATTTATTCTTCCCGCATTTATACCCGTTGGATACTAATTTTATACATTTTTATTTTTTGTCTTTGTTCTAAAATTTCAAGTTGGATACCAAGTGTATATAAATTGGATAAAACATTAACTTGTTTTAGATTGTCTAATTTGGTTGAAATATCAGTTATATTTTATTTTTTTCATTTTCAAGTGGGATATCTGTTGGATACCAATTGAATACAACATTAACTTGTTTAGGTTGTCTAATTTGATTGATATCTCAACCACCTGTTGATTTTTCAATTTTCCAATGGGATATCAATTCAATACTAAATTTATACAAATTGGATACAATATGAACTAGTTTTACGTTGGCTATTTCAGTTGAAATCTCAATTACATGTTTAATTGAAATCTCAATTACATTATCCATTGATATATTCTTCAAAGTTATGCACAATGGATATTTAGTAAAGAAATCTAAATTAACTTTCTTTTGATCTAAAAAAACCCGCACACCAATATCATTGTGGATTTTAACAGGTGGACATCTATCATTTACTAAATATTTTATCGCTAAATCATTTATATTAGTCTCTATCATAAGCTGCGATGTTATTGCACTTACTAGACCACTATAAAGACTAGAAGAATCATATATAACCCCCTCCATTTGAAAATTGACATAATTCCCTGTTTCATTAAAAAAAATATAAATTAGTCTCACATTATAAACAAACAATTCAAAATACAATTATCATTCAGATAGTCAGAACATTACAAAACAAATTTTATATTCAATCAAAAAACATTTCATACAAATATCATTCAAATAGTAACGTTCATACTATTTTAATACAAATTTCATACAACAAATATGTACATTTTTTTTTACGAAAATACTTCATTAATGTCACACAAATTTATACAAAAATGTCAACAATAAAATTTCAAAATTAATACAACCTTAAAACAATTATAATACAATTCGTCAAAATTTCAAATAACTTTTTTTCAGATTATTGGACACGCTTTCATACAAATTTCATACTTTCTTAATATACATTTCATACATATATCATTAAGTCAGCTTATTTCATAACAACTTTCAAACTCACTTAATACACATTTCATACAACAAATAATCATACATTACAAATATCTATATCTTATCGTACCAAATAATTCATTTCTATCTCACTAATTACTTCATAAATGACAACATCTAATATAACACACTAAAATTTATAATTTAATACCAACTTAAAACACTTGTTATACAATTCGTCAAAAATTCAAATAACTTTGTTTACATCTTACGAAACACATTTTCTTACAAATTTCTTTCCAATAATTCTATTAAATTCATTCATAAATATACAATTACTTTTATAATTTAAAAAAAAATACACAAAACAATCATAAATTCAGAAAATCACTAATATTATACATTTCACAACAGTTAACAAGTAATGATATCATCTTAAACATAGAGACAGTTTACAGTTTAATTTTTTTTTTTTCATTTCAATGTAATTTAAAAACAAACACTAAACAATAATAAATACTAACCCGAATGATCCCATCTTCCACCATGTTTAATTAGAATTGATACGTAATTGTCCATCTCAATAAAATCAATTTTTTTAATGAAAAAAACCTTCAATTACTTGATTGTGTTAATCTTTTAGGCTGAAGAATTAAGAGAGAGAAATGTTGAAGAAAAAAAGGATATGATCTGATTTTTTATTTTATTTTAACTGTTTTGAGTGAATTAAGGATAAAAAATATGGTTAATTTGTTTGGATCCCTTATTTCATGCTAATCATTAATTATCTACAATAAGTTCAAATTAAATTACAGGCCACAATTTCAGTTTTTTACTTTATTATTGCTAATTCCGTTTTTTTTTTAATTTTCGGTTATCTTTTTATTTTATTTTTAAGCTTTTTCCAATTAATAAAAATATATATATATTTTTTATAAATTTGTTATAACCTGAAATTTTTAATGCTATAACTTGAAAGTCTAGATCTACTGCTATAGCTTGAAAATAGTACTATAATATATGTCATATATGAAATTTACACGTTATATATTGTATACTTTGTTGTGCTGAGTATTTGGTTGATAATAAAATGTTCTTATGTTATTTTGCTTCAGCATATTTTGTAGTGATGTCAATAATGTAATGTAGGGAAATTAGTGTAAATATCCTGCGTATTTTTTTTTTTAATGAAAAATTAGCTTTAGTAGCGACACAAATTGCCACTAAAGGAAATTCTTTTGTAACAACCAATCTAGAGTCGCCACTAAAGGTTAACATTTTTTGAGGCAACCTACCAAGAGTCGCCACAAAAGGCATTTTGTTTTGTGGCGACCTTCCTAAGATCCATTTTGTTAAACCTTTTTCTGTGGCATATTGGTTAACGTTTTGTGGCAAAGTCGCCGTTAATAGGTATATTTAGTGGCAACTAAATAAGTCGTCACAAAAAACATTTAGTTATGGAAGTACTTGCCACAACTCCAATGTCGCCACTAAAAACTTACAGTGGCGATTTTGTGGTCTTTTGTGGCGACTTCCATCGCTGCAAAAAGTCCAATTTCTTGTAGTCGATCTGATGGGCTAAGTTGCAACCAAATTAGCTATAGAAATGAGGAAATAATGTGTCAAATTCCTTTTGAAGAAACCCAAAAGTCTACACTTAGACAATTATTGTAGTACTTGGGCTGATCATCAAAAGTTAAATGGATATTTTGGGAATAACTTTCAAACTAGTCAATTACAGTATGATCATCATACTAATATTGAAGAAGTTAAGGAGTTGATTAGAGGTAGCTCTAGCAATGGCAATGGATGTAACAATGTAGGGTACTGGGGTTAATTTTAATTTTATTTTGTAGGTGTGAGTACTTGTAATGGAATTTATTCATGGAAAGCTTTTATTTTGCTTCCACTGAATTAGTACTAGCTTTTATCTTCTTCTTATTTTATGTAGTGATGATGTAATTACTACTTACTTTCTTTGTCCCTGAGTCACTTTTTTTTTTTCGGTCTCAAAAAAGAAATGACACAATTCTATATTGAGTAACAACATTGATGAGTTATTTTAAATCACGAATTTATAAGTTGTTATATTCCTTAAAGTATAATAGTGTCATACATATTAAGACGGAAAGAGAGTATGTGATATGTACTACGACTAGTAGTATATTTTTGTTTTCTACCCCTATTTTCCCTATCCTTATGTAGTCTCCATCCTATCTATCTATAAGTACTCTGAAAAATATGTAATTTTAGTTCATGGTGAAAGTACTCAAGAAGCCTATCATATCATGATGCAAGAGTCAGACAGTGAAAGTCACTAATCAAGCACCCACTGTACGTTCTTCAATAAAACAAAGTATTCCCTCCGTCTCAATTTTTATATGAGCTAGTTTAATTTGGTATGGAGTTTAAAAAAGAAAGAAAGATTTTTGAAATTTTTTGTTTAAAATAAGTCATATATACTTGTGTGGCTAGAAATCATTTCATTTAAGTTAAAATAAACATTTTAGAGTTAAATTGTTACTAAACGTAGAAATGTGTTATTCTTTTAATTTTTAGACCGATTAAAAATAAAAGTAAATCATATTAATTTGGACAAAGAGACTAATAGTATTTTGGCACTATAGAAAATTAAAGATATGTCCTGGTAAAATCAGAATTAATTTAAGAGTCAATATGCCAGCAAAAAGAAGATAAACAATACCTACTGCAAGGAAATCTTTAGGGGTTGTATTTTTAATTTAGCTAAAGATATGAAAATGACAGAAAAACAAATTCAGAATCTCTGTCTTATTCAAAAAAAATAAAATTAAACCTTTACAAGTTATATAATATTCGTTTGCCATATAACACGTTGGTTGGGACAGGCATCAATTGCTGTACAAACATACGTAATATAAAATTATGTATTATGAATCGATCGAGTAATGTACGCATAATGAGATGATTACGATATATTCCTCTACCCCTTAGTTAATCAGACGACATCTTGTACTTAAATACTAAAAATGAAGAACCTTTTAGTAGGAAAAATTTAAACCTTTAATAGGTTTATTTAGCATGAATTCAAATTAGAAACACTAGTAAATTTTTGTTCATTAGTTGTTCGTAGAAATAATATAAAACTAAGCAAAAGGAAAAGGAAATAGAGGAAAAAAGTTAATATTATGATGAAAGATAGTAAAAACTCGGAATCGAGGGCTAATTTCTCTTGATAAGCTTCCTGTCTTCCATCGTTGAAGTTAAAATCGGTCTAAACTTCATTTTCCTTGAATATAATTAAAACTATACTCAATTGATGAGTTTATTTCTCGTAATTTTAATAATTGGTCCTATAATGGATGATGGGGTGGCTTACGATTTTATTGATTGATCATTGACTATTGTTTTTTGTTTGTGATATAATTAATATTTGAAGTGTCCCCATTAAAGTTGACATTGCTTAGCAATAGTATCATCTTAGGTAAGCCATATTTGTCTATAATATACACAAACCAAGTACTCAACTTGGAAAATAAAATGTTCCCTTCTTTTTATTTTCCTTATATATAATATAAGCTTATGTTTAAAAAATATATTAAATTAGTAATTGGATTTAACTAATTAGTCTAGTTGACCCACAATATGAAAATGTTTGACAGTACTCATATAATCAAGTGTCAAAACCTTTCTTCCTTATTACTATTCAGTAACAACCTAACCTATCTCTTTTTAAAAATTTCCAACAAGAAGGCATTTGAATAATGTCAACGCTACAACAACTTTGAATCATAACTCATAAAGTCATAAGCCTATTAATTTTAAACACGGATTGATTTGTATGTTTTGATGAAAAATATTATTATGTAACAAATTAATAACTCTTATTTGACGTATTTCAACTACTTATAACACTTTTACTTTCTTCATATTTGTTAATTGGTGGAAGTTGTTGCATCATTAGTATTGGTAAATTAAAGTAAAAGCTAGCCCCATTATTTGTACCGATTGAGATGTTTAAAATATTTAAGATAACACTAGACATAAAACTTTGTCTAATAGCATAAATTTGCTAAAGAAATACTGTCAACGCTAATAAGAATACTATATAGAAAGTATTTTGCAATCATAAAGGTCATACTACCACAACTATTTTCAAAAGTATTAATCACTTATTAAAATTCTAAAGTCTCATATATCGAAGGGAAAAACTTGAAAAATTATTACTAATTATTAGTTTCTTGAATCACTTGTGAAGTTCCATTGACCGTACAATAAAAGTCATTTAATTTTTATTAGACGCTACTGAGAGTAAAAATTGAATTCAGATATGTTAAATTACCTCATTTCAACCGTTTTCAATTTCATTTTTTTTTTCCTTGAAGAAGTAGATTCAAATAATTTTTTTGAAATGAAAACGAACAAAAGAGAGGTTTGTCCCATCAAGCAAGAAAGAAAAGAAAAGTTAGGAACATGCGACGATTAAAATAAGTATCGAGTAACTTAATAAATGGTCATTCAATTATAACGAATTCCCGTTGAAGTTATTTGTATTTTTTTTAATATCAAAAAAGTCATTCAATTAATTAGAAGCGTGTATCTACTATCTACAAAATCATTACAGCCAAAACAACTATAGAAACACTAATTATATAAATCTCCCCTCTTGGTTTCGATTGACTTACCTTCTTTGTAGTTGTGCTTTCCTCTCTTATTTTATTTTTTTGTTATAATTACTTATTATTAATACCAAAAAGATTAATTTAAATAATTTACCATTGATGATATATTCTTTTGTTTAACTACTTTTTATAATTATAAACATCATTTTTCAAGATTTTTTATTTTTTTTTCATTTCCATTGTTATTCACGTGACGTATACATTAGTATTTCCTTCATAAAATTTATCAGCCAGATTAATTAGATACCACCGAGAGTTCACAGGAATTGGAATGTATATTCTCACTGTAAATTTTATCTTCTGAAATAAACAAGAAAAAATATAATAATATCGGGGTAGTCTGTTTTTTAAATTTTATAATTTGTATTTAAAAAATAAACATTGTAATGAGGTTTGAAATTTCATAGGTGTAAACAATGTCCGGACAATATTACAATAACAACATACTCAGGAAATCTCACAAATAGGGTTCAAAAAGGGTAGAATATACAGCGGACGTCGACGTTTTTTTCTCGTAAACAGTAGTTGAGTAGCAGAAGATGGTAAGTCCAGCCCAAATTTTAATAAGGCCCATTCTATACCAAGGTAAGGCTTACGCGATGGCTATCGGCCCTACGAGATACCTTAAATGGGCTCAACTAAATCCAATATACATGAATCCATAATTCCATTTCAAAATTATATTTAGCATGATGATAATATGCAATCAGTTTTTCTTTAAAAAAAAAAGTGATAACTTGTTTGAAATTGAGGTGTTGTTACTACATTGAAGTGGTTAAGTTTAAATCATGAAAGTACCTCTGATAATTCATTGAGCACAAGATTAATCGGAATACATGTATGTTAAAATAGCTAAACATTCAGAAGTTAGTTACTAATCCATTAGTTAGTTAGAAGGTCATTTCAGAATGTCAGTTAGTGCTAGTTAGTTACCTCGATTGCTGTGTTGATGAATCAGTTAGTTAGTAGATCAAATATTTTTTCTTCTTCTTGCTTTCTATATAATCTGTGGATGTATCTCATTTGTAATATCATCCAGATTCAGATTAATAAAATTCTCTCTCGTTTCTTCCTCACTCCAATTTCTTCTCTAAGTTCATCAATGGTGTTATGAGCTTGTATGCTCACAGTTTTCTTCATGGTATCATAGCAGAGTTGTAGTTGAGTTTAGATCTCTACTAGTTAGTGAAATATGTAGTTTAGATCTACAAAAATGGTGGCATTGAAGATAGATCAGAATGATCCTTTATACATTGGGGCCTCAGACAGTTCGAGTGTTGTATTGATTCTCATAAAGTTGATTGGATCTGAGAATTATGGAATTTGGAGCAGGTCAATGAGAATTGCATTGTTGGGAAAGAGGAAGTATGGATTTGTGACTGGTGCTTGCATTAGAGATTTATACAAAGAAGATCTGCATGAGCAGTGGGAAACATGTAATGCAATTGTGTTGTCATGGCTGATGAACACAGTCAGTGAGGAGCTTCTCAGTGGCATTGTATATGCCACAAATGCCTTATCAGTTTGGAATGATCTCAAGGAAAGATTTGACAAAGTGAATCGAGTAAGGATCTACCAATTGCATAGGGAGATTACCACTCTAACACAAGGTACAGACACTGTATCCCAATACACTTCTCCAAACTGAAAACATTGTGGAATGAGTATGATGTTGTAATACCGAGTCCCTGTTGTGATTGTCCTCAATCGAAAGAGTATAATGATCACCTACAGCAGATGAGGTTGATGCAATTTCTAAATGGCTTGAATGAATCATATGAGCAGGCTCGCAGACAGATACTACTCAAGGGAACTACACCATCACTAGACTAGTTATAAGCTATGCAGTGCAAACCCTTAGCCAATTTATGCAATCTCCTAAGAAGTCACATCTGGAGGTTGCTTCTAGAGTGGTTAGATATTTGAAAGGTACAGTTGGTCAGGGTATTTGGCTGCATTCTGAACCTACCAACATACTCACATGTTGGTGTGTTTCTGTTTGGGCTGCTTGTCCCAACACAAGAAGGTCCATCACAGACTGTTTCTAGAAGCTGAGTACAAAAGCATAGCTTCAGCAGTCTCAGAAATCACCTGGCTCCTAGGCTTGTTCAAAGAGCTAGGAGTGTCTATTCAGTTGCCTATTACTATTTTTAGCGACAGTAAATCAGCTATCCAACTAGCAGCTAACACGGTGTTTCATAAAAGGACAAAACATATCGAGATAGATTGTCACTTCATCAGAGATAAGATCAAAGCAGGGGTGGTTGACACTGCCTATGAACACACACAACAACAACTTGCAGACTTGTTGACAAAAGGGTTTGAGTCATGTCCAACATGTATACCTTTTAGGCAAAGCTTGGTGTGCTTAATGTCATGCACCCTTCAGCTTGAAAGGGTGTGTTGAAATAGCTAAACATTCAGAAGTTAGTTACTAATCCATTAGTTAGTTAGAATGTCATTTCAGTCATTTCAGAATGTTAGTTAGTGCTAGTTAGTTACATCGATTGTTGTGCTGATGAATCAATTAGTTAGTAGATTAGATATTTTTTCTTCTTCTTGCTTTCTATATAATCTGTGGATGTATCTCATTTGTAATATCATCTAGATTCAGATTAATAAAATTCTCTCTCGTTTCTTCCTCACTCCAGTTTCTTCTCTAAGTTCATCAATGGTGTTATGAGCTTGTATGCTCACAGTTTTCTTCAATGTAATTAGTTTGGCGCAATCTAAGTAAATTACAAAAAGTTCCCAGATAGATGACTGAAGCATATTCTTAGACTGGTATTATCACATAATTCAAATAATTATAACATTTCTATTTTTCTTAAAAATGCTAAATTAGCCCATGAAAATATGAATTGTCCAACTCGTTCAAAATTTGAATGGGTTAATGACATCTTGACCCGCACAAATTCAGATCATATAAAAGTTGGGCTGATTTAGTCAAATATGTACTCCAAATTGAATTAAGAGAAACGGTTACTATATATTAATTAAAAAGATAGATTATTTGAGATCACTCATATAATAATAATAATAATAATAAAATAAAAAAAATAACCTCCTAGTTTTGTTTGGTAGTCAAACAATTTACAAGAAAGATAAAACAAAGAAAATAAAACTTGTCAAGTGTTGGGTCATGATTCATTATTCAACACAACTTGACACAAACCATGCATGTTACCCTAAGTAGCAATAACCCATCATTGATTCAACACATTTTGATCTATTTAAATTCAACTCAAATCGTCCATTTATCACTCCTAATTTTATTACTCTCATGACCGTCACAAGTGACTTTATCAAGATTTTGCAATGAATGAATAGGTATGGGGGGGGAGGGGGGGGGGGGATTGTGAAAAATATTAAAATTTAGGAGTGTGAAAGATTCTCATAATAAATGATAAGGTTGTTCATCAATAAAGAAAATGAAAATTCTTATACCATAATATCAGTTCAGAATTACTTATTTGTTAGTTTCAAATGTAGAAGAGTTCAATAAGTCCAATTTGGAATCTTATGATAGATTTTAACTTTATTTGACAAACATATTAAGATAAAATAATAAAAAAGAGTTTAAAGATTTATTTATTTACGTCTGAAGAGTTGCATGAGGTGAAAATCTCACCTATCCGTATTAGTGATGGACACAAATCACAATAATATTAGTATAAATTATAGGAACCACATATTATAAGTATTAAATAACATCCTATCCCTTCTAGTTTTCTATTTACCAAAAATCCCTTAAAAATGATGTTTGCGGAATACATAGCGTTGTGCACGGGATACATTAGGTTTGATACATTCCACATAGCGGGATACATAGCGTTGTGCACGGGATACATGCGAGATACATAGGTAAATAAGGGATTTTTGAAATTTTAGAAATAAGTAGGGATAAATGGATATTAAGGTAAGTAAAGGAGTGTAGTTAAGTAATTTGTCCATAATATTATCATCTATTATGATTATTTACCTGTTCAATTAAATTAAACATGCATGAATTCACACATTCTTGTTATTTTAACAATAGTTTTCGTAACATGTTGAGTGATAGTAGTCATGTATAATAATCAGAAGTTTTCACCTAGTACAATCACTTTGAAGTGTGAAAGTAAAGACGAATTATCACAAAATATCTATTGGATCCTAATTCTTTACTCAAAATAACTTAATACTAATCATTAATTTTTTTCTAAAATGTTTGATGATTCTCTAATTGATGTTGGCAATAACAACTGTTTTGCTGCTACTATTATTTAGATAGTTTTTCTTATAATGGTCGTGCTTATCCCGATGGCAAAACATACTGGAAGATTTTTCAATGGAAAAAACACTAGTGCTGACTCTCTAGGTGAACGTTAGCTCGATCATCCTAATTTTTTTGTATGATCACTGAATTTTATTTACGAGCTAAATAACAAAAAAATTCATAAAATGGTTATAAAGATACAAATATATGATTTCCACGAAATATATTTGAACAATAAACACTAGAATTTTCATCCAAAGTTTTGCATCCTTAGAAAATCCTATTTTGGGGACAAGACGAAAAGGGGAGGGGAAGGGGACAAAATATGGGCTGGGACGAAAAATTTCAGTCATAACGCGTCTAATTATGTGCTTAAAATACACAACGATAAAAGTGACGCGTGTTAGACATAGAAAAATATTTGATTTGTAAGGGGTTTTTCGTGTTCCGTGTATTATACACGGTGTATATATATATGTCAAAGAAATTTGATCTGAAGTTCACAAGGTAAGATTTTTATCTAACCATAGAGTTGGGGTGGTGGGAATTAATTGGGCTAAATCCCTCAAAATATATTGACTGGTTACATAAAAATGGAGAATCAAAAAAAAATAAATATAAAAGAAGGAAAAAAAAGAACATAAATGGATGATAAGAAAGTAGATGCATAATAAGAAAATTCAACCAAAAAACCTCAATCAGGTAATGGATAGGTTAATTATGCACCGGGTTCATATAAATTTAGTATTTTCGAAGTGGAGTATAAATTCATGGATAAAATAAACAATTAATAGGTCTGAATTCTTAACTTTTAAAATGCAGTATGTATGATGCTGAAAATTGAACCCATAAAATTTAAATCTTGAATTCTTCTCCATTTAAATATAATTAGCAAACAAACAGAATTTTCAAGAATTTAAGTAGCTTTTATTTAATATGAACATGGTGGCCTCTTGATTATGACGAAACAAAGTGATAAAATATCTCGTAATTATGAAAATTCTAGTCAAGAAAAACATAGTTATAAGGAGCGGAGGAAAATCCACTACATACACTACTCCTCCGATTTCACTTTATGTTACGTTATTTAACTGGACAAGAAAATTTAAGTTCATTATTTTTAATAGAACTTTGTGGTTTTAAATTAATTTTTTTTTATATATATATATATAAACATGACATTAAGGATAAAATAAAAATCTGATTACTGATGTATCATTTTTTTTAACAAACTAATAAGTAAATGATATTACATATATGGAAATGGATAGAGTAATTAATTAAGTTGTGGAAGATGAAAGGAAAACTAATGAAATGCTACATATGTAATCAATGAATTAATCATTTGTAATAAGAATAATATTAGGTCTCTTTAATTTGACCATTGATCGCAGAAAGTAACCTCCCGGTAATTAACCATTGCAATAAATCGATCAACTATAAAATTGTCCAGATCAATTAATGTCATAATAATTAACATGAACGGCAGCTAATCTATACTACTAATCTAATCACATAAATAAAATTCATTTTATATTATCAAGTTGTTAGTACTTAAATTTTAATGATTGACAAATTAATTACATGAACGGCCGGCAGCTAGTCTATACTACTAATCTAATCACATAAAATAAAATTCATTTTATATTATCAAGTTGTTAGTACTTAAATTTTAATGATTGACAAATTATTGTTATAAGAAACTCATTGCAATAGTCCTTTTTCTGAAGATCAAATCTCTTTTGTTGTCTTAGAAGATAAAAATCATTTAAACAGTTTGAACCTTCTTATGTTCTTTGCTCTCTTTTAACATAGTATTTCTTAGTGATATATCAAAAAAAAGAGAATAGAGAAAATATTATTAGTGTGGCTATTATATCAAAAGATTTCAAGTGAGAAAAAAATATTAAATGTAATCGTAGGAAATACATTTCAACTCTGTACAAAAACAAATCCAAAAAGCTAGAACAGAACACCTTTGCAATCTAATGATACTACACTAAAATTTATTTAGATCTCCACCAATATAAAAACATCTTATGTCAATTCTACTTCTAACATTTTCCGCTCCAATATTTACTTAAATCTACAGTTATATTTTATATATTTGACATTGGACTAGCAAGATCTATTAGTCAATTTAAAAAAAAAAAAACAATTCACCCCTCTTCTTACACTTTCACAAGTATCAACACAAAAGTCAAACGAGGACCTTCTATGGCATAATTAAGGACAAGATCAATCATGAATGTGCAACAGAAAAAAGTAATTTAGCCAACTTAGTCACTTTTTTACAGACCTGTCAAAGTTCAAGAGACCTTTACATGGTCTTCAACTTCTTTTTGCAATTTTTTCTGTATTTTTGAATTAAATCAAAAAAATTCTATAACAATATTATTTCTTAGGATATTTTTTTTTTTAGCTATTATAGCAAAATATTGTTATATACAGAAAACATCTAAATTATAATACAACATAATATGAAAAATCATTTTAAAAAATTGATTATTATAATAAAATATTGTTATATAGATCGAATGATCATTATAAAGAAATTTAACTATACATGATTGTTTAAGAAGAGGGTTTTAGTAGTTTTTTAGATTTTAAAATCCCTAAAGACTTTAGATCCCAATCCTTCCAAGGACAAATCAAGATCAAATACCTAATTTAATTATCTGGCATTATAAAAACAAATAAAAAATCGATGTCCATATGTTCGAAACCCTGACAAATTTTCAGCATGAAATTAACTCTTTAAAGGAGAATTTAGATCAATTGCTTTACGTAATTACTGATAAATAGGGAAGACCTTAATTAGTACTTACATTTGCTTGATCTCGGGATACACTGTGTATGTTATTATTGTACTTTCTTGATCTCGTAGAATCTGCCATCAAAATTACAGATTGATCTTTCGCTATAGCAGCCTAAATATATCTTTTTTGAAACCTGCTAGAAATATCATAAGCTAAAAGCCCTAAATATATAGGGCACCACTCACTTCAAGGAAAGACATAATTATACGATTTAAAGATGTTCAATTAAATCTCGTTCGCTGAAAAATCATACCATGCATATATCTAGAGTTACAAAAAAAATTCTTCCTATATATATAAAAGCAATCAAATCCCTTTTTTAGTGAATAGTAAAAATGATTCGAGAATTACCTTAATAGGGTTAAATCGCTCAAACACTTTCCTTGAATTTCTAGCTTCGTCACTATTCTAAGGTTATCCAAAATGACATTCGCCTGCAATTGAACCTGCACCTCTTTTCTCCAACTTCCCTTTCTTAAGTGAAATCAAGATTTTTCCATACAAAATCAACTTGAAATATAATTTACGGTACATTTCAAAGAAATTCAATAAAAAATAATAATTTAAACAATATAAATGGACGAAAGAATGTCAATTGACTCTTGTTGAACAAGGATAGTTTCGAGCAACAAGTGGAACCACAATACTATATATTAAATGGGATATTCAATCTTTTTTTTTTACTTTCATTTTTCTTTTTCTTCATAAAATAAAGTTTGAAGATGTAAAAGAACATAGAAAAAACAAGAGAGGAAGAGTAGAGACATATAAAAGGTGCAGGTGCAAATGCAGATAAAGGCAACATTTTGGTTTCTTCACCATTCTTTAGTGTAATATTTTTAGTATATTCTGTGATCTCTGAACCAGGTGTTATATATAGGAGTAGAAAGATACATAGTCATATCTTATACAGCTGTCTTCCTATTTTTAGACCACTCAATAAATAAAAGGTTTAACTATTTACATTAAATAATAATGCTGGTTTTTTATTGAATTATTAAATCAATTAAAAGATACGTTATAGGTAATGTATTATTGAGCATCCGCAGCTTTGATTAGAAAGTTTTTGAATCAAAGCTCTATTGAAAATAATTTATTTTTTTATGTATTTAGGATTATTATGATATAGGTGAACGGTGTACCATCAAGAAAAGGAAAAAGAAATATGTATTTAGTGGTAATTGTGTTTGCAACATTTTAAAGTGAAAGAAATAAATTGAAATCACTACAAAGAAATATTGTTTAATTAATAAAATGATGTAGGTGTAATTATTTTCCTCCTTTGATTTTTTTTTTCTTTTTAATTCGAGTGCCGTTAGTGGCGTATTAATTTGATGTAGATATCTTGATCTCTTCATGAATATCTCAAGAGTTTATGGACTAATCGAAATATAATTTAATTATATAGGCATAAATTAGGATTTAGATTTGAATAGTCTCCAAAAATCAAAAATAAAATAAGTTTTTTTTTATAGGAGATTAAAATTAAAATACATAAGTAACAAAAGCTACCTTCTTTACACGATCATCTATCATATTTACTAGACGCTATTGTGTATCGGTATAATATGGTCAAAAACTTAACTTTACTAAATAAGCAAGAGATACTCTTTTTATCTTATTAATCAAGTGTGTCAATTGCAAAGTCATAGGCATTAATTTGTTATATATAAGACTAGTGTACTTGGCCGCGCTTCGCGCGGTTAAAATAAAAGATTAAATATATTCTGAAATAATTAGTGTCATTACTTGACAAATATTCTAATAATAAATAATGCAATAAAAGAGAGGAAAATTAAGTTACGATTCTAATATGACCTATTCAAAGAAATTGCTCACAAAAATTATGCTACAAATTGCTAATAAAAAAAGATGAAACATAAAAGTTGATATGAAAAACTTTAGCTAATTAACGTTCATCATAGTTTCATACTGATTAAAGTTAATGATTTATAGCAATCTTATTAGTTCAATCACGATCTACTCCATCATAAATTACTCCTCATGAATCATATTAGTTGATCACTATTCTAAAAATAGTTGTCACGTATTAGTTGATCACCTTAATAAATCAAGAAAGCATTAATTGATTTTTTTCCAAATTACCTTGCAAATTAATTCCTTTTTAAAGTGTTTTGTAAAGTTTCAAAAAAGTTCTTAAGGGGTGAATTGGTAAAACTATCCACTTATTTATGATTTCTAAATATATGCGCGTAAAAAGAAAAGTCATCAACTAATATGGGACGGAGGGAGTACATGATTTTCTATTTGTATAAATGACTATATAATAAAATAAATAAATAAAGATATATGATTTCTTAATATTTGCACGTAAAAAGAAAAGTGATCAACTAATATGGGACAGACGGAGTACATGATTTTCTTTTTGTATAAATGACTATATAATAAAAATAAATAAATAAAGATATATGATTTCTTAATATATGCACGTAAAAAAAAAAAAGTGATCAACTAATATGTGAAGGAGGGAGTACATGATTTTCTTTTTGTATAAATGACTATTTAATAAAAATAAATAAATAGAGATATATTCGTGGTAAATCATGATTATATTTTTTCTCCATTTCATCAATAATATACATTTAGATGAAAGACATGTTCTATTTAATATTTATAGGTGAAGATTATATTACATTCCTAACCATAATTAAGTAAATAAAATTAGAAAAATACTCTTCAAAAATGGTAAAATTCCACAAATTTTGAAGATCCATTGGTACCATTGATTTAATCTTAATTTTATATTATTCAAAATATCAAAATTGTTGAAATATGTTTAATTAGCCTGATAAATAATAATCATTTGAAAAATATGTCTTATGATTCACATACATACATAAAAGAAAAGGTAAAAGAATTTCTATTTTTTCTAAAAGAAAAATTGTTTTTTTCTTTCATTGACACAACAGCTTCCGCATATTTAAAGATCAATAATATAAGATTTATTTATTTTATCTCCAAATAGAGTAGCCTCGTATATTCAAATATTTAAAATATAAAAATATAAGATGATATTAATGTGTATCTAAATTTGTAGGAAATATTTTCTTACCGAATTTGAAAAGTACTTTTCAAAACTTATTTACTTAATTAATTATGTTTATGATTTTATTTATTTAATATAATCTTTAACTAATTAATTATGATTATGATTTTATTTATTTAATATAATATTTACCTTTAAAATTAAATAGGACATATATTTCTTATCTAAATGTATACTTGACGAAATAGAGAGAAAGATAATGGATAGGGGAACTGAATCTTATTCAAACGTATTTACTCGTTAGTCAATAATTTTAGAAAAGAAAGGTCAACAATTTAACATATTAAACAGATAAATAAAACGGAAAAAAATACATAAGAAAAAGGGAAGAGATAGAACACATTAAGGAGGTCACTGTTAATTTTTTTGTTAATGACTACTCAAGGCTGCAAAAGTAATGGAGGTGTGTAGATACCATTTTTAAAAATGATTGACATTACAATATCAACAATTTAGTAATCAACTACCTTCACAATACGAAAATATTATGTATTTTGTATAAGGGAAAAGTACTCTACGCATGAATTACCATATGTTTCACAATAAAACTAAAAAGTTATATTTATTCGAAGGCAAAAACTTATAAGCAAATACGAAAAGATGAGGTGTACTGAAAGAGACTGTTACTCTCTTAATCAGATGTCTAGTTGAATCTTGAATATGAAAAAACTCCTTAGTAGGAAGTGCTCGCTTCAAATGGAGCCTTGCGCATTGTGAATCCATATATAATCAGGCTACAATGTGGATACCAAATACAATATACAAAATCAAAAAATATATAAATTATAAGAACATTATGTAACTTTGCATGATAACCAAAGTTCAGACGTTGTTCTCACCTTCACAATATTCCATAAAAATTAATATAATTTCCATGGGAAGATCTTTTCAAATCATTTTGAACTTCCTGCCAAATTAGACAATATAAAGTTAGACATCTTTTCTATTAACTATTAGAATAGTATTAGCAAATCATCAAATCCAAAGAAATTTATAAAGAGAAAGAAAAGATTAATGAAAATTAAATAATGAAGTATGATTTTATAGGACCTTAATATTTTGACTGTTGAAAAGCATTAATTCTGAATTTAGAATGGTAAACGATTTCTCCAATAATTATAGCCTTAATTTGAGTAAACGGTTAAGGGCTACTAATTACAATTAAGAATTGGAATTTTAAACGGTAGCTTTTCTCTTTCTTAAACTTTAATTAATTTAAACCCATTAATTATTATAGCCTTAAAGTGAGGAAATTAAACGGTAGCTAATTGGAATAAATTTAGGTCTGACAAATAGGAAAAAAAAATGAGAAAATAAATAAATAGATTTCCTGATCATTGGGACATGCCACATCAGCGGACTGAAGATCCAGCTTTATATATATATATAGATTTGTGCACCTACTTTGATCAACAAATTTACGATAGCACGGATTGAAGTCCTAATATTTTATACTGCAGTTTTATTGTTTTTTGTTTAAACATTATCATCATGATAATTTAATATGCTAATACAACTTATTATAACTTAATGTATTGATTAAATCCTTCTAAGTAACTAGGGCATAGATAAATGATTAGTGATTCTACTATGATAAAAATGTGTTGCTCAAAAGTCAAAACTAAGTTGTGTGGACGTTTCATTCTGTCTTATAAGATGAACAAAGAAAAATGAAAATTTCACTATTGTTTTTTCTTTTTTTTTCAAGACAACATCATCGAATGGTATCGATTAAGACATATTAATGGTGAAAAGGAATAAATGGAAATCTTTTTGTCGACACTTTTTCAATTTGATGTCACTCTTAAATTCACACGTATCGATTTAATTACCTTGTTTTTAAGTAAGAGGATGTGTATGTAAAATTTAATCATCGTTCATTTTTTTATGGTATAATACATAAACATGACCCTTAACTTGGCGTCAGCTGATAACTATGATCTTTAACTTTGGATGTGCATAAGTAGACACTTAAACTTGTATAAAATTGAACAAATAAACACAATCGTCTTACATGGCACCCTACATGGCAATTTTGTAACCTACATGGCATCCTATGTGTTTTATGCATGTAGGACATGTGTGTCTACTTGTTCAATTTTATACAAGTTTAAGTGTCTACTTGTACACACTCAAAGTTGGAGGGCATAATTGTCCATTGAAGACTAGTTAAGGGTCATGTTTATATATTATACTTTTTTTCATCCAAAAAGAACTTTGTATAATATCAAAAATATTTTTTAACGATAATTAATTAATAATAATAATTTTATTGCTGTTGAATGTATTTTTAATGATAATTAAACTTTTTTTAAATATCTCTATAGTTTATAGTAATATTGAATCTGACGAATTTTTAACATTCTTTTTTAATGTGCACAGAGTAGTACTACAACAACTTGTAAACCTTATCCATGGCATGTGGGTCCAACAAGCATGCAGCAGCCACGTGATAAATATCATCTCTCCTCGTGGGGATTTGATGATTCAGCTAACCACGTATCGACACGTGGACCGAAAACACTGAGCTGCCTCGTGGGCTTATGAATTCCGGGTCCCTTTTGTTTAGAAGTCCAATAAGACTTTTTTACACGTTTTGACAGATAGAGACATTACTCCACTAATAAACAGAGTAGTCTACACCAAGCTGGGTTACGGTGCAATGGTGAAATTACTTCACATTTAATTAAAGGTTTCAAGTTTTAAACTCCGAATATAGAGAAAATTCAGTTAGAAACGTTATTCTATATGGCCCCTGCAATGGGCGATTCGAATTTAGTCAGATTTCTAACGTGGACTCCAACACTAGACGGGAAACCAATAAAAAAACAGAGTCGTCGATAAATTGGATCAAAGCCCCTACTAACGTATTTTGAGATTTCAAATGCATGAAACTATTTAATTGCACAAATATTTTTATTATACTTTCTATAATTTAAAATAATTATATTTTATATCACTAGTTAAAAAAATTATAATGTCTCTAGAATGAGCTACATTTAATTTTAATCTCATATATCTCGAAGAACGCATATATGAACGTACCAAAATCAGGTACGGTTTGTAAGATTACTAATTAGTGTGTATTTTAGTAATTAACTTATAAAGTAATGAAGATTTTGTAAGTTACCCTTTCTTTAGTCTATATATATTTGGCACAAGTCCATATATATCATATTCAAAAATTTAGTTTGTTTGTTTTAATTTGTTTATTCTATCGTTAAAATTTATTTTTAAAAAATTATATATATATATATATATATATATATTATTTTTTAATTTTAATTTTTCACAAGACATGTTTATGACCACAAAATCATATGAAATTTTTGGTACATACGATATTCTTAAATTTATTACCATAACTATTTTCATTTTTCTTAAACTTTCTGTCAAATCAAAATATGACAAACAAATTAAAACGAAATGAATAAAAATTTGCCTATTTTGAGAGAAGTTTAAAAATATGATGTCTGAGAACACTACTTTTAGATAATATATGAAAGAATGTTTACTGTACGAATGAAATTCAGGTTTTTTTATAAAAAAAATAAATTTATATAACATAATTTAGTTGTTTTTATCCGAAATTCTACACACATTGTTGTTTAAACTCAATCACATATAATTTCAAATACTTTTATCTAAAGTTATAGATTGTAAAAACCTTTTAATAAATAAATGAGAAAAAACATAAAGTGACACCTGAAGTTATTTCAAATTTTCAAAAAGACACATAAACTATGAAACGTCTTATTACTTTCCTAAACAATTCTGAACTGATATTATTATATTATTTTTTGTCCATATGACATGGAGAGTGTATGCACTCTCTCGTGAACAAACTAAAAAAACGAATATAATTTTATTTTTACAAGTATTTTGCTATAAAATATATTTTCTTGTTTTTTTTATCATTTTAACTTTTTCCCCTTATTATTTTTTTCTTTTTCTTTCATTCTTCTTCTTCAAAAATTCATTGTCTTCTCACTTTCAATGTCACTTTTTACCACAACTCCACCTCCCCTTTTTACTACTATTAGTTTAACTTTCTTCAATTTTAAACTTATATCTAAATATTTTATTACATTTCGAACAATTTGATAAACCCATTTAGATTTCAAGATGATTAGTTGATAATATTTAGTTTTTTTATCCAAATTTCAATTAAACTTTTTCAATTTTCGAAGAATTCTGAATCTTTCAAAGAAATAAATTAATTGATGATGCCTTCAAAATTTTGATTTTTCTTAGAAAAATAATTAGTTTTGTTATCAATAACTCAACAAAGTCTAGAAAATAGTATAATTTTGGAAAGAAAGGAATTTGACCGAAGAAGAAGAAAGAAGAAAGAAGAAAGAAAATGGAGAGGCTCAACTTGACGTAGGGGTGGTGTGAGGTGAGGGTGGGAGTGAAGAAGAAGAAGAAAGAAAGAAAAAAAAATGGAGGGAGGGGTAGCTTGAAAGTAGGAGTGAAAGATGAAGTAAAATTTAAAATGAAATTAAAATTAAAGTAATAAAATTAAAATAAGTCAAAAGGTTAGAGAGAGAAATAAAGAAAAACTTAAAATGAAAAAAAAAATATTTCAAATTAAATTAACACGTGTCACACAATGATTGATTTGTGATAACATTTGTCATTTAAAATCTGAAATTGATGAAAAATGATGTAATAATATATCTTCGAAATTGTTTAGGAGGGTAATAGAACGCTCGCATAGTTAAAATGTTTTTTTTTTTTTTTAAATCGGGACAACTTCAATTGTCATTTTATATCTTTTCTCTAAATAAATTAAATAGTACTTAAGTAATATCTAGTAAAATATCTCTATATAACTTCTACGATATATTTATTTAATAAAAAAAAGTTGGATTGTACGTAAAACGGGCCCTCGATCTTCATGGGATGCGTGTACAGTCCTAAGCCTCATTAGGGTCTGTGGATATCATACTTGCTTTGTCGTTTTTTTTTTAGGTTTAAAGCTACCACCCCACCATGATAATTGAAGCCTAAATCTTATCATAAAGAGAACTTTATGTTATATATAAGGCATAATATATAAACATGACTCTTAACTTGACGTCAGCTTGTAATTATGACTTTTAACTTTAGATGTGCACAAGTAGACACTTAAACTTGTATAAAATTGAACAAATGTACACATTCGTCCTACATGACACCGTACATGAAATTTTTGTGTCCTACGTGGCACATAGTTGTTCGTTGAAGCCAAGTTAAAGGTCTTGTTTATGTATTATGTCTATATATAATGATGACACAATGCAATATACCTGATTATAATAACAAAGTATTTATTTTTTCTGTTCACTTTTATTTATTAAGTTTGATCTTTGCATGTATCTTAAAATGATGATGAATGGTTTATATTTAATTTTTAGTTTTGAGAAATAATTTAAAGAATATATAATTAATAATGCTAAAAGTAAGTATGAAGAAAAAAATTCACTTTATACATTAAAAGTGATAAATATGAGTGAAAACATATACTCTAATATAATGGACAAATAAAACTATGCCAATAAAATATAATCTAGATACATATTTGGTGCAAAGAACATAAATTCGCAAAAAAACAAAAGTTAGATACATTTCGTTATCTATGTAGGTCGTTCTCATAAACTATCTTGGATTATGGTTGGCTTATGAGATTTAGGATGTGAACATGAATATTTCAATTTTCAACTATGTTAGACTGAAAAATATCAACGATACAATAGAAATAAAAACAAGAAAAGAAAAAAATATATTTCATAGAAGTACATACATACTTGTAACGGTTACCAACTTCTTATTAATAAGTGCGTTTAGATCATATATTAATTATAGATGATTATATACATGTTAATGTATAAATTTTACGACTACTTGTATTATATATTCATAAGATATTTTTAGTTTTAATTGTAGTTGAATGAATGACTATTAGGTGCATTTGCTAGAACAGAAAATAGTATATTATATGTATAATAAGATTTTACTATGTGTATATCATATAAGAAAGTTGATGATAAATCTAGTCTGTTATTTATATAAGAATCCCCCTTTTCATAATTAACTTATTCTCAAAGCATTTAGGATAGTCACTGTCAAAGATATACGAGAGTGGTAAGTATTTTTTATTTTTAACTAGATGTTTTGCATTCGATTCTTGAGTATGAAATCGATTTCAATAAAGCGCACTTTAACTTTCCAATAGACTTTCATATGTGAATTCAAATGAGCAAAACAGATTAGATGCGAAACAAAAAAGAAATGCATAATATATAAACATGACCCTTAACTTGGCTTCAACAGATAACTATGCCCTCTAACTTTGAGTGTGCACAAGTAGACACATTTCCTACATGGCATAATACATGTAGGACGCCATGTAGGACACAAAATTGCCATGTAGGGTGTCATGTAGGACGAATGTGTGCATTTGTTCAATTTTATACAAATTTAAGCGTCTACTTGTGCACACCCAAAATTAAAGGTACGCCAAAGAAAGGAATGTATCTTACTTAACGATTAATGTATCTCGCGCATCAGATTAATGTATCAGCGCTTATATTATTGTATCCGTTTGAGGGATTTCTGTAATTATAAACTTTTAAGGGATAGATTGTAATTTTACCTTAAAAGTATGTGATTTCTGTAATTTGCACTAAATAATATGTCAAATTTTAGAATCGGATTTTCCACCTTAGTCTTGTAAATCTAAAATTGATTATGAAGCAATTATGTTTACAAAAAAAACTAAGTTTTTATGTGTGTTTTGTAAGTTATTGCATAGGAACATAGATTTTACCATATGCGCACCCAAAGAATAACAACGGCAGATTTCCCTTATTATCAAAAACAAGAAATTTACAAAAACCTCAAATAGTCATCCTTAAATCGACTCTATGTACACTTCTCCCGTAAAAATTCTCAGTCAAGATAATCCGACGTGAAATGAGTTGGGCTAAAGTGGGCCTAAAATAAACTACTTGAAGAAAAGCCAGTCCAAGAGGGGAATTGTAGATGTTATTGGGATGAACTATTCATATATCCTTTAGCAATTGCATGACACTGGGTGATTGATCCAGTGGATCATTTGCACAAATAGGATATTATTCTGGCCATTATTTTATTTTTATCACCATTTGCACATTTTCAAAAGTAAATGTTTAAAAAAAATCAACACATCAATTTCATATTTTTTTTTATACAACACTATTTCGAACAAATATTGTTTTGGCTGCACGTTGAGTTCAAATGTTAAAGCATATACAATTTATTAATTAGAATGATTTTTTTGGTTAATTTTTGAAGATAGGTTTTTAGAAAAACCTGCTTTTGACATGCTTTTCAAATGAATGTTTATCCCACTCATTAAAATGTACAATTTTAACCTTCAAATACCATGTCATAACTTTTAACTTCAATTTTTATTTTATTTTTGTCAAATATCGCTCAATTTATGTCTAAACGCCTACTAATTTTTCATAAATGATGTCACATATACTAAATACTTTCATGTACTTCTGTTATCTTCACTAGCTGATGAACTAAGCAGGTATAAATAATTCAGTAGACACAGATATATATGTTCACCTAAATATATACTTATGTTTTTTTTTCAGCATATGGTTTGCCTTCCCTCCTGAATCATAAGCATTAAAATATATATATATATATATATATATATATATATATATATATATATTGATATGAACGAAGTATTTATTATCGCTTTTTGTATGTCCTCTAATTTAATGTATATCCAAATTCTCTCAATTCACAGCCTACTACACTATCATTTATATAGCTAGGCAAATACTTTTTTTCATTGTGGATAATAATATGATCATTGTGGGTATAATGGTAGATACGTAGAATCAAGTTACTTGAATTTGAAAAATCTATTCTGATTACTCGCAATTTGAATTCATGAAATACAAAGCAAGAACAAGCTATTGTTGGGTTTAGCAAGGTGTGAATGGGAAATAAAAAGAGAAAATGGAAAGAGGAAGAACCAATGAATGTGGGGGAACCAATTTTGGAGGGAAAATGAAAAGTCATTGCAAAGTGCAAATGAAAAGTCATTTTTACCATATTGGTAGAAGAAAGGAAATTGTTGTCCTTATATTAGGAAACACTTCATTTAGTTCTTAAAGGGTTAAGAAGAAGGTGCCCCCTCGCGCCGTCGTCGTCACTCTCTCGGCCTCGGCTTCGGATTGGGCAAATTATTGATTGATAATATTTTTGGACAATTTATTTAATCAATCTCTTGTTAATTCATTTCTTTTCTCTTATAAATTAATTCAGAATGTTAGTTAAATAACATAATTAATTTGGCGCAACGAAATTTATTTGAAATTCATGTGCAACGGTAATAACCTTCTGAAGGGACCTGTTCCTTTCGAAAAGTCGTTATTTTTCCCAAAAGACACAATTTTCTTACATAAACAAAATTGTCGATCGACTGAGTCTGTGTGCTCTTGTTGTTGTTCTTGCGTTCGCTGAAGTTATTGAAGTTTGAGGTACCGCTACTTCTTTAACAGATTAATCCGTTTTATCTTGACAGGAATTAATCTGCAACCTCGGGTACGGTGAAGGGATTAAATTTCTTAAGGAAACACAGTGGTTTCTGTGGACTCGGATTAAAATCATTCTGTCTATTTCATCTACTTTCTGTTTCTGTATTTCTGACTAACCTGAATACTGGAGATAACAGTTATTTATCACAATTTTTTTGAGGCCGTAGTAAGAGAATTCATGATAAGTAAGAACGAATTATACTTGTTTTTACATTTTCATATTTTTATAAGTATATTTCGTAACAAATAAATAAATAGTAAAGTAATGTCGGATAACACCTCTTGCCATAAAGATACCTCCGGCCACGGCCCATGTATATATACATATATATATATATATAAACATATCAGCTTAACTTAGTGTACATTTTACATCATTTCCTTCGTCAATTTAGTTATTTCGACAAGAAAACTATACACTTGTGAATTGTGATCGATAAATCCAACATAACGTTGTGGCGGGGTATCAAATTTTTGTGATGACTATGATTGCAGAAGGGAACTGGATATTTTCTATCTTAATGGTTGTTAGGTACGTGAGATAAAGATAATAATTTCAAAATAAACTTTGGGATTAACTTTATCACATGTTTGGTTTGAGATATCAACCAATTCCAGAATTATTTTATCCCATTATTCATACTGAAATAATAAAATTACTATCTCATATAGAATATGAAATAAAATAATTTAATATGATATCCTTATTAATTTTAGGGAAAGAAGTCTAATATACTTCTTAACTTTGTCATTTAGAGCTAGAGCCGTCAAAATGGGATTAGCCCATGGGGCCGGCCCAACCCAACCCGTTATTGGGGTAGAGTTGGGATAAGATTTCTCAAGCCCTTTTAAAACTAAGGCTTATAAGTCCGGCCAATATAAGTCCTTCGCCCTTGAGGCTTGATTGGGGCCAGGCTGGGGTCGGTCCATGGGCCAAAACTTTTTATTAGGGTAACTTACAATAATCTAACTAGTATATAATTTAATTACTTAAATACACACTATATTGTAATATTATGAATTTTACCAGATTTTGGTACGTCCAGATACATATATCTCGGAATATGTGGACTCAAAATTAGGTTAATATGTTCTAGATACACTCTATCAAAGTAGATTCACATGTATCTAGGATGCATAGACAAACCCTCGCCTCCCTCCAATCTTGCTTATCACTTACTTATCTCGCTCGCGTATCTGGTATGTGAGATACATGATAATTACACTAGGCTTTTTTCTAGTGTTATTAAAACAACACCATTGTTTGTCATATTTGATTTGAAAATCTTCTCATTTTCTTGATGTTATAGAATTATAAGTTTGAAAAGAAAAAAAAAAGGGCTAGTCGCCCCAGCCCTCGGCCCTTCAAGGGTTGGGTTGGGTTGAGCATATTCAGGCCCTTCCGAATGAAGGGCCACCCCGCCCCAGCCCTTCAAATTTCTTGGCCCGCGAGGCTTGGGCCGGGTGGGGTTGGGCCGGCCCTTTTTGACAACTCTTTTTAGAGCTGATACGTGTGAGGATGATCAAATATACCCCATATGAATTATATTTTTTTAAAATAATAACTAATACATTAAATTAAAATTATTTTCTTTCACTTCCGTTAGAGGAAAATGATATATTTGAGTCATTTGTAAATTGTAGGGGTATATATGAAACACTTTAATAACGAGAGAAATATCAGCTCTAAATAACAAAATTGAAGAATATATCAATTCTAAATAACAAGATTAAGAGATATCAACTCTAAACGACCCCTTAAAAAGTACTATTGAATACAGGGTCCTTGATCTTTTGGATTTTGGTGTTGGTGTCAAAGACCTTGGGCCTACAGTATCTATCCATAGACCTGTCGTGATAATTTATGATATTATAGTATGTGCAAATTACAGAAATCACATACTTTTAAGGTAAAATTACAATCTATCTCTTAAAAGTTTATAATTACAGAAATCTCTCAAACGGATACAATAATATAAACGTTGATACATTAATCTGATGCGCGAGATACATTAATCGTTAAGTAAAATACGTTACATTTTATACATGATACACTAATCTGATGTACATTTTATACATGATACACTAATTTGATGCGCGAGATACACTAATTTGATGCGTGAGATACACTAATCTGATGCGCGAAAATGAGGAATTTTGGAGATTTGTAAAACTTATAGGGGATTATGGTAATAAGTAAACTAAAAGGTGGGATTTCTGTAATTTTTCCTTTTTTAATTATGTCCAAGTGTCATTTAGTTTCATAAAAAAAGTCATTTCCCCATAAAATATTTTTTAAAAACTAATTATTTTTTAAAAATATTTTTTTCACATCAAACACACTAAAAATATCATTTCAAAGACCTTTCTTTAAATTTCGTTTTATTACACTGACCTCCATTATGATTTAAAATAATACACTTATCTCTTTCTTTTCTTTTTTTTAACGATTCTTTAAATCTATTTTTATTAATGTAAAAAAGTTGTAACATATCTAATTTACTATTTTCTAACACTAAAAGGCTTTAATTGATTAACTACTTTATGATATACTCTTATTAGTTTTATTCGAAATTGATATATTCTTATCAGTTTTGCTCGTATTTCTCTTTTGAGTTAGTTTAATTTATTATTTTTCCGTTTTTTTTCTTTTAGCATTATTTTTTCTTTCCTTTGGGATCATTTTACTAGTTTCATATTTGACCTTTTTTTTTTAATCCATATTTGAATTTATTCATATTTATATGAGTCGATTACAATTCAATCTGTTTAAATTTAATCCACTCCTCTCATTTGCCTCCCTAGTGATGTCCAATTACTGGAGAATTTTTAATTATTCATAATCGGTTGATTGATTATTTCTTTTTTTTTCATCGTTGATTGATTATTTCATCTTTCACTTTCTTGACGAACTTGCTACACCCTCCACCATTTGCTTCCCCTACTGCAATTTGGAAAAAAGATGTCCAATTTACAAGTAAGTTATCTTATTTTAGTGTTACTAATTTCATTTATTATAGTAAAAATAATTTTTGAAGTAATTGTCTTTAAATTCTTTTGATCCCTTTGAGTTTGTTATAAACTGAAAATATATGATCAATATAATATGAATATATATGCCAACGTGGCTACCTATGACCTCTCCGTACATGGCCGTTCCACTTATCCACTATCATCCCGTACAACTACGCCCTTTCTTCCTCAGGCTACCTAGCCCCCCCATAAATACACTTCAACCCTTTCTCTGTTTCAGGAGTAATTTTGGTGGAATACAATGGGGAAGGTAAGGATTTGAAAATTGATTCTCCATTTTGATAATTTCTCTCATTATTTTGTATCCATGATTTGATAAGGCTAACTGTCATTGTGTGAGGTTTGCAGAATAAGAGCAGCAGCAAGAATATTGAAGGCGAGACGAAGAGCGAAGAACAGCACCAGGAGAAGAAGGAAGGAGGAAAGAATGAACAGAACAACCGAAATGTGGTTTTGAAAGTGGAGTTCCATTGCGAAGGTTGCGTCCGTAAGATTCTCAAAGTCGTTCGAAGCTTTGAAGGTAAAAATCATTGTATGTTGCTCTGTTTTGTTCCTTCTTATTGCTTCCAAGTTAGATTTTAGACAGATTACTGTGAATGTTGCTCTGTTTTGTTCCTTCTTTTTGCTTCCAAGTTAGATTTTAGACAGATTATTGTGAATGTTGCTCTGTTTTCATCCAATCCGTTCGTTTCCTTGTCTCTGATTTTCCTAATTTCTGGTCTGTTACGGCTGAAAAAGGCGTGGAGAAGGTGATCTCTGATAGCGAAACCAATAAGGTGACGGCAATCGGAGAAGTGGATGCGTTGAAGCTAAAGGTGAAGGTGGAGCGAAAGATGAACAGGGCTGTACAACTTATCTCTCCTTTACCAAAGGATTGTAAGAAAGAGAAGAAGCAGAATGAAAATGAACCAAAGAGTACCAAAGGAGACGACAAGAAAACCAAAGAGAAAGAGGTAATGCTCCTCCTCGCTGCATATTCTCTGTTCACTATTCCGCACAAATCTGTGTACGTCGTTTTCATTCTGTTTTTTTCTTTTTGTCTTTTAATGCATTTGGCGCAGTTTAGCCTTTTATGGGGAGCCTTATATTAAGGATTTATTCAAATTTTACGTGTGCAAATTAAATGGTGGTTTTCTTATGAATATTACTTACTGATTAATTATCCATGTAGCCTCCGGTAACCACTGTGATACTGAAGTTGCATCTACATTGCGAAGGATGCATCCAGAAGATTCAAAAAGCTATCACTAAGAACAAAGGTGAGATTGATTAATCAACATTCTTCTTATGCTGTCCATTTTAACTATAGTTAGTTATCCTGAATGGAATGTTCACGGCCAATGCAGGTTACAAGGAGATGAAAATTGATCAGGAAAAGGAATTGGTGACAGTGATTGGTTCAATGGACATGAAGGAACTGGTGGAGGTACTGAAGAAGCAGCTGAAGAAAGATGTCCAAATTGTCCCGCCAAAGAAGGAAGGGGGAGAGAAGAAAGAAGGCGGGGGCGGAGGAGGAGGGAAGGGCAACGAAAAAGGGAAGGATGGGCAAGGCGGTGGCGAGAAGAAGGAACAATATGAGTATCCGGAGCTGGATGCAACTGCATTTCATGCTACTCAGCTTTTCAGTGATGAAAATGCCAATGCTTGCAGTATTATGTGATGTTTAGAAAAATGTAGATGAGAATTGTAAATAAAAAATAGGAAGATTGGATATCATTATTGTTGAATTGGCTTAATTATGAACAGTTTCATTCCCTTTTTGCTAGTAAAACTTTTGTAAGAACATTAGTGAATGTTACTGAGGTAATGAGGTTAGTAGGAGAAATATTTTTATATTTATGTTAAATATATGGAGTACTTCATTTTCTACTGTTCTATTGTCTACTTATGGTGACATTGGTTCATTCATTTGGTAGAAGGCGAGTGATTAGTTCCTTTTCCATGCTATGATTAATACAAATTAAAGTAGGATTCCCATTTTCAAAAACCAGGTCTAACCACAATTTCAATTTTCAAATATCATTTATAATCTATTTATTTTTTTCAAATAGTACTATTTTATTTTAAATTTCACAATTTTTATGTTAGATTGCACCGTCAAGTCCATGTAACCGCACATAAAAACAAATATATTTTTATTATCAAGAGACAAGAGAAGGGACTATAACTATCATTGCAACCATCAATTAGTTGGAGTTATTACACCTAATGTTACGTTCCTGAAAAGTGCAAAGAGAAAAAGATAACCCTGGTTGAGACAAGTTTATGCAAGAAATCTCTTTTTGGAGTGGAGGCAATTGCTTATGTGTAGACAAAAACAGGGGAGACTGAGATGCAGACAGACAGACTGACGCTCTATTCCCACTTTCCTTGGCCTATTTTTGTGCAGTCTTTTCAATTGTTGCAGTTAATTTTCAACACTTGGAAAAAATTGTTGGAACCTATTTTCTCAACAAATATATTTGATCACATTTTCTTATTTTAAAAAATTTAATCCAAGCATTCTCATTTTTTCCATTACTGACATGACATGTTCTTACATTTTGTATCTAGTCAAAAATAAAAACACAAAATAAAATTGAGATAAAATTTTAGTTTTCCCTTTTTGTTTTACATGGAATAAAAAATAATCATTTCTAGATATAAAAAATAAATGATATACAAATTACAATTGGCGAAAACATCAGTTATTGAATCCATTTGAATTATATTTCCAACATGATTGATTATGTGTTTTTGCTGAACACTTACACTGCCTATATATTTTGCTAAGAAACAGTAGAAAAATGGAAAATAATACGAACCAAATAAAAAAAGAGCAGAAAACCCAAAGACCATTTTAAATTTGCAATCCTCCTAAATTATCGATACTAGTCTCAATTACCTGAATTTAGTTAGCTATTTAATACTTAACTTTTATCGACGTGGCATTTTTCTCATATGACAAATAATCAGTGTGACATTTTCAGTTCCTAGTCAATTTACGCAACTTAAATAAGAAGAGAATTCGCAATTCTAAACATCACCGATCAAATTCTCCTGAACTTCAACAGTAAAACTGACACGTGTATCATCTTCTTCCCACACTCTTCTTATAAATATTCATCCAAAAACATCTTCTTTTACCCTCAAAATCCTCATCCTCAGAACTAGAATCACAGAAAAAAAGAAGATTAATACACATCTGATTATTGCAAAATCTTCTGATTAACATATACTTTTTCAAGGTAACTTTTTTTTTTTCGATTGAATTACATATTATTGTAGTTTTTGCTTTCTGATCGGAAAGTTTTTTTTTTCTTCTGAAAATTGATAGATGGTGTCGGATGCGAGTAAGAAGAGAGAGGCGCAGAAGAAGGCAGCAGCAGCTGCGAAGAGAGGAGGGAAGTCTAAGGCGGCGGTGATGAAGGCGGCAGCGGCTGCAACAGCTACTCCGCCGGAGAGTAATGATGTCGATGAATTAACGAATGGGGTAGGAGATATTCAGTTGTCTGATCGGACTTGTACCGGTGTTTTATGTTCACATCCACTTTCCAGAGATATTCGGGTTAGTTCTTTTTTGGTTTTTCTGGAATTGAACGGTTGGATTTATTACCTTGTTAAGCGCCGGAAAATCTAGTTTGATTCATAGGGGGAAAACTTGTGCTTAACTATTTAGGAATTGAGAGTATTTCCAAAGTATAATGACTTGGAATTGAAAATATATAAGTGGAAATCATTTCAATCAAGTTAGCAACATTTTGTCTTGAATTTTGTAGAAATTGTCATATTATTGCCCATTAGAATATTTGAACCATAAATCTAAACAGATACTGTTATGAAAAAAAGTATTTAGAATAACATACTAAATTTTGAAAAAAATGAGGTGCAAGACTGGCTAAAATACCCAAATATCTCAACAAGCTAAATTATGAACACATCAATAGTCTGGTCTTGGATGTTTTTTGCAATACACTCTCTAAATGCTTAAATAAATGATTTTTTTAGTCTTGGGTTTATCTCCTCTAGTTATTCGTCATTGCTAACTTATGACACCTATGATCCTTTGATTGTTCACTTCCTTGATCTCCTTTGCACTAGAACAATCACTTGGGTGTTTTTGTGCATAGTGTGATATTCCAAATCTTGGTACGTTAATCAGTCTATAACCGTGGGGCTTTGGTCTAGTGGTAAGAGGGCAAACCACATGTGTGGGTTAGCTGCGTGTAACGGTCTTAAACCATGTGTCACTAGCCCTCAGAGATTTCTCGATTAAAAAGAATCAGTCAATAGCTGAAGGCTGAAGCTATCCCATATTCACTTAGTTAGGAACAAGGGTCTTGATTGGTGAAGTTGCATATGGCTATTATTACTCATGAACAAGAAGCACCCTTGTTTATGGCTTTGGACTTACGGTAACTAAAAAAAAGATTATTACCTAGAGGAAGTTTTCTTTCATGCAAGACTCACAGTTATATTAATTCTGGTATTCTTTGTTTGCAGATAGAATCGTTATCACTTACTTTTCACGGACATGATCTTATAGTTGATTCTGAACTGGAGCTTAACTATGGAAGGTAAGGTGTGTTATCTCTTTGTGTTACTGTTTCCTTAGTAAAGCTGATGGTCATATCCTGGGATATTAATTGCACAGACGTTATGGTTTGCTTGGGCTTAATGGCTGTGGGAAGTCTACTCTTCTTTCTGCTATAGGATGTCGTGAACTTCCCATCCCAGATCATATGGATATCTTTCATCTAACGCGGGAGATTGAAGCGTCTGACATGTCCTCACTTCAAGCTGTTATTAGTTGCGATGAAGAGAGGTTGAGATTGGAGAAAGAAGTTGAAGTCTTGGCTGCACAGGTATTGTGCCCTGAATAATAAACTGGCAATGTATTCCATAGGCTTGGTCTTCTCTTTTTGGGCGAATGTGACGACTCGTTTTGTGTCTATCCTTAGGATGATGGTGGTGGAGAGCAACTTGAACGCATCTATGAGCGTTTGGAAGCTTTGGATGCATCAACTGCTGAGAAGCGTGCAGCTGAAATCCTGTTTGGTCTTGGATTTAACAAGAAAATGCAAGAACAAAAAACACGAGATTTTTCCGGTGGATGGAGGATGAGAATTGCTCTTGCTCGTGCCCTGTTTATGAATCCGACCATTTTGCTGCTTGATGAACCCACCAATCATCTAGGTAATCTTCTTATGCATTTTTCTAGTATTTAAGATATTGTGTTGCGACATGCTTGGTTGGAGACATTTTTAATTACATTCTGGACAAATGAATATAATGAGAACTGACGTTATAGAATTTAATACGGGACCTTAGACATGTTATTTCGCTCTGGTTACAGCATTTCTCCCGGTGTGTCTTTCTGCGACTGTTTCCCTCTACTAAGTAGTGACGCGAAGTTCCCTCCTAACAGAAAGGAAATACAGGGATAACATAGTATATTGTCGTTTGTTCATACTAATGGATCTAATGGAAGGTTTGCTGAATTTTTCAATCACAGATTTGTAGATTTGACATGCTTATGATATTCTTTTCCTGAATACAGACCTAGAGGCTTGCGTGTGGTTAGAAGAAACCTTGAAGAAGTTTGACCGTATTCTGGTTGTTGTTTCACACTCGCAAGACTTTCTAAATGGTGTGTGTACTAACATCATTCATATGCAAAATAAGAAGTTGAAGCTCTACACCGGTAATTATGACCAATATGTCCAAACCCGTGAGGAGTTGGAAGAAAATCAGATGAAACAGTACAGATGGGAACAGGAGCAGATTGCTTCAATGAAGGAGTACATTGCTCGTTTTGGACATGGATCTGCCAAACTAGCCCGTCAAGCACAAAGTAAAGAGAAAACACTGGCTAAGATGGAGCGTGGAGGGCTTACAGAGAAGGTGGCAAAGGACAAGGTTCTGGTCTTCCGTTTTCCTAATGTTGGCAAACTCCCCCCTCCTGTTCTGCAGTTTGTGGAAGTGACATTTGGCTACACACCCGATAATCTCATTTATAAGAACCTAGATTTTGGTGTAGACCTTGATTCAAGGGTAGCACTGGTGGGACCTAATGGAGCTGGAAAGAGCACGCTACTTAAGCTGATGACAGGGGAGTTGGTTCCCCTTGATGGCATGGTTAGGCGGCATAATCACCTTCGGATTGCACAGTTCCACCAGCACTTGGCTGAGAAGCTTGACATGGAATTATCTGCTCTTCAATTCATGATAAAAGAGTATCAAGGGAACGAGGAGGAGAAAATGAGGGCATCAATTGGGAGGTTTGGCCTTACTGGTAAAGCTCAAGTCATGCCTATGAAAAACTTGTCAGACGGTCAACGTAGCCGGGTAATATTTGCGTGGTTAGCTTTTAGGCAACCTCACATGCTGCTTCTCGATGAGCCAACCAACCATCTTGATATTGAGACAATTGACTCACTTGCCGAGGCTTTGAATGAATGGGACGGTGGCATGGTTCTTGTTAGTCATGATTTCAGGCTCATAAACCAGGTTGCCCATGAGATATGGGTATGTGAAAATCAAACTGTGACACGGTGGGAGGGTGACATTATGGACTTCAAGCTACATTTGAAGGCGAGGGCCGGATTGGGTGATGAGTGAAGCAGATGTTCCAAGTTTTAGTACTACTAGGAAGTCATAATATGACTGCTTCTCCTGGCTAGACGTTTAGTCCGAAGAGAAATTGGTCAACATCAGCAGCAGCAGGCCAGCAGTAACTACAGTTTTAGTTACACCATGCCTAGTTTTGTATGCCATATGACTGGACTGTGCTGTTTTATTTGGTGCAATGTTTTCGCGGTCCAATTTATTCTGGCCTTTCTCCATTATCATAGTTCATGAAGCGAGAGAAGTAGCGGGCTAGCAGCAGTCAGCTTGATGCATTACATAAATACCACCACTTGTTGTTATCTATGTTGTTCTTAAGAATTTAGGATTTCACTGCTGTTATGGATTTACCTTTTCATTTTAAGTTTACTACATATGTTTGCCAAGCATGTCATTGAAGTGGTGTTTTCAACATATGTTTACCTGTAATGACACTTCGTCATAGTATATATATATATATATATATATATGTTGCCTCTGCTGAATATTCTTGCACCAGCCCATGGAGACATTTTGGATAGATTTCTACACTATGAGAAAAATTTTCTCTTCTTACTCAGAAACCACTAGACAAATAGAAGATGAAAAATATTCCCAAACTAAAATATTACCACTTATTTTGAAAAAAGTAAATATTTTCTTTAAGTAGTGTCGAGTCACCGAAGGACAAATAAATTGAAACCAAATGAACAATCTTTTGGATTTAAGAATTTGAAAGTATAATTATAAGAATTAATTTAGTAAAATTAATACATAATTAGTACTCCTTTAGTTTCTATTTAGTTGTCATCACTGAAACTTAGGTAACTTTACCATTACACTCTTATTTAAGTGTTTTCTTGAAATCAATTTTTTAATAAATGAACATAAATTAGTTTATTTTGATTAATTAATTTGACTAATGAACATAAATTAATTAGTAGTATTTAGTTTTCTTTAGTTGGTCAAATGCATAATTTCAAGGCTAATAACTTTCTAGACTAGAACAGGAAAAAAAATATTATTTATGTATTGATTTTTGTGAAATGATAAATATTAAGGAATATCTTTTTTTAATAAGAACGAGGAATTATTTTTAATGAAAAGTTGTACTCCTACAAAATATGAACTGCACAACAGCACAAATAAAGGGAACAGAGCCACCGGCAAGGAACGAAGAAGTATTGAATTTGGAAAAAAATGATTTTGTATTTTGGGAATGGAAAGAATGAAAGATAGCGTGAGAAGGACTGACATAGCTTTCATTGCAAAATGACAAGCTTCAAACTTAGTGTTCTGATTAAGATGGTACGTTGAAATAACCAACTTGTAACCATGAAAACTACTTCTACAATACATCCTAAAAAGATCGAAATGCTATGAAAATATCATAGTTAGATAAAATGTATGAAAAAACTCTACATGTTCCAAAAGCAGAAACATGTGATTTAGTAAATTAGAACTCATTGTGGGGTGCAATCAAGAAACAACTATCAACTAGTTTGAAAGTTCTTTCATTTAGTAATGGAAGTCATCCGTTGTAACTTTCATAGAGAGGCTTGAGAAGGTGGACAATCCTTCAATGAAGATCTAACGAGAGACTGAATTCAAAAACAACCAAATTAAATTCACAAGAATTGTATGAACATCTATAGCGTAGCAAGAAATCTTGGCTTTAGCTCTCGTCACCCCACTCATTCCTATAACAGAAATTCGAGTTGAGGTGCTGCAAATGAGCAAAGAAGTACTTTTTGTAATCAAAACAAAAATCACATAAATCTACAAAAGAAAATTTTATTCGAGACCACACCGCTATATTGAGACTGCCACATTTGAATCATCAAAATAATACTCCCTCTATTCATTAATATTTGTCCACTATTGACTTTGCACACTTCTTAAGAAACTATAAATAGAAGGACAATTTTACTAAATCACTCTTTGAATATGTTTTCTCTGTCCCTAATTACTTGTCCACTTTTCATTTTTTAGTTGTTCCTAATTACTTGTCTATTTTGACAAATCAAGAAAGGACAAATTATTTTTACCTAATATACCCTCAATTAATTATTTTGAAAAATGTAAAACTTTTTGAAAATCTTAGGTTTTTAATTCACCCACTTCATAATTAATAGGGATAAAATGGTAAACTCACTATGTCAATCATTGTTTTCTTAACAGGTATGTCAATTCAAAAGTAGACATGTAATTAGGGACATAGGGAGTAATAAATACAATGTTTTAAAAAAATGTAATAGGAAAATGACTATAATTAATGATAAGGTTAAATTGGAAACTAAGTGTAAAATTATCTATTAATTTCATAAAGTGAACAAATATTATTAAACATCCTAAAATAATATAATATAATACACAACTATTATTGAACGGAGAAAGTAATAATACCATAAAATGTGTTAGATAAGACAACATGTGATTAGGTCAATAAAAGAAGTGTTGAATTTTGAGTTCACATTTTAGATTTTATGTTACCAAGAAGAGTAAATAAATCGATCAAACTTTTAACTAGGCATCATTTATATTGGGATAGAATGAATAAGGATATTTGAAAATAATTAGATATTTTCTTTTTATATAAAATAATTAATTTTATCAATTTAATATAAAATGGTTTTTGAGACTAACTAATAGCATAACTAAATGCAAAGTATAAATAATTCAAAATTTATTTTGAAATTGTTATATTTATTCTACCAACCAAACGAGCTTAGTATTTCACTCCGGTCTAGTATTAAAGTGGTCAAACACATATTTATTGAACCCTATATTGCTGATGGGGACAAAATCTGTGTTTTCTACTCAAAATCAAACGTGTACAGAATTTTTAATGTCTTCCTCCTTTTTATATATCCTTTTTTAAATAGCCACATTTTAATATTTTGTCATTTTCTTCTTCTTCTTTTTCTTCTTCTTTTAGATCGATCTAGCCATTGTCTTATTCCTCCTTTTCTCAGTAATCGTGTTGTCTTATAATGTTTATGAATCCGGAGTATTAATTCTTTTACATTAGTGGCCAATCTAACTTAATAATATTCTTCTTTTTTTTGGTTTCTCATTCAGTGTTTGGACCTACATTGGAGCTCTGACTAAATTCGAATCGCGCACTGCAGATCCATTCGGGGGTGGCGCTCCTAACATGATTTTCTCCATAACCAGGGCTCGAACCCGAGGCCTCTGATTAAGGGTGAAACACTCCCACCAGTGTACCCCAATCCATATTGGTAACTTAATAATATTCAATGAATTTCTTAACACAAATATAAAATTTGATATAAACCTACTGAATTCTATCGAATCCATGAACTCTACAATTTCAAGAGTCCAATAAGTCGGAGCCTACGATTATATATGTCTAAAATGAATGAAGTCAAATAGTCATAGGAACAATTATTGGTTTAGAAGTAAAAGAAATTGTTTTTTTACGATTCCATTGGATATCCATATATTCATATTAGAGTTTGATTAATCCAAATTCACGCCACATAAGGTCTATTCAGGAGTAATGCTCCTTACTAAAAAAAATTCATATACAAAGCTCAAAATCATGACTTTTGATAAAGAAAAAAAATAGTTTCATTCACTACATCATATCTTTTGACGGTAAAAAGGAATGATATTGTCAACAACCAAACACACAAGTGGATCCCTCACATATTTACAGTGTCTGTACTTTGATAAGCTAAGCCTGTCACATTAAATGTGTTACATTTCAGTTTTTCAATCAAACATCTTCTCATTCACACTTCTCCTATAAAGCTTGTGGATCATGGGCCTAACTTTGCCTACCCGGGTACAATAATTGAAAATTTGGGAATACTATGACGGAAATAAACACTTTTTTGTTTAAAATTCAAAGTAAGGTTTTAAATAGTTTAGTTTTATAAATTTGTTTAAAATTATTTAACGAATTCCGTACGTTAAATTTGATGGAATTGTGGGAGAAAAAGGAAGATTTAATAGGAATTCATATTTGGATGTGAAGTTTCTATTTGTTTTTTCTAAATTGGTGCATATTTATTTTACGGTACTGCTACTTTTTTAAAAAATATTTTTGATGTTATAATGCAGTTTTTGCTGTTGTTGCGATTTGCAGGTTTTGGTTGGAGTTTCCTGCTATTTTCGTTTAAATCATTTGTTTCACAATTACCTTCAAATTTAACTGACAATTTGTTAAAATATTTGATGAAAATTAAAGATATTACTTTTGAAAATTTAAAGGATCAAGACTCTCTAACAAAAGTAACTATGTCTGATACCTACATTGAAGCCCGACTAAATCTGGATTCCCATTAGGAAGTCCCACGTTAGGGAGTAAAGTGTTTCCTAACAACGACGACTCTGTATCCGGGGGACTAAATTTGGATTCACATCGGGAAGTTCCACATTAGAGAGGAAAGCAAATCCAAATTCGCATCGGGAAGCCCCACATTAGAGAGTAAAGCGCGTCTTAACAAAGACGACTTCGTATTCAGGGAATTCAAACTTGAGACTTATAATTAAGGATGAAGAAATAGTTACTACTCCACCACAATCCTTGTTAGTTCGTGCAAAGGTTTTAAAACTTCATTTTTTTTTTTGTAATCTTTTTGGTATAATCATCTATTATCCAAATATTGGAAGTAGATCGAATATTGCTTAGAGAACATACTTTACATAAAATAAAATAAAAACAAAGGAAATATTTTCTCAACTCCATAGTCCATATTGATAAGTCAAAAATTGTGGGTGTGAATCTTTAACTGTATCTTGTTTTACTTTTACCTTTATACGGTTCGTAGTTCGTACCAATCTGTATACATTTCCTTTTGAATTGTAATTTATCCTCATTAACCTTAAACGTCTAGTCACAAGTAATTTCTAGTTTGTCAGTTAAGTACATATGTCATATAACCGGTCAATATTCAGTAATTTTTTAAAAGAATATTGATTAGTTAATAGTCGATTCGATTAAATTCAAATTCACGTTGAAAAGTTGCAGATAAAGCGACTTCGTAACTCAACTGAACTCGAAGCTAAAATCTCGAATGAAGAAATATTTACCATTCTTATCACGACCTGATAGTCAGTATTCACCGATGATAGTACAACGTACATATCAATTGACATCCGGCAATATGCACCGTTCTTGGGGGGTACGGTTTGTTAAGTGACTTTTTGTGTATGATACTTCAAGTAAGATATTATCTTGAGTATAATCAATTTATTAAAATAATCAATAATCTCAAGATAACGATGTAATCTAACTTTAATAACTAATAAGCATCTACATGCAACATCACGCAAATTTTGAATTTCAATCGAAACAAATAAAACACAATTTCTTATCAAACAAATTTAGAACAACCTGAAGTATATAGCACTTAAATCCACCAATGACATATAATAAATTAAAGTGCATTAAAAATATGTGTAATAAAAGAAGAATGAACCAAATAGTTAGTGGAGAAAAACTTTATTCCATAGCTAAAATCAATCACTCCATCTATTTTTCATCACTTTTTCCTCCACTTCAAAATTGAAGTAGAACTCTTTCTCCACTCTACTATTATAACACACATTGTGCTACATCCACATGATAGACATTTCAAAACCATGACCAAAACAAAGAAAAAACTTTAGAATATATTGAATTAGATTTTGAAAATATTGATCGACTCAATTATTACTATGACAACTGGTATCAAAGCGGAATTGGATTCATCATAACTTCCTTTTTTCCTCCTCTTCCCATCATATTAATCAGAAGTATCCAAGAGCAACATCTCACTAGTAAAAAAAAGTTAAAGCTACTAAGCTAAGCAATCATGCGCAAACTCCATATATATTAGAGCCAAAATCCTCTCCATCTCACTAGGTCTACATGGTAATGTAAGTGCACCTTCATGATCAAAACCATATACCTCAGCAGCTTGTTCCAATAGCCTCAAGAATGAAGGGTGTCTTAAGCAACTTAATGGCACTACAAATCTCTTGAGCTCATCGTTGTCCATCGCAATGACCGCGAAATGCCCTTCCTTCACGTCCTCCGGTACATCCCTCGACTCGTTTTCCGATTGATCATCCATCGAATATTTTTTCCCTAGTAGAAGACTCTTTCTTAATTTCTTCACTATACCTTTCTTTTCGTTCTTCCCATTTGTTCTATCCTTCGACATTGTAATAGAGAAAAATAATAAGTTTTATTTTTTGTGCTTTCTTGGTAATTTAGAAAGTATTTCTTTTTTGGTGGTGGTGCGTACGTTTTGTAAAGTGTTATTTATAGTGTGAGAAGGCATTGAGGGTAAGAGATAAGGTTGGTAGTTTGATAATATGGTTGGAGAGTCTTTAGTGTAAATATTGAGAGACAAAAGCATGTGATGTAAATTGGAACTTATGAATTGTTCAAATTCATTATTTGAAAACATATACTATATCTTTTAATTAATGTCATATCTGCCTCTTATTTTCCAATTATTACACGTGTAATTATTTGACTAATTTAAACTTCCATCTTTAGACTTATTAATAAATTAAATCAGTATCAGTGTTGCCATTAAAGAACCTACAATTGTAACCAAAAAGAGGGGGAAAATGAAAAAAAATGTCGCTTAAGCTTAAAAATGGAAAAAACAACAAGGTGAGATATTTGCTATATGAAATAATGGGTCATTGTAATTTGTATGTATACAAGAAATTCATGTCATTATAACTCATGGTTTGGATGTACTTGAGCCGAGGGTCCTCCGGAAACAGCCTCTCTATCTCCACGAGGTAGTGATAAGGTCTGCGTACACTTTACCCTCCCCAGACCCCACTTTGTGGGATTTCACTGGGTATGTTGTTGTGGCTGTATAACTCTCCACAAAAGTTGGAGTTGTAATTTTGAATATAAAGGATGTTATGTGTTATAATGGGTAAAAAATTGTTTACACAGATGAGAAATGATTTTTTAGTCCTTTATCCAAAAAAAGAGTAATTTTATGTTATTTTTACAAGAAATCTTTATTTTTCTGAAAAGACCATATTCTACTATTCAATTTATAAAAAGGCAAAGAAATCTCTTTTCCTCTCCAAAGTTGAGTTTTGTCTTCGAAATCCCAATTAGGTCTTACCATGCACCATATTACACATGCATATTTAAAACTTAGTGCTATAAATTAAATTAATGTTTTCACAGCCGGTTAAGATTGGTCTCACCAGTTAACATTTGTTGTGTATGTTTTAGGATCGAAAGACTAAACCAAGACAATTTAACAGATTTCTCGAGAGCACTCAAATGATATAAATTCCTTATTACTATGCTATATTTATTCGATTCTTAATCAAGAAGATTGAGTTATTAGTAGCACTTCCAAATGATCACGAGGAGGGACAATTACTACTCATGTTGATGAGTCGATCCATGGTACTATTCCACATAAGTTAGTAGTAGCTCAATAGCAAAGTTAGAGTTTTCCACAAGGGAGTTCGAAATACAAAAAGTAAATATATGAAGAGGTCAGAAAAGTTCAACATCTACTACATATATCTAGAAAATAATTTTCACTATATATAAATAGTGTAATTTTTTGTTGAATGCAGCTCGAATGAACCCCTCGGCCTTTGCTAGCTCCGCTCCTGGTATAGAGAGAAAATGACATAAATGGTCCATAAACTATTACAGTAGGTCTAAAATAGTCCCTTAACTATACACTTAACAGATATAGTCCTTTAACTATCTACAATCTTATCAAGTTTGGTCTATATCTACTTTTTATACACACCGTTAACAAACGTCGTAATTCAGTTACTCTCGAGAGAGAGATTTTCTTTTTCCCTCTTCTTTTCTTTATTGTCGCTACAGTAAAGAAAACCCAAGATTCATTTCATCAGATTTCACCATTATTGAAAGCTCAAGATAATGATTCTACGACCAGAGTTTTGTGCAGTGTGGTGCTGATTTTTTGTGGTCGAGTGCTGCTGTCTGTGTAATAGTTTGGTGACATTTTTGGAGTTTTTTTTTTTGTACAGTTTGATGCTGATATTTGGTAGTCTGATGCTACACTTTAGTGCTGATTTTTTGGTGGTTTGATGCTGCTGTCTAGTGCTGTGTTATGTACAGTTTGGTGCTGATTTTTTTGAGTGTTTTGGTGCTGCAATTCGATCAAAGTTCGATAGCTGCTATTTTTTGCACTTTAAGCTATTTTCTACACACAAACGGTTGAAAACAGGGCATTATAGTTCAGTTTATTAGTTGTTGATTTTTAATTTTTTTCTGCAATTCTATGCAGTTTCATTGATGTAATGACTTATTATTAACATGAAAATAGAATCATATTTTTTGCTCACGGTATTTGCTCAGTTGTGTTTGTTACTTTGCATTTTGCTTTAATTAGAATAAAATAGCGACCAACAACACAGTAGCAGTATGACAATGGAGAAATGAATTGAAAAAAAAACAGTGAGGAAACAGTGAGATAATGAAGAAAAGAAGTTGAAAAAGAAATTGAGGAGATAGAAATTGAATTCGAATGTTAGTTAACGGTGTTCGTTAATCGCTTTTTTTTCTTTATAAAAATAGATATAAATCAAAGTTGACAAGATTGTAGATAGTTAAAGGATTATATCCGTTAAGTGTATAGTTAAGAGACTATTTTAGACCTATTATAATAGTTTAGGAACCATTTATGTCATTTTCTCTTAATTCTGATGAGAATAATTGACCTCACAAGAGCAGTACGTATGTACGTACTGTTTGAACTAGTAAGAGATTATTTGGCACACAAATTGTGTGGAGAACTTTTATAATGAATGGTAGAGTATAATCGCTCTCTATATATGCTGAAGCTTAGGCTTGCAGAGATCTAGATCCTACATGTACTCCTATTATATTTTCTCTCCGTCTCAAAGTCAGTGTCATCTTAACAAAAATTACGTCAATTAAGATATCAATGAATACAATATATAGTTTACTAAGCTATTAATAATTAATAATTATTTTTTGAAAATTAAACACTACGAAGAAGATAAAGTATAAGAATATAAATGGAAAAATATACTATTTTTATCTTAAATTCCTTTGATAAAATACTTATTTTGGGATAAAAAAGAAATTTCTAAGAAAGGAGTATATATTTTGATACCTTTCTCTCTAGTCACTATATATTAATATGCATGTCAGAATTTTGTTGGTATTCTAAAGCTAAGGTACTGTTACAAACGCACGCTTAATGTCAAGTGATTAATTTAATTTAAATGTATCTTATACAATGCAAATTTTATGCGCCTAAAAAGAACATACATGAACTTTACTCCTCTCGGTGCTAGCCCTCCCATGTTAGGACATCGATAATCTTTTTGTGTTGAAAATACTAGTTCAATTCTCATAAGGCAATTAAATACAGTCAATCTGAATAATTATTTGATATCTTGCTGAAAAAGATTATTCAAAAGTCTCGTCTCTCCTAGCACCTCAATACGAATACTTAACATCGAAAATGAAAAATCAAAAATATTTCATATTTTGAAAAAACCAAAAATAAGAAGCACATGGAACGCGTGCTAATATTTAAATATACAGTTGATCATTGGCTGTTTATGGAGGGAGTAGCTATAATATTGATATACCCTCTGAGTGCCTATTTGGTTTGCAACCAAGTAATAGTATTAATACTGAATTATAATGTCGGAATTATATATAAAACAGAATTCAATAAAACTTTATTATTTAGTGAAAACACTTTTTTGGATAAGTACTAATCAGTATTATTTTCTCAGAATATATATATCTTAAAACTAAAGATTCAATCCAACACAAACTAAAAGAAGCACATATTTTATTAAAACAAATAGTTATCTCTCATCCCTCCGATCAAATGACAAGTAAAGGACATACACTTTAGAACTCGTTTCAGACGAAAATTAAAGAAAACGATGTTTCTAGACTTTTTTTTTCAACTGTTTAAATAGAGCAAAGAGCACAATATATAAAGACTAAAACATTCACCTTTATGTATAGTTTATTAGCAATATAATTAGACATGTCTATAACCGTTAATATTCTATTTAACAACATTTTATTGAAACGATCAATTTTTTTTTGTTATATTCGGATAACCGACACCATTATAATTTTTATTTTATTTTTACTATATTAAAACCTAGGGACTTCTCTTTGAGCGTGGAAAGATAATCACCTTGGAACAAAAATAAGTAGCGTCTCCTCTAGGAAATAAAATAATATCAGCAAATTGACAAGTCAACTGAAAGGTTCAGTGAAGTAGATCCAAAGTAGAGAAAAGAACAAGAAACGATGGACAATGATAAAGAATGGGTCCAATAAATTCATTCATGTATTGTTCTATCATCATAAATAAACCCTCTATCTAAGTATATACCTTGTTTGTAGCAAGTATTTTTGGGTAATAGTTAAAAAAAAGTAGTTTTCTTTTTTTATGTATAAAAAAGAAAATAGGTTGTTTGAGTTTCTAAGATAAGATTAATTATGAGAAAATTTATATTTATCAAATTAAAATTGATAGTGTTTCCTTTTTTAATACTTAAAAAGAAAATTATAAAATATAAGTCCTAACATAGAATACTGATTATTTCAAACTATTTAGACAAATATGTATATCGTTGCTCATTCAAAAAAACTTTTTTGAAAAAATATTTCTGATAAAAAATTATATTTCAAGCTTCACCAACTTGATCAAACAGACTCTTTAAGTTTTTAAGAAACAAGTAATATCATAAACTAAAACGATTTTTTCTTTTAACATTTAAAATAAAAACAATGAAAAGAAGGCTTTAAGATAGATTTGAACCCTAGTCTCAAGGGTGGTTTCCCTAGCTTGTACCAATAGCACAAGAGCACTCATATGCTTCTTTTAGGTGCACTGCTAATAATATCTTAATTTTTATCAATTTTTAAAAATAGATATTTATAATTACACATGATTTTTCTGAAGTTAATGAGTGCACGTGAACCCCACTTGCAAGTGTAAGTCCATCTCTGCTAATAACTCAAACACTTAATTGTAAAAGTAAAGGTAAAAAATATTTACCATTCGAACAATCCCACTTAAACATGATCAATTTTGATAGTAGTAATTTTTTTTGTGAGACAAGCGTGGTACAACCGGATTACCGGACCGACCGCCCTGTTTGATGACTTATCTTTTCAAATTCAGTTCTAGAAGAAAAAATACTATAAACTTCTTCTTCTATAGAAAAAAAAAAACACGTTTTAATTAAGCACGTGTAGAAATCTAATTAAATTTTATATAATATCTTCTAAACGGCTTCAATTTCCTCCTTTCACTTGCTCTCAATATTTCTCCTTTTATTATTATTTTCCTACCGACCCCAACACTTCATTAATGAAAGACAAGGACATATATAATAATTCACGGCGCACATCGGCACATGAAATCATCTTATTAATATATCAGTAGTGTTTTTTGTTTTTTTTTTAAATAAAAAATAATTTCCAAACTTTAGTTTTCAAATCTTTCACAAACTCAAAAAAACTTCTGTAAAAATTGAAGTTGCAGAACCTCAAACAAATGTTACTAAAAAATAAGACTTTGCTGAAAAAATCATCATTAATCTATAGATAAATAGTAAAACATCTTTCATGATCCCTAGAGATGGCTCAACTAAGGGAGATATTGCTTTAGTTAATTCGAACTAAGAAATAAAATCAGTCAATTCCGGCTTTTTATTGTTTAACTTGATTTTTGTAGTGGCGTCACCAACTGATGAGGGAAAAAGGTTCATGATCAAAAGATTGATATTAAATTAGTTTCGAAGAAGTAAATTAGTTTATTTTTAAAGTCTAATCAACAAAACAAAATAATTGAAAAAATCGTTCGTAAATAGTAATCCGCGAGGAGTAACAGTGTACTAGTCTGTACTCTGGAGCATTCTAACATGGTGGTGTACCCCCCAAAAAAAACAATTCTAACGTGGTGGCACACAATAAACGTCTTTTCTTATTTTATGTAATCCTTACTTAAGATATACTATCCCTCTGTCCTAACATCGTTCGGATTTCAAATACCAAATCAAACCATACGAGGAACCTACAAATTTGAGGAGGCACTTATCCAACAAGTTCAGTACTGCTTAAGTTCCCCACATAAACTGTTAACAGAGCAGACGCTTTTGTTAGCTCTTATCAATCTACTTCACTGGTAGGCTTGAACTACTGCTCGTTTAACATACCATGGAAACTTTGACAAATACTTTTCTCCTAGTGTCTGTAAATTCTGATAGATTACTGTAATATTCATTTACATCCATACCGTGGGAAGGAGGATAAAGTATGCAAGACAAAAGTTACAGCTAAAACATTTCAAAAATAGTCTTACGTTGTGCTTTATAGGAAACAAATTCTACATCTAGATTACAAAAAGAGTAGCTTCTTGCTTTTTCTCCTATCAGTCTATTGCACTTTTTTTATACCCCTCCTTAGGAGCTCCCACCTTTTTGTTTCATTGGTGACTCGAACCCGCAACCTTAAGGGTTGGAGGTAGAGGGTGTTTACCATCTAATTGTACATGTCATGTAACTCTACAGCGGTAATATCTACAAAAAGAATGTGTGCGCTCAAACCAGTACTGTTGAAAGATCAGCATGTTGTCTTCCAGAAAAGTAGTTTAAAGTTCAGGTCAGCAGAGAGGTGTTCACAGACACAGGAGGCTATAGAATACCAGAGGTATGAAGGCATTATCCAGTTGGGCAGTGTAGGCTTCCAACAGACCACTTATTGTCACCGCAAAAAGAAGAGAGAACCAGTTCTGCATAATTGCCAATACAGTATTAAAGATCAACCTCAAAGTTCAATGAACAAGATTTTTGACAATAGTTAAATTTTATATAAGGAAATTTGAGAGGGTGCGCAAAGTTCACGTGTTTCAGTGTCTACATTAATTCCCCAAGTAGACATGAATTTGGATAACTAGGGGCCATCAAAGAATTAAAATGAGGTTCATTATTCATAAGGAAGGAGGTTAATTTTAAGGTGATCACAGAAGTTTGCTTCTTCAACATCAGATAAAATAAATTTAAGCTGCATAACTGCAAATAGTGTAAAAGCATGACCATGTAACTTTCTTTTCTCATAAATACGCACTTATGGAAGCCTTTTTTGGTCTGAATGGGTATGCATGCCGACACCCTTTTGTACATGTCCAGAGAGAGAGAGAGAGAGAGACCTGAACATATCTGGTTGTAGCTAGAAGTGGAAGTAGAATGGAGCATGCAGCCAGGACAGACGTTATACCAGCGGCAGTGCCTTCAATTGTTTTCTCTACGAAGAGAATTTGTAGATTCAGATGGTGAGGGGATACAAAAGAAACAATGACGAAACAAGAGAGGGAACAGAGATATACTGCCAGTTTTGCTCCAGCGGAGGACCCCATACTTGTATCCAACCACTGATGCCTACATAGAAGATTACAATTAAAATTTACAGTGCATAAATGGCAAATCAATAATGATCCAACAGCTGTAAGTTCATTCTCTAATGCCCAAATTATCAAAATTATTCCTGTCTTGGAAAAAAAATTAAATTTTATATATGAGCAGATATGGAGAGATTGTAAGGTAGGTTTCATTGTCCTGCACAATTCACAATTCACATGGTTCCAAGCAAGCATCAAGTGGGTTCTAGTGCATTGAGAAAGGTACAGGACAAGCAAAGAATAGCGACTTTACCATTGTATCTCCAATTCCAAGGCTCAAGATCCCAGCAAAAGGGGCTAATGGCCGGTCATTAAAACCAGAGGACAACCAGATAGGAAGCGCACATCCTAATAAGAGTGAAAAATGGCTGAAAGTGGAAGGAAGGCAAATGTGTTAAGAGTTAAGAAGATGTATATGCTGCAACTAATTTCATGCCATGGAGGAACTACTTCAAACCTGACAACAAGAAGATCAGTGTCACGATGATCTGTAAAAGCATTCATAAATTGGTGCACAAGGTGTCCCAAGGGCCAGATTCTCCATATCTGCCTCAAAAGGGATGATAAATATTGTGAAGCATCATAAATTGTTTAAGCATTGCCAGAAATTATAATAAGTTACCAAGAACTTAAGTAACATTGAAAAAGAAAAAGAACATTAGAACATGTCGCATTTACAAGTATATATATATACATACTTCCATGACTGAAATGTAAGTGCAACAAAACTATTCAGACTTCAGTTATATTACTGATGGATTGCTGTTTAATGTGTCCAGAAGCTTCATCAAAGTCAAAATGAAGTGAACATAAGATATGTTTACTTGGCAAGCTTGGCTTCATTTGAAAAGTGTGCATAAGCTTGAAACTGAATACAATCTTTACCACCCTAATTGATCTATGTGACAGACATTCTGTTTTATGTTGTTTTTTTCCAATTAAAACTGGGAATGTTCTTTTAATTTGAATATTCTTTTGAATTGCAATATCCAGAAACAAAATGAGAGTGCAGGGAAACCTTACTCGTATAGTTTCCAACATCAAGAAAATAGCCAAAGCTGCACCAAAAGCCAGATCAAGAAACTTCGGCTGCAGAAAGATACAGATGGTCAACAACTCCTATAAAAATAAACAATGGGCCCAAAAGAAATAAAAAGACTTCCTAAAGAATTTCAACTCAAATCACCTGAAGTATGAGAGCAGGAACAAACATTGAAACAGCCATTAAATGGTAGTATTTTCGAAGAAGAATCCTCTCAATCTTACTGCTCTTAGAGATGTTGTAAAATCTGATAACTGATACATAAATAACAACCAACCAATAGATACACAGCGACAACCTTTTAAGCGGTTCTGACAGAACAAAATCTAATACCCTGCAGCAATCGAAGACACAGAAAACCAAACTATAAACAAAAGATAGTAACACTTTATCGATGTCTTGAGGTAAATGATATGTTATTTAATTCATAGTAATGTGATATGAGATAGTCACTGTATGAATGAAAGAGCTAGTAGCTGAACACATTGAAAATTTAGACACTGCAAAGTTCTTCTCTACCCTGTTATCTTCTCATTCAGTACCTGTTTTTTAAATAAGTATTATTTACCTACTAGCTAGATGTCACACACAACTTCTTGCATCATATAAGGTAACAGGTAACTATGTTTTTTTTGTTTAAAATCAGGTAAATGTATGTCTTTTTTTCCAACCGTCGACTAATTCCACGAGGTACTAGCTACCTCCCACTGGGCTACTCTGTCTATCAAGGCTTGGATAGCTAGGGAAAAATCACCTAGTGTTTTTGCTTCCAATGGGATTTTTCCTATGATCTCATGGTTCTCAATCCACTTCATTGACCACTAGGTCATACCTTGGGTTCTCAGGTAACTGTTTATTCAATATTCAACATTTGAATATTAGATTGACCTCTAGAATAACATACACTTACAATTTACATGCATAACGAGGGTGACACTCACAGACCTGACCAGAGGCCATGCCGCAATTATATTTATCAAGGATCAAATCTCCACATGTTTTTCAAGGTCTATCACATGCTTGCACGTCCAGTTTAAAAAGCCTAATTGTCTAACACAAGTGTTAATCATCCAGCTAAACCTCCGTTAACCAAATCACGCAACATAATAACAATATCCAGCATAATATGTGCAATTATCCAAAAGAGTTAAGTTCTGAAGGGAGGCTTACCATAGAATAGGGTGCACATGAAAATCTTGAACAAGCTGCATCCATGATGGTACAGCTATAATGAGAACACACGCGAGGGAAATGTAGAACACACAAGATCGCCTCATATGATTATCTACGGTATCTCTAGAAGATGCCAAGCTGGCTCGCTCAAGAAATTGAAGTACGTATTTGAACAGCATAGGGAACAGAAGAAGGCCAATAATCAATCCCTGGAACATAGTGTTACATTTCACATACTGTGAATCAGAAACCTTTTACTCTAGATCACAGAAAGAGGAGAATGCTCTAGAAAGTTAACAGCATGTATAATACCTGAATAATAATGCTAACTTCACTTCTTTGGATTCCATATGGTACAGTCACTAACTTAGATGCAGTAAAGTACCCATGGGACTGTTAACAGAAAAAACACTGCTTGTTAGGTATCTATATCATCTGCTATCAGAGAAAGTAAAATGTGAGAAACTAACCTTAGCAGCAGTACAAGCTAGCATGTCCCCAAAATAGATAACAAGACCAACAGTAACCAGTAGCGCTTCTCCTAAGAAGAGAAATAAGAACGTAAACAACTGTGCAGAGGACTGGAGGACCAGTCATCAAACAGAGCAAACCAAATAGGACATATCAAATGATTTGAGGCTCTGATCTCTGAAATAACAAGAAATAAAGATTGTGTGGAATTAAAACATGCTCTTAACAGTGCAAGATTGTGTGGAAGAACATATGTTCTAACAGTGCAACTTAATATCTGGCACTGTTCAAAGTCATCAAATCAGAGATATGGTATCAGAGAGTTTTTATCCCTTAGATTGGACATAAAATATATCGGAATTCTCTTTCAAATGTCAGATGAGATAAAATCAATGAATAGAACCCAATCCTGCAACAGAAAGACACTACAATACCCAAGTAGCTTTAATCTTCTCTAATAGGCGAGAGATGTTTCCAAATAAATATCAAGGTTTAGAGCCATTATACAAATTTTAAATAAAAAAACATATTGCATTCAACTCGAACCATACTTCTTTCTTAAAGAAAATCAATCTGTATATATCATTTAATGCAAATTTAAGATGACATATAAAACAAAAAAAGATCATTATTATCAAAAAATAGTTTAAACTCTCACTAACAGAACCCAAAATATGAGTAGCGCTAAATTAAGCACATGAAAAGAGTTTAAAAAAACTAAATTTAACTGTCAACTTTTAAATTTTTTTAATTTTAGGCTGTTCCTTTCTGAAAGATCAACTACAAGATATCACGAGAAAAGAATAAGAGAAACAGGTAAATGGGCGGAATGAAGCTCTACATAAATAGTTGTTGTTTCATATTGTCGATAGCAACTTGCCGAAAAATCATAGTTTTGTTGTGATTAGTGGAGAGTGAATGTGAACTGAATTTCCGCACAACAGGGTGGACCTTCATATCAAGTGTGCAATTTAATAGTTTGCGATACTTGAGATTTAGTAAAGTAAAAAATATAGTAACATGACCAACCAATTGAAGCACATGCTGGAAAAGTGTGGAGAATATTCTGAATTAATTTTACTGCTGCATATCCATGAGAGAATAGCCACAATAAGATAGCTGCTGTATACCACCCTGCAGGAGAAGTTCACCAAAAGAGTTGTTAAGGAGTACATAGCTGTCAGCAACTTACTAGGTTGACCAATGAAGCAAAAAGTGAATATAAAGAAAGAGAAGTTGACCTACCACAATGAGATTTCACAGCAAAAGACACGCAGCAGACTACAAAATACAATGCTATACAACTTAAGCTACATCGAGAAGTAGCACAATTCTTGCTGTCTGATTGTTGGTAAAAAATGAAGCAGAGGTAAGCTAGCACCGTGTAGCAACTTGCAGATGTCACCCAATACAGTAGTTGCAGGTTTTCAAGCTCTGTTAAAAGGTCAAAACTAAAACAAGTCAGTCATACTGGTGAGGCAAGGTAGAATTCAACATAATTTCTGAATACAAACTCGCCAATACTTTGAAGTGACTGATGGAAATCAACCTATTAGGTGAATAAATAAATATTAAAAAAAAAACTTGTTCTCAGCACACAAGCAGAAGCAAGATTACACATTTCCTCTACTAGACAGGGTTTCTCCATGTAGAAACATCACAAGAAGGGAAGTAACTTGACAATATTTAAGATTGGAGATTCAACAGTCAGCTACGTGAATACAGAAAATAGTACTTTAAAACTTATCAATTTACAGTACAGTTATCCTTCTTCATACTGCACTTTCACTGTCATTACTGCTTCATTTGAATTAATTTTTAAAAAAAAACAAAACAGTGCTTCATTTGCTCATCAATGAATTATCCTTGCAAGAACCAGTTTTCGAAGATTTTTCAAGTGATTCGAATGTAGCATTTTAGAGATGGAGGGTAAATAACAATAAGTACTTTCTTTTACCCAAGTGTCATGGTATTTATGCAACAATTACAAATTCAAAACTGGTAAAAATCTAACATGGAACCACCAAAGTTCATTAAAAAGGTTAAACAGCTTAGCTCCCCAGTACTTCTGTTCTTAAAACTCTTCCAGATCTGGGCATACTAGCAAAAAGAAAATTGCGTGCTGAGAGGCATATGAGGCCTCAAAAAGGATGGGATCAATTTGATCTGCCAAAACAGATGGGGCTATAGCACAATATGATAATGCTCTAATCCATGTCTTCGCTCCCAAAGGCTGAGAAAAATAATAGATGATTGCAACCAGAATGATAGCTTGAATCAAAAGAAAAGCATTCTAAAGCAATGGTATAACCAACTACTTCAGGCTCAATGCTCACAACACTAACACTTCAGCATTGCAGCATTTTCAATATTTGATGAAGTTTAACAGTGGTGGAGGCAGCCACAATAGCATAACCAAGGAGCTTGGATTGACGGAAGCAAACAATCATTTTCCAGGAATTCACCTTTGCTATGGGTTCCCACAACACAACCAAATCCAATCCAAGAAACTTGAGCTCAACCATCTTGATGAGATCAACAAAATTCTTATGGATTGTTTTTGGTCTTATTGTAAAACTAAGAAATTAGGTTTGATTGAACGAAGCACTTTGAGGTAATACACGAAGGGTGAATCCTTAAAGGAAGAGCTCATTTCTGAAATTTCTGATCAACGTAGATTGCCTTGTTAATGACAATGTCGTAGTCCACTCCCTGCAGTATTTTCTCGGGAGTCGGGGGGACGGGGAAAATATTTGCTCCCAATATAATACGAAGTACTCAAACTACAAAAGCTCAATTTACTCAAAAATGAGTGCTCTACCTTCACTTCCAGATTGATTTAAAGATACTGCTCTTGACATCTGAATCAACTTCGATACCATAACACCAGGCAGCGTTACTGCCCCCAAAAATATCCCTGATGAAGCACCAGGCCTGAAAAACAGTACCAAGACTATGTATATAAACCAAAACTGTACATTTAACAAGCAAAAAAACACTCAATTCAGAAATAAGCCCTGCTCAACCCCAGATTTCCAATTTAACGAACAACATAAATCAAAGGGAAAACTATGTAAAATTGTAAATTGAAGATGCAGCCTAGTGGTTGCAACTTCAAATGTTTCACTCCCAAGCTCTTTTACCTGTCATATTTCCGCCCGCCCCGGCCCGCGCTCACCTAAAAAATCATTTCATTCAGGATAATAATTGCAGTAAAACTAACCTGGTTTTGAAGAAGTGAGAGAGGGGAACTGAAGAAGAGGCATCGACGGAGATCTCAACGGAGAGGGCGAGAAGCGAGAGGAGAGAAAGGGAGAGAGATTCGGAGAGGAGAGATTGAGGGACGGAGAAGACAATCCAAGCAATGAATAGTGCTACCACAGCTCGCTCGCCGGTGAGAAACGACGATGAAGCCATGGGATTCCGATGTATCAGTAGCTGAAATTGAAATTGAATTGAAAAATATCATACATTTTGACCAGTGGGGTAATCCAGAAGAAATCCGCGGACCCGTGTGAACTGGGAGGAATTTGGTGGGTTTGGCGCGCACCTGGTTTTTATAGGCTGTTGAACTGTCAACTGATCTACGCCTTGAACTTGTCAACGAATTCTCCCCTTTTTTTTTTTTTTTTTATTGGATTGCATAAAGCCCTTCTTCAAGATGAAAAGTTACATGTTTGGCCCTACGTCAATATTGATCAGCTAAATATATAAAAACAGTACTCTCTCCTTTTTAGTCCGTTCAAAAAAGAATGACATATTTTCATATAAAGTAACAATTTAATTATAAAATATTTATTTTACTCTTAATGAAATGATTTACAGCTACACAAATTTCTATCATTCATTTTGGACCACAAGTTTTAAAAGTCTTCATTTCTTTTTTAAACTTCGTGCCGAATCAAACTACCTCACATAAAATGGAACGGAGGGAGTACTCTTTTACAAACAAATAAATAAATAAATATTATTTTAGTAAAGCATTTATACAAGGTAATTTTCCTTTTGAAATGAAGTAAATAATATTATTCATTTTCCCCATGTGGTTGGCAGTCCACTACCATGTTAGTCTTCAACTAAACACCCTCACTCCAATCCATTTTACTCATGTTACTTCTCTTAAGAAAATATTAACTAAAAGAGCAACTAGTTAAATTGTACTTGTTTACTTTGTAATTTCAATTAAACACTATTCTCGTTTTCGATGTATTGATCCCTCCACATTAATTAAGATTAAAGGTAATAACTAACCATTAATTACATCTTAATTTTTATTAAAATGATAATTATATTTAGTAAGCACTACAACTAGAATGGACCAAAGGAGTAAGGAATAGTTTTCTTTTAGAGAAGTAGATGACACGGTAATCATACAAGGTTTATGAAATTTGTGAAAAAAAGAACTTCCATGCTCTCAATTGCCAATTTTATAAGCAATAAACTCCTAGAAACTGAAACTGAAGTTGCTATAGTATAGCATCTATTTGTAATCCTTTCTGTTTTGGTTACAGCGGAAAAGTTTGTGGACAGAGTGGTTTTTCCTGATACAACACTTGAGCAGAATAAAAATGACAAATTTGTATGCAACAGCCATAACAAACAGCACCAGTAAATTTTTCCACTTAGAGTTGCTGTCATCAGATATGTCATATACATTTCCCAGAGCCTCATAACCAGATATGGTTCTCACCTGCCCCACTGCAAAAGAAGTTCCGATGTACTCGTTCTCCAACAGTCCCTGATAAAAGAAATCCATTAATATGATTTTCCTGATAGATAACCAGTGATCAAGAAAATGTATGCACTTGATTATGACTTCAAGCCAAGTCTCAAACCTACCTGGATAGAGTAAGTATGAAAAGCTATATAAGAAATGGGGTACATCCATGCTGGTCTAGGCAAAGCACTTCTGATTCTAAAAAAGCCAGCAGAAAGCATCATTATCACCTGAAATACGAGATAAGATAGCCGTTGAATGAAAAAGTTAGGACTCTCAACTCAACATAAAATGATAATTAAATGATACTCCTACTACAAGAATCCTATATAAAACTAGAATTGCACACAATTCAGATACCCCCAACTACCTTGACTCCCCTTACGACACATTAGGAACACACACAGCTACAATCACTGCATACTTTCCAATCAATAGAATATGACAATATTACACCAAAGGGAAAGGGAAAGAATGTAACTCATCCAATAGTAAATCATATCTTGCAAATTTAGATTTCAGGCAGAACTCACATGTATGGACACAAAACTTAAGATGCTCCAGAAGATATTTTGACAAATGGAAGCAACCAGCAGCAGCAGACCCTCATTTACCAATAGACACGCAAAGAAATTCAGCACAAAGTACATCAGCAAGCTGAACTCATCTCGCAGTCCAATTAGAAAATAGAAGACCAGACTTGACGAAATGGAGATGAGAAACAAGAAAGGGATGCTAGCAAAAAGCTGCCCAAGTAGGAAAACAAATGCCCCAGAATGCTGGTTTGATTCTTCATAGGTATATATCTGCAAAGTCATCATGATGTTGATTAGGTTGATTTTTGAACTGGATGAGGATACCAATAATAACTCATTATCAGGGTGAATAACAAAACCAAAGTTTATAAAAGAAAGTAACAATAATAAATTGAAAAGTTCACTTAATTTGAGGGGAACACTCACTATCTAAGTACTCTAAAGTACAAGACCTAGATGTCATTGGGATATCAATTTGCCGCCTTTGCTATACATCTTAGTGTATGATTAGGTTATTAGTAAAAATTAAATCGATAGCACAATCCACATTAAATGCAATGCTAATTATGAATGGCTTATCTTAAAAATAAAAGCTGATATCAATATTGCACCTCATCAAACATCATACTAAAGGTTCCCAGCTTCTTAGAGAAATCAAGTTCAAAGGCTTACTTTCCAGGACTGATGAGATTGAAATAGGAATATGATTTAATAAACCAAGCCAGAAATGTCACATTTCTAGCGATAAGTCCAGATAGTTCAGCTATTGGAGAACCCTGGTCCTGAGAATTTGTCACTTCAACTCCGTATTTGTCTACATTTCACCCCACTAATTTGAACTAGAAGTTTGAATGATGATACAATAGTCCTTTGGGCGACAGAAAAATTACAGTAAGAGTGCAATATATAGATTATGACACACAGGGTTAAGGGGAAACTGTAGTTCATGAGACTGAAGAAAAGACTAGAATGAGGATCACATTTCTATGAAGAAGGTGTATAGTCCACTCTCAGCCTACAAAACAAACCTTGATTCCTAAATACACACATGTACTGGATTCATTCGAACATGGTGTTCACATATATTAGTTTCACAGAAGCATGCTTGTACATTATAAAGAGGAAACACAAATAAGTTGCTCGCATCACCTTGATCTCTTTCAACTGTGAAGGTACACCGGCGACGCCTAGCAGAGAGGTGAATGAAACAAATACAAATATTGCTGCTACTCTTCTCTGCATGGCAAGAAAAATATCATAGTTTGCATACTGAAAACAAGAGCTAGTAATGACAAATATTTACCATGAGAAAGAAAACAGTAATATCAACTCAGTCCATGATTATTTCATGTACTGTGTAACCAGAAAAACTGGAGGTCTGGTGCACAAACATCATATTGATGGACTACTGTATTAGAGTTTAGACATGCAAAAGGAAAGAGACAGGTTTTATTTTTTAGTTATTCGCTTACCATGACAGAAAACAAGGAATGCCCCAATCCAGAAAACACAGTGCCAATACAGAGGGCAAGAAACACATAAAGAATCAATCTTAGCCAATAATATTTCCACTCCCTTGACATAATCAATAAAGATCTCCAAGTCAAAACTGCAACTCGTGTTGCATTTCCTGCCATTCCCTTTCTTTTGAGTGATGGACCTTCCTGAAAGGACAAAAGGCAAGAGATCAGACACTATATTGAAGCTCAGGCTGTAAGTATAGTCGTTTGACCACTAAAACTTTTATTATTGTACATTCTGAGGATTTCTAAGCCATTTTTTCTACTTGACAATGATCTTATCAAATATTCCTTGAACTAGTTCTAATTATAAAAAATTGTGACTTCCGGTACTTTTTATGTAACTGCTTTTTTGAATAAAGACTTTTTATGTAGATTCTCAATAGAGAAATTACTATATTTAAAGATTATAAATCAATGTATGAAATAGGCGTAAACTAAATTGTATGACCCTCTTATTCCAAATTTTGTTATTCTTTTTAGAGTAGAGGGAGTAATGCATTGAGTTCAAAAATACTTCAACAGGCTGTCAAATTGCCTCTACTGTTAAAGAACTTTGGTATTGCAAGGAACAGAGATTGGAGGAAACTCTAACTTGGATATTGGCATAAATAACTCTTTATGGGGATACTAACACAATAGCAAGGACTATAAACTGCTTTAAATGACCAAGGAACTAAAATTAATAGCATTTTTAAAAATATTGAAATGGACAGTGACAACTTCTGCTCCATTCTACGCTTAAAGAAACCAAAAACTTCAGTTCACACAAGAAGATAATGATAATTGAGGACAATCTAGTTTTTCAAAACAAACCAAAGCCAATAAAAGAGCATCCTTCATGAGAATGCTCGAATTATATTACTGTCCAGAGCACGCAGGCATAATAACTTATGAGTTTATGTAGTTAGTTCATATCAAAGTCGGAATACTTCCTACTATCTAGTGGTCACACTAAAGTATGCATTGCCTAGATCTACTTGACACTTAGAAAAGTTCTTGGAATAAGATCGAGCAAAGTTGATAGTACTACCCATGATGTCAACAGTGACAACAGTGAAAAAACATACCTTCTTGGCAAGTTTCATTATTACAAACATATTACATACCTTCTCTTTTCAATGATAAATGTACCTTCTCAGTAAGCTTCACTATCATTGATTCAACAGCAGCAGCATCTGCTGATGATCTATAAGTTGTTTCAATGGTACGTATAGCGATGGCAGTATCCATGCTCACTGATGATAAGTCTCCATGATTATCCTGTTGAGATGACAAAAGCACAAACATTAAGGAACATCTTTCCTTTTAGTGTTGTGAAGGAGGAGGGGATAGGGTGGCCAGAGAACAGATGAGGATCTTTGAACTTTCATTTTGAATCTTATAGCAAAAGAATTTCTTTTTGTTCCTTTCTCAAAGAGCTTTCCCCAGCACAATAAAACAATAGCACAAATACGGAGAAAAGAGGTAGTACAATGAACTGAGCTAGAATTGTTCCAACATCCTAACAATTTTTCAACAAATCAATCACTATCTTTAACCATTAGAATTGAGTTTTTAAGGGGGAAAACAGAGCTTTGAATGCTTATAGGCATATACCTGCCAGCTTTTGCACATCGCAATAATCCTGTCAAATTCTGTGTTTATAGCACGCAAAAAGTGATCAGAAGGACTTTGCATAATTGGACAAGGAAATCCAGCATTCGAGAAGTGCTTCACAATTAAATGATATGTTAGTCTCTAACAATTAGTAACATAAAGAACAAAGTATGATATCAAACATAATGAGCAGAAAATAAACATTTCAAGTGCTATGTATTTCTAGTAGTATTTCACATTGTGCACACACTTGGGAACTGATCTTCCTCCATGCCCTCTTAAGTAAGTTTGTCCAGTCCGAATCCCCGTTAACATTGACTGATTTTCCACAGGAACCCATATTCTTTCTTCCAACCACTATCCATGGATTCTGAAACATTTAGTCCATTGGAAAATTTGTCAACACTCAACAGTATTTCTCTAGACTACTTCCTTCTTGTCAGAAACCAACAAACTGAACTTTGTTGATTTATTCCAGTGTGTAAGGAAACCGTATAAGAGGCTATACCTTTGTAGGGAAATAAGCTGCTAAGTAACAACTTGGACTATGAAACCTGGACCCTCGCACTTCAAATATGTCCTACTGACACAACCTTATCCTGCAAGACTTCACTCCAATAAAAGACATGTTCCCTAGAGTAACCATCCTAACTTGAGTAAATATTTACTTCAACATTGCTAGACTATTCTTGGCTTCTTCAATGCAAAATGAGAACAAATGAAGAACTTCAGACAAATCAACTGCATGGGCTCATTTCTCTCTTAAAATGGATATCATCTGACTAACAATTGACTTCTTCCTATTCAGATAAACCACAGCCACTTCTGGGTCTCTCTTATTAAAGGAAAACCCAACAAACCCATATTGCAGGAAAAAAAGTATCATTCATTATCCAATGCCTTTGTTTGATGCAGGCATGACTGTTAAGAAAACCAACGCCTTCCCCTGAACCAAGATGGACAGTGTAAGGAAGCATACCAAAGTAAAATTACCTGTAAGCAAGCCAAAGTTTCACCAAAAAACAATGTCTTTCCATTTGAGAGGAGGCAAATTCGGTCAAAAAGGCCAAATACTTCAGTACTGCTTTGGCAAATGGTGAATATCAGAGTGCAGCCAGAGGTGGCAAGCTTCTTCAATGTAACCATCATCAGAAGTGCAGAAACGCTGAACATAACAAGAACTAAACATCAGCTAACTTACAGTAGTTCATAATTTTTGACAGGAAGAAGATATTCAAGAGCATCAAGTCTCAACCATAAAATATAGCAAGTCAAAAACACGAGAATTAATAAGGAAAATTTTAGAGAGTAGGGAACCAGGATATTCATTCAGTTGGAAACCTACAGTTCATTTTGAATATGCTACAAAAATATCAATTTCTAGAACATCAAATAAGAAAATCACCATCTATCACATGTTCTCTCCCTCAACCCTTAACTTGATGTTCATGTATGACTCGGGAACCATGTAAAGCTATGGCACTTGTGCCTAATTCAACCCCAAAAGCTAGCTCATAAGGGGAGGATTACCAAGTCCATATAAGGAGACCACAAATCTTCTGATAACCAACTCCTAGAAGAGACCTGCATGCACTAAGCTAGCAACCTAAGTTTAATTAGCAGGTCTTTCCCAAAGAAAGCTTGTAGCCTTTTAATATTAACACAGCTCGCCCAAAATGCTGAAATATTTACTAATTGACCTTTCAAATCATATAAACTTCCAGCATGAATCGACATATACCAACTTTAGTGACATACTTCAATAGTTCAATGAATGACATGGTCTTTCTCAGTCACCACATGCACATACTATATAAGACAAGAAAATCAATCTTTATGACTAATTAACTTGTCAAACAGACACGGAGCATTAGTATCTTATATGCTTTTATTGGACAGAAAAACTAGAACATACCAAATATTTGGCTGTTAGCTATTTTAGCAGCTAAAGCATAGTACACAATTTGACAGCTATTTTGTGCTACTAATTCAAGTAATCTAGTCACTACGAAGATCACGAATGCAGTTATGGATACTGAATATGTCAATGTAAACCCAATGAACTTCAATAAAAAACTGTTGTGATTTTAAAACGAGAAGTAAGAAGAGAACCTGTCAAGATGATAAAGGGGTTCATCAATAAATAAAATATGTGGTCTCATAACAAGTTCCCGGGCAATGCTGACACGCCTCCTCTCACCACTTCGAAGACCTCTCATGTAACAGTTGCCACCTATAAGTTTATTAGCATAATCTCCCAGTGACATAGCATCTATAGCATCCTCCACCACACTCCTTCTCTGACAAAAGAAACCAGGAAGCTGGAGCAAAGCTGAGTAGTATAGGAATTCACGCACAGATAATGATTCAATAAGAGTAGTTTCTCTGTCAACATATCCCTGCAAATGAGTACATTTTACATGTCAGAAGGCACAAGCTGACAAAACAAGGAAAACTAGTGCCCACTTTCTAACTACTTCCTCCCGTCCAAATTAATTGACATTTTAGCCTTTAAAAGTTGGTCCAAAATAAGTGATGTTTCACAAAACCAAGAGGTTATTTAATTATTTTTCTTTTCAAATTTGACCTTGCTAATCGTGTCAACCTAAAAAGAAAAGAAAATCAGGAACTTTAGTCAAAATCTTTCTTTTTTAGGAGTGAGTGAAATCCTTAATACATTTGTCCAAGCCTAAAACATCAATTATTTTGGACCGGAGGGAGTACTTGATTAAATTGAAGTTTTCTTCCAAAAAGCTCAGAAGTACAACACTTCTTAACCCAAATTCAAACCAAATAAACTACTCGAACTTTATGTATTTTAATAATAACATGATTTCTAGCCTACCACCTTTAACATTTGAGCTATTATTTTCAATGTCTATACTGGATGATGTAAGTATATGATTGTAGATGTGCATGCTCAAACCTATTGAAAATATGGTTTTCAGATCCCCTTGGGCAAGAAGGACATTGGTTGAGATGGAAAGAATGATTTTAATCTAAAGCTTAGGAATTCACAGGCCTAAATTCATACCGGCAACTCCTAACGCAACCAGGGAATAAGCCATATTGCGCTACTAAAAAGGGGTAAAAGATGAAGAAGGGATTTCCAAACATCAGTTACATGAAATTATGCCACATCATTAGAAGCAGTTGCACAACTGTTTTGCTTCAAAAGGTGACATCTTCTTGCCAAAGGGACACACATATCACTTTTTGTAAAAGAGCCAAAGGATTGGTCGATGAATTAAAGAGAGAAAGCAGGGGCAATCAACTCACTGAACCAGTAGTCATTACTAGGAGAGTGATAATGATTTTATATTCCAAAGATCAGTTCAGAGTGAACAACAGCTAATGTATTTTTGTAAACTATAAAACAAAGCTATCAAAGTTCACAGTCCAGACCTATATCTTTTCGTATTAAGAATACAAGCATGACCACAAATGACAGTAAATGCTTACAACATACATAGGAACCATACGGCATGTGCCTTCTTGTCCCGTTTACAAACACCTCACCATACATTCTCGTTGAATCAGGTAACCTTCCTAAAGAAGAGAAAGAAATCTAGCTCAGACACATATATAAACAACTGGATGGTTTTCTATAAACTGACTACATATTGTATGCCACAAACCTGCAAGGGCTCTCAAGAGTGTTGATTTCCCTGACTTGGCAGGACCCATGATGACAGTCATCGTTCCAGGTAATGCATAACCATGCGAACTCTTGACCACCTTATCAGAATATTTTCTTTTTCCCTTTATAGTTACAGTCAAGTCCTTCCATGCAATAGAAGCTCCTGCAATCTTCCTTGTAACAACTTCCCTCTCTATTAAAGAAGGAGATGGCAAGGAACCACTATTGATCTTTGACAGAGAAGGGGAGGGTGGTGTAGTCGCAGCATTAATAGAATCACCTCCTTCGTCCACTTTGACCTCTATATCTGTCTCATCCCAAACAGGTGAATCTTCAAATGAAATTGGCTGTCTAAGTGCGCCAGGTTTCCTTGAGTAGAAGAAATTACTTGACGGTAACCTATTAGCTGGACTACTCACTGAAGAAGATGGAGACCTATAATGATCTGATTGGGATTGTATTTCGTCCATCCTTTGGAGTTCTCCAATTCTGTCTAACTACTCCAGAATGGAACTCTGAACTGAAGGTTCACAAGGAAATTCGTTTCACAAGGAAATCAATATATCATAACTGAGTCCTCCTTAGACCAACTTCACCAGTTTATAAAACGTTTTCCAGCCCTGTAAAAACAACAATAGTTAACAAGCACCACAGATAGCTCGTTATGAAAAGAACAACAAAAGACAATACATTTTAAGCACCGGGACAAATTCTCCTTTTGTGCCTTCAGCACCAACTATAGTTGCAAAGGATCAAAATACATAAATCAATCAATCAACTACAACTCAAACCCAGGTTAGTTGGGGTCGGCTATATGAATCTTCTATACCTAATTCTTCTACATGAGAAGTATTCAGAAGATTCATCATTGTTAAACTATCCTAGGCTGGCTGTCACCCTTTTTTAGGTAGGACAGATCCTGCAGCAACCCTCCTCCTTTCCTATGCTTTGAGAAAGCTCACATAGGCTTTTGAAAAATCAAAAGATATTGAAGAAAAATAAAAACAAGTAACTGTCTATCAGAAGCTGATGACCTACATAAATAAATCCTACATACATGAAAACATTCGTATTAAAGAACCCCTTTTTTCTCTTTTTCTCTCTAGCAACTCAAAGCATAATTTTGTTCATTTGGGAACTTCAGAGAACATAAAGCACAAACCTTTTCTGCTCTAACAAACACCTTTCACAAACAGAACACTGAACTCACTTAACTCCATAAAACCCGTTAACCCCATAAGAGAAAATACAGAAGCACACAAGAAAAAAAAAAAAAACTTAAGCACTGCAAATGCTAACAAGCACCATTGAACTACTGAAAAAAAAAAGCTTAAAACTTCATACGATAAACGCCAAAAAGCTGCAAGTAGGCTCGAACTTCAAGATAGTAAGTCCAAAAAAATAAAAACAAGTGAAGTTGTTGAACAAATAATGAAGATGGAGAGCAGAAAGCACGAACCTGGATCGAAATCGCAACAAATGATGAAGGCTGATAGTGGAAACCAGACAAGTAACAAGGAAGAGTGAGACTGAAGTGTTGAGTACAATTATGAGATTGATGGATCCTTTTTGACCCGAAAACAAACAATGCTGTGCTATTTCTATACAATATATATTTGGTCCAATTAAGAATTTTTCTTTTAAATAAGTAACTTTTTTTTATTCTTTCAAGAAAAAAGAGAGATAGTGACAATTGAACTTGTATACAGTGCACTATTAATAGATTTTCAGTTTCTGATATAAAAAAAATAAATTCAATTTGATCATCAGTTTTAACTTTTAACATTCGAAGAAAATATAATTATTTCTTAAGAAGCGTGTAAAATTTAAAATAAATATAGATGAAAGTAAACAAGGGAATATTTTATATTACTGCTAGCTGAGATAGTATGTGAAAAACTTTTAAATTAAATCGAGGAAAATAATATTTTTAGGTTCTTTTTTCATATATAAAAAAATTATTTAATGACACAAAATAAATGAAAAATAAAATTATATGTAACTTACAAAAACAATTTCCATAAAACATATTCAAAATTCAATTACTGTTTGAATTTGTTGAGTGGGTGCTAAGTGTTAGTTATTATTATTATATATATTAGTATAATACAAGTAAGACAACCAGAAAAACCACAACTAAAGATGGATAGTGGTACTTTATTTTTAGTTTACCAATTCGGGAAGTTATAATTAGTGGAGTACCATGTTTTTTTCCCATTCAGTGTTTGGTGTTCACTATTTATATTGAAGCTCGATTATTTTAAATTTGTGCCACGTAAAGTCTTATTTAGGAGGAAACACTTTCTACTAAAGATTTTTCTATATTTAAAGTTCGAATCCAAAACTTTTAATTAAAAAAGGAATAGTCTCATCTGCTACAGCACATCCAAAAGAGTAGCATATTTGACGAATGCCAACTCAAATAAATGCATAATAGTTCAATATATATTGTCAAAATATCCTTTTCTCTCATTGTCTTTTTCCATGTGTTCATTTGTTAGGTGATTATTTTTCAGTGAATTTCAATTATCTACCATATATTACTAGTATAAATAAAAGTTTTTTATATTATAGTAGGTGTTATTGGTTAATTGCCATATTTATCTGGTTAAAAATTCTGGAATTTCTGTTGACATTCATAGGATATCATGGGTCTCTGATGGGCAGACATGACAATGTAGGAATATGCAAATAATTGAGACCTTTCTTGCACTTTGTTTTTAGAAAAAAAAACTAGTTATTGTTCTGTAAATCACTTCGAGGATAGAAATTTGTCGTCACTTTACAATTAGTATACTTTGACGAAGGTCAAATTCCATAAATTTATTTGCATGAATTCGTAATATAGAAGATAACATTACAACAACATAGAAGTCTAATGAGTATCGAGGTTAAAAATATGAAGAAACATTAAAAAATAAATAAATAAAAAATCAAATGAGTTCAACATATATACATAAAAAATAAAATTAACTATGTATAAATAATGTATTTTCCATCGAATGAAATTTTGATGAATCTCTATGCTCTTGCTAGCTCTGCCTTGTACGTGAACCTTACGTACCTCAGTAAATAATTAGTAAACATGTTGTATGTGATAGATCCTCTACTCAGAAGAAATGTAATCAAATGAGGATTACTTTTTATACAAATCCCAATAATATTTTATCACACGTTTTATAAATATTACAAGTAAAATATCAAAATATATTTGATCTGCTTTTCTTTGTTTACTTATTAGAAAACCAAATATTGTCCAAATACGAAACACTTTTTTTTTAACCCTCCGAAATACGGAATACACCTATTACCTACATTATAGAATCGTCCAAAAGCAGGAAAATACAGATAGAACGCCAGTTCGTATTTAATTTTTATCGTGTTTTTTTTCTCTGTTTAATAAATTGGTAATTCACTTCTTCCATATCCCTTTCTTGCACTCATTGTTCTCTTCTCCAGCAAAACTCCAGTTTCTCTCGGCTGCTCTACCCTAATCTAGATCTCTGAAGATGACTAACCAGGCCGAGTCATCTGACTCGTAAGTTCTCTCTCCTCTCCATCGGTTGATCTACTGACTTGTTTCAACTCTGGAAATCGTTTCTAGAAAGTTCTGAGATTTATATTGTATTGTGATTACTGATTCTTACTTTATTTTTTGTTTTCAGAAAAGGTGCGAAGAAGGATTTCTCTACCGCGATTTTGGAGAGGAAGAAGTCTCCTAATCGGCTTGTTGTTGATGAGGCGGTCAACGATGATAACTCTGTTGTTGCACTGCACCCTGCTACTATGGAGAAGCTACAGCTCTTCCGTGGAGATACAATTCTCATCAAGGTTTTCTAATTATCCTACTTTTTGGGGTTTTCGCCTAAATCTCGTGTTTTTAGGGTTTCGATGTGGATAATCTGATTGCATAAGGTTTACAGTGAAGATCACTTTGCTAGTAGTTGATTTTTTTTCGTCGCTTAGGTGAATCTGGTGGATTGAGTAGTTTTACACTTGCCAATAGATTTTTAGACATAGGATATTAGTGTTTCTACGTTTGAGGTGCGGTGTTTGTTCTGCTTGTTTGATGATGGGACCGACAATTTTATGGGTTATAGGTGTGACATATACTTGTTTAAACTGAAAGGCAACTTATTATTTATAGATGGTCACAAGCTGTAGAGGTATTCTTTTGAACTTGGTTTCTGTGTCGAGGGGAGATCAATAACTAAGATGATCCGTCAGGAAAGAGTCTGTAATGACAAATTATTCACGTTTGTTCTAGTCACTGGTGGGGATTATCTGTGTTCCTAGCTTATGCTGTGCCATTGAATTATACTCTGTTAATCCTTGATGAGCAGATGCCAATAGGTTCTATATGTCAATTTTAATTGGCTATATTACATAATCATGGAAAAGACGTTCTGAATCATAGTACTGAATTTATCACTACATAAAAAGAAAAGACTCAGAATAATAGTAGACATATACCACTTCGACAATACTGTTTGAAGTCATGAGATATGGTGTAGTGATGCTCTCAATTTAAATAAGCTTGGGCTCAATCAAAGACACACTATATGATTTCAATGAGAAACAGTTGGTTCTTTGAGTCTCAGTAATGAGGAGTTAAATTAATATTGTGAACTATTGTATGGTGGATGTTATAATTAGTTACTTCAATTGAAATTTGATTATAACTTACTGCATTCATACAAGTGTGTGTGTCGCCGGCTTGGCATGCTACTTTTAATTTATCAGAAAATTGTGTGCTTCACTTTAAAGAAAGCACGTGCTTTACTTGTCACTTCAACCCCCAGTGGCCCACTGATCTTGTTGCATTTTTCTTTTTGTGCTTTTTTAACTTTTAAAAACAATGTTGTAATTTTCTCATGGTGCGTATGGCTTAATTTTAACAACTATTTAAATGAGGTTACCTTTCTGAATCTGTTTGCATGTTTGTCTGCCTGTTCATCCAATTGACTCAATAGTTTTGTGCTGCATTTTAATCCAGGGAAAGAAAAGGAAGGATACAGTTGTCATTGCACTTGCCGATGAAACATGCGATGAGCCGAAGATTAGGATGAACAAGGTTGTCCGTTCAAATTTGAGGGTCCGTCTTGGAGATGTTGTGTCTGTGCACCAATGCCCAGATGTTAAGTATGGGAAGCGTGTCCACATACTTCCTATAGATGATACAATAGAAGGTCTCACTGGGGATTTGTTTGATGCGTTTCTGAAACGTAAGTGTACTGACACATGCAATTTCTTTCCAATTGAATAGCTCAAGCATGGTTTTCAGTTTGGCAATTTCAAGGCTTTATTCTCTGTACTGTTGTGGTATAGGAATTTCCAATTCATTGAACTTTTCATCAAATTTAAAAATTAATAAGGGTGGGTTGAAGGAACAGGGTAGTAGTGATAATGAAAAAAGACTGTCAATATCATTGATATTTGATTTTCACAATCACAAACAATACATCATACTCTCTTTGTCTGGTTTTAGTTTTTGTTCACTGTGATTAGATTTAAATTCTGAGCTCCCTGAATTAAGGAGACAAGCCCGGGTGCCTAATTAGTATCTGGCACCATAATGCTATCAACAGAATTCGGTATCCTTGCTTCACAGTATGTATATTTAAAACCTAATAGCTCTTGAAGGTAATTGTTCTTTCAGTGGTACCGTCAAAAGGAGACACCATCTGTTAGTGCGGACTTTAGTTAGATAATTTGTGTGCAATGCAATTCAACTGGTTTTGGACAAGTTGAATATCAATAATTTGATTTTTCCATCAAACAACTTGATTACTCTGGGTATATTGTTTTACTTGGGAAACTCGTTATTGATGGGCCATAGTGCGATTTTAAGTTTGTATCTTATAGAACTATAATTTCTGTCTTGTTCCTTCTGTTGATAGTACAACCTTTGAGATGATAGTCCAGGAGAATTCTGGGTGTTTTTTTGGAGAATGTGGAGTTGCAGCAGTTGTTATTGTGCATCTGTTTTGGGATTCTCCAGTATTTATTAAATTATCTCCAATTAACGGTCTTTCCTTGGTTTTGTACATTCTACTCTTTGATTTTGTCAATTGGCAGTGAAAATTAGAGGTGAAGGTTGTCGTCTTTGTTAGTGAATTTGTATCCACCTTATCTGTAAGCACTGTCTGTGTTAGCCTCAATTTTAAGCATATTCCTTTTTGCAGCTTACTTTTTGGAAGCATATCGTCCTTTGAGGAAAGGAGACAATTTCCTTGTTAGAGGAGGGATGAGAAGTGTGGAATTCAAAGTCATTGAGACTGACCCAGGGGAGTATTGTGTTGTTGCTCCAGACACTGAAATCTTTTGTGAGGGGGAGCCTGTTAAAAGGGAGGACGAGGAGAGACTGGACGAAGTTGGCTATGATGACGTTGGTGGTGTGAGAAAACAGATGGCTCAGATTCGTGAACTGGTGGAATTACCATTGAGGCATCCTCAACTTTTCAAATCCATTGGTGTGAAACCACCAAAGGGGATTTTACTTTATGGACCCCCTGGTTCTGGGAAGACCCTGATAGCCAGAGCAGTGGCTAATGAAACAGGTGCATTTTTCTTTTGCATTAATGGACCAGAAATCATGTCCAAATTGGCTGGTGAGAGTGAAAGCAATCTCAGGAAGGCATTCGAAGAGGCAGAAAAAAATGCTCCATCTATTATATTCATTGATGAGATTGATTCAATTGCTCCCAAGCGAGAGAAGACACATGGTGAAGTTGAGAGAAGGATTGTTTCACAGCTCCTGACACTGATGGATGGACTGAAATCTCGTGCTCATGTCATAGTTATGGGAGCTACCAATCGTCCTAACAGCATTGATCCTGCTCTCAGAAGGTTTGGTAGGTTTGATAGGGAAATTGACATTGGTGTTCCTGATGAAATTGGACGTCTTGAAGTTCTTCGTATTCATACCAAGAATATGAAGCTTGCAGAAGAAGTAAGCCAACTTATTGAATTTCCTTCTTCTTTTTCGGGATCAAATTGTCGTTGTGGCATAATGGCGAGTATTTGATTCTGCAGGTTGATTTGGAAAGAATATCAAAAGATACACATGGTTATGTCGGTGCAGATCTTGCTGCTCTTTGCACTGAAGCTGCACTTCAGTGCATTCGAGAGAAAATGGATGTCATTGATCTGGAAGATGATTCCATTGATGCTGAAATATTGAATTCAATGGCTGTCACAAATGAGCACTTCCAAACTGCTCTAGGAACAAGCAATCCATCTGCATTGCGTGAAACAGTAAGTAGCCTATTACGACCCAGTTATGTAATGTAGCTCTATCTGATCATGTGCAATGTTCTTGTTGCTTATGATAATCCTGTCCTTTTGTCTGTATGGGGTTTATGGATGGAATAGATGGGTTGTGTTTTTTTAAGTTCACAAATTTATTGGGTTCTTCCGTGAAAATTATGTGCAGGTTGTTGAAGTGCCTAATGTCTCGTGGGAAGATATTGGAGGTCTTGAAAATGTCAAAAGAGAGCTTCAAGAGGTAATTGAAGTCAATAACTTGGTCTTGATGCATTCATATATGCCATTAAGTTCTGTCTTAGGAGGGTTTCATCATTGTTCTTGTTTCATATTATGTAGACTGTTCAATACCCAGTGGAGCATCCGGAGAAGTTCGAGAAATTTGGTATGTCACCTTCAAAAGGTGTTCTTTTCTATGGTCCTCCAGGATGTGGGAAAACTCTTCTTGCCAAGGCAATTGCAAATGAGTGTCAAGCCAATTTCATTAGTATCAAAGGACCTGAGCTGCTTACCATGTGGTTTGGAGAGAGTGAGGCCAATGTCCGTGAAATTTTTGACAAGGCTAGACAATCTGCACCCTGTGTCCTCTTCTTTGATGAGCTCGACTCTATTGCCACTCAGGTAAGATAGTTTTCAAGTTTACCAAATTGTTTGTTGTAAGCAAACACAGGAACTCTTTGACAGATTATGTGGACTTAGACAGCACATATTTCCTAATTAGGCAATCAATTAGATAAATCTGTAAAAAGGAGGGAAAACAGGAAAAAAGTAGTTATCCGTGTATCACTGCTTACAAAGATTGTTGCTTTTTTTTTTGGCAGAGGGGAAGCAGTAGTGGTGATGCTGGTGGAGCAGCTGATCGGGTTCTGAACCAACTTCTGACTGAAATGGATGGCATGAATGCAAAGAAAACTGTTTTTATTATTGGGGCCACAAACAGGCCTGATATTATTGACCCTGCACTTCTGCGACCTGGTCGACTTGACCAGTTAATTTATATCCCACTGCCAGATGAAGACTCACGCCATCAGATTTTCAAGGCATGTCTTAGAAAATCTCCCCTATCAAAAGATATTGATTTGAGAGCTCTTGCCAAGTATACTCAGGGATTTAGTGGAGCTGATATCACTGAGATCTGTCAACGGGCATGCAAATATGCCATAAGAGAGAACATTGAGAAAGTAAGTCCTCCTGCTCTTAATTTTATAAATTTGGTTTTGTTTTTTAAGTCTTTGAAGTCACATCATCTGTCTTTGTTCTTACAGTTTTTTATCTGTGTTGTTTACTGTTGTACATCTACTGATACTGGGGTCTTAAAGACTCTAAATTAGTGGGTGAAAGTATCACTCCACCTTGTTGCAGTGAGTGTGGACTTAGTATAAAGTTATATAAAAAATATATTCATACTCTGTGTGCTTGTGTATGCGTATGCACCAGCACATGCTGCTGCTAAGATAAGATGGATCTGCCACTGCTGATACTTATATTGGACAATGTTTTAGTTGCTTTTGTGTCATCATCTGTGCTGAAATATTGAAATAATGGTGCTCTTCGGTACTTTATTAATGGTTTTTGTCGTCTTCAGTTTGATGGTTGCCAAAATAAATGTCTGAATTCAAGTGTTTATCTCCTCTCCGTTTCTTGAAACACAGCTATGTGCTGTGCATCTCTTGCTTTAAACTCCATGTTAACTTGCTAGCTGGTCTCTTATGTCAATGTTTGCAAGGGTTGCTAACCTTTCTTTTTTCAAAATTAAGTTAAATGGGCATGGTTAACATCTTAATACTTGTCAAATGGCGTTCTTGTTACAGGATATAGAAAAGGAAAAGAGGCGAGCAGAGAATCCTGATTCTATGGATGAGGATGCTGATGATGAGATATCAGAGATTAAGCCTGCTCATTTTGAGGAGTCCATGAAGTATGCACGACGAAGTGTGAGTGATGCCGATATTCGTAAATACCAGGCATTTGCTCAGACCTTACAGCAATCTCGAGGTTTTGGAACTGAATTTCGGTTTTCTGAGACCAGTGGTGGGGCTGCTGCATCTGACCCCTTCACAACTTCTAATGCTGGAGCTGATGATGATGACTTGTATAGCTAAAGTTATGGACTATCCTGTTATTTTGCTGCGACATTTTTCTTTTCCGTTGTTGCTATAGAGTTTCCTAAACAAAAATGTCTTTGAACTATTACTTTGTTTCTGGAAATCTGTAACGCTACACGCCCAACTGTTGGTTTATTTTGCCCACTCTTTAATGTTGTTATCTTGAGGTGTTCTGTGACATTTTAAAGAAACCTCAATAGCTTCGCTAATACAGTGGACCTTGGTTATTTATTCTCTTCTTCACCTTTCCCCTTTGATGAATCGATTTCTTGTTACCAGGCTCTAAGCTGCTTTTGTATATTAGGTGCTAATTCACTTGAAATTGCTACAGTTTCTGTAAATGAGCATTTAATTCAATATTCCCTTGGTTAGTCTAATTGCAGGGGAAGTTTTGATGAAATAATTTGGTGTATGTTTGAGAACAAATTATGTAACTTAATCTCTACCCCTATTAACCTTCCAAAAAATGCATGCAGAATTTCATGTTTGAGGTTTAGCATTGAACACGATACTTTAAGAAATCATATTGAGTTGAAAATGTTAGAAATTATGTTCGACCCTGTTTCTGCCAAATTACGTAAGATTACTCTTATAATGTTTCAACTCCAAATGAAATCTTCCTAACAACTTATAATCTGTCAACATGTGTCTAATTAGTAAGTCTAATGTTAGTAACAAACGAGACCTTAGAAAAGAAATTCACAATTTACTCTGTTCAAGACTTGTACATGCCTACTCTAACAAACACAGAAACAGAGAGTGCATAATGTAAAATTTTCGTGTTTCTTTCTTTCTTGATAAGTAGCAAAATATCCAGTAACGTAAAATACAGAAGTATAAATTGAACTCCACTATAGTCAATTTTAATAAAGCGAAACAAAACATGAATTATTATACTAGAAACTAGATAAAAAGAATAATACCGCTTATTCGTATAAATTAGTTCATCAGTTATTCTCATAACAACATTGCTGGGCTAGCTAATTAAGGTTGCTTATAATCTTGTGAACATCCAATTCCAAGTTCACCAAATATATGATTGTTCACATATCTGCTTGGACCAGATGCATGTCTGAACCCTTTTGGTAAGCAATTCTTGATTTCCTTCCCATGAAAAAAAGGATGTTTATTGTGACGATCCATCAACTCAGGCTTCATTATCATGTATTCTTCAGATAATTGACGGACTCCCATAGCTTCATTTATAAAAGAAGATAGCAAAACAAGGCAAAAAACATATAGTTTAAGGAAAATATTTTTATTGGAAGCTGCATTTGTCATTTTAAGAAAGTACTCTTGTGTGGAGTTTCTGTAAAACTGTTTGTGTATGTGGAAACTATGATGTGTGGTTTATAACAAGTGAAACTATAAATAGGCTCGTGAGGAGTAGAGGCGGCAGATATAAAGATTTGTACACAGCTCATTGCAAGCAGAGTACAGACAGTACAAACCATGCAACCAAAAAGTTTTAATTTTGTATACTCGTAACGCATGGAAGAAAATAGTCTGGTGTACAAAACATCTCGTGTTAGTGGACTCATTATTTTTATATGGTGGCCCGTGATTCTTGGGCATTAATTGCTAGTATAAAATCATGAACTTCTCTCTTCCTTAATTTCTCACATTAATGCATTTTTACTTTCTCTATGAATCTTTAGTACGTCTTCGTTGTTGCTTCACTTCCATCATTTAATATTTCGACGCACCTTATTCATTTTTCATTAAAAGAGTACGTATATTAAATGAAGTATATTTGGGACCGATGGATCGCCCTTCTTAATTGCTACGATCTATTTTTAATTTATGGAGTTAAAAATATGGTTTTCAAATTAAATTTCGAATTTCTTCATAAGACATTATTCATGATTGCTACGATCTATTTTTAATTTATGGAGTTATAAATATGATTTTCAGATTAAATTTCGAGTTTCCAGTTCCATAATTGACTATGTATCCGTGATAGTTGATACCATACTAAAAAGTAAAAACCTAGTCAGCAACACAAATAGATTGATTGTCACCTATTTCCTACATTACCATAACTAATGATCTGTCACATTCATGTGTTTTCCATTATTATTACAAGAGAAAATGATCTAAAACCCCCTCAATCTATACCCGAAATCCCAACTACACACTCCAACTTCACGGATGTCCTATTACCCCCTAAACTTCATATTTCTCTATTTTCTACACACTTAAACGCTGACCTGTCATCTATCAATCTGATTTCAATGTTAACTATGTGTATTTCGATCAATTTCTTGAATATTTTATATATTTTCTTGAAACCTCTGTGGTAATTCACAACTGTTATTCTTGGGGTGTGTACTGAGTAAACTCCTATGTAATAGCTCATAAATTATCACGAGAAATGTAAACTGCACTAGGTAAACGTAGTGCAACGAGCTCGACTAAAAAAAGTATTGAGGAAAATCGAACTCTAACCACCTTTATTGGATACCACATGTTACACAACTCAACCACCCTTACGGATCTAAAGTTCTTACTCCGTACCTTCCACCAATTTTATGAAGACCGCGGATACATAAGGCCGCTGCTACCTTAATTGTTGCACCAGCTGTTGGGTAAACTATTATTATTATTTTGTTGCTATAAGATTTAGATGAAAGTAAATGCTTACAATTTATTGTTCTACTAGTCTCTCTAGCTGAACAATTATGTCTCTCTCCTTTTCCCTTTTTTCAACTTGTAATATTAGAATTTTTATGTATGATATCAAGTGGTTAGAATTTAGAGAGAAGTGTACCAGCAAATTACATTCTATTTATATTCATTCAGTTTTATGAGAGATCAATGCTAGGAAAAGTGGTTGAAGGGCTTCAAATGTAGTGGTTTTAATTTGTAGGAGAAATAATAAAGGCATATATCTTCATTTATCTCTTTTTACTCGTAAAATTTTGATTTGACTCACCTATTAAGAAAATCTTGATTGCTATACAGTTTACCATTTTATCCTTATTAATTAATATGATCCCAAATATCTTTACTTACTACATGTTTCAAAGATATTAACTTAATGTTAATAAATTGAGGGTATAATAGGTATAAATAAAATTGTCCGTTCTTGATTTGTCAAAAATGACAAATAAAAAGGAAAAATTGGACAAATAAAAAAGGACTGAGGGTAGATATTAAAGGACAGACCAAGTGATTTGGGTTTTATCTGTATTAGTGCAATTGCAATTTCAAGTTTAATGAATCGGAGATACTGAAATTACTGTACCAACTTCTTGTTATATAATCCCAAATTAAAATTTAAGGGATTCAATCGTTAAAGTTTTAACCACTAAATCTTTGTCTACTTTCAAACTAACGGATTTAGGATATATATATATATATATATATATTAGTATTCTTTGCGGACCACATATATCTATATCTTGTGTGGCGGTGTTTAAAATACTGAATTCAGTTGAATGAATGACTTTGAGTGTTTGGGAGCTGAATATTCTTGACAAGTTTGGATTGCAGAGACAGCCTATTAACATGTAAGAAAATATTAGTAGTACTATTTTATAGGTAAAGTACAGGTGAAAAATAGTAGAAATTTTTTGATATGTAGTAATGAATTTTAACCCTTATTCTACACGATTTACTGTTACCTACGACCTGCGTAGATAGAAACCAAACCAATAGTAATTATAAAGAACAATGTTCATTAAGAAGGTTGGTATTGTGATTCTTTTGTTTGGTGAAATAATGATAGTCTAGTGTTAATTCTCAACAATTGATGGTCCGGATGGAAACCCACGAAGGACTAATCAACGAGCGGATCGATCTAAACATGAATAATTGAAAATAGATTCAATTCAATCTGTTTTTTCAATTTTTTTATATTTATGTCTATCCTTTGAAAATACCTTTATGGTTAAAGTTACTATTATTTAAAAATAAAATAAAATGAAATAAACCAATTCTTTGCATGCCCACTTCGTGACGTTTTTCTCATCTAGCTACTAGGGAAGCCTAACGCGTACATAATTTTCATATTTTGTGTTTATGTTAAATTAACTAATTAAATTTTATTAGTTAAAATTTAAAGTTATGATATATTACACTTAATTATTGGTTGAATATGAATAATTGAATATGTCTATGAAAGGCATATTATTTGTATTTTTTTTGATTTGGTATAAATAATGAGTATAAAAATACATATAGATACTAAGTTAATTTATCAAGTAATGCTGATGCAATGAGCCAAGTCAACTTTCCCACAGCTTGGGACTTAAAAGCTGTACCCACATGACTTAAATTGTCCCTCTTTTTACTTTCACTTGTTCACGCACTTTCTTTTAAAAAGATAATAAATAAAAAATATTTTTAATTATAATAATAACTATATTATTAGTATTTCAAAAAAATGTAGAAAACTAATTTAGAAAGTTAGTAATAAATATTAATAAAAAAACAAGAAAAAACAGATTGTCCTTGTGTTGATACAGTAAAATTTGATATCAAGTCAAATATCTTCAATCTAAAAATTTAAATTGACTCTTTTTTCCCAGGGAAAAGAGAAACATAATTCACTCTAAGTTCACTAAAATGCATTATTTTTTTACTCCTACTTGAGTTATCAATACTTTACGAGTTAACGTGAGTTGAATTGTCAATTATATTACACTTAATTTTCGATTTCACTCTAAGCCAACTAATATTTTCTATATCCCTGTACAAACTGCTGCTAATTGTAAACTATAAATGGTATGAATCTTTCATATCAATTTAAATTAGCCACTAGACGAAGAAAAACAATTCACGTCCTATTATAAACCAACTGGAATAAAATCAGGCCCCATCTTAGAAGTCAAAGTTTTAATTACAACTATAATACACTTTTGAATCTGAACTCCGTAAAACAAAGGCCATTATTGGCCCTAGAATATTCTTTTAAACACACAATAGGAAACATCACAATGTGTAATATATATATATATATATATATATATATATATATATACGTCAATTTAAAACCACATACACCTTAGTAGATTCCAGCGTATCGACATGCAACATCATTTAAGAAAAACAAAAATCAACAAAAAAATAAAAATCAGGACATATTTTGCTTATTGAGACGACTCAGCTCATTGAACCTTCAATTGAATCAAAGATTGACGATCATCAATCTGATCAGACGCGATTTGGCGTCAAATTTGGTGGAGTAGATGCAGAGCCCACACGCTTGCCACGCTCCGATCGGCAATTTTCTGCGAATTTCAAGGCATTTTGGTGCATACCTTGTTGCCTCTCGGCCTCGGTGTACTCTGAAGTATAATAATGTTCTTCGCTTCCCTTAACAGGATCTTTTGTTGGTGGGAAAAACATGCTTCCCCATTGTGGGAAATGACAAAATGTAACAGGAAGAGTGCATCCTATGATCATGAGTCCCATGTAAGTTAGCCCTGTCGCTGTTGAGTACTTTGAGCTCGTGAAAAACAACAATTGTGTCAATCCAGAACCAAAATTTCCACCAGCACCGGTCATTCCAGAAATAATTCCTAATGATCGTCGAGAAATGAAGGGAATAATACCGAAAGTTGCACCACAAGCAGCTTGAGCTCCGATTGAGAAAAGGATCATGAATGTTACAGCAAATGGTAGGGAATTTGAACGACCCAAAAGAACACAAAATACTCCTCCAAGTGTTTGTAAAATCCATAAAACCCAAAGTCTCCCTCTCATACCAAATTTCTTAGCTGCATAATCAGAAGAAAATCCTCCAAATGGACGAGCTAAAAGGTTAGCCATACCAAATGTCGCTGCAATGATTCCCGCTGTTTGAAGTTTTAGATCAAATCTGCAGATTTTACACAAATTTAATTAGGTCTAAGTACTTAAGGTTCGAATTTTTGAATTCCTATACTATAACTAACAATTTAAATCAAACCTGTCGAAGAAGTACTCAGCAATGACGTTGTCCGTAGACAGTTCAACTCCCATAGAGTATCCGTAGAGAAGAACAAAGATCCATGTCCTGTAGTTTGTTGCAGCATACCACAATATCTGAAACACCATATAGAATTAGCAAAAAGAAGTACAAAAATATATATATTATTAATTCTTGGGGGTGTAATTTGCACTTACGTTACCGAATTTATCTTTAGTAACAGTACCCGTCCTCTGTAAATCGCCACGATTTCCGTCAGGTAAATCTTGGCCAAGAGTCAACACTAAAATACCCATGACCACATGAAGCCATCCAGGAATAAAAAATGCAATTCTCCAAGCAGTGAACGGAGTAGCACCCGCCCTTCGAATTATGTCATAAAGAAGTGGCATAATAAGTTGAGTTGCACCGCCACCCATATTACCCCATCCAGCAGCTGTTCCATTCACTAGCCCAATAATCTTACTATTAAACATAGTACTCATCCAATATTGACACGACACAAATGTGGCGAGCGAAAACCCAATCATGAACCGGACAGCTACGTAGCCACCAGCGGACGAAACAAAGGACATACAAAAAACAGTTGGGGCTGACAACATGATAAGAAAAGCACACCCGTACCTGGGCCCCAACAAATCACAAACTGCACCCATAGCAAGCCTAGATAAAATACTTCCGGAAACGGAAGCAACCCCAGCGTTACCAACATCCATTTTTGTCAAATTAAGGTTGTCCCTAATAATAGGGACTAAAGGTGCAGCAGCAAAAGTCGAAACGAAACAAGTAAAAAAAGAAATCCAAGAGAGCTGGAACGTTAATCCATGAGGTTTCGAAAACGAATAAAATTTAAATTGTTTGGCCTTGTGTTCAGTATCAACCGGTACTGAAAACTTGGCGGTGGTGTCAGTAGGCACCATCGGAGAAGCCACCGAGAAAGCGAGAACTGGCTCTCTTCCGGTGACTCCATGCATAGAACTCCCCGGTGATCCTTCTACATCACCCATTTCTTTGATCAACTGATTAATTAAACAAAAGATTGATTTAAAATGTGTTAAGAAGTAAAATTGATGATGTGTATTACTTTGAGAATGTTATGTTTATATAGGTATCAAAGCGTTGACAATGTGCAATTTGGGCAAGTTATTGGTGATTCCCAATGGTTACATTTTTTTTTTTTGATAAGGAATCCATTACGCCGCATCTAAATATAAATGAATGTGTGTAATAACCCCCTTATGGTATATCCCAAAGGTTCACTGACCATTTTATTAGGTGTAGTATACTATATCTAAACGTTACCCCTTTTGACATACTAGTGTTGAACAAGTCTTTTGCAATAATTTGGTGAATAATTTATCCTGAAATTAAGTTGTTCGCACTGCTAATGTATTCAGGGGTAATATCAGTTGTGTTGGGCATTAACGGTTCTGGAATACTCCTAAGTCCTAACACGGATGTAATCAAGTCCGCATGATTTTCCCAGAAACGCTTCACACCATTACGAATATTAAACATCTTATAATATATTATAAGTAACTCCTTTTTTTTTCTTTTCAACTATCAATGTGAGACTTTGTTTGCATACCCAATAATCTCCCCCTCGAAGTAAGTTTCATATGACTCATTACCATAATTCACGGGTCAGAGATTCAACGGGTCTGTGTGCCACCCACATAGTCTGAGTATTGACGGGTAAATGTTGTAAACTGGTCCATATATATAGACGGACAATGGCACTAAGCCAGTCTCCATGCCACACTCCACCATCTTCAAACTCATCCAACTAAATTATTAGTTTTGATATCAATTGTTGGGCTAAAATATTTTAAGAATATTTTTAATACGGTGTGATATTGTTCACTATGAACCAAACCAAATGATTTTTTCGAAAAAGGCTCACACTATTTACAAGAATATTCAACACCATATAAAAAAAAATTTCAAGCTACCAATACATTGTTCCCACAATTTAGAAAACAAGGTTGAAATTACTATTGTGTTAGCTAAATAAATTTCATCTAAAATATTTGACGTTTTAGATAAACAAGAAATAATTATAATTATTTTTTAAAAATCACTATTGCAGCTCTGTGAGACGCTAAAAAGAAATATTAAAGGCAGGTTATAACAGAAACCTTTCATTGATAAAAATTATTATATATTCATTTTACAAAATGTACAAGAACTTTAAAGTATTTGTCCCTCTAATTACCATCGTTCACTATTAAAAATCGCTATTCCTCATTGACTTTTCGATGAAAAATGTTTAACGATTATTTTCACATACATTTTGATTGGATTTGTGAGAAAAAAATATATAGTAATGTTTTCATATGAAAAAATTAGAAAGTTTTCCATTATTTCAGTGAACATATGTATCATACCATGCATTTTATATATACACTCCACTGATTTGAGGTGGAAAAAACTTTGTTTCTAATGCGGTGCGTGATTGAAGTATCCCCTTTATCCAAAATGAAATGAACTTTTTTTTTTTTAAAAAAAAATCACCAATTCTTTGCATGCCCACTTCTTCACGTTTTCCTCACCTTTCCAACTGTGGAAACCAGACGTGTATTTATTCATATTAGTGTTAATATTAAATAATTAAATCAAATTTTATTTGTTAAAACTTTTAGTTAGAACACTTAGGGGTCGTTTGATAGAGTGTATAAGAATAATGTTAAATATGATGTATTAGTAATGCATGCATTAGTAATGCATGCATTAGTAATGCAAGTACTAGTAATGCTTGCATTGTTTCTTATACATTGTTTGGTTTGATGTATTGAAAATAGCAAGCCTTGTATAAAGTCTATTAAAAAAATATTTGTTTACAAAAATACCCCCACATTCTTTTATTCTGTGCACTTTCTTTTGCAACATGGTTCTTTAATAAAACAATCACAATAAAAAAATTTGCTAAACGTCATTAGCTCTTCTTTTTCCCCCAAAAATAAAATAAATAGTTTTTAGTATTACTTTAAAATATTTTTGAGAAAAGTTGGCAAAGAGGTTTATTTAAAACTCAATCTTATATTGTTATTTTTGTGTGTGCACCACATATTGGCATGGAAAGGATCCAAAGAAGCACTTGAGTAATGATAAAGTTCTCTATGATATCTATAAATTACGGATTCAAGTCACAAAATCAATAACTTATTGAAATAATTTTACTCATCACACTCTAAGATTGGAAGTATGTCAAAAGTGTAATAATAAAAAAATTGAACCTCATAATTACACTCCAAGATAATCATTTAACGTTGGTAATTCAAGTCATTTGAATACCTCATTGTTTAACCTTCACCTTGCCTCAAAGTCTACCACCAACAAACTAGTTATTTCAAGTTTTCAATATTCATTTTTGATCAACTCGTTCCCTAGAAGCAATAATTATTTATTTATTTATTTTTATTATTATTTCTAGAAGCAGTTGCTCTATTGTATTGTGCCCCTTTATAACCCCTTTTGTCAATTGTGTTTTGACTTTGAAATACACAGGGAGCAGCATCATTTTTTATTTTTTCAAAAATATTTTATTAAAAAAAAAATAATTCTCTGTATCAAAAATCTTAACAAATGCAATAATCTATATGCTTTTTATAGCAATTTGCAAAGCTTACGTTTTGAGAATTGCATTAGTTTACCGTGGAAAAGTATTGAAAAATGTTTTAATAAAGGCTTAGAGGGTAGTTTTGTCATTAGTTAATCTAATGCAAGTGTTAAAATCCTTTATATTACTAATACCTAGAGATCCATGGTATTAGTAATACACTCCATAATACACAATAGAGTGTATAACTAATGCCCATATATAAAGTTAATGCATGCATAATTTTTACTAATACACTCTACCAAACGAACCCTTAATTATTAGTATTAAATATAAATGTGTATGGAAAATACATAACTTAATTACATTTTTTGATTTGGTAAATATAAATATAATAACAAGTAGGAAAAAACTTTTATCCCAAGTAGCCTAATGAAATTAGTTAATTAATCAAGTAATTCTGATGTAAGGAAACCAAGTCAACTTTCCCTCAACTTTGGACTTAATGGCTGAAATTTCAAATTAGCTTGGGCGTAATTTGGACTTACGTTACCAAATTTATTATTAGCAACAGCAGCTGTTCCGTTCGCAAGCCGGTTTAACCCTATTATTTTTCATTTTTTTTAAATTTCCAGGATTGTGATCCTGACGATATATGTATAAATGAAGTAGAAGCACAATAGAATAGGTGGAGTTCGCCTTAACCCCAAATATACATCAACAATTGTCAAGCAATCCTCGAAAAAAGGATAATGTTTAAGCATATCACTGCTACTATTAAACTTAATATTCATCCAATATTGACTCGACACAAACGTTGCAAAGGAAAACCCGATCATGAACCGAACAGCTATGTATCCACCAGCGGACGAAACAAAGGGCATACAAAAAACAGTTGGTGCTGAAAACATTATCAGAAATGCGAACCCATACCGTGAACCCAACAAATGAAAAACTGCACCCATAGCAAGCCTAGACAAAATACATCCGGAAACGAAAGCAACCCCAGCGTTACCAACATCCATTTTGGTCAAATTAAGGTTGTCCCTAATAATAGGGATCAACGGTGCACCAGCAAAAGTCGAAACTAAACAAGTAAAGAAAGAAATCCAGAAGAGCTGTAACGTTTGGCCATGAGGTTTCGAAAACGAATAGAATTTAAATTGTTTGGCCTTGTGTTCAGTAGGCATCATCGGAGAAGCCAGGGATAATTTGCAATTTGGGCAAGTTATTGGTGATTCTCAATGGCTACATTCTGTTTTTTGATAATTTAAATACTTCTATTTGATTTAGGAATCCATTCCGCCACATATAAATATGGACGTGTGTAACCCCCTTATGGTATATCCCAAAGGTTCACTGACCATTTTTTAATTATTTTCATTTATTAGTTGTAAACATTACCTCTTTTGACATATACAAGTGTTGAACAAGTCTTTTGCAATAATAATTTGGAGAATCATACGCCACAAATGAAATGTATTTAGGGGAAATATCAGTTGTGTTGGGCTTAAAGTACGATTTAAGAATATAATCCTAAACGGTGTGATAATCAAGTCAAGTTCTTTTTCAAAATGTCTCACACTATTAAGAGTATTCAACACTTTATAAGTAACTTATTTTTTTTCTTATGAATTATCAATATGAGACTTTATTCACACGCCCAACAATCTCTCCCTTGAACTCAGTTCCACGTAACTAGTTAACTCATGTACCATGATTCAATGTATCTTTGTGCCACCCTCATGTTAGAGTATTGATGGATACCGAAGCCCGAAGATTGCTGATGGGTCTTTGAAGCGCTATGGCTAAATGTTGTAAACATATAGACGTACAAAGGCACTAATATTAATTGTTGTGTTGAAATGGTTTCAGAATACTAATAGATACTCCCTCCATTTTATATTAATTGAATTGTTGAAACATTTTTTATTTTTCAAATTAACTTAATTGTTCAATTTTCAAGACTACTTTTAGAATGTATTTTCAATTTTACCCTTCATTAGTTAGTATTGAAATTAGTTATTAATTAATGTTTAGTTATTTTAATCATAATTTTGATAGTAATAATTAATAAGGGTAAAAATGGAAAGTTAAGCCTAATTTATGTCTTAACCTTCTTTTCTTAAAGGGTGTGAAACACCTCAACAATTCAACTAATATTTTTTCCTAATTCGATTTTTGGTTTTGAAAAAGCGTAACTCAATCCGAACCAAAATAAATTTGATTTTGTTTGATTTTTCTCTTTTCGGTTATTCAATTATGTCAATATTTAGAAACATAATAAAAGTTATATTTGCAATTTGAATATATATTATAACTTGGCTTCATGTATATATATATATATATATATAGTGGCGAATTTAGACCAAAAAAATAGGGAATCGACACCCGTGGTCTCTTCGTAAAATTAGATATTTTATATATATTTTTTAAAAATTTGTATAATATTATATTTTGGCACCCGTACTACAAGAAGTCTAAATGGTCCACATGGTTAAATGTTGAGCTTTTGACCTTGAGGATTAAGGATCAATTCCCACTTCAATACATTTTACTTGGTGCACCCATGTTCAAAAAATTCTAGATTCGCCTATATATATATTTGATTTTTTTGGTTTTTTGGTTTTTATTTTTCTAAATCCAAAACCAAATAAAAAAACCAAACAAAGTAAATTATTAATCAAAAGTCAAGCCAGAGAACCAATCCAAATTAAAATTCGGTTCAATAACATTTGTTTTCGATTTAATCCAAATAATACACCCTCCTAATGAAAACACTCTAAATAATATAAATATGTGTATGGAAAATACATAACTTACATTTATTAATTTGGTATAATTAAGTATAACAAGAAGGAATAAGCTTTTATCTCAAGTAGCCTAACAAAATTAGTTAATTAATCAAGTAATGCTGATGTAATGAAGCCAAGTCAACTTTCCCACAACTTGGGACTTGATGACTTGACATAGCTTATTTTTGGCTGTTATTGTGTCTGAATATACTAGAAAGAGGATCCATTAGATAGTGGGAATTGAAAGTCAAGTTGTAAAGATTATTTGATGCTCTCTCTTTTTTTAATCTGTTTTATTTTTAAAAAATGATTTATTCTTATATCCTTATTTTATTTTTAACTTGTTGAAAATCACTTGATATAAAAGTTAATTCTATTATAAGGGAGAAAAGATGAAATAGATCTACGTGTAACTCTTACCACGACTTATTTAAAAGGAATAATTTTTATATTTTGTAAATATTTAAATTACATGTTAAAAATCTTCAGGTAAATACAGTTGATATATAAGAACTTTATACTTCTCCCTGCACAAATTGCTAGTACTAATTATAATAATAATAATTGATTTCTCATATCAATTTTAATCAGCCACTAGGAGAAGAAAAACAATTCAGAAACTTCTACTATAAACCAACTGGAATAAATGATGTGGGCCCTTCTTAGAAGTCAAAAGTTTTATTATTAATACACTTTTGAATCTACACACTAAAAAACAACCACCATTGGCCATAGAATATTCTTTTGAAAAAAGCAATAGGAAACATACACAATGAGTAATATATTATATATACTTCATTAAAAAAAAAAGCATACACCTTAGTGGATTCAAGGTATTTGTCTCGAAAGATCAACAAGCAACATCATTTAAGAAAAGCAAAAAACCAAAAAAGAAAAAAAAAAGAAAAATCAAGATAGATTTTGCTTATTGAGACGACTCAGTACATTGAATCTTCAATTAAATCAGAGATTCACGATCATCAATCCCGTAGAAAGACCATCAAACGCGATTTGGCGTCAAATTTGGTGGAGTAGGTGCAGAGCCCACACGCTTGCCACGCTCCGATCGGCAATTTTCTGCGAATTTCAAGGCATTTTGGTGCATACCTTGTTGCCTCTCGGCCTCGGTGTACTCTGAAGTATAATAATGTTCTTCGCTTCCCTTAACAGGATCTTTTGTTGGTGGGAAAAACATGCTTCCCCATTGTGGGAAATGACAAAATGTAACAGGAAGAGTGCATCCTATGATCATGAGTCCCATGTAAGTTAGCCCTGTCGCTGTTGAGTACTTTGAGCTCGTGAAAAACAACAATTGTGTCAATCCAGAACCAAAATTTCCACCAGCACCGGTCATTCCAGAAATAATTCCTAATGATCGTCGAGAAATGAAGGGAATAATACCGAAAGTTGCACCACAAGCAGCTTGAGCTCCGATTGAGAAAAGGATCATGAATGTTACAGCAAATGGTAGGGAATTTGAACGACCCAAAAGAACACAAAATACTCCTCCAAGTGTTTGTAAAATCCATAAAACCCAAAGTCTCCCTCTCATACCAAATTTCTTAGCTGCATAATCAGAAGAAAATCCTCCAAATGGACGAGCTAAAAGGTTAGCCATACCAAATGTCGCTGCAATGATTCCCGCTGTTTGAAGTTTTAGATCAAATCTGCAGATTTTACACAAATTTAATTAGGTCTAAGTACTTAAGGTTCGAATTTTTGAATTCCTATACTATAACTAACAATTTAAATCAAACCTGTCGAAGAAGTACTCAGCAATGACGTTGTCCGTAGACAGTTCAACTCCCATAGAGTATCCGTAGAGAAGAACAAAGATCCATGTCCTGTAGTTTGTTGCAGCATACCACAATATCTGAAACACCATATAGAATTAGCAAAAAGAAGTACAAAAATATATATATTGTTAATTCTTGGGGTGTAATTTGCACTTACGTTACCGAATTTATCTTTAGTAACAGTACCCGTCCTCTGTAAATCGCCACGATTTCCGTCAGGTAAATCTTGGCCAAGAGTCAACACTAAAATACCCATGACCACATGAAGCCATCCAGGAATAAAAAATGCAATTCTCCAAGCAGTGAACGGAGTAGCACCCGCCCTTCGAATTATGTCATAAAGAAGTGGCATAATAAGTTGAGTTGCACCGCCACCCATATTACCCCATCCAGCAGCTGTTCCATTCACTAGCCCAATAATCTTACTATTAAACATAGTACTCATCCAATATTGACACGACACAAATGTGGCGAGCGAAAACCCAATCATGAACCGGACAGCTACGTAGCCACCAGCGGACGAAACAAAGGACATACAAAAAACAGTTGGGGCTGACAACATGATAAGAAAAGCACACCCGTACCTGGGCCCCAACAAATCACAAACTGCACCCATAGCAAGCCTAGATAAAATACTTCCGGAAACGGAAGCAACCCCAGCGTTACCAACATCCATTTTTGTCAAATTAAGGTTGTCCCTAATAATAGGGACTAAAGGTGCAGCAGCAAAAGTCGAAACGAAACAAGTAAAAAAAGAAATCCAAGAGAGCTGGAACGTTAATCCATGAGGTTTCGAAAACGAATAAAATTTAAATTGTTTGGCCTTGTGTTCAGTATCAACCGGTACTGAAAACTTGGCGGTGGTGTCAGTAGGCACCATCGGAGAAGCCACCGAGAAAGCGAGAACTGGCTCTCTTCCGGTGACTCCATGCATAGAACTCCCCGGTGATCCTTCTACATCACCCATTTCTTTGATTAAGGAAATAACTGATTAATTTTATAAAATATTGATTAAAATGTGTTAAGATGTAAAAATTGATGTGTATTAGTTTGAGAATGGTATGTTTATATAGGAATTAAAGAGTTGACAATTTGTAATTAGGGGAAGTAATTGGTGATTCCGAATGGGTATTTAGAATATTTAAATATTTGATAAGGGAATCCATTCCGCCGCATCTGTATATATGAATAGTGTTAACCCTTATGGTATATACCAAAGGTTCACTCACCATTCTTTATTAATATCTTCGTTTATACTTTATTCCATATGTAAACGTTACTTCTTTTGACATATGCACAAGTGTTGAACGAGTCTTAATTTTGCAATAATTTGAAGGATTAATTAATTTTCTTATTTAGGCCAATAAATCATACTTGACAACTACTTAGCCAGGAATTTAAGTCATTATACACTGACAATGTATTCAATGGGGAAGCTAAAAATTCTGTTAAACGCGTTCAAGAGTAAATCATATGAATAACAGACATTTTTCGTGAATGTAAATTTAGATATTTTACACATGTTATCAGGATATGTTTACAACTTCTTAATTAATTGTCAACTTGAATTATTTGCAACTAATTGCAAGTTGTGCATGTTAATACATATTTCTTCCGCTTACTTTTATCCACTTAAAAAATAACGATTCTTATGAACATTCATATTTATTGCGGTATCTATATTAATTGATATATAGTCTTGAGAGATGATTTGAAGAATGAGTAATTATAATGTTGAGGGTCGAAATATGAAAGAAAAATCTCTTGATATGTTAATACTCAATAACTTGTAAAAATAAATAAAAATATATTTTTAATATAGTAAACAAGTAAAGATGAATGGATATACTATATTTATATGGTGAGTAGTGAGATGTTCTTAATTTCTTCGTTTCTTTTTCAAGATGCAAAAAGTAATTAATATGTCTTTTCAATACTTTTGAAAGGAAGAAAAAAGGCTTAAGTTAGCTGTGATCTCAAGACATTTTGGCTTTGTCACCAAAGTCCAGAAGGATATGATTGCTGCAGACCTACCTAAACAAATTAATATGTCTGCCCAAATATTTTGGATCAATTTTTTTTTCAAAGCTAAAAAGTGACAAATATAAAGGACATAACGGAGAATCTTAGTAATTTAATTAATTATTACTTAAATTTTTATTTTATCGATGAGAGTTCAATTTTATACGCGATTCCCTTCTATTTCCCCTTTTCCTCTCCCTTGTATTTTTTTTTGGTAGTAATAGATAGTTAATATTCTCAACATATATAATTAATTATGAAGCACGAGGGTCTTCAATGTTTGGTACATAAATTGAAATAGGAGTATTCCCCATATTCGAATGGTAGTTAGGTTCAAAACTATTTAAGATTACATTTCTATCAAAATAAGTTCGGCTTTATCTGCTTTCATGGCTTCAATAGCACACAATGGCGAAGCTTCAAAAATATTAGGAGTTGTTCTATTCTTCGCTCATTGTCCTTCCTTAGTTAGTGTATCCGCCACTCTATAATCTATTTAAAAAGACCTATAGAAGTACAGTAGTAACAGTAACATTATATACCAACATAAGTTGTGGTGTAGAGGTGAGACTGTTTCACCTTTAATCAGATATATATCTCGGGTTCAAGATCTGAATATGAAAAAAATTTAGGAGTGCCACCTCCCAATATGAGTCTTACAATGCGTGATCTAAATATAATTAGGCTTCTACGTGGTCTCCATACCCGAGTGGGAAAAAAAAGTATGGAACATTATATATTTTTCATGTGGGTTGAAAAGATCACTAATTTTCATACATTGAATTTAGTAGAATCTATCTCCATTAAATTTGGGCATGTGGATATTTTCATCTCGTCTTTTCCTCAAAGCATATCCATCTAACAAGGTAGGAAAAATGATATAAAAAAGAATGGCTCATATTAATCTCCACTTTCTACCGTTAATTAAAATTAAAGTATACTCCCTCTTCCTCTGTCCCTAATTATTTTGTCTAACTTTTTCTTTTTTAGTTATTCCTAATTACTTGTTCATTTTGACAAATTAAGAAAGGATAAATTTTTTTATATAAATTATACCCTCAATTAATTACTTTGAAAAATGTAGAACTTTTTAAAAATATTAAGTTTTTAATTCATCTACTTCATAATTGATAGGAATAAAATGGTAAACTCAATATGCCAATAATTATTTTCATAATCGATGTGTTAATTCAAAAGTGGATAAGTAATTAGGGACAGGGGAGTATTAATTAGAACTTTTAAACTAACACAAAAGGCAAGTGTAGACAAAGCACTAATAGCCGCTTACAAAATGGTTGGTTTACTTAGCAGTCAAATTAACTACACGGTGTATTGGATGAAATGATAACATCTTTCTTAGAGATATTATTACACAATTAGTCTTCTTAAGCACGTAATTCCTTAATTAATTAATTAATTAAATTCAGAGAGATCTCCAACAACTAGTTCCAAGGTCAAATGCAGACTGGCACACAGTTTGCTAATATTATAATTAGCGTATGCTAAGGAGATGGAGACAGAAACTATTATATCATCTTTTTTAAAATTAAGTAATTAAAAAAATATCATGTTATTTTACCTTATAGCTTTTGAGAAGGTCCTAGAGTTATATGTTTAGGGTAATTAAATAATTTACTAGGCTCTTTAATTTTAGACGTATGACCTGGTAATATTGTTGGAAATCAAGTGGGATGAATTATTCACACACTTAATTAATTAATTATAGTATATTATCATTTCATTCCCTTATAGAATATGTTTCACAAGATTCAATTATTATTGAATAGTCCTCTCTCTTATCAGCAAAGCCAAATAAAAAATAAAAAAATCAACGAGGATGGTGATGAGATAAATATGATTTCTTAATCCTTCATCAGATGTCTCAGTTTCTAGTTTGAGTATAGAAAAAGGAAGTGTTCTCAGTCTTGAACGAATTTAGATCAATTAATCAGACTTCAATATGAATATCAAACATCGGGTGAAAAACGAAAAAAGAAAATAGGGCATCATTATAAGTCCTAAACATGATGATCAGATGGATGGGTAGGAGACAGATAAGGGAATGTTTGACAACATTATTAGAATAATCTTTAATATGGTTAACATGTTGATTGCATATCTATGATGAGATGCAAGCTCACTGATTGCTCATTCAAAATTAGAAAAAAAAATTGTTAACTATATTCCAGTTTTTTTTCAGTTATTCGAATGGACAAATCTATATATACTATAGTAATCTTAAGATTTTAGATAATTAAATAAATACAAAAATAAGGATGAATTCGGTCGCTTATCCACGTCTATTTAATTTACTATTGAAATCTATAGATATTAGTAAACTAGGATGTGTGTGCATGTCTTTAAATAAATTCAAAGAAGAGTTATTTTACTACTATATGGTAAAAGTAATAGCAACGAAATCTTTATAGGATTATTTTCTTCTATTCAGATAGTAAATTAGTTAATTTGTACTATCCCTCCAAATTTACGAGGAAAAAAACTAGTCTAATTTGAAATTATTTTACCTACATAGTACATATATGTCATGATTCTATATCTTAACAAACTGAACAGGGAACAATGAACAACTTTATATGTAATTATTTCTGTGTTTAGTTTATTCCCAATTTGAAATTGTCCATGCTCCAAATGCAATTATATATTGGTAAATATATTAGGTTTTTTTTTTATAGGAGTATATGTTATTAGGACTCGTTTGTGCTTATCTATTGTGTAGATGATGACTCTTGTATACGATATTCTTTATCTCTTATTTTATCTATTCTGAAATAGATTCCAAAGAATATGGCATTAGAAGAAGGTTTCATCAATAACTATGAGAAAATATTAAAGATTAAATAACTTATATAGTTTTACGGAAATTTAGTTTCATAAATGACATTCAAGTTCATTGTATTTTCTTCTTCACCCTTCCAACGTCAATTCTCATCCCTTGACCATTTCACCCCAAGCACCCTGTATGTCTGGTTACCACCACATTCGATTCCATAATGTTTTACTTTTGTAGTTCAATATAAATGAATTTTATTATTGATGTATGACACAGTTTTTAAAAAAAATAATATTTAAAGACATTAATTAAGGAATAATTTATCAATATTATTCTTTTGATTAATTCAGATTTAGGCTATGTAAAACTATTAAAGAAAAAAAAAATCCCGAATTTATTTTTTTCATTTTAGGACTCAAAGCCAAAACCTTTACCAAAAAAATCGTACTCCATCCCAATACGATCCTCGATGATATAAAAAAGTCTATCTTACTCAACTAGTAAATTCAAGTATGTCATAGTTTGGTTCGTTTTTTCTTCCATGTCCTTTTCCCTGAGCAGTTCAACAGCTATTGAACTCATACTAATAGATTGACGAACTAAGCATTCAGTTTTTTATCTTTAAAAAAAAGCGTTTTTTTCCACAAATAATTGCAAAGTCTAATGTCCTTTCAATCGATGCAAAAGTTAGCTGTAATTGATGTTCACATGAGGAATATTTTTTAAGCTCTAGAATTTAGATTTCTACTTTTATCCTATCCATCTTAGTGCAAAAATTAGCTTGTATACAATTAAGATAGTGACTTTGATGCAATTGGAGCTTATTGCAAATTAGGTAATTAATGTGGCGTCTCTGACGGGGGATTGATTATAAGAACGGGTGAACGTAAAAGATAAAGCGTCTTAGACTGACATGCTTAAAATGTAATCCACCTAAATTTCACTTCGACAATATAAGATGTCTATACATGCTTTAGGTTCAGAATTCACAATTTTGGGTGTCAATATATATTATATATATATATTACCTACACTTTCCAAAATTTGGATAGTTTTAATTGGGTAGAGTCTTTTTTAATTGGGTATGTATTTATAAGATCATTAAAAATATAAAAGGAGATAAAATGTAGAGTAAAAAATTATCACTCATCAGAAAATTAATTTTTTTCGTAATTGTGATTTTCATGTTAGTAGGATGAATTTTTTCTTTAAAAATAATAGTTATATGACTTTGATGAAACAAAAATCATAATTTTGTGAATTTCTCATAAAATATACCCCATATTATAGTTTTTTATACAAATTTATTAAAAAATGGATGAATAAATATCTTTTAAAGACTTGTCATATATTAACAAATTATCTTATATAAAATCAAATTTTAAAACCGCGACTAAAAGATGACTTATTAACATTTGAAATAAACAAGGGTTCCTTTGATTTTTAATTTTTATTTTATTTTTTAACGAATAAGCAGTTGACCCAAAATAAGCTGACGACATATCTATATAGTTTTCTTTTTTCTTTTTTCTTTTGTATGATAACGATATGAAATGACATTATTCCTAAACTATATGAAAATAAAAAATAAAAAAATCAAGTCAACTTTCATAGATGGTGTGTACTTGTGTCCTTTGAAAGCTCCCTAAACTATAGATGATTTAATTTATCTTTTTCTTTTCGATTTCACATTTTTACGAGAGCTTTTATCAACACATAAATCATTTAACACCTCAATATTATAAAATTTAAAAAAAGCCTCAAAAGTTCGATTGTGTCTCAATTAATCAAATCTATGAATATATGGTATGTATATTTTTATCTACATTTAAAAAAAAAAAAATATCTATATATAATGATAGATAAATAATATGTATGTTTTTTTTTTAACTATGACTCTTATAATTGAATAATTTGAATTACTATACACATTGTATTATTTTTCCCAATTTTATCTTATAAGCCAAATTGACGTGTCAAAGCAAAATCTTACCTACACTAGAGGACATGATTAATATTGATAATACATTGTTTATTTAAATGAGACAAAAGAATAAAGAGAAATCAAATCATGAATAAAACATTCCGTATACATACCGTACTTTTCTTCTTGTTGTTTTGTTTTGTTTCTTAATCAAACAAATGTCATATTAATTAAATCGCATATATATATATATATATATATATATTTTATATAAAGTCATAAGTAATGAATCATTAATAATCAATTAGGGTCCACATGAATCAAAGGTTATGGTAATAACTAATATGTCTTCATAATATCAAAAGAAAATAAATTGTTGCTTGTACAATTATGTGAGATGTTTTTTTCGATTCTTTCCCAGTAAAAAGCGTTAAACCACTTCATATTGAGAATCCATTTTTTTCGAATCGGAATAACCTCTTAATTTAATTCTCAAAAGCTAGGAATCCTTTCAGATTTTATTTGTGAGATTTTACTGATCATGTTATTATATTTCTATATTGAAATTAAATTTCATTTGAGTGTATCATCGTATGAGAAACCTAAATTGTATCAACATTTGAATCAGTAAATCATTCACTAGAATTGAAAGACAATTTTGATTATATATACATTTCTACCGGTTGAAAGTCCATCAATAAAAATATTGACTGCTGTGTAATAGATTGCCCATAAAATAAAATTGTATAAATGATTTTTTTCAAATTAATTTTAGGGACAACTTACATATTTTCACTTTTCTGTTTTTGCTTGATCATCAAATAACTTACATGCATGACCACATTGTGGACAGTGCAATATAATAAAGGAATATTATCCAAAACACAGTCACAACCTATGATGCGGATTTCAATATGAATTTGTGGTGGAATTGTTGAGATTTTCTTAAACTTAATTAAAGATATTGGGTTAGAGTGCATGAGAATGGATAAAATATTTTTGGGACGCTACCCCTAGAAATGAACCCTATAATTCGTGAATTCAGATTTATTTAGGCCCCAATATTGTGGATACCAGATCCGGATGAAAAATTATTAATTAAAAAAAAAAACTATTATGTGTGAGTTGTGTCAATTATATTGAATTTTTACCAATTAACAAACCAGGACTAAACTTTTAGTAATTAAGTTGACCAAGATATAATAAGCATATATAGCTCATCATCTCCAAATTGCTAATCATTTCATCTATATTCTATAGGGTTTATGCAATCTCCATTAATGGAGTCACAACTTTTGCTTATTTAGTTAAAAGAAATAATACTTAATAATTCAAGGCAACTTGCAATTCTATGAAGAGCTAAACAAGCAATTAATTATACATCTTACCTTCACCTATTATTGAGATATGTTATTAGAAAAAACCAACAAGTTGTTTGCTTCATTGTCGTGTGAATTGAAAATATGATCTCATTATATTTTTATTAGTACTCTTTAATTATTTATTTCAATTGACAAAACTTCCATAATTGAGACTTTTTTATTTTGTTATTATTTTTATGATCCATAATTGAAACCTATTGAGAAAAGTTAACAAAAAAATTCAACAAGCTAAGTGTTTGCAATTAATTATTTTTTCTCAATTGACAAAAACTTCCATTATTGAGAATCAATTAGACATTCTGTCGACACTTCCTATAGGATGACTATGTAGTTAATTAACCTTTCAATGGTTCTTAAGGCTCTATTTATTTTAATTATTGTTGAAGAGTATCACGTCAGATGAAAAGAAATGTGTGATTTCTTATATAGTTTGGGCAGTTCTTTTCTCGTGAGTTAATTATTGGAGTTGAATAGGCTTATTTTACATGATATCAAAGATCATTTCAATTATTATTTATCAATGTTGGTCTATTGTCCACACTCCAGATGTCAAAACCTGAGCTTGAGGTGGGGTGTTGAAGAGTCCATTTTCCTTATATGACCCGGCCCTATATTGAATTGTCCATGTTCCAGATGTTTAGCCCTGAGCATGAGGTGGGGTGTTAAATAGTTTAGTCTCCTTATATGATCTTGAATAATCTTCTCCTCGTGAACTAACTTTTGGGTTGAGTTAGATGAAAGGTTCATTTTTTAGCACCCCACCTCACGCCCAGAGCTACCTATATACTTCGATTGTATATGTTATATATACTACCTTTACAGTGTTTACATATTTCATAAAGAAAAAATTAAATAAATGACATATTTAAAAGTAGATATTACTAGTCCTAATACGAACGTTGTAATACATACTCTGGCTTAATTACATAATATATATCCGGTAATTTTTCCTTTCATAAACTAGATGTCGCAAAGGCATTGTCCCGTAATTTTCCCCAACTGAAAGAGATATGGGCCGTATTGATCCAATTCTAGTTGAGGCCCATTGGCCTATATTGCGAGTTCAAATGCAAGAGATCCAAATGGGATAAGGTTCCAAGCCCATCTAAATTCAACTTGGATTAACCATTAGACTCATCTAAATTATTTCATAAAATGAAAAAAAAAAAAAAAAAAAAAGCACATAAATAATGCGTTTTTTTTTTTCCTTCATAAAATCGCACATTTTTCTCTTTATATGGGTTGGTATTTAACTTTTGTCGAAGGCATAGATTTTTCAGAAATTAAAGTTAAGTTCGAACATAATAGATCGGATATTATAATACCAATTGCACTCTATTGTTCTTGACTTGAACTTTATATATGTACTATTGAATAATTTTAATCCATATATGATGTGTAAAAAATAAAAAAATAAAAAGAGCAAAGAATTAAAGAAAATGTCGAGATCATTTTCTATTTTCCTCTTCACAGATTAATTTCATATAGCAATTTTCGACAGAGTTTAAGACAAATTAATTCCAAGATCGTCTTCTTGAATTCTATAGAGCCGTAAATGACAACTAAAAAAATAAATAAAAAATGACCATGTACATTTAATTGCTTTGCTCATCAAGTCTTAATCATGGTGTTAGCTATATATTTTTATTAATCACTTGTTCTTTATTTAATAAACTATATAATTTTGTTGCTTACGTTTATAAAAACGACAGATTCAGAGAATGTACGATGAAAGTCTTTAAGTAGTTGTTCCAGATCTTGTGCTACGTCTACCCAATTTTGGAAGTTTAAAAAAATTAAGGTCAGAGGTTAGGTTTAAGATATCAAATTATAATATATGTTGTTGTATTAATAGAGACAACACAAATCTGTTGCTGTAGATATTTGGTTAATTAGCTAATTAATTTTCCTAACCTTTCAAAGCTATGAGAGTCTCTTTAGGGGTTTTAATTTTTAAGTACCTACTAGCAAAGGTTTTTCAGACACTATAAATATTTTCATGTTTACTTTTATTTATCTACTTTGAACTTTGTATGTCTGTTAAGAAATAATAATTAACATAAGTATTTTATTATACACTCATATTAATTAATGTTTAGACTTAAGTTTGAAAATAATTTGAATAATTAATATTAAGGGTAAAACATGAAAATATATATACTAGAACTTTCAAGTAAATGTAAATACCTATTTTTAATATAGTTGATAAGTGAAAGTAAATGAAATAGTAGATGATTGTGAAATCATGAGAGGATATTAAGCTCTGGCTCTTCTCATTTTTAATCATTAAATTTCTCGAATGATATCACTAAGAAAGAGATTTTACTTTACCTATCTACAGAGAATTACGACGTCTAAGTTGTGACATTTTAGTTATGTCTTTATGTTTGGCGGGAGGAATATAGTTTTTCAATCCTTAATCAATCTTATTTTCAACCACTCTTGAGAGTTGAGAATTGTGATCATTTTATAAGTGATAATTATGGGTCTAATATAAATTAGAGAAAAATAAATATTCTTGTTAAATTTCCCCTTCGTCAGCTCTTTGATCGGGATACTATTACCTAGGTTCCTAAACTTGGAATGGATGGTGGAGCGTAGGTGGCAAGTTGTTATACGGATACGGTGCTTTGCCCGTATACGCTTCTCCAGCTCTCGCAAAAATTGTATGGGAGTCGCCCTCGGAAGGACTAATAATTACATATACTCTAAGCTAATTACATAACCACTCATCTTTCCTCCTCTTCCTCTCTCCCCCTCACTATCTCCTTCTTTCTCTCACCCCCTCCTCTTTCTCTCTCTCCCTTTGTTTCTGCTCTCTCCTCCTCACTTTCTATGCACGAATACACTAATAAATGTATTATTGCAATTATTTGATACTAGAATCTTTGACACCGTATATATATACATATATATATACTAAATAAATGACACCACTGATGAAATTGATATGAGATACACTGGATTAAATTGATTGTGGATACACAGATACATGAAACTGATATTGGATGCACACACACATAAAAATTGTAGAACTCAGAACATTCTGAAATGTATATACATAGCGAGAGAGGCGAGCGAGAGAATCAATGTATTCATAATATATGTGAAACAAGTTTGGTACAATGTATTTAAAACAAATTACACCTAATTTGATATACATATATTTAAGATTGTATCTAAAACCGTCAAATACATGTATCTAGTAAACAAAAATTAATATTCAAATTACTGTATCTTGATATAATTACAACGTATACTTAAATGATTTGTGTTGTTTCCTCTTATAGATTATCAAGGTAAAAAGGCACCATGCTCAAATAGTCTTTAGAAGATAAATGAATTGATGGGCTTGTAATGGAAATGAATTGATGGGCTTGTAATGGAATAAGGTTTGGCCCAAACCTAGATATAGATGCATCAAGCATTCCTAAATTGTATTTTTCTTCAATTTATTATGATGAAGAGAAGAGAAAGCACGTAACACCCTGCTATAACTAATCTAAATGGTGGCACATTTCTTCAAAGAACATCTTGGTGTATTTTATGCTGGTCTTTAGGAACATCTGGTAATAATTTCATTTTTAAATAGTTTAGGGGATAATAGAACCTCATGAAGTAAAAGCGTGTAGTTGGAAATCCGGTAATAGGTGGGGGCTCATTTGATCATTTTCTCTTTTTATCTCTCATGGCAGGTAATATTTTTATATTTTTGCATCATAATAGTTTATAATTTTGTTTCATGTTCTTGAAGAATATATATTTGGCTAGACATAAATTGGATTTCTAAAAAAAAAATTGAAGAGCACCTTATTTGAAAGACAAAGAATAAATACAATCTTTTTAAGAGATAAATTAAGCAATTATATGATATTTTCTAGCAGTTGCTTATGTGATTATATTAACTTATGTTCATCGGAAATGTTATTTCTGGTGAAGGAGCTCAAGACAGCTTATCAACATTTTGTTTTTAATCGTTGATGATTTTTTTTCAAAATGTGCTATGAACATTATGTTACTAAATTCAGTTACAAGTCGATTATCAAGTTTTTTATATTTTTAGTGTTCGTTTGTCTAACATGATTGACGTATTATAAATTTTGTAATAGCAGACCAATTTTTTGTACAATGCTATTGGAATTCTTGACATTTCACAATAGTTTAATCATATTATGTAAAAAAAAATTGTAGTGCTACTCCCCGGAGGAATTTATGTTTAGATTAATTATTATTATTGTTGTAAAAATTATTGATAAAGAAGGAGCTGTCCAACAAATGAAAAGGAGCGGAATTATCGACTATTTCGCACCAAGAGGCCAATGAACTGATACAAACAATTAAACAATTAAAGCTCATGACTCTAAATTTCCACCCTGACAATGCCCTAAAAATAGTTTGAACCGTAACCTTGATTATTTTTATTCTGCTATGTATTCATTGGTAATAAAAAAATTTATTTACCAAAATAAATAAATATTATAAAAATTATATAGAATTTTTTTCCTGAATTTGAATTTGTTGAAATTCCTTCTTCTAAAATTGGTTGAATAATTGAATTTTTAGAGCGGTCTTATTTCTAGAAAATTGGTTGAATAATTGAATTTTTAGAGCGGTCTTATTTCTAGTAGTTTTAAGGTAATCAAATATTTCTCTGTTTCAATTTGAAAAGTCTTTATTTAGACATTTCAATTTCTGCACTAGGATTAAATTAACATTCTCAATAAAATTAGTAGTCTAAAATTATATGATATTTTTAACTTATTGTTTTTAATAGACATAAAGTTTCACTTGACATGGTAACGTAATTATTACTATTATTATTTATAATGATAAATATTAACTAGAATTAATAAGATGTAAGACATGTACTTTCAATACATTGCATTGAATGTTTTTAAAAAAACTTTGTTTATTTACAGAAAAAATTGAGTAGTTTACTTCAAAGTTTTAAAATATTTTTTTCCAAAAAGTAAATAGAAATATTTTTATATAAATTATTTTTTATGATTTTCAATATTGTTTTTTTTAAAAAATAAATTTATTATTTAAAATTCTGGAGGTGTCAAAAATTGTGAAGGCCTAAAACACCTCAGCCTTGAACCGATAATAATTAAAATTTGCAATTTGATTTTTCAAATTGCAAAGCTATTTATCTTTGAAATGAATAGAGTTTGTTTACAAGCTCATTATGAAATGTTATTAACTAATTATTTTCTTTTATGATTTATTATGTATGCATATACACCCAATAGCTAACCTTAATTTCCAATTGAATTAATTTGTAAAAAAACTGGTTCAATAGTTGTATATTTATCTTTCCTTTTATTTACAACTCTTTGTATGACTTAGTATTTATTAACATGCTCGGGTGTGAAGATAATTATCAACAACTTGTCTCAAACAAAAGAATAGACAAACTGTATAAAAATTTGGCTATACTGCATCAAACTAAATCTTTTATTAGTTAAAGTAAACAATTGGTTTTACAGAATGATACTCCTGTGGTTTAAAGTAAATAAATAATCTTTTAGTATTTTTTTTTTTATTGTTAAAAAAATGAGTGATTTTTCAAATAAATTTTTTATATGTTTGAACCGGCAAAGAAAAGTGAAAACTTGTTAATCAATTACTCTTGGATTAATGTTATTAATTAACTTCTTAAAATGATACAAAAATATTCGTTTTTTTAAAAATGATGTGCTAACTAGTTACTCCCCCTATTTTATATTGTTGGGTATTTTTTTAACGTTAAAAATAATTGAATTGTTGAAAGTTTTAGAGAAAAGAATTGTTAGAAAAATCTTTTTTTTTTGTCCCTTATTTACATTTTCTAGGTGATAATTTTAAGAGAGTTAATTATTCATATATATGATTTTTACTTTAAATTTTGTAGTGGTAATCGATTTATAACCTTTTTTTTTTTTAATAGGTGTGCAATACCTCACAAATTCATTTAATGTAAAATAGAGTGAGTAATTAATACTCTCTTGATTGAACTGTATTTATTACTTCCTCCATTTCATATTAAGTTAATTTTTTAGGTATATTTTCCATTTTCAAATTAACTTAATTGTTCGATTTTCAAAACTATTTTTAGAGTATTCTTCCAATTTTACCTTTCATTAGTTAGTATTGAAATTAGTGATTAATTAATATTTAGTTATTTTAATCATAAATTTGACAATAATTAATAAGGATAAAAATGGAAAACTAGGTTCAATTTATGTCTTAATCTACTTTTCTTAAAGGATGTGAAACACCTCAAAAATTAACTTAATATGGAATGGAGGGAGTATTTGAACAGCGAAAGCTGACAAAAATTAAGAAAATCTGAAAAACATGGAACTCATCAAATTTTAATTTTTTTAAAACAAAAAAAAAAAGTGTATTGCCAATAAACGTCCTACATGTCTATTGTAATATAATGCCGCCGCCCAAATGACTAATTAAGTCCAAATCCAATGGATGAATATAAAACCAAAATTAGCAGTGGGTACCGTACATATATATTAATCGTTATGATATATTCTTTTGTCATATATGATTTACATGCATATGCATATATGCTTTTATTTGATAAAAAAAATAGGAGTAGTTAGTTGGACCGTACCAGCTTTGAGTATTATTGTTTATTAACACATTTAAATGACTGTTTTTTTTTAATTTCAATTCATGTGATTTTTTTTACGAATCTAATCATTTAACGGTAAAGAGAAAAAGTTAAATTATTTTTTCAATTATGAAAATATGATTTTTTTTGTGGGACAGATTAAAAATAAAATATAGCACATAAATTATTATCGATGAAATATTAAAATTTAGAGTTTTAGAATCTTGGGACCAAAAGCTACATTATTTAAGTTTTACCGAGTTGAATATTTTTATGCAAAATATAGATTATAAGTAAAATATTATTAAAATTTAAATAAAATAATAATTTTTGATTGGATTCATTTTTGTCTTTGTATATATACCACTCAGCTTTTTAAGGATGGTTAATTGAATCTCTTTTTACCAAATAATTATCATATGACTAACCTCCACCAACCAAATTAAAATTGTAGAAGCATATTTATAATTTATTGGCAATAAACTAAAGAAAATCATGAAGGACAAAGCACTTAATTGTTTTTTCCAGGTAATTTGGTATGTGGAATGAAATAAATAAAAATATCATATGAGTTGAAATATTTATATGTCTCAGCTTTTAAATTAATAAAAATCTTGTAACTTCGTAAAAATAATAAAATAAAATTATGATACTTATCTCCTCACGCATATTTTAATAAATAAACTTGGGAAAAGACATAAATTTCCTCCTAAATTTGTGTTGAAAAGTCAGTTACACGCTCAAACTATTGTGACGACCTATTACACACCTAATCTTATTCAAAGTGATATTAATACATTCAATCTTTAAGATGTTGAAATTTCAAAGTAATATTAATACCTTCAATCTTTAAGATCATTTGAGCATGTAACTGACTTTTCGGCACAAGTTCAGAGGGGAATTTATACCTTTTCCCAATAAACTTCTTTAAGGGTGTGTTTGGTATGAAGGAAAATGTTTTCCTGGAAAACAAGTTGATTTTTGACTTATTTTCTCATGTTTGGTTGGTGAGTAGAAAATAGTTTCTGGAAAATTTTTTAGTGTTTGATTTATGAATGAAAAATATTTTTGAGAAATATCTTTTATTTTTACTAGAGTAGAAAATAATTTTTGAAATTGAAAATATTTTTTAAAAACAAACTTAAATTTTTTTTGGGGGGGTGGTTGGGGGGCTGGATTGAGGGTAGGGACAAAATAAATTGATTTTTTCAACAAAAAAATAATTGTAATTTGAAGTTGGAAGAGATTTTTGGAAAATGTTTTCCTTAAGTTTTGAGGGAAATCATTTTCCTTAAATTTGAGAAAAATGAGTTGATTTAAAAAATATTTCCAAAACATTTAATCCAACCAAAAATGAGAAAATTGGATCGTACCAAACACACCCTAAATGTTGGTAGTTTGCTATATATCGCCTGGCTGAATAGCGACAAAATGGACGTCGGCGCTCGGCTCCCTCTATTCACGTGGCTTGGCCGACTCCATTCTCCGACTTCTTCTCCAGCCGACAACTTTAAAATAATCATTTTCCGCAGCGCACCTACTACGTACAATTGAAATGGTAGTTATTAATTTTTTCCTTTTCTTTCCCCTAATATAAGAGGATGGAGTGAGATAAGTTTTTATGATAATTTAAGAGGTGATCACACTATTTATTATTCTGATAAGTGTTAAATAGATGTGCAATAATGTATGTAGTCGAGGTGTTCTAATGTACGTATCAGTAGATTTTAACCTCATTTTTATATAACTCGATTAATTTGATTTGACACAAATAATTTATTTTCATTATTCAAATCTTTCATAACATTAAAAAAAATAATTCAAAAGCTCTAGCCTCCTTTTTTATCTCTCAAAGGGATGAAAGAGCAAATATCTTTGGTGTCCCCTCGTCTCAGGAATTGGACCTCACAGCTCACAATAATTACTAGTCATTCATACATGGAATCGCATGTCTGATCTAAAATTTCAGTTCTTTCATATTTCAATAGTAAAATATGTTTTTCATGAGCTACGTGTTAGGATTTTGTCCTGATTTTTTTTTTGCTTATTTGAAGTTTATTTTTTTCCTTAAAGAAAATTCAAAGTATTATCATAAATGCTTGAACTTTTTCTGAAAGGAAAATATAATTTTCTTTCATATTTGATTTATTCTTTCCTTAGAGGAAAAATTTGGAGATCTATAAATTGAAGATCTCTATTCTCATAGCATAACACAATAGAATCCACAATGTAGTTTTGTAGAGAGTTTTATTTATGGAGAGATTTTCTCTCTACAATTTTTATGTTTTTTATTAGTTTTTTAATTATGTAGACCAATTGGTCATATCGTATAATAATATTATGTCTTTTAGTATAGTTTTATGTGTTGTCTAATTTATCGTCTTATAATTTGCAATTATAAACTTCCGCATAATGCCCTAATCACCTTCATACCCCAACATTAGGTATAAAATATGTAATAATAATATAATCTACCATCCAATTATTTCCATTTTACTTAATCTTTCTTTCATGATCACCACATATATTTCCAATTAAGAAATTGAAAATCATTTTCCTTGCTACATGAATTAAATTTTCATTTCATCTGATAAAAATCATTATGAAATAGCACGTGATTGTATGTTGCGGAAAAAGGAAAATAATAAATCAAAACTTATAAGTTATGGTGTATATTACTATATTATAGAATAGTCTAGGAATGACTATCAATGGTCCAATAAGATCACTACTAATGTCCAATATATTTATAAAATATATAAGTGATCCCCACCACCTTCCACGTAAATACTACATATTATATATTATTAATTACTATACTATAAATCACAACTAATATCCAATATATTTATCAAACTATATAAGTGGGCCCCACCACCTTCCACTTAAATACTACATATTATATACTAATTACTATACTATAAATGACTTAAATACTCCATATTATCTATTAGAATAATTAACAATTATTTGATACTTTAAATTCTATCAATGCCATATAAATTAGGATAAAAAACCTAACATATAATATTTAAATATATTTAAAAATAATATAAGTAATACTATACATTACAATAATTAACAGCTTAATTATTTAAAACTTATATAAAAAATTTAATTGACTCTCTAAATTCTATTGGTACCACATAAAATGGATTATATAATAAACATATATTGTTTGAAATTGACGAAAAAGAAACAATAAATTACAATAATTAATAAAAAAAAATAGTCCACTCGAAAAAATATATCAATTAACAACATATATTGTTTGAAATTGACGAAAAAGAAACTATAAATTACAATAATTAACAAAATAAATCTCTCGACTCCAACAAATCTATCAATTAATGCCACATAAATTGGGACATGGCAAATAACATATATTATTAAAAATTTAGGTTCAAAATGTACTAAAAAATACAATAATTAACAACTTAATATATTAAAGAGACATATAAAAAAGAGTTAATATTTGAAATTCTGCATCTGCCACATAAATTAGAACAAAGAGAGTAATAAATATTATTTTGAAAATTATGTTAAAAAAAAGTACTACAAATCACAATAGCTAACAATTTAAAATATTTTAAAAATCAAATAAAAATTCAATAACTTCTCAAAATCCATAATTTGACATAAATTTTTTAAAAAAAGTGTTATAAATCATAACAAATAGTACAATATTTAAACTACTTTAAAAGCATTATAAATTGTAATAAATAATACAACAATTTAAATTACTGAAAGTTTAACGACTTAATTTTATTTTTTAAAATGTATTAAAATTTTGGTTAATTGTCAAAACTTTACATGTGCCACATAAATTGGGACATGGACAGTCACACATATTTTTTTAAAAAAATTACATTAAAAGTATTCTATCAATTAACAACATATATTGTTTGAAATTGACGAAAAAGAAACTATAAATTACAATAATTAACAAAATAAATCTATCGACTCCAACAAATCTATCAATTAATGCCACATAAATTGGGGCATGGCAAATAACATATATTATTAAAAAATTAGGTTCAAAATGTACTATAAAATACTATAATTAAGAACTTAATATATTAAAGAGACATATAAAAAATGGTTAATATTTGAAATTCTACCTGTGCCACATAAATTAGAACAAACAGAGTAATAAATGTTATTTTCAAAATTATGTAAAAAAAGAAGTACTATAAATCACAATAGCTAAAAATTTAAAATATTTTTAAAATCATATAAAAATTTCAATAACTTCTCAATTCCATAATATAACACTTAAATACTACATATTATATATTAATTACTATACTATAAATGACTTAAATGCTCCATATTATCTATTAGAATAATTAACAATTATTTGACACTTTAAATTCTATCAATGCCTTATAAATTAGGATAAAAAACCTAACATATAATATTTAAATATATTTAAAATTAATATAAGTAATACTATACATTACAATAATTAACAGCTTAATTATTTAAAACTTATATAAAAAAATTAATTGACTCTCTAAATTATATTGGTACCACATAAAATGGATTATATGATAAACATATATTGTTTGAAATTGACTAAAAAGAAACAATAAATTACAATAATTAATAAAAAAATAGTCGACGAAATTGACGAAAAACAAATTATAAATTACAATAATTAACAAAATAAATCTCTCGACTCCAACAAATCTATCAATTAATGCCACATAAATTGGGACATGGCAAATAACATATATTATTAAAAAATTAGGTTCAAAATGTACTAAAAAAATACAATAATTAACAACTTAATATATTAAAGAGACATATAAAAAAGGGTTAATATTTGAAATTCTGCATCTGCCACATAAATTAGAACAAAGAGAGTAATAAATATTATTTTCAAAATTATGTTAAAAAAAGTACTACAAATCACAATAGCTAACAATTTAAATTATTTTTAAAATCAGATAAAAATTTCAATAACTTCTCAAATTCCATAATATGACATAAATTTTTTAAAAAATGCTATAAATCATAATAAATAGTACAATATTTCAACTACTTTAAAAGTGTTATAAATTGTAATAAATAATACAACAATTTAAATTACTGAAAATTTAACGACTTAAAAATATTTTTTTAAATGTATTAAAATTTTGGTTAATTTTCAAAACATTACATGTGCCACATAAATTGGGACATGGAGAGTCACACATATATATATTTTTTAAATTACATTAAAAGTATTCTATCAATTAACAATATATATTGTTTGAAATTGACGGAAAAAAAAAACTATAAATTACAATAATTAACAAAATAAATCTCTCGACTCCAACAAATCTATCAATTAATGCCACATAATTGGGACATGGCAAATAACATATATTATTAAAAAATTAGGTTCAAATTGTACTATAAAATACAATAATTAACAACTTAATATATTAAAGAGACATATAAAAAATGGTTAATATTTGAAATTCTGCGTGTGCCACAAAAATTAGAACAAACAAAGTAATAAATATTATTTTCAAAATTATGTTAAAAAAAAGTACTACAAATCACAATAGCTAAAAATTTAAAAGATTCTTAAAATCATATAAAAATTTCAATAACTTCTCAAATTCCATAATATGACATAAATTAAAATTAAAAAATAATATATATTAGGCCCCGTGCTGGCACGGGGTCCTATATCTAGTATATATAATAAGCTACAATGCAAATAAATATAAAGTATTTAGTTACATTGTAACTATCTTGTTAGCTTTCAATCAAAAGCTAACAAGACTTTTAGTTACATATTTATTATTTAGTTAAATAATAAATATGTCATTGTATGAGCTATTTATTACTCATTTCTTTTGAATTTGTTAATGTGATTTTGAGAAAAAACATTAAGTGATACTTGAAGTTGTCCCAGATTTTCAAAAAGACACCTTAACTTTGCGTGCGTCCTATTACCCCACAAAACATTCAAAATCACAATAAATACACATTTTTTACACAATATTTCCACTTTGGACAAAAATATCATTCGAATATGCAATTTCTTAAAAACAAAAAGTCAGATCCATTATTGATGTATTGAAGGATGCTTTGGTAATTTCCTGTGATGAATTCATTTTGTTTGTTTCTTTTAAATTTATTTTACTATACTAAATAATTGTATAAAATATTATGAATCACGATAATTAATTACTTGAATATTTAAAAGATATAAAAATATATGAAAGATCTGATTGACTCTTCAAATTTTACCAGTAACACATAAATTGGGACAAATGAAATAATATATATTATTTAAAATTTCTTAGAAAGTACTATAAATTACAGTAATTAACAGCTAGAAATATTTCAAAGACAAAAAAAATTGATTGAATCTTAAATTTTTTTTAGTACTACATAAATTGAGAAAGAAGAAATGACCTCTATTATTTGAAAATGACGTAAAAATATTACAAATCATACAATAAGAATTAACAATTTTAAATTTTAAAAGACTTTAATGCTTTATACGTATTCTATTTCCATTTTGGACAAAATTATCCTCCCAATAAGCATATATTTTTAAACAAAAAGTGGATTATTGATGTATTCAAGGATGCTTTGGTAATTTTTCTATAATGAATTCGTTTTGTTTGTTGTTTATTTTTTTTTAAATAATTGTATAAAATATTATAAATCACAATAATTATTTACTTAACTATTCAAAAGATCTAAAAATATGTAAAAGATCTGATTAACTCTTCAAATTTTATCTGTGACACATGAATTGGACAAATGAAATAATATATATTATTTGAAAATTACTTAGAAAGTACAATAATTTACAGTAATTAACAATAGAATATTTTAAAGACAAAAAAATTGATTGAATCTCGAAATTTTATTAGTACCACATAAATTGAGAAAGAAGAAATAACCTTTATTATTTCAAAATTGCGTAAAAGATATTACAAATCATACAACAATAATTAGCAATTTAGAATGTTAAAAGACATAAAAAAAATTTTTACCATAGTTAACAATAATTAAAAATTTGAACTATTTTAAATTAATATTAAAGTTTGATTAACTCTTTAATTTTATCTTTGTCACATAAATTAAAACAAAAAATGATACATATTAGGCCCGTGCTCCGATGTCTAGTATATACTTACATTGCAAGTACTCGTTACCCACACTGTCCCAATGGGGATGGGTGTATTATATTATTCCAATGCAAAAATTATGGTTTGGGCCATAGAACCTAATGTTCTTCACGTGCATCCCACGTGAACTCTATTCCCTACTAAATCATATTGATAGAGACTACTTTATCTTTGGCCCTCACCAAATTATTTCCGCCAAATCAATGGTGAACTCCTTTTACTTACCAACTACTACAAATATTCACTTTATCGTGTCGATATTTTATTCGCACCAGCCATCAAATTTTATTTTATTTTTAACAAATACGACAAACAAATATGCTCTAATAGTATAAACTAAAATTTATTAATAATTGTTAAGAATTTCCACATCCGAAAAGGGATGAAAATTTGGTATCCTTATATGGACTTGGACAATTCTCCCTTCATAAGCTAACTTTTGAGATTGAGTTAGGCCCAAGATCCATCTTTACAATAATATACAAATTTTACAAGAACAATAATATTTTATAGAGTAAATTTTAGGTTTAACAAACATAAAAATCATAATTGTATGTTATAACTATAGTTTACATAATTGCGATCCACAACAAATTTTATGTTTGCTATGGAGCATCAGATTTGTATAAATCGCAGACAGGCATTCGTTTGTATAAAAGCGCAACGATTGTATATGTATATCGGTTAGATTATGATATAAATGTAACTACTATGTATATGTATCAATGATTGTGTTTGTATATCTGCATAAAATTTGAATTTGTAAACAATTGAATCGAAATAAAACATTTGTATATCAAATCTCTCTTCCTCTCGCTTTATACAACACAAATTATAAATTGTAATTTGTATAATTTGTGTTTGTATAAAGCGAGAAAGAGAGAAAGATAAAAGACAGCTGGTAGGGGAAGATTTGCATTTATATAATTATAAGTGTATAGAACGAAAATATATGTATTTGTATTTGTATATACAGTTTTCTCTCGCTTTATACAAATACAAACACAATTTATACATTTGTGTTTGTATAAAGTGAGAGAGGCGAATGACAAGTGTTTGCTACAGACTACAATAAAATGAATCTATAGTTATAACATTTAATTTAAATTACTCTAATAATTTGTTATTTTATACACTTTTTCCTAATTTATAGGTGAATCTAAAAAGTTAAAAAATATACAAAATTCATTTTATTTTTTATAGAACATAAATATTATTTTTGGTAGACTCTCGAGTCTCTACGTACGTCGACAATGCATGCTAGTTAAAGAGCGGTGGGCTTTAGATTTGGTTTGACAAATACTTGGCCTATAAGAGTAGATGTTTTTTTTTTTTTTTGTTAATTTTTCCATAAATTTAAGAAAGGGGTCTGAGGTCCACGAAATGAAAGCTCAGACTGTACGGACATGGGGCCGCCATTTAGGCCAAGCTGTTCTAAAGATAACTAACACGGAGCAAATCCATCCGAGGAAGTTGCTCCAATAATAAGTATTGTTCAATTTTACTTTTAAAATTGTAAGTTCAAATTATAAATAAATACAAAAATGAAAAATTGAGGAAAAAGCAAACAACAAAAAAAATACAGTAAGCAAAAATAACATATATCTCCAAAATATAAAGATATTTTAAACGATAAAAACTTACTAGCACAAACACCTACACTCAATTTTATCAATTTAATGTAGGTAAATAATTTAATGAGGTAGCATATATATTAGTTGTCAAGGTAAGTGAGAGATACTTTTATACAAATACCTTTACCTATCACTTTCTCTGTTTATTTTTATTTATCATATTTAGATTTGACACACTCATATTAAGAAAATAATAATTTATATAGTTACTTTATCACATTATCTTTATTAATTGATGTATAATATTAGGTCTTAAAAATAATTCGGAAAAAAAAGTTATTAATGAAATCCTATTTTTAAAATAGTATATTTTTTGGTAACTACCCTTTCCATTTTATTGTTTATCCTATTTTTTTTATAAAAAAAATCCGTATATCAAAAGAATGTACATCATTTATTCTTATTAACAGTAAATTTATGTTTTGTGCAAAAGGCCATAACCTCAGAAAAAAACAGAGAAACTCAACAGACATTGCGTCATCTTGAACTTTATATTCCTTTTTCTTAAATTATTGATTATTGAAAATTGAAGTATGTTTTCTTTATTTCAACTTCAATTATATATTTTATAGATTAATTGTTTTTATTAATAATTTATGTAGCTAATTATTGTAAAAAGGGAATGGGGTCAAGAGATGTCGTAATCTGTGAATTAAACAATGTCGAGTCCAAATACCATGAAAAGGAATTAGTAGTCTTCATTTGATCCTTTCATATCATATCAATTACTGTTTCATTTTACTTGTTTATTTCAATAAATTAAGAGGATTTTTTAAAATATTATCTTTAATATTAAATAGTTATATGAAATAATAATATTCAAATTTAATATCTTAAAATATCATTAATAATATTAATTTAATAAAATACACATCTAATTATTTTTTTAGGAGGTACTCGTGTTACTTCAACATAGACCAAGTACTATGAAACAAAGGAAGTGTATATATTTTATGCTGGCTATTTTTTTTTACCTTATTCATTACTTTTAGATGTATACGTTCTACTTCATCCGCTTCATATTAATTGTCTACGGTATTATAAATAGCTATCTCAAATTACTTGTCAATATATAAAATTAAGATAAGATTAATTATTATTTTTAAAAAAAGCGTAAATAAGTTTGTAAAGTTAGAAAAACAGTTTCGGTAAATTAGTAAAATTATCCTTTTTTTAATGATTTTTTGTGTGTAAAAGGATAATAGACAATTAATATGAGACGGAGAAAAATATTTCTCTTTCTAAACAAATTAAATAGAGTCTGTTTTTGTTTTCTGAAAATTACGAAAACAGCAGTAAATAGATTCTAATTGTTTGATACCCTCATAGCATAGGCATAGAGCCACACGTTTAGTCTCCTCCTATATATATGTGGCATATATAATCACAAAATATATACAAATATAGATAAAGAAAATAGTTTTCTTACAGTCGTTGTTTGCGTATGTAGCATAATCAAGATTCACATGAAAAGTTGCAAATTTGTTATATAATTGATGAAATTAATGGCTAGCTATTTGAAACTCATGAGAATCTTGATGATGCTGCATCAGCAATAAACGACTATTGCAACCAAAGTGTTTGAACGATACAGAAAAGATTAGTATGATTCTTATCAAGAACTGCATGAATCAAGAAATGATTTATTTATTTCTTAGATCAGAAACTTGTAAGTATATATACTTCTAATTAGTTCTTTATTCGTATGAATCTATTTATTTTTTTTGTACTTTTTCATGTTCTTGTAGCTGAATTTCATTGTTGTTAATCTGTTTTTTCAAGTTAGAGCTACTGAATTTAGACTCTCTTAATTTTATCCTTTTTTTTAATATAAAATGATAATAATTAGGCATAAGACTGATTAGAATGAGTTTCAAATTAAACATCATTTTAAAAAAAGAAGTGCATATATCTTTGGTTATTCTCTCAGCAGGTACTCATGAAGGAGATCAACAGAGCAGATTCGAGATTTGAAGTTTATGAATTTCTACGATAATCTAAAATTAGTTTGTAATAATAATTGGATTTACAATTAAATATTTGATAAATTTTCAAATATATTGGATCCGTCCATGAGGATAGCTGATTGTTAAGTGTTAATATCTTAATCTGATTAAATTCATGTCTTTATAGGAGGAAAAGAGCTCAAGGATCGAGCACATAATTAAGTTTTGCGTTTCCAACTTACTTGCTCTTTTAAGAAGAAGAAGAAGAGAAACAAACTTTTAGAAGCAATTAATGATGGTAATAGCCTAATTATCGCTAAATATGTTTTTCTAAAGGTGTTTAACACCTTTTGTAAATGTCTCTAAAATTTAAAGCGGCAGTGAATCTAATGACAATAAAGACTTTGTTAATGTACATTATTGACGCGAAAAACTATTGATGTTTGTAGTGTCAATTGCTTGTATCATGGAATATTCTTCCAATTGATTTTTTTTGTTGTTGTTGTTGAGGATGAAAATAAGTCATACATGTATATTTATTTATTTTACTTTTGAGGAGTGCATTGACATATAAATCTTAGATCTTTATCAAACATATTCTAAATTTCTCTCTTATCGGCCGGCTAATTATATTGAACTATATAATTATATTATACCTGTCGCTATACATTTTTAAAGCAAATATTGCAAGCAAAACTAGCCAACAGTTGTTCCAATTCAGTTCAATAATGGTTATGCATCTCATGGAAATATTTGCACATGGAAATTCAGTTCAATAAGAAAATATTGCAAGCCTAATAGACAGTCGATACATATTACATGTCGTAAAAAGATGATCACGATAACAAACTTACTTGCATGAGGTGTTTATATCAAATTATTGTGACTTACTATAATTAAATAGTTTAATTGATTTTAATATAAATATGAGGCTCGCAATATCATTATTTGCGAAAAATCTATTTTGAAAAAACTTCTCAAGAAAGAGACCTTGAAAGAAAGTTGAAAATTAGTAATCTTGAACTTTTGACTTTGATTTGTTACATGGGCAAATTTTTTAAGGCCAAAGGTAATTAAACTTGAAATTTTGCGGATAAACAAAATTAAAAGTTAAAAATTCAAAATCACTCGCCTGTTAAAGTTAAAAATTCAAGATCACTCGCCTTTAACGTCATAAAAACTTATTTGGCAGGGGAAGAGCCCAATGAGCTACATTTCCAAAAATGCTACTATTACCCTAATTGTGATTATTCTTAATTTGACCTGAGCTTTATGGATTTTTAGAATCTTTGGCTAAAATTAAAGACCTAAATCCGGACAATTATCTCCCTGAACAGCTTAACTTCTATACATTGTTCATGTAAAAAAAATTCAAGTTACACTATCAGATTTATTCAAAATAATAAGATAGGTAAACAAGTACAAAATATATTAATATTGTGAACAAAATTACACCATCAATCTATGTAAATAAAATCTCTCGTTACTAGTTTAACTTCTTTACACCGTCCACCAATATATACTTTTATGTCACAATTCCACGACTTTCTACCTCTTTTGAGAATTAAGCTTTATTTGATAATTAGGCAAATCCTACTTGTATCTTTTTCTAGTAAATTATCGCGTCATCCTTATTTAAATTGTCGAAATCAAGATTTTCATTAAGAAAACTGAAACTATAAAATATACATGATGGTTAACTTTTCAGCGAAAAAAGTAAATGAATTCGATTCATGTCAATGTCTCAGACTTTTCTTTTAGATTCTTAATCTGTCTTTTTCATTCCACTTGTTGCCAGATATGTATTTATTAGTAATTTGCTTTCCTCCATTGGTATATCACTTTCACTTCACTTTTCAATTAACTCACTCAACTATATATCTAAAATTAAATGCAATTTCCTTCTTTCACTTTCCAAATGTCTTTTTTTTTTTCCAGCGAAAATATCCTTAAATTTGACACGTAGTATTAATTTTATTTTAAAACTATTTGACAGTTTTAAAACTATCATTTTATTTGACTAACTAAATTAAATATATCTCGATCTTACAACATGAGTAAAATACACTCCTAAATTCCTGCCAAGTTTAAAAGTGTTTTCAACACTTTTCTCGACTCTTTATCAAGAGTCTCATACTCCTACAAAATTTTAAAATTACATTTTGAGATCACTTGTTATGTCACGTGACAGAATGCAGATCACAAAGTTCAATTCAATACTTTTCTCTTCTTTTTTCCCCCGAGGAATTTCAGAAAACAAAACGTACAATCTTGAAAGAACCAAGTGCTAGCTCCACTAATATGTCTCAATTAATAATAATAATTCCATGTACCACTACAACAAACGTAGCTTTCTTTCTTTTCTTTTTTTTCTCATAATTTCATGAGTTATTCCTTTGATTTTTTCTGCGTGTACGTTTAATTTGGAGGAGGTGGGGGTGGGGGTCACTCTTATTAAAATCGACAACGTAACAAAGTAGTCGATGCAAAAGGTATCAAAGAGACATTATAATATCTTTTTATTGTCCTTTTGACATTTTACGTCCACATATTGTTAACAACTTTAGAAAAATGAAGGGGAGCTGCAGTAATTAATAGTACTATAGTGGTCCTTTTAAAAGTTTGGTGGTCCATGTGTAAATAAGATTCATGAGGTCCTTATCAAGAAATATTACGCTACACAAATAAGATCAAACTTAATTTATTTTCTGAGCGCATGAATTGATGGCCAAATTAGAAACACGTATTTCCTATCAGGTCCAAGTTGCTTGTTGCTGCATAATAATAATAATGATAATAATGTGATACATATGACAATTCTCCAAAAAAAAAAAAAAATTATTCCTGCCGTTTCAAAAATAATATTTACTTTCATTTTTAGTCGGTTTAAAAACGGATGATCCTTTCCTTTTTTAGACATCATTTTAATTTCAAGATTAAAGGACATTTTGGTACATTTGACATAACTTTGATTTAGTACCACAAAATTGAAACGTGTTGTTTATTTTGTTAAAGTTTGTGCTAAATCATAAATACTAGATCATTCTTTTTGAAACGGAAAGACTAGACAGTGACATGTTTCCATTTAAATGGAATAAGCACTAGAATTCTTTTATGGAATGGGTTAGTTTAGTTTTGATGTTACACCGTGGTGAAGTTTGAACTCAGGAAGCAATGTTTTAAGGAGTCGTTTGGTAGGATGTATTAATTAAAATAGTCCTTGGATTAAAATTTAATCCATTCAATACAATGTTTGGTAGCACATTTCAACTGAAACCCACCTAATATATGGATAACTTAATACACCATATATGGTCTTATCTAATACCAAGGATACCTAGGGATTACTAATACCATGTTTAATAAGCCTTGGATAAGGCAACAAAATGACTGAACTGCCCCTAAATTTCTTTATACAGTCTTCAGAATTGGTAAAGAAACCCCTCAACTAAATTTATTATTATTTTTATTTGACATGACAAAATAAATTATTTTTTATATTATATTCATAATTAAAATAATAAATAAATAGTGAATGCAGCATATCAATGGCTCTCAGAGTCGGTCACTAATCCAGTATTGAATTACGTCCCAATTTATTTACTGAAACTGATCAGGACAGTAATGAAATTGGCTTGCAATATAATATTAATGGCCTTGGCTAGCAATATTACTCCCCATTTTATTCAGGTAAGGTACCGTTCTTGCCAGTTTGAATCAGAATAATTTAGATCCGCTTATAAACTTCAATTTGTCGAATTTAGTTTAGTAGTTAAACTCTATTAATGTATATATGATATTAAAAATAATTTATTTTACCATATTAAATTTTTTTAATGCTAAATTTAGTCAAGTGATTTTATTGATACAAAGATTAAAGTTGAGTGATTTTATTGATACAAAACAAATTTTAATAAATTCCCCAAATTGAGTGACCTTTTGAGATATTAACTCTTAAAAATGTGATGTATCACTTAAATAATGTCAAAACCATCCAATATAAATATTGGGGACTATAACAATTCATTTCTCAAAATAGTCATATTTGAGGGGATAGGATAATGTGATGAGTAATATTGGCTAATGGAATGCACGGAAGCTTACCAACGGAATGAACATGAAAATATGTCATAATGCTATACATAAAATAAAAAATCACATAATAATCCAAGGGTATAATTGAAAATAAGCTTCTTGTAGATTCTTAAACAACACACAAGATTAGGTTGGAAATAATGAACCAAACACTTGATAAAAAATAATCCCTGCATTGTTAATCCTTGCATTACTAATCACTGCATTATCACTCTTTCTACCAAACGACCCCTAAAAGGCAAAATGGAGAGTCGTCTGAAACTTAACAAGTGATTGATGAGTATTTCTTTTATACTTGTGTTCATCCCATGAATGGCAAGTTCATCACACTCCTCATCTACCGAGCCTTCCAAGTTCCAACTCTGTGCATTAGTGCCACAAGTTTAGTTAGAAAACAAAATTATGAAGCAGTGTCACGTGACACCCCATGAGCCGTGCTAATTCCACCCCTGTTTCCAACTGTGTGCATTAAGCAAAACTGAATTCTGTAGTATAATGATCATTGAGAGCGAGCACGGAAAGTATAATGATTTTAAATGGTAGACTAAAAGGTATAAAATATTCAGTTTAAAAACCAAAATGTATGATATCAAATTTGACATACCTCATCCAGAATTCGTTTGGATCCATCAATCATCAATAAGATCCTCAGTATCACTGGGCCAAGCGCTGATCCCAAAATGCCAGTTTGCAGAGGTCCATGTGTCCCTATTCTGTTCCAAATTGAATGATCTAAATTGTGATTGCCATCGACACAACAATAAAATACCAAGTGTGATCCGACAAGTGAGGTCTAGAGGGCTTGCCATCGACACTTAATGTGTAAACTGCCCAAGCTTTTTCTACTGATCCATCATTATTCAAAAAATCCATCAGTTTCCGAGAACTGCCTAATTACACATTTTGGTGCCTTACTTCTTCTTGTCAGTTGATGACAATTGATGCCATCATAGTGATTAACGTTGCTGAGAACGTTGAGTGCATGTAATGGTTGTCGTTGTGTTTCCTAGCAGAATGTGTAATGGTTAACTATGACCATTATAACATTATTTCTCCATATTAAAATCTCATTATTCTTCCTCCATTCTTGTAACTTATGTAACTACTAAGTCATTTATTTTCTCTATTTACTACTCAATATCTTCCTATTCATTGCTAGGAAGACTTCCGCAACTATAAATAGTGGTGGTCTTCATTTGTTTTGAGTACAAGAGTGAATAAAAATTAGTCAAAAAGAGAATTCTCATTTGTTGAAAGGAGGTGTTTCTTTTTTGTGGAATTTTGGACTCCACTCTTGTTAATAGTTTATTGAATTATACTTTGTGATTAGGCTGTTATATTCTGGAGGGATCAAGTTAAAAGGACTATTACTGAACGAGTGAAAAGATTTGTTGCGGGCTTGAATTTCCTTTAAGAGAGCGAGATATCGCACCTCAGCCCTGAAGTGATTTTATTTTTGATTGGAACATCATAAAGGTATTCTCCTGCCAAGCACCTCCGATCCGTATACAGCGCCTGAAAAGTGTGGCATGGATGGCTGACACACTTTTATCAACATTTGTATTGTTAATCTTTGTAATCAAATGCTTGTTACGTTAGTTTGATTACACTGATATATATTTTTTTTTTGCAGGATTTAGAGTCATCAGTCAGGTACTTTGCAAACCGTTCTAAATGTTTCAAATATTTAAATTATATTTTTTAAAAATTAAAATGAAAATATTTGACTTTTGGAAAAATATTAAGAAAATAGTGGATTAATGAAATACTAAGTAATTGTTATTTTTTTGACAACTAAAATAATAATTTTTCCATATTTTAAAAGTTGGAGTATTTCATGTAGTTATAAAGGAGTAAAATGATGAATTTTCTGACCTAGCTATTGGTACAGCGAATTAAGGATATTCCAAGCCTCAGACTGCACACAAACTGTTTGATGATTTGTTTCAAAGAGCCCTCACATTCATATACCTCTTAATTGTTCTTTTATCTATTCGTGTTCAACAAAATCTTTAAGTGGGTTCAGTTAACCGCATTCCGAGTTCTTATTTTCGTTTGAACTTTATCTACAGGTAGAAGCTGGGTACCCTGCCTGCTTTACCACATTGAAGACCAATTGTCTTTGAAGTTTGTGGAAGATGCTTATAAAACGTCTCTTTTCATCTTCACATGCCTTATCCTCGTCTTCGAATTTGCTTAAAATCGGAAGCGTTTTGAAGCAAGCTAGGACATTTACAGATGATGATGTTCTTGGGTATTCTAAGCTGACCCATGACGCCAATCCATTGCACTTTGATGCTGAATGCGCCAAGAATGCTGGTTTCAGTGACTGCCTTGTTCCTGGGATGCTTGTTGCGTCCTTATTTCCCAGGATTATTGCTGCCCATTTTGTAAGTTTTTTTATTGTTTAGTAGAACGTTCATCAATTCGTGTATCTAATCGAAATCCAAAACTTCATGATAAAGATAAACATGTTTTTAAACATTTTGATTATTTAAAGGTCAAGTAGAAGTAAAATGTGTTAAAAAGAAGGTACTAACCTACTGAAATCGGTTAACCTATGCAGGTAGCTTAACGATCTTTAAACTTTTTTTGTGTATATAGCTTAAATAAACTAGCTAAATATGCATACTGTTGAATGGGAAAGGTGTTATGTAGGTCTAGTTTTATGTTGAACAATCGGTTAGTGTAAATCTAACTATTGTCATTTGGTAATTTCTCCAGCCAGGAGCTATATATGTTTCACAAACCTTGCACTTCAAATTACCTGTTTATATAGGAGACGAGATCATTGCTGAGGTACAGGCAGTAAGCATCAGACAAATCAAAAACAAGTACATGTAAGTAGTACCTCTTGGCTGAAGATTGATACCGACATGAAGTATGTATTTTGTAGCGCTCCTAATGTGTTGCTCTTTCTGGTTCAGCGCAAAACTGTCAACAAAATGTATCAAATGTGATGGTGGTCTGGTTATAGATGGTGAAGCAACAGCAATGTTACCATCTCTGGCCATGGAACCACCAAACTTGGCAGTTACTTCCACCTAATCGGTAACATCTTTGCTTGTCAGCTGAAACGTTCTAGAGCTGCACGAGCTTCTCTTAAGAGAAATACGAAGGGAATATCCCTGAGTATTGCCAATCCTGGATCATTTGCATTGACAAGTTCTACAGCATATATGTCATTCAGTTCAAAGTCTTTTAAGTTTTCGTAGTAATTAGCAAATGCTCATACTTTGTTGTTAACATTTGACTCTGGTACTTGCTGCCAAACAATGTCCTTGCACTAAAACTGTCATTTGAGCCTGAAAGCTTTGAGATGTAAAATCTTTATGGAGTCTTGAATTTCGATTCCTTTTGACTCCACCAATAGAGATATATTTTGCATAATCGTTACTTAAATCATATTAATTAACGTGTATTTTCACAAAAAATTATCATTTTATTATGTCCAATTAACAGCAAAGAGAAAAAAAACTGACAAAGTTTGCAATACATGTCTTGCACACTTATAACAATTCACTTGCACAGGTGATCAACTTGAAATTTTGAAGCTCCTGTCTACTAACTTTTTCTTCCAAACTCTAAATTCTCTTATCTCATGTACTGTCAATGATCAAACAAGTAAACTACAGAAGAAACAGTTCATAAACTCCACGGAAAGGCACGTGAATAACTTACGACTTTATTAATCTTAGAGGGAATAAGTTTACAGCTAATCCCACTACCAATGTACTTTTTATCTGAGCTCACATTATAGCTAGAGAACCAGTTGAAAATAACATGACCTTCTCTTTTAGTCCTTGAAGCATGATCAACACTCATCTTTGTCCTAAGTACCTGACTACTACTTGTATAGTTATTGGTTACATCATGGGAAGTCCTTGTGGAGGAGCAAATGTTGGTGCATTAGGCATTTTTTTGTCCACGACAATTGCTTGAGTAGTGAGAACCATTCCTGCAACTGAGGCTGCATTCTGCAAGGCACATCTTGTTACCATGGCTGGGTCGATGACACCAGCTTCTACTAAATCCTCATACTTGTCAGTCATTGCATTGTAACCCATCTTCCATTTGCTAGCCTTTATCTTCTCCACTACTACTTCCCCTTCAACCCCAGCATTCTGAGCTATCAAAGATGCCGGAGCTACTAATGCCTGCAACCACAATTAAACTTTACAAAAAGAACAAAGAAAAAGAAGAAGAAACAAGAAACTTAAATTGTTTTTGGTAAGAGATTCATCCAAAACAGGCTTTCAATAGTTACAAACTATTCCTTTTGCACATGATTTTTGTTCAATTAGCAACCATAATAAAGGACAAGAAAATTCTAAGATAAAGAAAGAAAATGGTATGCTACTATATATGCAGCAAGTGTTCTGTACATTCATGTCTAATTGCGCGTTATCCAGTGTTGTCACTGCTTTCCCGTTCCCAAATTCAAATGATACCACCCGAAGTCATCATCTGTTGTTCAGTGTATGTTTCCAAATTAGATTATGTCCTAGAAGTTAGCTCATGCCCTAACACATTGCAAGTTCTTGATCCTTCCACCAACAGATAGTGAGTTGGTTAGAAGTTAGCTAGTCCTCTCAATATTAGCATTACAGTACTATCCATTTGCTATAGAAAAGTTGCTAAAGCCTACTAAGTCAAGTGATACTGTTCAGTTGATTCTCTAGCACAGATGACTAAAAACCCGAATTTCTCCAATCAAACAGATTATGCCATAATAATAATTTAATAGGTAGCATACTCACAAAAATAAAACAAATAAAACAAATAACGAGAGAACTTCTTGATTGAAGCAACTTGGGCACTGTTTACCTTCTGCACAATGTCAGCGCCCAACTTCTCATCAGGATCTTCAAGATTGTCCTTAATGGCAGGGACATAATTTGATAGATGAACCAACACAGCACCACCACCAGGTACGATTCCCTCTTCAATTGCAGCAAAAGTTGCATTTTTTGCATCCTCAATTCTAAGCTTGCGGTCCTCAAGCTCAGCTTCTGTTGCAGCACCAACCTTTATGACAGCAACACCTCCAGACAACTTTGCAATTCTCTCAGAAAGTTTCTCGGAGTCAGACACTGATTCTGACTTGTCCAACTCCTTTTTAATCTGAGAAATCCTAGCCTGTATCTCGTCCTTTGACACATCATCAGCAAGGATGGTTGTTGAGTCCTTGGTGATAGTCACCTTTCTAGCAAAACCTAGTGCTTCGACCGGGGTATTCTCAACAGGCATACACAAATCAGCTGCCTGGTACTCGGCTCCTGCAAGTATACACAACCAGTACTTCAGGAAATGTTCCCTTGTGAGGTAGATGCATTTGAGACTAGAGACACGATGCTTGATAAAATAATTCAGTCCACTATCAAAGAAAAGCAGATAGGATAATAGCACTAAGGGGATTCGCTTAAAACAGAATTGCTAAATAAACTGCAAAATTTATAAATTCAAGGAGAGTAAAACTACACATTATCTAAGAATTCTACTGGCTTAACATCCCACCAGCATCAGGTATAACTTCTTCCCCCTTTCCTCCTCAAACTCACATCCAAAATAGAAAATAAAAGAGGAAAAGAAAAAACATTTTTTGAAGACAATGTACTATGGTTCCTCCATTAATATAGTTCAATAATATGCTTTCACTTTCTTTTTTTACTTTTAAGATTATTCTGAAGACACCTAATCATACCAGAATGATGCTAACATTTACAACTGAACATCTCCGTTGGACAAATGCCTTCAATATATGCCTGACAAAACACAGACAGCTTCCAAACAAGTTTACTCTAACCAATATACTATTATCACTTTGTGGGAAGTGGTACAATTAGGTCAGGCAAGTTCAACCACCTGTTACTATGGCAATATCTTGAAGAAGAGCCTTCCTCCTTTGACCAAAACCAGGTGCTCTGATGGCAGCAACATTCAGTATACCTCGCAGCTTGTTCACAATAAGAGTAGCTAAAGCTTCTCCAGTTACTTCTCCAGCAATAATGAGTAGAGGGGCTCGTAATTGAGTTGCCTTCTCCAAGAGGGGCATAATATCCTTGATTGCTGAAATATCGTGATCTGTAACCAACACTCGAGCATTCTCAAATTCAACAACTAGTTTCTCCTGATTGGTGATGAATTGTGGGGAAATATATCCCTTATCAATCTGCAAACGACGGAGCAAAGTTTGCGTTAGCATATATTACAGGCAGTGCAAGAACCATACATAGTGGGGTTCGTGGGTTCAGCAGAAGTACAGAACCCACAGTTTCTGTCTCAAACCCCATGTATATACATGATAACCAAGTATTACTTAGAGTTGGATATATATGTTGTAACCCTCATTCTCAACTCAGAACCCACGACATCTAAACTTTGGATCTCCAACTGATTACAGTTGAACTACCAACCAAATAGAAAAACGAACTGTGGAGAATACATTCTCGTCTAAGTAGGTACATACCTCCATCCCTTCTTCAACACGAACAGTGGTTTCAAAGGAAGAGGATGACTCAATTGATAGAACACCATCAGGACCAACTTTGTCGATTGCATCAGCAATCATGGTTCCGATCTCATCATCATTTCCAGCAGAGATAGAAGCAATAGCTGGTGGGAAGACAATTATTTGCAAAATACTTATTGCCATCCATTGTAGCAGTAACAAAAGAAGGAAAATTAATTACCTTTGATGTCATCACGACCTTTAACAGGCCTAGCCCTCCTTTCTAGCATTGCAACCAAAGCATTTACAGTTTTGTCAATGCCCCTCTTCAGAGAGACTGGATTTGCACCAGATGTAACACTTAAAAGACCATGCTTAATGATTTCCCGGGCAAGAACGGATGCAGTTGTTGTCCCGTCACCAGCAGCATCATTGGTTAGGCTTGCAACCTTCACCATAAATTCTAAAGTTTCAGTACACAAATCAAGTAGTATGATAAATGTGACAATCGTTCTTTTACTGTCTGTCTTTAGAACAATTAACCAGATACAGGACAAATTCAAAGAAAATAACCAACCTCTCTGATAAGGGTGGCGCCTGCGTTTTCCATGGCATCAGCTAGCTCTATGGCTCGAGCAATTGTGACTCCATCGTTAACTACTTTCGGGGTATCATATTCGTCTAAAACCACATTCCTCCCTACAGAAAAGTAACAGGTCATCAAGAGTTCATATGAAACAAGCAATACAAAAGCATCATAACAGAGTCGATCAAATAAATGGCTGATTTTAGAAACACAACTGGTATAGCATGAAACCCACAGGATACGCTGATTGCAGCAATGCTGGAGGAGGAAAATCAATTCTGGCTTCAAAAGGAAAGTCTCTTTTGATGAAGAGATGGAAATTTTAACTTGTTATATTTTGGCAATGTCATATTTCTCTGTGCTTTCACACAGGAAGGATGACAAACACATAACATTGATACATCTGCAAAATGTCTCATGTTTGAAGTCTTTGCCTCCAAAAGGGGAAAATAACTTTCCATACAATTATCTTAACTTTAAACTTCATATGTACTTGTTTCAACTAACACTAAGACATTATTATTAATCTCCAATACTCAAAAATTGCATCAAAGCACTCTCCGATTTGCTACGTATTATGATTAATCTTGACTATTACTTTTTCCTAACCAAACACCACTGAGAAATAATGACTTCACTCATAGAAAAGACACTCTACATCCAAAAAAAAAAAAAAAGAACTTCCATTGATCTGGAAGATGAAGCTTAGGAAACATACCCTTAGGACCAAGAGTGACACCGACAACATTAACGAGCTTATCAATTCCTGCTTGAAGGGCAGCTCTTGATTTCTGGTCAAATGCAATATCTTTAGCATTTGCCCTTACTACTAATCGGCTCTTTGAAGCCTTATTGTTGAATTTCTGTCCCTGCAATTGATTCACCCTTCTTCCTTTCAACCCCACCTTCATTTAACACCCAATAGACCAAAAAGCAGTTAAAGATCACAACTTTAAGCAGATCCCAACAAATAAGAAAAATATCTTAAGATTCCAACAAAGAAGATGAGAATGAATGTACCTGTTTAGAGGAAGAAGGAAGAATAGAGGCAGTGGAGATCCCATTTGCAGAAGCCATTATCAGAACAAACTGTATACTGAAAGAGGGTTCAAGCAGCAGCAATGATATTCTTCTAGTATGAGTAAAAGGGGAGTAGGTGGAAGCATTAAGGTTTGTAGCAAAAATAATACTATTTGAAAATGGAATATTATTTGAGAATTTAAGTTATACATTTTCTTTTTCAGATAATAAGGAGTTGCTAGGATAGTAAACATTATAAGCAGAGATACATTATATATACAATTAAACTTTTAATTTAATAAATATATATATACAAATATTGATACAAGCTGAATGTTCAGTTTAAAAGTTGTGATTTCAAAAAACTAAGGAAACAAAAAGAGGAAACTCCAGAGAGGGTAAAAGAATTTTTTTTTTTCTCTTTTTAAGCAAATTCATTTGACACACAAATGTTTAGTGTTTAGATAAGTTATATTTCAAAATGCATTTTATTTTTAAAAACAAAAATAAAATTAAACCCACTTCTTAAACGGGCTATGGATCTCTTTTTTTAATTGACCAAATGTTACACTAGTTATTTTTTTTAAAAAAAAATTCAAAATTAACCAAAAAAAATAAAAAAAAATTATATTGCAATTATTTTTGCTTTTGGTTTCTAACGGTTGTCGTGAAAAACGTGCGTTAATTATGAAAACGAGGAGTGCATTAAATTGCGTTACAGTTGACAGAATTCACACGCACACAAGTATTTTCTTTAACCAACAAGAATTGTAGTGGAGTGGTAAGTATTTTTTCATCATTAATTCAGAGGTCTCGATTGGCCCCCTTGGGTACGAAATTGCCTTTGTTAGGGAGTGTTTTCCCTCGATGTGGGGCTTTTCGGAGCAAATTCAAATTTAGTCGGATTTCAACGTGGGTACCAGACACTGGGTGAAAAACCAAAAAAGAAAGTATTATTTTTAAAATAACAAATAAATTGATATATTTTTTTTTAATAACAATATATATTTTAAGACAAACACCTCTTAACAAAGATATCAGATTATTTTCATTATAACAAATTGAAGTAGTAAAAGTTGATTACAAAAACGTACAGTAATAAATAATTTATTCTTTTTATTTTTAATTTTGTTGAGAAAGAAATCGTGTATATTATCTCCAATTTTAAAAGACAGTTAGGCGCAAAATTCGAACTCGGCCAGTTTGTCCCTTTCCTATATCACCTCCCCGCCGTTTCTTTTCCCCAAAATAAACCACTTTCCATTTTATCAAACTAAACTTTCCAATTTTGATTTTTTTAAAAAATTTACACAAAAATTGTAGAGTTATTATTTGAATTGATGGTCCTTTTCATGAAAAATGTGTAGACGAAAACAATGGAATACCAACAATGTCAGCTTTATCTGCTTTGCGATTTTGGTTTCCATGGCGAATTTGGGTGCTGGGCAGCAAACTACCGGCAACAATTCCATGGGAATGCAGCTTCTCAAGGGAGCTCTCGCATCACGCGTCAAAAATTTGACCACCATTATGACCAAAAATATGAAAGGACAATTGGATTTTTGCATCGAAAATGTGTAAGTCATTATTTTCGTTATAAATGAACGTAACTTTTTGTTCATTAGGGATTCATAGGATCATGGTAATTCTCTTTTAATGCTACATTAGGGGATTGGGGATGGGGAAATTGGTTGGGGGATTAAATTGAACCCGCACTAAGGTGAAGGTTCAAATAGTCAAACAACTGAACTAATTTAGATACATTAGTTGTGGCCGGCTATATGAATTCTTAAAACTTATATTTTTTTGTCAATACTGATTTTTTTTTTTTAATCATAGTAGCAGAGATAATAATGATGTGATGCATATGTAGTGTCACAAAGAGGTTCTTCTGCTCCTCTGTTATTAACAAGGAAAAACATACCGAATGAGTAAAGACAGCTGTGATTCTACCAATATTCTTGTAGTATAGGAGAATGGAATTGTTTTTCCTCTCCTAAAATTTGTGGTGTTTGGCTTTGATGATTCAAATATATGGAAGGTTACGATTTGGTCTTAGTTGATAACATTTGATTATGTTACAGAGACGCTGAGTGGGATGCTGCTTTCAATTTCTCCGATAACTCAGATTATTTGCAAGGGTGTCTTAAACAGACAAAAGGTACGAGGTGCTGGATAGATTTCTCTGAGATACTTATCTATTCCACTTTGAATTCCGCTTCTCTATCTGGATTACCTTTAAAACCTTGCAGAATGATGTTACTATATAGAATTATAGTTTCTGATTGACCAAGTAGGTACATAATATGCCTTGTCTTTTTTGGTAATTTGAATAATAGATTCACTTTTTCGTGACTAATCATCACTTTCTGCGATGCAATAGAGCTGTTAGTGGTATTAAAGCTCCTTTCTAGTCTTTCTGTCTTTATATTCATAATGTCTTTGGTGGCCTGATAGGGGATGTTCAGCAGCGATTGTGTACGGCATCAGAAATAAAGTTCTACTCTGTTAGTTTACTGGAAGCAACGGATGAAAGTGGCGTTGCAAAAAGTTCCCATTACCTGAGACCAAACAGGAACTGTAATCTAACATCATGGAATTCTGGATGTGAGCCAGGATGGGCTTGTAGTGCTGGAAAAGACACAAAAGTCGACTTTGAAAATGAGAAGGAGATTCCATCTAGAGTTCTAGATTGTCAATCTTGTTGTGAAGGCTTCTACTGTCCTTATGGTCTGACCTGCATGATACGTAAGTATCTGGATTCTGGAAGTTAACAATGACTAACAAGCTTCAGTTGCTGAAAAATTGTTTGTTATCCGGAGTAATTATTTATCTCAAATCAGTTGATAAGCAAACAAATTTTAGAATAGCTCAAAAAATTCAATTGTTATTTCTTGAGCTGCTTGGGTTCATTTGCTGTCTCTAAGGTCCTACAGCAAGCTGTGATTTTTGTTAGACCTTTCTGATTATTCTTATCCTTTACCTTTTATTCATTTGTTTGTTTTGGTTTTCCAATTATTTCGCTCAAAGCATTTGATAGCAAACCACAACCTAGTATTGCTTAAAAGACAAGCCCATATATGCATATATTCAGTTTTCATCTTGAGCTGCTTTCTGCATTTGTTTGCTCTAACAATTAATCAGAATCTCTGAAATTTAGTAACTTTTTGATTGTTCTTCTTCTTTCCCTCTTGTTGATTTGTTTTTTTTGGTTTTCCTTTTCTTCCCTTGAAGCCTGCCCGATGGGTGCGTATTGCCCTCATGCAAAACTCAACACGACCACTGGTGTATGTGATCCGTAAGTTTTGTATTTCCTGCTGGAGTCGTTGTAATTATTATTACTATTATTATTTTTATTCTTTTTACCTAGACAAACATACATTCACTTTCTTGACCTGATATTACTGCCCGAAAATATGCAGCTACCGCTATCAACTTCCTAATGGAATGGACAATCATACTTGTGGTGGAGCAGATGTGTGGGCTGATTTTGTGAGTGCTACTGAACTTTTTTGTTCGGCAGGATTTTACTGTCCATCAACTGTCCAGAAGAATCCTTGCACTAAAGGGTATTTATTTTTCTCCCAAAAGTAGCTCATTTGCTTTTATCCTGCAAGTTTAGGCAGCGGAAATGCATATCCAAGGGGGGTCACCGGGTTTACGTGAACCCATGCTCCCCTCCCGAGATCATATATAGTAGTGTTATTTATTGAAATATAAATGTGTGAACCCACACTCGGAGTATCATATAATGCGATGATGGCTGGGTGCACCTCTCTACGTGAGGTTAGAAATTTGAATTTTATATTTTTCTTTCTAAAATAACACCTCTCTAAGAGGTTATTGGTAGAATTTTTGGAATTTTGATTAACTCCTATATATATAAAAATTAATTTTGGACCTATAATATTAAAATTTTAACGGTTTTCAGTTATAAGAACCTAAATGTTGAACCGATCAAATTTATATCTTAGATCATCCTTTTTGTATTAGTACACGCATTATCTCGAAATCCTGGATACGCCTCTAAGGGAAATGCAGGATGTATTCTGATGCATTTTGTGCATCTTTTTGCTCATAATCATAAGCTCATGCTAATCCCGTTTACTCACCTACAACTAATTTATGTGTTTTTCAGACATTACTGCAGAGCTGGTTCAACAGAACAGACAAGTAAGTCTATATATTAGATAACAGTCAGCTGTTTTTCAGTATAGAGTTTTTTATTATCTTTTTGGTTGCTTATTTATATATGAATGTCAGAAAATGAATCAAGTTTGATGCTTCTAAACATATAGTACCGGTGAAAACCACTTGTCAAATCTCTTCCCATTTGTTGTCTCATTTCACAACATATTTCTGATTAAAAAGAAGAACAAAAACATACCGATATTGTTGAGGAGTGCATGTGCAGCTTGTTAGTTCCAACTGAAATACAGTTGGAGGAATTCTTGGATACTCAGTTATAAATTAGGCATGCTGTCATCTCAATAATGGTCTTTCCTTAATCTGCTGTCTACCATTGCAATAAAATCAAATAAATTGAAGGTACAATAATAATGGCTGGAAAGATCTAGGGCATGTCAGGATGGTGAAAAAAAAATTGATCTGCTTTGCACATTGTAACAACTTGCTTCAAATTTCTTTCTTCTAAGAGAATGGTTTATCTGAGTTCCTTGTGCGGTTGTGGGGGTGAGACTATTTCTTATTGACGTGCTTTAAAGCATATTATTTTAACTTCAAGACAATTCTACATGTTTTTGCTGCTGCATATCCAGTTGACAAATGGATGTAAATTAAGTAAGAATCTTTGCATGTGCTATTTTGTTACATGAACATGCCAAATGATAAAAAATGCATAACAGTTGTTATTCACACGCAGGCTGCTATAGATTTGCAACTTGTGAGCGTCAGACAGCAAACCAAAATATCACTTTTTATGGTCTCATGTTTTTTGTAAGTCATCATCTCATTCTTTAGTTATGCAGTCAGTGACTATCCAAGATAATTGTTGTGCTTATGAAAATATTGCTCTTGAGTTGGTTAGCATTGCATGGCTATGCATGTTTTTTTATTTGTTAGGCTTGAAGAGCAAGGAAGAAACTGAGAAGTGATTAAGAGGGAAGAGATGGATGAATTTCTTTCATGTCGTGGATGCAGAACTGATAGAAAGAGAACCCATTTCCTTTGAGACGAGGGAGGAGTGGAAACGGGATATTGTTTCTTTGCTCTCAGGCTAACCATTTCCTTTTAGAAAAGGGAATAGGGGAAGGGAAGATCACGATATTCCATCTATCCATCTTTCGTTTAGCTTACTATTTATCTTCATGAGCAGGAGAAAAGGGGAGAGATTCAACTGGACATAATTTGATATCCTTCTATCCCAATTAAAGTGGATAGTTGAAGCACTAAAACCACACAAACAACCAGGAAACATGGTCCCAATATGATACATCTTACAAAATTTGGTACATATTTCATTATAACACTGACATTCAGACTACATCAACTGAACCATGTGAATATAGAGTTGTTTGGGCCTGGTAATATGCAATGGATGTCTATTCTGTAATTTGGAAGTTGTGTTTATGGAATGTCGCAATGTTCTCTTAAGTAATTATCGTACAGATTCTCCTTTTATCTGAAAAAAATGTTGCATCTTCAGATTTGCATACATTGTCATTCGGTAGAGATATTAGATTTCTAATGTAGATGGTTTTCTATTCAAGCATTTAGCTACAATTAAAGATGCACATATTTATTATTTATACAGACGTAAGATTCAGATTTTACACAAAAATTTCTCAACTGGTTTTTTCATTTTTCTATAGGGTGCAATCATGCTTGTACTTCTTATTATATACAACTGTTCTGACCAAGTTCTGAGCAGTAGAGAACGAAAACAAGCCAAATCCAGAGAAGCCGGTGCAAGAAGTGCAAGGGAAAGTGCTCAGGCACAAAACAAATGGAAATCTAACCTTGCTAGCATGGGGTCTCAATTGTCGAAGACATTCTCCCGTAGAAAGTCAACAAGGCAGGACATGCAGAAGGATAGTGATCCAAGTAGACCTGGTAAGGATTCTGGCTTGCCCTTGCCCCCAGGTATGTCTCAGGCAAAAGCAAAGAAGCAACACAACCTCAAGAAGATGATCAATGAAGCTGAAGACAGCCAGCCTGATAGTGAAGGTTCCAACATTGAAACTGGGGATAAAAAGTTCAAAAAGGACAAGGGTAAACAATTACATTCAAGGACTCAAATTTTTAGATATGCATATGGACAAATCGAGAAAGAAAAAGCTATGCAGGAGCAGAACAAAGATATGACGTTTTCTGGAGTAATCAACATGGCAAGTGAGTTTGAGATACGGCCCAGGCCTCCTATTGAGATTCACTTTAAAGATTTGACACTTACTTTGAAGGGGAAAAACAAGCATCTGTTGAGGTGTGTAACCGGGACATTATCACCTGGCCGTGTTTCTGCTGTTATGGGTCCATCTGGCGCTGGAAAGACAACATTTCTATCTGCATTGACTGGAAAAGCTGCAGCAGGGTGTACTACAACTGGTTCGATTCTCATAAATGGAAAGTCTGACTCTATTCAGTCTTACAAGAGAGTTATTGGCTATGTTCCTCAAGATGATATAGTGCATGGAAATTTGACAGTGGAGGAGAATCTTTGGTTTAGTGCTCGGTGCAGGTATGCCACGATAAGCTTTGTTACTATTTACCTAAAGCTTAGTTATTGCTGACTCAATATCTTGCAAAAATCCATATTTTCTAAACGTAAAGCAGTCCTCAATTTCAAGCTGAATTGTGAATCTTTGACTTCTATGAATAGTTTGAAACAAAAAAAGAAGTACCTCTTTTTGTCATCTGGAAAAGAGTTCTTTCTTGCAGTTTAGCTTTCTAGTTTGCAACTAGTAGCTTCACATTTATTCTTATCTGCTCGTCAATGTTGAATCGTTCTTCTAGATTGGCTGCTGATTTGGCAAAACCAGAAAAGGTTTTAGTTGTTGAAAGAGTCATAGAGTCCCTCGGGTTGCAACAGGTGAGAGATTCTCTTGTGGGGACAGTGGAGAAGCGAGGCATCTCTGGAGGCCAGAGGAAGCGAGTAAATGTTGGGCTTGAAATGGTTATAGAACCTTCTTTGTTAATTTTAGATGAACCCACTTCTGGTCTGGATAGCTCTTCATCTCAGTTATTGCTTAGAGCACTTCGTCGTGAAGCTCTTGAAGGAGTGAATATATGCATGGTGGTTCATCAACCAAGGTATTGTTTGCAATCATAGTTTCTTCTCTTCGATCTCCCAATCAAAATGCTATTTGTTTGCAGTAGTAATAGAATAAATTATATTTAGCTATATATCATAACAGATAGTTGTTTGTTAATTGCTGATTGTTGTCCTTGATTTGTTTAGATTAATTGTGTTAGCCAAAGTTATATTCTCCTTGCAGTAAATGACAGAAAACCTCTTGTTTCAGCTATACTTTGTTTAGGATGTTTGACGATTTTATACTTCTAGCCAAGGGTGGCCTTACAGCATACCATGGACCAGTGTCAAAAGTTGAAGAGTACTTTTCAGGAATTGGAATCAACATCCCAGATCGTGTTAATCCTCCAGATCACTTCATTGATATTTTAGAGGGAATTTATAAACTTCCAGCAAGTATAGGAGTAAGCTATAAAGATCTTCCTCTTAAATGGATGCTTCATAATGGTTACCAAGTACCACCAGACATGCTAGGTCCTTTGGGATCAGCAGCTTCTTCGGCTGGTGATAATTCATCTCATGGAGGAAGTTTGGCAGCTGTTGGTACTGAACAATCTTTTGTTGGAGAGCTGTGGTCGGATCTCAAATCCAATGTTGTACAGAATAAGGACCATATACAGCACAGACTTTTGCCGTCAAAGGACTTGTCGAACCGAAAAACAGCTGGTTACCTCCTCCAATATAGATATTTCCTTGGAAGGTACGACTGGCTCCTTTCATTTCCAATAGTATACTTTTTATTTATTCATTGATATGTGCTAACTGTCAATTTTCTGCTGAATGCCTCTCAAATTGAGTAAGTCTTTCCATTAAATAGGGAGTAAAAAGATTACACATCCCTAAAGATCTGTCATTCCTATCCCTAAAGATTAGTTATTCTATCTCTATAAATCTATTATTCAATCCCTCTAAATCTGCTATGCTATCCCTTCAAATCAGTTATTCTATCACAATATTTATTTCTCTGATCCTACGACAAATCTATATAAGAGATTGTATAGGCTCGCAAAAGCAAGAGAGAGGAAGGCTCGCGACTTGGACCAAGTGAAGTGTATCAAGGATGAGGAAGGCAAAGTATTGGTGGATGAGACCTCCATCAAGCAGAGATGGCGAAGATACTTTCATAAACTTTTAAATGAAGAAGGGGGCGGAGACATTGTGTTGGGTGAGTTGGCACACTCGGAAAGACTTCGGGACTTTGGGTACTGCAGGTGTTTTAGGATCGAGGAGGTTATACGTGCTATTAGTAGGATGAGCAGGGGAAGAGCGACCGGACCCGATGAGATTCCGGTGGAGTTTTGGAAGAGCACGGACAAGGCAGGTATAGAGTGGTTGACTGGGCTGTTTAATGTTATTTTTAAGATAGCAAAGATGCCTGATGAGTGGAGGTGGAGTACGATGGTTCCGTTGTATAAAAACAAGGGTGATATCCAGAACTGTAACAACTACAGGGGTATCAAATTGCTAAGCCATACTATGAAAATTTGGGAGAGAGTGGTGGAGATGAGGGTGAGAAGAGGGGTGTCCATTTCTGAGAATCAGTTTGGATTCATGCCGGGACGATCGACGACCGAAGCCATTCATCTTATGCGAAGACTGGTAGAGAAATATAGAGAGAGGAAGAGAGACCTACATATGGTGTTCATTGACCTTGAAAAGGCCTATGACAAAGTACCGAGGAGTGTCCTCTGGAGGTGCTTGGAAGCAAAAGGTGTCCCGATGATATATATTAGGGCGATAAAGGACAAGTATGTTGGAGCCAAGACTCGGGTTAGAACAGTTGGAGGTGCTCGGAACTTTTCCCAGTTGAGATGGGGTTGCACCAAGGATCAGTCCTTAGCCCTTTTCTATTTGTTTTGGTGATGGATGAGTTGACGCGGTCTATTCAGGAGAAGGTTCCGTGGTGTATGTTATTTGCGGACGACATAGTACTGATTGATGAGACGCGGGATAGAGTTAATGCGAGGTTGGAGGTATGGAGACAAACGCTTAAGTCCAAAGGGTTCAAGTTGAGTAAGACCAAAACAGAATATTTGGGGTGCAAATTCAGTGATGCATTGGAGGAGGCAGATATGGAAGTGAGACTTGCCACACAGATCATCCCTAAGAAAGAAAGTTTTAAGTATCTTGGGTCTGTAATCCAAGGAAGTGGCGACATCGACGATGATGTCACACACCGCATTGGGGTTGCTTGGATGAAATGGAGGAATGCCTCTGGAGTCTTGTGTGATAAGAAAATTCCACCTAGACTTAAAGGTAAGTTCTACAGAGTGGTAGTTAGACCGGCCTTGTTGTACGGAGCGGAGTGTTGGCCAGTCAAGAACTCACATGTTCAGAAAATGTAGGTTACGGAGATGAGGATGTTGAGATGGATGTGTGGGCACACTAGGAGTGATAAGATTAGGAATGAAGTTATCCGGGAGAAGGTGGGAGTGGCCTCTGTGGTGGACAAGCTGAGGGAAGCGAGACTGAGATGGTTTGGACATGTGAAGAGACGGTGCGAAGACGCCCCAGTGAGAAGGTGTGAGGGGCTGGTTGTAGAGGGTACGCGGAGGGGTAGAGGTAGGCCTAAGAAGTATTGGAGAGAGGTGATTAGACAGGACTTGGCTCAGTTTCACATTACCAAAGACATGACTCTAGATAGGAAGGAGTGGAGGTCGCGTATTAAGGTTGAAGGGTAGTAGGGCTAGCGTGTTATCCTTTCTTGTGAGGGTATGGGTTGTTAGCGTGTGTAGTAGTCTTAGCCTTGCACTTGCAGTTCTTGTCTGTGATACCTATAGCCTTATGTTGTTTATTGCGTTTCACTTCTCTCATTGTGCTATTGAGGCTACTGTCTCCTCTGTTGATTATTCACTATCTTTCTTATTGGATGGTATGTTTTGTACACTGTTTTCCTCCCCTTTAACTTGGATTTGTTGTACTTGAGCTGAGGGTCTTTCGGAAACAGCCTATCTACCTCCACGAGGTAGTGGCAAGGTCTGCGTACACTCTACCCTCCCCAGACCCCACCTAGTGGGATTTCACTGGGTATGTTGTTGTTGTTGATCCTACGACAAATCTATATAATAATACTAATTTATATAGCACTATATAATTACATTAATGTATACAATTATTCTCATGCTAACACTAGCAAGTCATTTATTTTGTTCGTTCTTCAATTCCTGTGTTAGAATATTTTGAATCTGTCCATTTTGCTTTCCCATAGTTAAGACTAAACATATTTATATAGTAGCTAACATGCCCAAGAGCCTGACAAGCAGATTTGTGCTAGTATGTTCTTTGCTTTATGAATATTTCAAGTTAGTCTGTGATATTCCATGAATGCCATCTACCAACAATTTAGTATTGTATATTAATCAGACTCGGCAAGCAGCGACTGCGGGAAGCGAGGATACAATCGGTTGATTATCTTATACTATTACTTGCTGGGATCTGTTTAGGAACAATTGCTAAAGTGAGCGATGAAAGCTTTGGAGCACAGGGTTACCTTTACACAGTCATTGCAGTTTGTAAGTTAAAACTTTAAAACAGCTGATATATGTAGTCTTATTTTACTGTGCACTTGGTCAAATGACTGCGTAAAGGTTAAAAAAGGAAGTTTACAAGTTTTAGAAGGTGCATCAAATTTTGAGTTCTGCTTGAGAAATTTACGAAATACATATCATGATTTCTAGTAGCAGTTAATCTTTAACTCATCACTAATAAATCCATTTCTTTCTTAACAAATTGAAAGGATTTTGCAAATACAATATATGCTGCACTTGAAGATTAGCTTAGTGTAAATTATCATATCAAGCTGGCAAACTTTTTCGAGTCAAATCAAGCAATTCGTTGCTGTTTGTTTGAACTTCTTTTCTGCTACGCCTATCCATCCGTCAGATTGACATCCAGCCGGATGAGCGATGGCATCTCCTGTTTACTGATAGATCTGCCACCGCATTACTACTTACAGGAAGAAAGCATCCCGAATCTCAAAAAAGGCAAGATACCACAGATACTGAGAAGTATAATAGGGAAGAGAGAGCTTAGATTAAGAACTTGTATTAATGATTAAGCATGGTATCTGTTGCTCTAAAAGTATGTCTTATGTACATTGTATAAAACCATGAAACTTCTGAAAGAAAATTGTGTATATTAGTTCATTTCACTTGATGTTATCTCAGTCATTGTGAAATTTTTTAACTGGCAATCCTGAAACTAGCCTTTTTCATATGTGCTAAAACATTGTTCTGATCTAACATAATGTTTATTCTTGACTTTCAGCTCTCCTCGGCAAGATTGCAGCATTGAGGTCATTTTCTCTAGACAAAGTATACTATTGGAGAGAGAGTGCATCCGGCATGAGCAGCTTGGCTTACTTTATGGCCAAGGATACGCTTGACCATTTCAGTACAATTGTAAAGCCTGCAGTTTATCTATCAATGTTCTATTTCTTCAATAATCCAAGATCCACCATTTGGGATAATTACCTCGTCTTGCTTTGTCTCACATACTGCATTACGGGAATAGCTTATTGTATGGCCATCTACTTTGAACCTGGTCCTGCCCAACTGGTGGGTGTTTTGAACTTAAATGGTTATATAATATGAACCGACTCTTTACTGTGATTCTATACTTACAAACTAATTTTGTCTGTCCAGTGGTCGGTGTTGCTACCAGTTGTTTTGACTCTCATTGCAAAACAGGACGATGACCCACTTACAGCAAAAATAGGAAATTATTGCTATCCTAAGTGGGCTTTGGAAGCATTTTTGCTTGCAACAGCTAGAAGGTTCGGTGCATTCTCTCTCTTTGTATCTCATATGTCGAAATGGTGTATTTCTTTAATGCTTTAGAGTTGTCTTGCCTGGCATGATAAATTCCTGCTAGGTTTACACTTAGCTTGTCATCAACCATCAGGCATTCAGAATCAAATGTATCTGGTCTTTGGCACTACAAATGTTCCTTAAGCCAAGTCTGGACAATGTTAGAGAAGTCGTTCAGGCGTAAAGTTCTGTTAAAAACTATTTTACTTCCAGGTACTCTGGTGTGTGGTTGATCTCAAGATGTGGTTTACTTAAGTCAAGGCGCTACGATCTTGGTGACTGGTATCCTTGCTTGATAAAGCTCATCCTTGTGGGTTTCCTCAGCCGTTTCGTGGCATTCTTCTGTTTGGTGATGTTCCATAAAAAATAAGTCATCTCTGTTCTCTTGCTTCATTGCTTGGCATTCCAGCACAATCACGGTAAAATGCAGGTTTGCAGAATTTGTACAAGAACTTCATAAATCGTATACGACTATCTTCCATCCACAATGTAAATGGTCTGTGATGGCAAATGAAGTCAACACTTTTGGCAGCGATGTAAAATGTACATATGTGCTAATTTTAGTTTCTTTGGAAGTGTTACCTTGCTTCCTGAATCTTGTTATTAGCTATAACCCTTTAGGAGAAATGGCAGAATGCCTTCTTGACTACTATACATAATTTTTCTTCTATATCCTTTGAAAGTTTACAAGGTACCAAAATATTAATGTGAATTTTGGAAATACTATATTTCCAAGCCGGTGTCTGACTCACACATTGGAGTCTGATTAAATCTAAATTCGCACTGAAAAGTCTGATGCTCTCTAAAAACCCTTCTAGTTAAGGATACTATATTTTTATATTGCCGTTACCCTACATGTGTTCATAGTTAAATGTAGACCACTCGTGGGGTTTGAAAAGTTTTTTTGTTTTTTTGTTTGTTTGGATTTAACTGATTTCTTTTTTGACTAGGTGAGTTTCTTTGGTCAGCAACTTTTGTATTACTACATCCAAAATCTATCATTATGCCATATTTATAAAAGTCCACTTTCTTTTATTTGACCCATAAAATTTAGAAGACATTATTAGAATATTAAATGGAGGTTAAAGTGAAGTGAGAAATGAAACACATCATCAAGTGGGTTATCGTAACATAATTAAACAGTTTATTGGATATGACATCTACGAGATAATAAGTTCAATTCATGATTTTCAAATTTGAAAGTTCATTATGAATTATTTTTTTGAGACTATTCTTATCAAAACCTTAACTTACAATTATATATATATAAAAAAGATATATATTCTACTGAAAACACATCTTAAAAATCTCGTAAACCTTAAAAATATTCATGAAAAAAATCAAGATATCAAATATTATCTTTCTCGAGATTAACTAAAAGTGAGATTAGACATTTTTGGCAAACTTTTCAAAGAATGCATGCGTTGGGTGCCGATGGTCCACTTTTTTGCTGTTATTTCCTTAAGTCAAAAGGTGAATAAGAAGAACCTTTTGTCCTCCTTTTCTTAATCATTTAATTACATCTTGACACTATTTATCATAACGTTTACTAACTTTGTTGTGAGTATATTGTTGAGATTGAATACTACTACTACTTATTAATATTCCAACATGAAACCTTTTGACAAAATTGGAACTCTAAAATGTCACTGCACTTTTGATAGAAATGACATCAAAAGATGGGAAGACGACTCATATAATTTTGATTGATTTTTCTGTGGTCAAAAAGTGTTCCAGAAAATTCTTTGGCGTATTAAATTTGAAGTTATAAGGCGTGTTGATCAATTCCAAGACTTTCAAAACTCAGACTTGTATAAAATACTTCCTCAGTTATGCTATATCAACTAGTTGTACTAAAAAAACAATGCTATTTTTATTTAGCATTGTCATCTAGATCATTTCCAGAGATTCTTCATATGTCAATGAAGTTTATTTTAAGACAACTTGTAAATTGCATTAAAAAAATAATACAAACCTTAAAGTTTTTAAAAAGTCAAACGAAAATGTGGAATGTATTGTTGGTATGTTATGCAGTAATTAAGACTTCAGTTTCAAGACACTACATGGGGCCACCCACCGAACAAGGATTCTGCTATATATACCACCCACATATGAGTTATTATCTCTTAATCAAAAGTCTCATGTTTAAATTTTAGGGTATGAAAATTTATGCAAATCCAGATTAGTTGAGCTTCAATGCAGATATCGAATATCAAATGAAAAATCAAAAAGAGGATTCTGTTGTATATTGAGTACTCATAGCTTACCAATATGTAAAAGAAGAGGAGTGCGACTGACAAATATGAGCACAACCTAAGTTGCTCGGACTTTTCAAAAATATTACTATATCCGTGTTAAATCTATAAAAAATATATTATTTTTAAATAATTTAATACACAATCAATGACATTTTTGAAGAGTCTGAAAACAACTACTAGAAACAGTCAACTAATAAAAGGTCCTTTCAGATTAGGTGTACTCCTTTCATTTTCAGCCAAACCAGAAAAGTGTTTCCTTTTAGAATTGGAACCCAATCTGCTAACCTCAAATTATCTACTACCCAACCTTCCTAATTCATAGTAGCCGCCTCTACTCACCCCTACTTTAGTTTATTTGACTAAATAATATTATATCTCCGCCAATTCAATTGATTGTTTATTTGAATTTTCATTTGTTGGCGAGGGCTCGATGGATTCCCATTAGAAATGAAGAAGAATATTGGTTTTTCAACTTTTCCCTTTCCATCATTCATCACCAAAACTCAATCCCAATTCTTTTGACTTGTTTTTTCATCACATCATTCAATTCTATAGGATAATAATAAAAGCTTCTCTTCCCAATAATAACTATATCTTGTTAAGTTTCATTCTTGTTTTTCTTCCCAATTATGACTTTGGTAGATGAGCAATAATCATCTTACCTTCTTTCTTTATGTGTAAAACGAAAATGGCAGTTGATGCTGCACAACCCATTTCAACCCCAGCAAGAAGATCCCGTTATTCAACAACTCCTAAAATCTCTTCTACACAACAAGCACAATCTTCTACACAGCCAACAAGATCACCAGTATCTAAATCGGGTCCAACAAACAGCAGCAATCGGGTCAGTTACACCTCCAACTCCGGCTCCGGGTCAGGGTCCGAATATCACCTTGACACCTCCGTTGCAACAACCTCCGTCTCCAGCCAGGCATCGCTCACTAGTTTCCGAGCATCGTTGCCGGATAATCCTCAAGTTTATGATTTCTCCGATATTCGTGCCGCCACCAACAACTTCCTTGCCAAGCGCTACTCCTCCACCTCTTCATCCCAATCGTGGCGATGCACGCTCCATGGCAAAGATGTAATTATCTTCCAACGAAGAATCCAGAAATCTATGGAGAAAGCTGAATTGAGAGCGAAATTATCAGTGATTTGTAGAAGTCATTACAAAAGTATAATTAAACTCCTCGGTGCATCAATTTCTGGCGATCACATTTACTTGGTGTACGATTTTGTCGTTGGTTCTAACCTTTCTCTCTGCCTCCGGAACCCTAGAAATCCAAGCTATACGGTTCTCTCCACTTGGATGTCACGAATTCAAATCGCTACTGATGTTGCTCACGGTCTGGATTATATGCACAACACTACCGGTTTGGAGATCGATCCAGTTCACAAATATGTAAAGAGCAGTGGAATCATCGTCACAGAGCCTTCCTTTAACGCAAAGATTTGCCATTTCGGAGCGGCGGAGCTTTGCAGTGGAAGCGAGAGCAACGCCGTGACGAATGGCGGTGAGATCTACGAGGAGGCACCAGCAGTTTCAACGCCGGGGCGCAAGGGATCGGCAACCAGGACTCGCGAGTTTGAAGGCGTGAGAGGTTACATATCGCCGGAGTTCCAACTGACAGGAGTAGCAACACAGAAGTCCGACGTGTACGCATTTGGAGTTGTGCTGTTGGAATTATTCTCCGGCGAAGAGCCTGTTAGGTTCAAGTACGACAAGACAACCGGAAATTACAGTAAAATCTCCCTTATAGATACAGCGAGGGAAGTAGTTGAGTGCGGTGGCGATAGGGAGGAAGACGGCGGCGTAGGAGTGGAGAGACGGTTGAGGAATTGGGTGGACCGGAGGTTGAGTGACTCGTTCCCGGTCGAGGTGGCACAGAAGGTAATCCGGTTGGCGTTGGATTGTTTACACGTGGAACCAGATGATAGGCCGGATATGCGCCGCGTGGCGGGTAAGATATCAAAGCTGTATTTAGAGTCCAAATTTTGGTCGGATCGGGTCAAAATGCCCACGGAAATATCTGTATCATTAGCACCTCGATGAGACGATAATTTTTTTTATTATTTGGTGAAAATGTACTTTTCCAAAGCATATTTGACATAAATCCACTAATTAGTTTAAAGGAGAATATATTTGCTGTTAATTTTGTCATTGTTTAATTAAGATTGTGACGCAACTACTAGATGCTACAATAGAAAAGTAGATTCCAGATAATGAGGGAAGACATGGAACAAATATTTTATAGTAATGTCTTTAGTTGACCACAATTCTGAATGTTAATAATAGTACTAAATGGACAGGAATACATTCGTTATTTTATTATGTAAGATATAAGAGTCGTTAATAAGATCGATTTTTCTTATTAGAGAAATTTAAAGGAGTATAGTTTATACGTTTCATTTTAATTTATTTGTTTTATTTTCTATAATAATATTGTTTCCCGGTTTATCAGTGAGGTGACTTCATCATATACGTCACTAAACTTTTGTTTTTATTTACAAATATCTTAATTAATTATGCTCAACCAATTATGATTCTGTATGAATGAAGGCGACTTTGATATATATAGTATTCTGTGTGCTTTTGACCTTCATTTATATGGCCATTAAAAGGTCTCCCTAGAAGCAAAATTGTTTGTTTGAACCTAATAAATTATCGTGGTATAACTTTAATATGTAATCATGCATGTAAATAATATGGTGAGTTGTAGAAACCACTTCTTTATCGAATTATTATTATTATTATTATTATATCGAGAGAGGAGGAGGGAGAAAGGGGCCGAGAAAAGATTAAATTGTGCTATGCTAATGATATGATTTGAGCTCAGCCAAATTAAGTGATTATATATACAACGATTCATTTACAAATTAAGTGATTAGTTATTCATTTGCTAATCTTTTATCTCCATACTATAAAACATGGCCTAAATAATGTGAAAATTACAAAAATATACTCCTTAAGACTTTTATTAACAAAATATCAATATATTTATATTTAATTACAAACTAAGTTTTTAAATTACATACATAACAAACATTTAAATTTTGTATTTAATTTAATTTTGTTTTACAGATTTTTCTCTCTCATACTATTAATATTTTGTGCCTTTTATATGGAGTATAATTAGGATATTAATATTTATCAAATATTCTCTCTCCTAAACAGTTTCAAACTTTTTTTGTTTATAACAATAACATTTTAATTATACATATGACAGCTTATTAAATATATATATCTTCACACGTGTTTATACCTATTTTTGTGCCTTAGTGGCTTATTTTATGGAACTCATTATTTATTACTTTTACCATTTAGATTATCAACACAATTATAATTGCATACATTTCTTTTACTTAATTTTTTTTTTTCTCTTTTTTACTTGATACAATTACTATGGTAAAAAATATTTTTCTCTCTCTTCAATTACGTTTTTCTTAAATTATCTGTTTTAGATTTTGATGCTAATTTTTTCTCTCTCTCTTCAATTACGTTTTTTTTTTAATTATCTTTTTAGAATTTGATGCTAATTTTCTCTCTCTCTCTTCAATTACGTTTTTTCTAATTATCTTTTTAGATTTTGACACTAAATTTTAGGGAGTAAAAATGTATCATCTAATTAATATGATTTCTATCCTTAAACACGTTTCTCATTAATTTCAAACAATTACTATTGAATTTATTTTCTCTCTCTTTAATTTCATTTCAACTATTATGGGAAGATCTTTTTTTACTTCTCTCTTCAATTTTATATATGTTAGTTAAAAAGGGGTGGGGTGGGGGGTGAGTATATTAAATGGTATAGAATTTGTATTATATCGTTGACCATTTTTTTGTAATTATAATAAATAACTTATACCAAAATATAATCAAATTTTATTCCTATTATAAACCATAGCACCGTTCAATAGTTTTAACTTTTTTTAAAAAAGTATATTAAATAATGTACATTGTAGATTAAGTTTGGTGTACAATTATTTTTAATCACAATGAATAACTTACACCAACAAATAATTAAATTGCACATGAAGTAAATATTCATGATTATAACTTAATATTTGTTATATATTTCAACTATATGTTGCCTTACACCATAATATTATCAACTATCTATCAATATTTATCATCGAATTAATAAATAATTATACCAATATATATATGAAAAAATCACTAGTAATTGTAAAAATTCCATTCATAAAAAAATAAAATTAATTACAAAGTATTGTATCTATTTGGTAAACGTCTTTTTGGTGTTTGTGTTATATATCACTCCTTCAATCTTGAAATCTACATACATTCCTGCGATACATTTCGATAAATAGTTAGACACATACTAACCTACAAGAATGTATAACATCATAATACAACCACTTATTTATAATTTTTTAAATTACAAATTAATTAGAAATGATATATAATATGGTGACGCTTTGGTGTACAGTATGGTAACGTTTTGGTGTATAATATGGTGATGTTTTGGTGTACAGTTCAATCTAATATATAATAAATGATGTACACCAATATATACACCACAAACTAACCAAGAAATTACCATTTTCAACTTAATTAAAAAAAAAAGTGCACATGATAGTTTAACATTGCTATCTTGAACAATATTGTACATTATGATTAAATTTTGGTGTATAGTGCACTATAGTACGAAATACATAAACTAGACCAAGATATACACCATAATTTAACCCAAAATTTTTCAATCATTTTATATAATCAAATTAATTCAAATTTGTGTGTCAAACAATATACGAAGCATTCATTCAAGCAATATTTTTCATAGTTAACATATCTATTTACACAAAAAATCAAGCAAGAAAAACAACAAAAAAAAACTTAAAACAATTAAAAAAAAATGAACTATATATTTTAGCAATCAAACTAAAAAAATAATAATTAAAAAACTAATACATACTTGTTACACTCCATATTTAAGATCCCATCCAAAAAACACCAATCAATAAAGCTATAGCAATATATGTTTATAAAAACGTTTAATCAATAAAACCAATAAAATACTTCAAAACAATCCAACTTATATTTGTGTATTATAGTGGTATAATTTATGATAAAGAATGCTAAAATTAATTTACTGGTTTAAATGCTATGCATAATTGGTATAAATTTTAGTATTTACAATTATTATGGTGTATATTAGGATTAAAAATTTGTTACACTTCAAATTGATATATATATCATCATTTGAACTACAAACTAACCAAACAATACCAATAAACAAACTAACCACTGTCATATAACAAAACTTTATAAAATTTTATTTTATATTTGTTGGTGTTTTGTTTTTGGTAGATACAAAATAAATAATAGTGCCTAGTAGAATAACCCGATAAATAACATAAAAATTCAACAAAAATACACCATAATATTTTGGTGTATATACGCCACTAACTAAAAAACATATGCATTCAAAATATATGGACTACACCAACATATAAACCACTAATTAACCAATAATTTAACTATAGGCGAGTACCTACGTATGGTGCAAAGCAATTGAGAACAATATAGTTTATGTTTTACAAATTCCATCCAAAAAATACCAATCAATAAAGCTATAACAATATATATATTTATACAAAAAAATCAATAAAACCAATAAATATACTTTAAAACAACCATAATCGAAGCAATTATTATGGTGAATACCAGTTTCATTCCATCTCCCGTCGTGCTGAAAAAAATCCATTGAACACACTTTCAGAATAGTGAAGGTATAGAGTCTGATTTTGATTAGAATTATGAGAGAGAAGCAATAACTATATTAGAGATATTTATGGAAGGTAAATAAAAGAGGGGGAGAAAATTAAGGAATTAAAAAATAAATTGTGGGTTGTCATGCTTTAATTTCCGATTTTTCGTTTTCTTTTTATTATTTATTTTATTGTTTCGATTTATTTTTTTAACATATTTGAATAATTTAGGGAAGGTAAAATTATTGGAGAAATTTATGGAAATCGGGATAAGCGTGGCTGATTTGGAATTTAAAAAAAAATAAAAAATTCTACTTTTGAAAAAAAAAATTTGCTATATAATTGAAAAAAAAAGTATTGCTATGTTGGTGTAAATACAATTGTTAAGTTGTATACTTAAAAAATCGGCCCCTAAATAATTAAGATAATATCAGGACCAAATGCATCTGAATCTCTTTTTGGGCTTGTTGTTATGAATGGGCCTAGACCAGTATTGGCTAAGCAACTCAACATTGGATTAACTGGTTATGTGTGAGGTTTCAATAGGTTTATATGAATTGTGATTATGCTTAGGTAAAGCCTCTGCTTTTCATTCCTAATTCTCTCTTAGTCCCCTCATCTCCTTCTCCTTTATTGTTACTGTTATTATTCATGTTCTTCATATTGTATAAATCAAAGCTTATTAATTTGTTCTTTCTATTGTTTATTGTTGAGTTGAGAAAATCACAACATTAATTTTAGTGTTTGTTACACTTGTCCATCGTCTAAAATAGTGATCTAAATCTTAATATTTAACAAATCTCACTTTTTACCAAGGACATCCATTATATCATGTAATTGATCTAAATCAAATCTTGGATGATTAGTAATCCTTCTGTTTCATACTAAGTGATATTTCATGTAAAACTTCTTCTTTTTTTAATAAAAGAAAAATTGGAAGAAAAAACAATATCTTTTTTATTTAATGAAATACCACTTATTTTCAATTAAAAATGAAAAAGTAGAAGTACAATTTATTATGAAAATGGGTGCGGGTTTTGGTAATATTGCATGTCCATTTAGAATTGCTTTAATGGAAATTTGTGATGGAATGTCTCTTCTTCTAACTTGAATAGATTCTCCCTAGATGAAAATAAAATAAAATAAAAGGTCTCCCTACAATTTTAGCTTTTGTACGTTTTTTAACTTTCTAAATCCTTTGTGTACACGCTTAATCAAGTTAACTAGTTTCATATAGATAATTTAGACTTATATTTGGAATTACAAATGCTAAGAGAAATTGTATAGTAGAAAATGATAATATTCACCTAATTGGTATGCTCGATCAATAAGATGAAAATATTTGATTTCTTTTAAATATTTAAAATAATGTTAACGTTCCTAATAATAATTGCCTCAATTGAAAGATGGTTTTGCCTCAGTTCAGTGTGCCCCACAGCAGTAATTATGACCTGATCATGTTAATTAATATCCTTAACAACATGCATGAATCAATATATATCTATAGAAAATTTTTATTCTGGACGAGGCACAAGTATGATGTGGCAGACAAGAGTTGTATGAGGCCCATTTATATTTTGCCAAGTGGATCACGTTCAGAAAAAGGGGACACTCCTCTTTCTCTCTCTTCCTTTTAACGTTTTTTCCCTTTCTTACTTCTTTTACTTTTTTTTTCCTTTGGTTTCTTTTATAAAATATAATTGAAAAAGGGGACACTCCTCTTTCTCTCTCTTCCTTATACTTTCATACTTAAATATGAAATTCAAAAAATTTTGCTTGACTCATTCTATTTATTACATTTTTATATTGTTTTTCCATCTCATATTAATTATTTATATTATTAAAAATAGTTATATAAAATTATTTTTTAATTTACAAAGATATGATTAATTAAAAATTTTCTATTTTATTATAACAATTAATTATTTTTGAAAGTATAAATAAAATTTATAAAGTTTCCAAAAAAAATTAAGCTTTATATTTTATTTGTGTTTTCTTAAGAAATTTGTAAAAGAAAAAGTAGATCATTAATATGAAAAATAAAGAAGGTATAAATTTAATATGTTCTTTTATTTTTCTCTCAACAATTTCATAATCCAAAAACACTTCAATCCACAAATACTCTTCAATAAGTAACTAAAACGGAAAGAACATCAATGATCTTGCAAAACAATTACATAAGTTTTGATACTATTGTCATGAAATTCAAAAACGAAAAACATCCAAAAACACCAACATAAATACATATTATTTTCGTCAATTTATACCATATTTTTATTCTTAAAAATCAAGATAGGTGAAATTTAATAAATATTTTGCTTATCTACTTTTCTTACATGTTTTTAGAAATTATAAATATAAATAATATTTTTAATAATTTATTCCTTAAAAGAATTTTTGCAATTTTACAAAATTTATTTATAATTATAAAAAAATTAATTGTTAGGATTAAAAAAATTACTTATATCTTGATTTTAAAAACTAAAAAATAAATTTCAAACAACTATTTATTATAATTAAATAAATAATATAGAATAGAAAAAATAATATTAAAATAATAAACTAAAAACTTATATAATGATCGTAAATTTAAATCAAAATTCAGTACGTAAAAAAATTAAAGCATAAACTAATTAGTTCAGTGGGTTGATTACATGAATTTTCACTAATATTTTTTTTTAATTTCACTATCCTCAATTTTCTTGAATTCATCCAAAAATAAGTAAATTTAATTTTTTCGACATATTACTTTAATTTCCCCTCAAATAAATAGTAATAGAGATATAGAATATATAATAGTTGTTGACACCCAATTTTGGCCCTCCACAATATAAATTAATCATCGAACTTCTACAATTTTTCAAATGATTTAAAATTATTAGTTTTATAAAAATTTCAAGAAAATAAAATAAATATAGTTTGCAAGTTATCTTAAATAGATTCGTCACCTATTTATAACTTTTAAATAATATATATGCTTTATATAATTATATATATAATTAATGTATTTCGTGACTATTCAAAAATCATCTCAAAAATATTTCATATTTTAAATATTTTATTAGTGATGGTTATAATTTTGAATTAATGAGTTTCAGGAAATTCAAAATTCTTCCAAGTTATTTTTAAAAAGTAATTTTGTCATTTTAAATAATTTTAATAATTTTAAATAATAAATATGTATATTTTTACAATCACGTTATTTTACAAATGTTTGAAAGTCATCACAAAAGATTTTACATTTTTAGTTAAATATTTTACTAATTTACTTTAAGCTATAGTTATAATTTCGAGTTATTAGTTTATAATTAAATTATTTATTTTATTAAGAAGTTCGTTAGTTGATTATATTAATTCATCTTATTTAAGTTTTAGCCAATTTGTTACTTAAATTCAAATTGGCTATATTTCTTAATCCCAATTGGCTATAGTTGAAATTCAAATGGCCATTTTCTTTTTATAATTCTAGCCCATTTCTACCCCAACCTTAAACTTATTTAAGACCAAGTTTTGGGCCCCTTTTCTACCTTTATCCAGCAATCAGCCGACCCAACATTCCCACTTCTCAGCCCATTTCCTTTTCTCCACAATATTCCCAGCCCACCCATACATGCAACAATACAATAATACACTCCCAAACATCAAATACATACATAACAATACAAAAAGCCTCTTCCAGCCGCCTCAACCCACTCCAAAACAGTACCCGGCCCCTGTTACTCTTCTTCTTCACACGAACACCGAAATTCAGCGAGCAAATTGCGCTGCAAACTTGGAAATCTCGCTCAACTACCTTGCAGCGTCCATACTCACCCCGTCCCCTCATCCTCTTTTGTAGAAGGCCCCATCCTTTCTACTGTTTCCTGAAAAAGAGGGATTTGAAATTTAAATTTTTAATCCGTTTCCCCTCTAATGGAATTCATTTTTCTCCTATATAAAATCCATCTTTGTTTTCGGTTTAGAAGGGGAGTTTTTGGGAAAACGGGATTTTTTGACAAGTTTTGAGCTTAGTTCCGAGGCAATAGTCATTTTGCACTTCAAAACGATATATTTAACTTTCTGATTCTAATTTTCGGGATATCCCGTCGCTCGGATTTTCTCAGCCTGCCATTTGTGTTCGAAGTTCGTGGGAGAAGAAGTCGGTATTCTCCCCTGCTCATTGTTTCTAGTATCGCTGCTCCAGGAAAGGTAATATCCTTGTTCTTACTTTTCCTCCTTTCTTCTCGAATAAATTGTGATGTTGTTCATATCGGCTGATTTTTCCTTGATTTTGAGATCGCTTGAGTGTGTTTGACTTCTCATGGTTAATCGAGAGTTGGGTACGTATTAGAGGTGGTTGCTCGTTTGTTCTCGGTCTTAGCATTCAAATATATATGTAGGCATCGAATGATTTTGTTGCAAGGCTGAAGCATATGCTATGCTGTTGTATATTAATTTGGAATTGTTGTGCTGCCTTAAGATTCGTCATCTTGTTGGTCTCTTTGGAAAGTATATTTCTTAGCATGATTTGTATGTGGTTTAGCTATTTTTGGTGATGTAGCAGTAGCCCATTTGCTGAAGATTTAATTGTTATGGTCTGATTATTATTATTATTTTTTATTTCTTGCCTAACTATGAATAAGCTAGAGTCAACATATTTATTTGACTAGTATGTGTTTGGTTAGGCTAGATTGTAATAAAGGCTTTAATTCACTAACTCTTATCCGAATCAATGAGTTTTCGTCGCATTTTAAGAGTATGTCTTAGGTTGCTCCCTTCTCGATCCAACATGTAGGAGTTCACAGGCTTACTCTCTCTTTCTCTACAATTATTTTGGCTATATTAGTAGTTGTTTTGAGCATGTATTAAAGTCATTGTATGTCCGTTCCTAATTCATTTTTATGCGATTCAAGCATTCCCGTTAGCATGTATTGAATTGTTATCCTTGTCAAGCATGCCTTTGGTGATGTATATTTGGATTGATTTGGATTTTTATGTAGTAAATTTTATCTCGTGCAAGCTATAATCCTTCATGACTTATATTTTCTGCCCATTTGCTCTTTTCTTGGTGTTTTGACATGTTCAGTTGTTTCTTTTGTACTTGTTTCGCTATTTCGAGTGCTGATGCTGTCTTCTTTTTTTTTTTGCTTGTTGTATGAACCCCTCCCGAGTCCATGGTGGACTTCTCTTCTTTGCATTTCCAAGTCGAGCCATAAAGGCTCTTTTCCTTGTCATTTGAGTCGGCCAGACCGTCGAGAGCAGGTGTACAGGTCGAAAGAGTCAAATAAGGCCTGAAATTGGATTAACAGGTTCTGGAAAGCTGAAAGTGGGCTGAGATACAGCATGTATACATTGATATACATGCTGTATACACTAGCATACGTACTAAAATACCATATACAGGTTTAAAAACGAAAATACAGGTCGCAGGGGAAGAAATGGATTGTATACGTTTGGTATACGGTTCAATATACAAGAAAATTGGTCAAAATCCGACCCGTATACAAGAATATACAACAGATAGATACAAAAACGGAAATTGGGTTAAATCCCAAAGTGGCAGCGAATTTAGGCCCAAGAGAGGCCCAAATTCAATTTCCTCTTCACCTAACTTATCTAATTGTGTGATTATTCATTTATCTAATTTTTTTTATTGCGATTTAATTTAATTAAATTCCCCAAAAGATGAACCATATTCTTCATGTTAGTTTTCTTTAAAAATAATTCATTCTTATTAACTCTTATACTCATTCAATTTTTTTTTTTAAAGTCAAAACTTTCACTTATCTTTAATTAGATTAAGATAATTTCTTGGTTTATCTACCAAGTGGGTTCGAATTATTATTTCTAAAAAAAAAAAATGACGTAAACAAATTTTAACTAATCTAATTTTGTTAAATTCCTAATTGACTAAGTTGTTTCAATTAAGATCCTATTTTCTAAAAAAATTTAAAATTATTCTTTATTTAACTATTTTTATCAAAAGTTAATCGAATATCGTAAAATATTATATATTTTCATGTTAAATCATTTCCCTAATTTTTATTTTTTTAGATATGTTCTTTAAGGGTCTTCTCCATTTAAATCACCTTTTTCACTCATTTCAATTGTTCTAAGTTAAAGTATTTTTTTTTCTTCTAATAAACTTTAAAAAATGTTAGTGAGAACCTTTTCAATTGATTAATAATAATAATAATAAAATATATATATATATATATACTTACTTAAGTCATTTTCTCAAAAAAGGTTAACCAATTAATAAGAAATGGTTTTCATGTTTATTAAATTGGTTTAATTTATTCTGAAATGAATTAAATAAATTCTAATCAGTCTAGTTTTATTAATTTTCTAATCACTTGCACCTTAATTCAAATATTTTCATTTTACGTCTCTTCCTCCAAAAAGATCAAAATATAATGATTCATTTCTTAGCTATTTTTCAAACTTAACCGAATAGTGTAAATTATTATATATTTTTATGTTAAATTATTTTTTCTAAAAATAGTCAAATACATTTTAGTCAAGTCGCAGGTCAACCACATGTTAGCGGACACTTCGAATGCTTAAACCCTTCTCGAAGTGTAAATTGAACCCCGAACCTTCTTTGGTATTTTCAAAAATGATTTTTTCTGTTTAAATCTTTGAAAATTATAAGCTTTCTTAATTTTTTTTAAAAATTAAGTGGCGACTCTTTCTAAGTATTTCTCAAATTGTTTTTATACTTAGAACATTTTAAAAAGTGATTTTTCTAAAAGATAGGAAAATTACGGTACAACAATACCGTGTGTGAGTTTCAAAGTTTCTTTATTAAAACAAAAAATAAAAAATAAAATTTACACTAAGAATTAACAAGCAAAAAGGAAAATGCAAGTAAGAAAGAAAAAGTAAAAGAAAAGATTAAAATTAGAAAAGAAAAAGTAGGGAAATAAGTACATATGGGTCCCACATTTTATAAAAGAAACCAAAGGAAAAAAAAGTAAAAGAAGTAAGAAAGGGAAAAAACGTTAAAAGGAAGAGAGAGAAAGAGGAGTGTCTCCTTTTTCTGAAAGTGATCCACTTGGCGAAATATAAATGGGCCTCATACAACTCTTTGTCTGCCACATCATGTTTGTGCCTCGCCCAGAATAAAATTTTTCTATATCTATATAACACTTAACTTTAACGTGAACTCCAATAACATAACTTCAATTACAATACCCAAAGCAAGATCATATTGATATATACACACACTTTTACTACCATGCATATTTACATAAGGTCAAATTACATGGAGATGAACTCTGACCACAGCTTATTCGCATTTACTAATACTAATAGATATATCTATGGGCAGTCCGGTCCACAAACCATCCCGCATTAGCAGGGTCCGAGAAGGACCACATTCTAGGGTGTAATGCAGATAGACTACCCTAATACTAATAGATATATGTAACATTCATATATCATACTCCATATTTTATATCATTTCAAGAGCATTATTTTGGTAGCTAGCTAGGGTTACATATTTTAGACTTTTCCATCATCTGTTTTATCATTTTTAGGAGAAGCACCTCCACCTCCACCTCCTCCACCATAATTGTTATTGAATTCTTCCCTACTCATATAATGATGATTATCCATTGTTCTTGTTCCTCCTCCTCCTGCAGGTTGCTGCTCATAATTGTTCAAACTCCTACTTGTAGCCATGCCAGAACTCATCATGATCATCACCAACATAACAACAACAAAAACAGTTCTCATTTTCTCCGCACTTCGTTTGATCAATCTCCTGCATGCCATATGATCAATAAAAATTAAAGAATTTGACTTACATACGAAGACGATATAAAGAATTTCTACACTATGATCCACATGTTATATATATTCTAGGTTACGAAACTATGCATAACATAGACAAGTTGTTTGTTGTTGTTGTAGAAAAAGATCAAAATTATCAATGCATAAACAAGTTAGAAGAATAAACCTAAATAGCCATCCAACGAACCTCTTAAAAATAGTTAGAGGATTTATGTATACTCCATATATAATATGTGTATAATTAATGTATATCAACTAGGAAGAAGAGTAAACAATGAATCCGATCGACTATTTATGTAAAGTTTCCTAGATGGTAAATTGAGGAAAATTGGTGAAATTTGAAATTACCCGGATTGAGGTTAGTAGAACTAATTAAGGATGCTTAAGCTTAGTTGTGAGGTATAAAGAAAGATTTAAGGGTGTTTATATAGAAAATAAATCTAGGGTTTCAAGTTAATACTGTTTTTTAAAATTAATTTTGAGATACTCCACCAAATGAGGCAATACTAAGTGGGCTTGCCATATTTGCCAATCCACATGATGGAGCTAACGGAAATAATGCAATATAATATAAAGAATACCACATTACTGATAGTAGATTTTATGATATACCATATAAGTCAACCAATCACAGTTATTTTACTGTAATATTGCCTTGTTTTGATGAGGATAAAATCTCTAAATTGCTTTTTGTCAATTTGCATAGTGTGGTATAATTCTAGTCTAGAAATGTGGAACTTAGTGTTTGATTAAATTGTGTCCATTATCAAAGTAATTCAAGATTTTTTTATTTTTTTTTCATCTGGTGTTCAATATTTATATTAAAGTTCGATTAAATTTAAATTTGCCTAGAAATTAAAGTCTCACATTGGGAGTAAAGCGCTTCCTAACAAGACGACTTTGTACCAGAAAAATTTAAACTCGAGACTTATGAGTTATGATTAAAAATAAAAGAGTACTTATTACTCCATCATAACTCTGGTTGGTAAAGTAATCAAAGAATTGCATTCTAAGAGGCATCATGGTGATTGGTGAATAATACTAGACTCCTACTCCACTGGCTGCTGCCTATTTGAATGACGTTTAGGCAGGGACACTACTAAGTAAACACAAGTCAAAACCAACGAGCGTCCTCAATTTTTTTTTAGGAAAAATTATCTAAATACACAACTTATTTTACTATAATTTTGAAATAAAATTACCGTTTGAAAAAATTGCAAAATCTTTACTTTACGTGATGTATCAATCGAATACATCACTTTACGCGATATATCGGTCGGATACATCAGTTTACGTGATGTATCGAGATGTAAGCGATGTATCGAGACGTTACTTTATGCGATGTATTAGTCGGATACATCACTTTATGCGATTATCGAGACATACGTGATGTATTGGGACATTGAGTGATGTATCCGAAACCGAGACACAATGTATCAGGACGTTGAGGGATGTATATCTGAAATCGGGACATGATGTATAGGGACGTTTTGGGATGTATCTAGATTCCACAAAATTTAAGGGATTGTTGTACTTTGAAAAAGAATAGGGATATGATGTAATTAACTCTTAACACTATGGAATTTGTATAAAATATACTTTTTAAAAAAAAATAAAGGGAAAAATGACAAATATACCCCTGAACTATTGTAAATGGTATGGAGATACCCTCCGTCATACTTTTGGGACATTGGTACCCCTGCCGTCCAAAAACTAGAGCATACATGCCCTTCGCTCTAACAGAAGACTAAATAGGAACACGTGGCGCAATCTTATCTGTCGATAAATGTCGGATCAGTGGATAAGATTATGACACGTGTATGTCCGTTAGTATAAAGGGTATATATGCTCTAGTTTTTGGACGGCATGGGCAGTACCAATGTCCCATAAATATGACGGAGGGTATTTGCATATCATTTACGATAGTTCGGGGGTATATTTGTCCTTTTCCCCAAAAATAAAACCGATCCAAAATTGACAGACTCAATAACATCAAAAAATATTATATACAAAGAAAATATCAACGGACGTCCTTTGATATATCATCGGTTTCTAAAGTCTATCGATTGTCTTTTTCTTAAAAAAATCATAGAATAACAAATGAAATCCTATTTCGTTGCATTGGGTTTTACCAAAAAAAATTAAGTAGTAAAAACGTAAAATTAGCTCATGAAAATATGATTTGCCCAATTTATTTAAGTTAACTAGTCTATCTATTAACACAGTTCACTTTGATATTCCACCTGATTCAGCCCATCTAAAATTGGGTTAAAACCTCACCGAATTGATCAATAAGAAATCTTTTTAATTCTTTTTTGTTTAATTTGTTATATATCATAATAAAGAATAAAATTACTAATAATCAAACAAATTATATAGTATTCGGAAAATGGTCAAAATTACTATCAAACTATTTGAAATAGTTCATATATACCCTTTATTTATGTTTGGGATCAAAACTACATTTGCCGTCTATGTTTTGAACCACAAATACCCTTAAAACGTTATATTTGCCATATTTGCTAACATGACAGTCCACCTAGGCAGTTCAACATGAAAAAAATCCTTCCTCTCAATCATGTTGTTCTTCCTTGTTCATCTTTATCACAATTTTTTTTAAAACAAAAATATCAAAAATAGTTCTTTCATTGTTCTTGTTTGAGTTATTGTTCGGACTTTGAAATTCCAATTTCGAAGTGCTTTGAAGATCGTTTGAGATAGTAGTTGTGTGTTGAATGATCGAGTTTATTGTTTGGGTTTTGATGTCATCGAATTTGAGACTGAAAATTAAATTCTCAAGGTTGAAAGATGTTGAAGAACTCTTGAAGTCATTCTTTTTGTGTTGAAACTCAAAAATAGTTACTCATTTGAAAGCTTGTTAGTGAGAAATTTCTAGCTTTTGTTGGGTTTTTAAGTGCAAAAATTTGAAGAGATTTAATTGAATGTTACTAAAAATTGCTTGGATATTGCAATTGAAGCTGGAATTTGACATTTAACCACTGATTTTTTAGTTTGAAGATTGACATTTGAAGATTTGAGTTGAAATCTTAAAAAAATATACGAAAGAGTTCTTAATTAGAAAATCTAAAAATTGTTTTTGTGAATCTGTGACCCCAAAACCCAAACAATGAACCAAAGTCCGAACAACAACTCAAACAAGAACAATGGAATAATTAAATTTGATTTTCTTATTGCGATAAGGATGAACAAGGAAGAACAACATTATTGAGAGGTTTTGTCATGTTGGATTGCCTGGCTGGACTGTCATGTCAACACTAATGGCAAAGATAACGTTTTAAGGGTATTTGTGGTCCAAAACATAGACGACAAGGATAGTTTTGATCCCAAACATAATTAAATAATATATATGAGCTATTTTGAATAACTTGAGGGTAATTTTGACCATTTTTCGTATAGTATTTGCAGAATTTGGTAGAAATATTGGGCTTATACCCATTTTGACCGCACATTTATTAACTCCGTTTAATTTGACCCCCCAAAATTTAGTCAATTCACCATTTAATACCCCTATTTTTCGTACTTTAGCTCCAATTTAAAGTCTTGGTGTAAAAAAAAAGATTAATTACATAATATTTAATAATGAAGCCTAATCCTAATTAACTGTTATTATAGTCAGAATCCAAAGTAATCTTGCGCCATAAATTTGGCAGAAGATCACAAGTTGCAAGAGAATATAACAATTACCGAATTAATTACCTAGCTAAAGGTATAGTTGTAGACTAAACTGCTTAAACTAAAGTTAAAATAGCCGATGGATGTATAATTGACTTATATATTTTTATTGGGAAAAATAACAAATATACCCTAAACTATCGTAAATGGTATGCAAATATCCTCCGTCATATTTTTGAAACAATGATGCCCCTGCCGTCCAAAAACTAGAGCACATATACCCTTTATACTAACGGACATCATAATCTTATCCACCGACCCGACATTTATTAAATATTAGATCGACGGATAAGATTGTGCCACGTGTCCTTTTTTAGTCTTCCATTAGAGTGAAGGGCATATATGCTTTAGTTTTTGGATGGCAAGGGCATCAGTGTCTCAAAAATATGACAGAGGATATATGCATACCATTTACGATAGTTCGGATGTATATTTGTCCTTTTTTCTTTTTTATTTGAAGAATTATATATTACATGATTTGCCTAAAAAGAGATTTAGCTACCTACAACAATGTCAAAGCAACAAACTAAATTGTATATAGTGAATGTAATGCAATTAGCTCAAATCATGTCATATATTATTCTTCAAATAAAAAAATATTAGCTCAATTGAAGCCAATAAGGAAAAGATGAATTAAGGACAAAATCAAATAAGATATATAGAGAGGTAGACAATTTGTTAGATAGATGGAGAAGAAATGAAGATGAGAATTCAAGCTTGAACTCTAAGGTAATTTTTGTTTTATTTAATAAAAAATAAGGTAAGGGTCGATGTTAAATTCTATCGCGATCACCATGAGAGGTGAAACCCTGAATAGATGTAAATTAAGGGAGTTGTACCCGATTAATTAGCTTAGAAAGAGCCATATAGGATAAGAAAGATGTGAAAATAAAATTCCAGAAGAATTGATTAGGCATTTAAGATATTTATCTTAATCACATTTAAATATTGTGCAAGTAATTAATTGATTAAAACTCTAATTTGAGACTTTTGAAAACAAGCGTTTTTTTTTTGGGACTAAAACAACCTTGAGTTTAGTTAATTAAAAACTTTGATGTGAACGTTTAAAACATTTTTTTCTAGAATTTTTCCAGAAAATTATTTCATAACTTTTTTTCTTCAAAAAATTGTCCAAAACGCCAATTAAGTAAAAGCTGCAGCAGCCTCTATCAGCAAAGCCTAATCTACTTGTGCTTTCGTTGACAAGAGTGTTCTCACTTTTAATTTGGTTCTTCTTTCAAAAAATAAATTGTGACAGTTTGATTGCGGAATTTATTTTATATTTATTTATTTGACATAAACATAAAATACAAATAAATTTTTACTTTTACACATAACTGATCTTTTATTATCAAAATAGTATGCGGAAGCTAGCGATCGCAAATTTTGATTCACGATAAATAAATAACATAGCAAAATATGTAATCTCCACCGTAACGTCATCTTTGTGTGTTTTAGCAGGTCTATTTCAACATGAATAATGTGTCGTCAATCATATGTCAAAAATAGGCAATATGCATGCATGTGAGAAATAAGTATAGTTGGTAACTTAATAAAAATATAATTAGTAGTTTTTCTATATAATACTAGATAATGTTGCCTGTGCTATGCACGGGCCCAATAATATAAATCATATGTTTTGGGGATAATAACCAAGTTTTTGAAGTGCTTGTTTGCGTGGATAAAGGAATAAGGTTTTTTTATCACAAACATGTACTTTCTTTGACCCTATTTAAGGCATAATAAGACTACCCACATACAACATTTTGTAAATATTTGATGTTGTCAATTATCATGATTTATAGTATTTTTACGATAGATTCACTTCAAAAATCAGTGGAATTTTTTGTATTTTTTTCAAAACATATTTTATGTTGTCAATTATCATGATTTATTGTATTTTTACACAATTTTTAAATATTAAAAAAAAAGACAAATAAATTAAAATGGACCCAATATATGTTATTTTTGTTGTCTCAATTTATGTGACACAAATGAAATTTGGAGAGTCATCCAAATTTTCATATTTTTTTTAAAATGTTTTAAGTTATTAATTATTGTGATTTATAATATTTTTATGTAACTTTGAAATAACGTACATTACTGGTCACTTTGTCCTAATTTATGTGATATAGATAAAATTACAAAATTAACCATTTTAAAATGTCTTTCAGATATTTTAAGTTGTTAATTATTATTATTTATAATACTTTTTTGGTAATTTTAAAATGATATGTGTTATTTTTTCTGTCCCAATATATGTGAGTTTGATAGAATTCTGAGAGTCAACCTATTTTATTATATAGCTTTTAAATATTTTAAATTGGTAATTATTGTAATTTTTAATGTTTTTTTAAGTCATTTGTAAATGATATATGTTGCTTCCTTGATTGGGACTTTTCCATTTGTGACATATATATATATATATATATATATATATATATATATATATATATATATATATATATATATATATTTACTCTCTCTCTCTCTCTCTCTATATATATATATATATAATTATTTTAAAAGGGAGTTTATGCCCAAGTTCTACTATATAATAAATATAATATATAATATTCAAGAAAGTCCCAATCTTGAATATTATATATTATACTTGGGCATAAACTCCCTCCCTTTTAAAAGTCCCACAAGTATAATAAATAATATTCAAGATTGGGAAAAGTCTCAATCTTGAATATTATATATTATACTTGGGCCTAAACTCCCTTTTATAATATAGTAGAATATATATATATAGTACTGATGGTGTAAAAGATTGTTAGTACATATAACTTAAATCAAAATTAATAACATTTGGCAAGAGAAAAAATTTTGGTGGTCAGAATTACCTGATCCCTATTGCTAGTAGGACGTGACAAATACCCGTGGAATTAGTCGGAAAAAAAAAGTTGGCAAGAGAAGATTGTCAAAATTACAACATTTTTTTGGTCAGCTTCATATTACCTTACTCCCCCTATATAAGTATCAATGAATTTACTGAGTTTCCTCATCAACTCACAAAACACTTCTAAGTATAGTTGAAGATATAATAATATGAATATGGCAACAATAACCAAAATGTTGTTTATGTCTTTTGCTTTCCTTTCAAGTGCATTTCTTGCAAGATCTGGAGAAGTTGGTACGTTAAATGTATTTTATTATTAGAAATAGAACCCTCGAGTGTCTTTTTAATTTGCAATATTAACATCCTTTAATCTGCGTTATATCTTTTAGCTGATTTGATAGTACAAATAAAACTTCTTCTACACTAACATATTAGTGAATAAAGTTGTGATCCTTTTGGGGAATTGATGTAGATTATGAGAGTGAGTTTAGTTACGTTGAAAACGCGGAGATTAATGGACCAGCTAACTGGAGCAATATTCATCCAAATTGGATCAAATGCAAAACTGGAAAAATGCAGTCTCCAATTGATTTTCCTAACAATAAGGTTGAAATTGTTTCCAATTTAGGAATACTTCAAAAATTCTACAAACCATCAAATGCCACTCTCTTGAACAGAGGCCATGATATAATGGTACGTACGTTTAAATTTAAAAAATCGACTTTGATCATGATATTATAAATTGAAATTATTTTGTAATAAGTGAATTAAGTATTAATTTATAAATAATGTAGTTGAGATGGGATGATGGAGGATTTTTGAAGATAAATGGCACTCAATATCGACTTAAACAAGTTCATTGGCACACACCTTCTGAACATACCATCGATGGAAAAAGGTATATTCATAAAGGGTGTGTATATATGTATATATATACTGATAGTGTAAATAGTTTTATTAAGAATTATTCGCGTATATCAAATGAAGGTTTGATATGGAGGGTCATTTGGTACATGAAACGAATGATGGAAAGAATATTGCAGTCATTGGAATCCTTTACGAGATTGGATTATTTCCTGATCTCTTCCTAACTATGGTAAACACAAATTTATTTGTTACGCTATCAGTATACTTTAATCGATTGTATATTTTTAAAATTTTGATATTATTATTTATTTGTAATTATCACAGATAGAGAAGGATTTAGAAGCTCTTAGACTTGCAGATCAAAAAGCCATTGGAATTAATTATCCAAATCTAATAAAAATAGATGAAAAAAGATATTACAGGTATATGGGCTCCTTAACAGTACCAGCTTGCACTGAAAATGTTATTTGGACTATTGATGGAAAGGTAAATCAATTAAACCCAACTCATTATTATCAAAATTTAATATAATTATTTACATTTTTCAAAGTAATTTTAATTATGTTATTTTAAAAAAAAAAATATTTTCAGGTTAAAACTGTAACCAGAAAACAAATTCAACTGCTCCGAGATGTTGTTCATGATGTGAGTTTCTAACATAAAATTTTAATTATGTTTCGAAAATCTGCTTGTTTATATGTTGTATCTATTTTTCATTTCGAATTTGACATCATATACTATTTAAATTATCTCAGGGATTCGAATACAATGCCAGACCAATTCAGCCATTAAACGGACGTCCTATCAAATTCAACAAACCTTGGTCATTTGCTTGATTAGGGAGTATTTAATAACCTTCCCATAATTAATCTAGTTCTATCTTTATTAATAAATCGGTAGGGATCATGTCAAACCCTCATCCGTTACCAAGAAGCTTTCATTCAAGAAAATAAATTAAGTTATTATATTGTCTATCGATGATAATAACGGTGTTTAGAACTAGGAATATATATGATTTTATGTTACAAATAATTGTATCATAAGTATCTCATTGTATCAATTGTATCAGTAATAAGTATTACTCGTAATATGTTCTGCACGTTGATTTGTTGGTGCTTCATTGTGAAATTAATTAGCAAAATACATCGTCAACTTTGGAAAACATTAGAATAGTGAAACACGACAACTAACTTGGGACGAAGAAATATTTCCTGATTTAATTAGTAGAACCTTTATTTATTTTTCAGTTCTGTTATTATATTCCTATAATAGACTTTAATTTAACAAAAATGGAATGGATGCAAAAGACCAGAATCATTTAGTCTAGGCTGTAAATTGTAACCAATCAATATATAGCAGTAAAACAAAGAAATTAGTCCTAATTATAAGTATTTGAGACTTAACGTCATTTATGTTACCAGATTTAGTTTATTGGATGGGAATAACGTAAGCCATAACGTAACATGCAAAGATCCAGAATAAGCAAAAGAGAAATTGACAAATTGAAGGAGAGATTTCGTAAGAACTTTAATTAATCCATTATTACATTGGAAATTTGACACGAAAAAAAAAATCATATTTACTTGGTGAGTAGTCATGTAAGTGTACACACGTAAAATATACTTCTTCTGTTCTAATTTATGTGACAATTTTTTCATTACGAAAATTCAAATAAGTATATCTTTGACCATAATTTCCAAATATGTTTTAAATGTCTTGAATTATCAATTATTGTGACTTGCAGTAATTTTTATGTAGTTTTCAAATATATAAGTGTTATTTTAAAAAAAAATTAAAGATCATGCCTTAATCCACGATTAATACTAAATTGTTTGACTCACGAAATTCAAACGGTGTCACATAAATTGAGACAGAGAAAGTAATGATTTTTTGGAGAAAATGACTTCAAAACTAGTGATTGTGTGCAAAATATATACAAATATAAAAAGTATACGATCTCTCTCTATATATATATTCGATACTGTTTTACATCGTAAAGTCATCTTGATGTGTTTTAGCAATGTTTATTTCAACATGAATATATAACCATCGACCATAATGTACCATCACTCATGTCAAAAATGGGAAATATACATTCATGTGAGAAATAAAAGGAGAATTTATTATCATCAATTTAATAGAATTTCGAATTTTCAATCAGCAATTAAACTCAAGAGAAAATCAGTCAAAATTACAACTTAATTTTGGTTAGCTTCATATAACGTTACCCCCCTTATATAAGTCTCTATAAATTTACTGAGTTTCCTCATTAACTCACAAAATATTTCAACGGTTGAAGATATAATATGAATATGAATATGAATATGGCAACAACAATCAAAATCTTCTTCTTTTCTTTTCTTTTCCTTTCAAGTGCATTTCTTCCAAGATCTCAAGAAGTTGGTACGTTAAATGTATTAATTAGAATTTTTTTAGCTCGTGTTCATATAAGATGATTTAATAGTGTTATTTCTTTTCTTTTTTTGTACCGTCAGTGTACATAGTTGTAAGTTTCTTAATTATGTCTGAGTAAATGTAGATGATATGAGTGATGAGTTTAGTTATGACAAAAACGCGAAGAACGGACCAGCTAATTGGGGGAAAATCTCGAGTAACTGCAATGGAAATTTACAGTCTCCAATTGACCTTGATAACAAAATGGTTGAAGTTGTATCAAATTTAGGAATTCTTCAAAAATACTACAAGCCATCCAATGCCACTCTCGTGAATAGAGGACATGATATCATGGTACGTAAGAAAATTGTATCATTATAGTATATAGTAATATATATTGTGGATAATATATCATCACTCATATTGAAATAAAAATTTTAAGTTGTGATTATAATATATATTTATTTATAAATGCAGTTGAGATGGGATGGTGATTCAGGATACTTGAAGATTGATGAAACTCAATATCAACTCCAACAAATTCATTGGCACACACCTTCCGAACATAGTATCGATGGGAAAAGGTATATGGTATATATTTATTGCAATCAGAGATAGAGTCATGATTTAAAGTTTATGAGATTCGTGATTCTACTCATTTTTAAGTTATTAGGTGCTAAATCTATTCAATTTGTTATACTTGATTCATAGTATGAAGGTTAAATTAACTAATGTTCAGGTGTGATATTAGACATAGATTCTTCAATTTTTGAAATAAAACTGACATATTTAGAAACTACACAAAATTACAAAAAGTAATACAAATCATACGAATAGTTAACAATTTTAAATATTTGAAAAAATTATAATCAAGGAAAATATATCATTTGACTATCCAAATATTGCAACGGAAAAAATAATTTGTATATGTTGAATAAATTTATTAAATAAATATAAAATTTGAACTAAAATTCCTAAATTTGTCTAAATCCATAACTTGTACTTTAGTTTCACCCCTGTGACGGCGTAAATAATGTTAATTTGCGAGGCCTCTTAAAGTTAATTAAATCATAAAAAGGAAGTTACTTTCTAATCTATATATGAACCAATTAAACGTAGCATAAAAGGAAACAACTAATTCAAAAAAATTGAGTTATTGAAAGAAAATGAAATTGTTAGAAATATTAAAAATAAATGAACGTACACAAAGAGAAAAATTATCATTATTTACACACTCATCTACATAATCTCAACCAAGTATTTTTTTTTTTTTTTTGAATAAATATAATTCAGGTATGATATGGAGGCTCATTTGGTACATATGAGCAGTGATGGGAAAATTGCTGTCATTGGAATCCTCTATGAAATTGGATTATTGCCTAATGATCTCCTAACCATAGTAAATACAATTTTATTTTTTTACGCTATCTGTATAATTTAATCGATCGATCTAATTATTTTTTCAGCTTCTTGATATTGTTTGCTTATGTAATTACAGCTAGAGGGTGATTTAGTAGCTCTTGCTGATAAAAGAAGTGCAGAAAAAGCCATGGGAATACATGATCCAAATATAATAAAATTGGATGACAATATATATTACAGATATATTGGCTCCCTAACTACTCCACCTTGCACTGAAGGTGTTGTTTGGACTATTGATGGAAAGGTAATTAAATTTGCCTAAATTCATTATTATGATGAAAATTAAGAGTAATTAAGTATTCCCATTTAGTATTAAATTTAATTATGCGATTTTTTTTCTCTTTTTCAATTTCATAGGTTAACAGTGTAACGGCAAGTCAAATAAAACTGCTCCAAGATGCTGCTGTTAACGTGAGTTGCTACCCCAAAATTATTTATTTGTTTTTTTCTTTAAAAAAACTTTTGTTTATATATTTTTTCTAGCGTAATGCATGCCTAAATTATTTTTTCCGATACTAATTTTCAATTTACCTTCAAAATGCTATTATTTTTATCACATACATCATTCAATTGATGTCCAAGCGCCTATTAAAATAATTTTCTTTTTACTATATATTAAAATTTGTGCGACAAGAAAAATTAAAGGTGGTTCTTCAATTTTTAAAAAATTGTAGAATCTACTTATATTTAACTCCTTTCAATTCAAAATAAGTAAACTTTTAGCATATATTTTTCCTTCTTAAAAAGAAAAATTTACTTATTTTAGACGAAAGGAATTATATAACCTACTTCTTGATTTTTCTTCTCATGTTTATCTCAGGGATTTGAATCCAATGCCAGACCAATTCAGCCATTAAACGAACGTTCTATCAAATTTAACAAACCTTAGTAATTTCATTGATTGGCTAGGTTAACTTTAAACTAGACGATGGGTCGCTACGATCACGTATTAATAGCCTTGATTTTGTGTTGCAACTGTTCCTACATACGATCGACGAGGAAAATAATACAGCATTACAACGTACCTAATTTATACTGTATGAGTTCTCTATTTAGCAATAAGAATTAAGAAGTAATATAGGATATTTCTTTATAAATTCTTGAAGGATTTTCTACACCAATATATGTCTTCTTCTACTATTTTTTCTTCCTTTACCCCCAAAAAGTGTCCTGACAAAAAAAAATAAAAAATAAAAATAAAAGCGGACCATGCTATTTTGTGTAACTTATTCACATTTCAGAATCATAGACGCACATAATTGTAATTTGTAAAAATAATATATCTTTTAACTCTCTAGAGTAATTGTAAAGGTCTAATTATTTATAGTCTATATTGGTAGCTAAGAGATCACCTAGCATAGATCAAAATTGTAATTCTTAATGTATGTTTTAATTTTGATGGACGGAATTGTCTGATACTCCCTCTGTCCAACAATACTTGTTCATTATTGACTTGACACACCCTTTAAGAAATTATAAATAGAATGGTGATTTTACTATATCACCCTTTGAATATAATAGGAAAAGTATTAGGAATTAAATATAAAATTATCCATTGATATCATAAAGTGGACAAATATTGTTGGACATCCCAAAATAGTATAGTGAACAACTATTTTGAGACGGAGGAAGTACAATATTTTTGGTGTGCGGTGGAAAGTATCTTATGAAATTAATTTAGATAAATGCAACCTGACCCGAATATCACAACTATATCAAAAAAGATTGGCATGCATGTGACATGAGAAATGAAAATAGAATTTTAGTTTCAATAAAGAAACTATCGTGGTAGTCTTTAATTATTCGATGCATGGAATCTCAACCAGAAGGTCATGGTTTTAATTTGTAGAAATAGTCTTTTGTAAAAATGTAAAATAAGATTGCATATAATAAACACTTATAATTCAATTTTATTCTGAATCCAACATATAACGAAAATTTTAATGCACCAAACTGTCCTTTTAATCTCAACCAACACATACTCCAGAGAATTAAGAAATCCAAAAAGGAGTCCTCGGACTGTCTTTTTATTATACAGCATATACAATTAATTAATATCCAGAAAGTACATAGTAGGAGGCTTCAATTATCCACCTGAATAAAATTTTAGAAAATTCTCATGACTACAAGTTTAGTCAAAAGCAACTTCTTTTTGGTCAGCTTGACATTACCTTCTGATAAATGGAACTCAGTATCAAATTAAACAATGTCATTGGCATACACCTTCTGAACACACAATCAATGGAAAAATGTATATATTCTATGGCATACATATATACTGTTAGTATTAACACCCCCCACAAGGGCGGAGCCAGTAACCTTCCTTGTCAAAAAATTACACTATTTATATAACATCATTTGAATCCTTTTAGTTTCTTCGTATATATATCTCTTTATATTCTGAACCCTCTTGTGAAATTTTTCAGCTGGCCGACTAAATTTTATTTTACATGACACTACTCTTTTCTTTTAATCTGTTTCAAAAACAAAATAATGACATTTTTTTATTTAAAAAATTCATTAATTTTGAATTTCCCATTGTACGTACTTTTAATGATATCTTGTCCTTCTAGCCTTAAAAATATCATTAAATATTTCAAACGGCGATAAATTCTAAAGATATTTCTGATATGTGCTAAAAGATTTTCTTTATTTTTCTCCCCTTTAACTCTATTTTCCATGTTAAACATCGTTGTATTATATAAATTGATAAGTGACAATAATAGATTTTATTATAGCTGAGCCAATCTATTTTTTTCTTTATTTTTTGCATAATTTTTTTATGCATTTATATCAACAAATTAAATGCAGGTTTAATTTGGAGGCACATTTGGTACATGAAAGCAATGATGGAAAGACTGCTGTTATTGGAATCATCTACAAGATTGGACGGCTCCGACTTAAATTATATTCACTGACAGTATTAAAATAAAATTAATTTTTATATTATCAGTGTAATTTAATATCGCAGATAGAGAAGGATTTAAAAGCACTTGCTAATACAAAAGGTGTGGAGAGAGCCATTGGAAGAATTAATCCAAAGCAAATAAAAATAGATGGCAAAAAATATTATAGGTATATTGGCTCCCTAACAGTACCACCTTGCACTGAAGGTGTTATCTGGACTATGGATAGAAAGGTAATTAATAAAAAAAAAATCCCACTCAATATTATGAAAATTAAATTTAAGAATTTCACATTTTGAAAGTAATTTTAATTAAGTGATTTTTTTTTAATTTCCCAGGTGAAAACTGTGACCAAAAGACAAATGAAACTTATCAGAGATGCTGTTCATGATGTGAGTTGCTACCCCAAATTAAAATTTTAGTAATTAGTAATAATTTTCTTACCTAATTATATTTCATTTACTTATAGTGTATGTTTCTTTGTATATTTGGATTCAAAAACGAGTATTTAATAATGAATTTGTGAGATTCGAAAAGGATGGCTCTTCAATTAAAACACGGCTAGAAAATAAGAAATTGGCGATGATTTTTTTTTTTTAGCTCAACAACAAAAATTATGTGCTAAATCTTATTTAGCTATGACTTTTGAAGCTATTTAGTGACGAATTAACTTGAATTACCGATAAATTTGGTAGTTTGATAGTAACACTGTTTTCTTGATTTTTTTTTTGTTAATGACAGGAATCTGAAAGCAATGCTAGACCAGCTCAGCCACTAAATAAACGTCCTATCAGATTATACAAACCAGAACAAATAGAAATGAATTGATTCTTTATATTTGTTTTGTTATTGCATGTGTACTATATATATTATACTCTACTTAGTACAGGATGTTAATTAATAATCATATTCAGAACTAGGATTAGTTATTACGCCATTTAACTGGAAAAAAACAAGATACATAATATATCATTCTTATATAGAAATGTATACGCAAGGTGTTTATACACAAATAAAAGCTAAATTGGGCAACAAACTCAAAATATGAGCTATGTGGCGTAAATATCTCTATAACACAAAATTCAAATTACAAATTAAGTAGTGCGAAGTGCAATTGCTTAAAATTTATACTAGCACGTCTGCTATGCATGTACGTATACACGTCCATTTTCACACTTGCCAGCAGCATTCATCTACTGAATCAATGGTATTGTTGCAGCACATATGGAGGTTCAACTCCCCTGCAAGATTAATTGTTCGTCTCATCGGAGGGTAGTGGTGGCCTAGAAAAGAAAAAAATACATGTTGCATTCAACGACATGGAAATGAATGTAGAATCAATCCTCTCTTTTCACAGGTAAACTAACGTTTCTCTAAGTTGAGGATTATAACATATGTCGATCAAAGATACAAAATTCTACTGTAAACAGCTCTGACTACTTCTGATCTATTTGGTACTGCTTTGATCACAGCAACAATAACGTCACCAATATGAGCATATTGACGATTGACATTCTAAATGAATCTCCCAGCCACCTCTTTCACCAAATAGACAAATTTAACCAAGTAAAAACAGAAAGCCACAAGTTTTAGAATAACAAAGCATATTCGTTTCTTCACGAGTAGACTAAGGTCATTTTATGTAGAAACCTTCACTATTTGGCATTGTCTCTTTCTTTGATTTATGCTTACATCTAGTCAGACCAAAATAATCCAACAAGAGCAAAGAAAATTGAGATCAACATTAGACTACTATTTGTTGCATCAATCATTTGAAGAGGAAGATACGACAATACAATGAAGATTTGACGATATGGAAGATCTTACTTACCTAAGAAGCTTTGAGAACAACATTGTTGATGTCAATTACTAAAGTCCTGTCACACAGAAAGACATCCTTCATGTTAACCTTACCTCCTAAGTAGAAAAACTATGTGGAACAGGAACTTAATAATTTGAGCACATTAACAGATTAGAGGAGCTTACTACAGTATTAACGTTGCAACAATTTCAGCAAATCGATTTCAAACAAGAGATTTGGTAATAGAAAGATGATACACACAAGATTAAATGACATGCCGCAAAAAAAAAACTTCATTGGTGAGCACCAACCTATAAATTTGAGAAAGAACTTGCAAGTTGTGATTCAATCCCATTCACCCAAGAGGAAATGAGATGATTAGCAATTGCAAAGGGCCCCGGGATAAACATAGGAGCAAGTTCCCCACTTTCCACATTGAAATCGGAAGACAAACTCTGTCCTCTTTCTACACCCTTGCACATTTGGTCCACTTTACCAGCAGCAGTCCTCTGTGCCTTCTTGTATTCCGCAATTGTGAGTGCCTTTTTCACATCTTCTCTGCTGTGCCATTTCGCATCTAGATCACAAGTTTATTCACCGTCACAGAAAGAAAGAAAATGCCCATAATCAAAATATAAAGGTGGAAGTCAAGCATTATAAGTCAAAGGGAGTCGATCAAAATTAAAGATCTTCAAGTTACCTTCTAATTCCTCCTTATCCACATTAATATCCAGTGATTTTGCATACGCAAAGAATCCCACCATAAGTTGGCATGGCATGCTGCTAGGTCCAACTGTAGAGGAATCATACAGTAAAATGATAATCACATGAGCTAAAAGAAAACTGGCATGCAAGAAATACAGATAAAATGTTCAGTAACAACTGCCAATGAGGAAAAGAAAACCTCTAGAGACCATTTCATGAAGCAACTGATTGGTGCACAATTAGATCAACAATGCTCAAAAGAAAAATGGAAAGCTGACAAGTGATATGCATCACACCAATATGATGTTTTTTTAAAAGATTGGTGGTAACAATTAGGAGCTACTCTGGTATTCATTCCCAGCATTGATATTAAAAGGCATTGCTTTGTTGCTACGATGCGAAGCAATGGTTATTGCTTCATGGGTGAAGTCACGCGCTTCAAAGAATGATTCATAAAGTTATCAAAATGAAAATCAGGATCAGTTCTTTGAATCTCAATAATGGCATTTTCTTATAATGGATGTGATCATAAATTCTGTGATTCACTTGTTCTTTGAATCTCGATTTGAGGAGTTGGATTAATAAAGGCATTTTCTTATATTGGATGTTGAATAATCATTAGTACTGAGTTCATGTATGTTTAGTAATTTAAATTTTCTTCATAAATTGTGTGATTCACTTCTCTCTTTCCGCTTCAAGTTCCACCCACCTTACCTTGTCACTTTTTGGCACTTTTCCTTGGAAAAAACACTAATTACATAATTACCTTACATCATTAAGAAAAAGCTAGGTGTATAAAATAACTAAAAGAACAGAAGGGAACAAATACCATAAATCTGTTTCCAAGAACATTACCAGGCCATGGCTGAGAACTATGGTAAACAACTTGTCCAACTTCAATACCGGTCTCCTCCCATGTTTCTCTTCTCACAGCCTCCTCCAAACTTTCTCCTGGCTACTAATAAATTTAGATACTAATTAACATGTTTCATAAATAAATTGTGAATGACAGGATCAAAAACCAATGCTGGCTAATTGTACACCTATTGAAACAGAAAAGGGAGACAGCAAACCAACCAAAAAACAAAAAGGAGCTGAAGTACTATGCAGAAAATTGAAATACTCCCTCCGTTCCATATTATGTGACACTCTTTCCATTTCTTGTTTCAAAAGATTGAAAAAAAAAAAATCATTTTTTTATGATAAGACAGTCATTTTGTAGACCACAAGATGCTAAGGTATTTTGGGCTATGTTAAAATATTTAGCTTGTGTCAAAACTCAAAAACCTTTTTTTCCTACTCCATACACTGAGGAAGTAATAAAAATTGACCACTGGCTAATAGAAAATAAGTCAAATAACTAATACACTGATGCAGGAATGAGGTTCTAGTGACTAAATTTCTTTTTCACCATGGACAACATCCATAGTGATCAAGACATATGACTGCTATTTTTTAACTAAATTTGGCAACAAGTTATGCAGCAGCTCGAAAATGCATTGCTCAAAATCAAAAGCACGCCACATACCTCCATGAAACCAGCTAGACAACTCCACATGCGAGGCACAAATCTTGACTGCCTACTTAATAGCGCACGGTCATTCTCTTTGTCAATAACTAACATAATCACAACCTGTTGCCAGGACAAGACATGCCAAAGAAAGTTAGGATTCTCATGTAGCATTTCAGTATACAAGTCCCATAACCTCTTCCACGAAACAAAGAAAAACAAGTAAACCAAAAAAGTGTACAACCACAAGCAGAATATTAATCAGAGAGAACAAAATTGATCTGATTGACATACTGGATCAACTCGAGGATAGATTTTCTTCTTGCATAACTCATTAGAGCACTGTTTCCGTCTCCCAGCATCAATTAAAATGTTCTTACCACCACAAAATCCACAAAAACGTGATACTGTATGCCATTCTAGTAATGATCTGGCCTGATAAAATTCCAAAGACAAAAAGTAAAACATTCAGTTAATTGTGGTCGCCATTTTTAGCATTAGAAGGTACTTATAACAAATAACTAAAACAGAATGCTACCGAATGATTGGATATGTGCAGTTCAACATTGACAATAATGTGGCAAAAACCCAAATTCATTTTCTTAGAATTAGAAACAAACTTGATGCTAGATGGAATTATCAGGACTCTTAGACACATCCACACTTTCTGAGACAACCCTTAAAACACGCTTAATATAATTGAGGTTAAGAATCTTAAGATAATAAAGTTTGAAATGCACATTTACAACGTGATGTTAACTGCATAACCAGGTTGCAATTTCATAACAAGAGATCCTCTGTTAAGCAGTTCTAGATAAAGATTATGTAAGATCACTTAAGTAGTATTCTAAACATACAACATTTTCTTGCCTACAAGAATCTACATAACTAAAGATAGAACTTGAAAAAGGATATTCCGTCTCATTTGTTTGTCTTACTTTCCTCTTTAGTCTGTTTAAAAAAGAACGTATCTTTCCTTTTTTTGCAACTCTGTAATCTAACTTTCCACGAGATTAAAGATCATTTTGATACACACTACATATCTTAGTTTAAGACCACAAGATTAAAAAGTTTATTTATTTTCTTAAACTCCATGCCAAGTCAAAACCACACAAACAAATCAAAACGAAAGGAGTACATGGGTTCAAAATACCAGCTGGTAGTGGATAGTTTATGAAAATGATTCACTACATTAATATGCCAAGTTAATTCATATAGCTGGTGATCATAATGCAGACAACTAGAGCAGCAATCCAATTCGACGAGCAATGTAATTGTATCAATGTTATACAAGAATTGTAGTTTTTGAAATTGAAAAGGCAGAGGTGAAATACACATACATGACCAGCAATAGCAAGTTGTCCCATGGATGAAGCATTTTCCCAATCAGTGGCAACCATCAAAGTCCTAAGCTCAACAAAGCAAAACTGATTACCCCCCAATTCTTTAACCAATCCATTACCAGCCTCTGTCACATCAATACCCCAGTACACAACATAAACCCCATCACCCTCAGAATCAGAACCCAGATAAACCAAAGTATCTTCACTCAAATTAACCTCAGAATTCTCCAAAAAAGCCTTACAATCCCCAAAACTCAACCAACCCAGATGCCAATTCGGCTCATTCGAATCCCTAACTGAACCAGCCAATGGCCTTCCCTTTCTGAAAGGCAAGATCTTGAAATTAGGGGAATGGGGTTCATGGGTATTTCCTAAAAGAAGGTTTTTAAGGGTCTTGAGAGCAGAGGGTGGTGAAAATGGATCAGTTGGTTTAGGGGTTCTTAGCTTTATGGGGTTGCCTGCAAAGGCGTGAGACTTGAAGAAATTGGTAGACATGGTGGAGAATTGTGGGGTTCTGAGAATTGGGAATTTGGAGAGGGAGACGAGATGAGTAGCAGCTGAATTTGTGAAGGAAAGAAGAAAGATCATTGCTTGAGTTCAGCTACCATTGCTGTTTTTTTTTCTGAAAATGGAAGATTTGGTGAGTCGATGAGGATGGTCTATGAAACGATGACATCTGGACTTGTGTGTTCTATGGTCACGTTGCATTATAGTTGGCCACAATTTCATTTGTACGCCTTGGAGTGTACACTATTTGCCTGATTTTTTTTTTTCTTGGTGCCCAAAAATATTATTCTAAAAATATTTATATAAATTTGATATAAATTGCGAGAATAGGTAGGGGTAGGGGTGATGGGTGTTGTGGTGGGCGAAATAAGAGTAGTAGTACTCAGCATGGACAATCTCTAACACCCATATTTTATAGCCAATCTATTTTAACATACTCAATTTCAACTCAACTTATTCATTTAATTACAATCTTACAACATATAAAGATAAAGGTCTCACGAGATATATCAACTCTATTGAGTGCAGGTCAATATTGATTCCTTATATCACCAAATATGGAAGCTCAACAATATAGTGATTCTCTTGCTCTAGTGTTAAAAAAAAATTCTGTTTGAATAAAGATATGTCTTGTAACCATAAGTCATAATCGACCATGAAAAACTCAATTAGCCCATTTGACCTCTCACAACTATTTTCTATGGTGATCTTACTGGACACATACCAAGTGATTGATCCCTAATTACTTGGAGGGTGGAAATCAAACCTTCTACTTTAGGTAGGGAACCTTTGAATCTATGCAAGATACTTGATAATTAACCTGCCTTCATTCAGTGTCTACAATGTACTTAATAATTCCTTCAATATGCCTTGCCCAAAAAATTGTTAGCCCTCTCAGTAAATACATTAAAATTGTATCTTGTAGAAAAGTTATAATTTATTTAATTACCCAGCTAAAATGACTTGCATTTTTTTTCTTTATGATGATTATATAATATAGTTCATCAAACAAAAAATTAACTTTGTTTTAATAAATATTTTGACAAGAGTACTTATAGATCAATTTAGACTACATCTTTAGTTAAAAGTAGCTCAACTTTTAGATTGATCGAATTGGACGAACCAAAACGGATCAAGTTAATAATTATTAACTTGCCAAACTTGGACAGTCAATTTGAGTGGATTATATTAGGATAGAAGATTAGTAGGTAGTGTAGTATTGGGCTTGCTTAGGATAATTGGTGTTTGCCATTGTACTAGTTATAGTATTGTAACTCTTGTTTTTGGTATGATATATCATTGTTTAGTATTGTTTTCAATAATCTATCCTAATACTCTCTTTGTTCCCAATTACTTGTCTACTTTACAATTGACATACCTATTAAAAAAACAATAATTGACATAGTGAGTTTACCATTTTACTCCTATTAATTATGAAGTGGATGAATTAAAAACTTAAGATTTTTAAAAAGTTCTAAGTAATTAATTGAGGGTATAATAGGTAAATTTTTTTATCTTTTCTTGATTTGTCAAAATGGACAAGTAATTAGGGACAACTAAAAAAGGAAAAGTGGACAAGTAATTAGAGGGAGTATGTTGTTTATTATATTTCGATTAGCAGTACATTAATTCTGGCAGACTTTGCATTGTTTCCTTGCTACTTAGCTTGCTATATTTTTTTCACCGTCTCATTCTTCTTTGTACCTGGATTTGTTACACTTGAGTCTAAGGTCTTTTGAAAACAACATCTCTTTCACGAGATAGTGGTAAGGTTGCATAAGTTCTATCCTTTTCGGATTTCAGTGTATGTTGTTGTGGTTGATTTACTTATTATCTCCATCACAATACATTGTATAGTGTCTGATTCAACAATAATGTGTTGACATGTAAATCAAGTATAGGACGGTATTATTGTAACTTCAATTATATGCATTGCCATCCCTTTCTTGCCGACCAAAAACTTTGGAACAAATAAGGAACCAGCACAGCTGAGTAAATTCAAATATTCCACTTGCTGATGGCTACTCTTGTTGAATTTCATCTCCTTTTTAGTCTAAAATGATGGAGAAATATGAATTATGATAGCTTGAGTCTGACATTTTATGTACCCAATTCCTGTTAGAGGGTCTGCTTTTATAAGGATAAATTCAACATCCTTTTCACCCACCCAATTCATATATAGTAGTACTATCATCATTTAACCTTCAACCAGTAGTTAGTATGGGATTGGACTTAGTTATGATTATAAGTGACCTGTTTTTCTAAATAATATAACTATATGATATAGAATATAGTAGTAATTATTACACGTTTTCATAAGTTAAAATTTTATTATATATATATGAAGAGAGAGACAGAGCTATTACGTACCACCAAGGGTTATGATGGAGTAGTAAATAGTCGTACATCTTTTAATCAGAAATCCCAAATTCAAGTCATAGGTATGAAGTCGTGTTCGGCGTTCTATTCCTTACATAGGACCACTTGGAAATTTTAACAAGGCACTTTCTTTCTTATCAGCCTCTTTGTCATTGCCTTTTAATTTTATCTACAAATTCACTTTTATCACTTCTAGTTTTGCTTCTCAAATTTTACTGTTACTGTTGACATATACAACCTCCCATCCTATATACTTGTCGCATATTGCTATGTAAAAGTTAATTTGATTAATTTTCAGAGATAAATTAAATTAAAATAATTTAAAGTATAGATGTTTGTAAAAATATATGAAAAATGCTTTATAAATTGTAATCTTTTTTATAATAATATGATGAAAAAATACGTTAGTTAACAATTATGATATTGCGAAATGTGACAAGTAAAAGATATAAGGAGAAGTACTCTTTCTGGTACCAACTCGGTGAGAAATAATCTTGCCGACGCTAGTGCATATTATTGTGATTTCACAAGTATTAGGGTAGTATTTGATTTGAATTTTAAGTACTAGTAATTAATTGAAATTCAATAATTAAAAGTATATCAAGATGTCCACACATATTAAAGCTAGTCACTAAACCTCTAGCTGGTAGTAGGAAAAAAATAGAAAAATGAAATGATTTGAATAGTCATTATCCAAATAAAGTAAAAGCGACGCAAACCGGAAAATGTAGAAAAAAAGATTACCATAATTGGGAGCCAACAAATGGCCAGAAAAGTGTAAACATAAGTACTCAGTACCAGAAAACTATGTGTTCCCATCCATATTAAAAGCATATAATTAACTCATTCATTAATTAATGCAATTACCGACTTTCCTTTTTTTTCACCTCGCGTTTTGTTTATAATATCCGTAATAGAGTCTGATTAAGCTGAACCTAACCATCGCAGAACCCATTTCTACGAGGGCACTTTTCATAGGACTTTTTTCATAACCAACACTCAAACCTGATAGAGACCTTTAATTAAAGGTGCCAACCCATCTAAGCTCATATTGGTGAGGAAAGAATAGTTACGCAATGGAAAACTCTTCTATCCATTTTGTTGTCATGAAGAGGACTGGAAACAAACACTGAATCTAGATGCAGTGACCACTTAGGTTTGACTTATTTTGTCATAAAAGAAAATTGATTTTATGGGTTGATTGATTAGTATACCTCCGATATTGATAAGGCCAAGGACTGTGGTCGTCTGTCTCCGATTTGCCGCCCAATAAAAGATCTTGGAGATTGATTAGCAAGCTGAGTTGATTTGATTTAATGAGACAATCTGAACAATCACTAGATTTCGAATACCAAATAATTATGTTTATTCTGATAATTTGTCAAAATCTATTTTGACGTGTTGATAGTAATTATTTTTTAACTGATTTGACAGCCTTGGAGAAAAAATCCATACTACAAGTCATGTATAGCTAGATGTTGAACTTTATAGTTTTTTTAACACCGTGATATAATTGAACATGGGTTTAGGGTGAAATTAATTAATAGTACAGGCAGTATGAATCAAAAATGCAAGTATCCATTTTTATCTAATTTATTTTTTAATAGGTTCATATTCAATCTTATCCGTCCATTAAAAACAATCTATATATACCCAGCCATGCTTATAGCCATAGGGCATGGAGGTGATATATAAGAAATGCCTTTACTTTTACATGCGAAATTAATTACCACTAGTGAAAAAAGTCTCCGTCTCTGAAAACCATGCACTTTTTTTTCTTACCTCTCTATCTTTTCCTCCTGTATTTTTTTTTTGGTTTAATCATTTCGTATTTGTAATTTACTGATCTGACTAATCTGAATTTATATTTAGTCATCAAGTAAGTCTAGTATTAAAAGTGTGGTAAATAAAGCATTTTTTATTTTGAGGTTCTCCAATCAAAATCTTTGATTAAAGATAAAAAAAAAAAAATTGTAACAAAATTAATTAAGATATTTATTAAAATGTACGGAGTAATTTTCTGACGAAGAAAGCTAAAATTATGATACGTTTCCAAAGTTCCACGTTGTGACTTCTATTTAATTCGACTTACAGTACCCCCCCACGTCCCACACAGAGTAATACGAAATATGTACGGATACTTTACTACTTGTGAGGCTCATTATTGACAAGTAGTACGTATTATTATTATTACTAGTAATAATTTCTGATTACATTAATGCAAATGACAAGTGTCCACATGAGATAATTACACTACTCGTTCTCGTTCACAAATTAGGCATTTAAATACTTTACTCCTGTTGTTATTCAATTCATTGGAGGATCCAAAGATCAATAACCATAGTCTATACAACGTTATAACGTTATAATTTCAAGTAGGTGGGATGTAGGCAGGTAGATCTTAGAGCTAATGGTGAGACGGGGTTTTTGGGAGCGCAGTAACTTTTCATAAATTTAGTATTTTTTTTTAGAAACATATTTATATATCTTTGATGTGAGTTTGATTCATCTTAAGCACACATAATAATAAATTTAAAATTCAGAATCTAGCGCAAGAGGGATGGACTTGTGCATTAACAATCTCACTCAAACAAAATTGAGTGAGTATTGTTTCTAGTTCCTTTTTTCTTGATGGTTGTTAATTAGTAAAAGTTTGATAGTATCTGGTTAAAATTGATAAGGTAAAGTTTAACCCTCTTTACTTATACTTATTTCTATTGAAGAATTTTATTTTAATAAAATATTGTGACACAATGCTTAGTGGTATAAATTCGCAAAAAAAGTAAAATTTTGACGGCTACTTTAAGTGTGTTTTAGTTGTGCTTGGCTAGGTTTTGCCATTCTGTTACGCAATACAGATTGTGGATGCACGTGGCAATTTAATAAACAGTAATTCTTTATTGCTACTTGTCCAAGAGGCATGGAAGTTATTACTAATTTAATTTATTTTTAAAATTATAATCGCGTAAAGATAACATACATGTGTAGATGTTTCTTTAAATTGTAAGCTTCATATAAGTTAAAATTTTTACTACTATAAAAGGTAGTGTAACTTGTTCCATTATTTATACTAGCAAGTAGTCAAGATACCCACCATTCCCACATAGAAAGAGAAAAAAAAAAAAAAATAGGAGATATGGAGAAGGAAATAAAACAGTCAAAATTCAAGAGGATTTGTGTGTTTTGTGGGAGTAGTGCTGGAAAAAAAAGTATCTATAAGGAAGCTGCAATAGAGCTTGGAAGAGAAATAGTAAGAAAAATAGTACTACTGAATTTCCTTAACTCTCTAATTGTCTTTCATCTCTTTAAGATATTGATGCGATGATGTATGATAGCTTATGCGCATACTTTATTATTATGTGTTGACTATATAAATCATCACTGTGTAAGCCAATTGTCAAAATGTTATGTTATTTTATTATATTTGTTTGTATAAAACAAAGGTATCAAGAAAAATAGACCTGGTTTATGGAGGAGGCAGCATTGGTTTGATGGGTTTGGTCTCTCAAGAAGTTCATAATGGTGGTCGCCATGTCCTTGGGTCAGTTCTTTCTTCTTCAAATATAATTTTTATTTTATTTTTTGAATAACTTAACTTTAAAATATTGGCAACTTGCTTTTAAAAGTAAGCGTCGCTTTAACAAACAAAAAAAGTTGTCCCAAAATAAGTGTTGCTTTAGAAATTTAAGACAAAACATAGTACTCACTCATCCCAAAATAAGTGTCCCAGGAAAACTTACTCCCTATGTCCCTAATTACTTGTCAACTTTTCCTTTTTTAGTTGTCCCTAATTATTTGTCCAATTTGACAAATCAAAGAAGGACAAAATATTTTTACCTATTATACCCTCAATTAATTACTTTGAAAAAGGTAGAACTTTTTGAAAATTTTAAGTTTTTAATTCATTCACTCCATAATTAATAGGGGTAAAATGGTAAACTCACTATGTCAATAATTATTTTCTTAATAATTGTGTCAATTTAAAAGTGGACAAGTAATTAGAGACAGAGGGAGTACTAAACTATACTACATTATAGTCTTTATTATTATTCTCAATAAACATAAAGTGAGCTAAAACGACAGTTATTTTGGGACTAAGAGTGTTTGATTAATCAAGATTTTCACTCCTAAGTTAGGTGCCCTAACTAATTTTTACATGTTCTTTTCTTCAGTGTGATTCCCAAGACATTAATGCCGAAAGAGGTAAGCGTTTTCGTCACAATATTAAGATGTTAATTTGACTTACATATATACTCGATTATTAGTTTAAAAATCAAGTGACATAAGAAAATAAGAAAACAAATGAAATTAAGGGGTTTTTGTGGTAGCCTCTCATATTTGATGTATTTTCTACCTCATTCTTGTTATCTTTTGTATGAAGTGTGTTCTAGTTGTTGGTATATGATACAAAAACAGCAAGATGGAATTTTATGTTATTAGTATTGTACAGGGGGTGTACATGACCGGGTTGGTTCGGGTTTTTTAAATATCAAACCAAATCATTTGTATAAAAAATTTAAATTTATAAATCAAACCAATCTAATAAAATTTGGATTTTTTCGGGTTTTTCAACCTCGGGTTGGTTCGGGTTTTTCAAATACCAAACCAAACCATTGTGTTGAATTTTTAAATTTATAAATCAAACCAAACTAATAAACCTCGAATTTTTTCAGATTTTTGGATTTTTTCGGTAAAGTTTGCATACAAACATATAATTAACTTGCGCTCCAAATATTTCTTTAGTCCAACCAAAATACAATTATCTAAGGCGTTTCTTAAAAAAATAACACAAAATATGAGATGAGTACTGATGACACAAAAATATTCAATAAAAAATAATAATGAAATCATCATATAAAATAAATATTGCAAAGTCATAATGAAAATGATCATAATTTAAAAGTACTAAATCATGCTAAAATAAATTTAATAAGTATTACTTACATTACTAAATATTTAAGGAAAATTAAAATTAGATTATGTATTTTAATTGTCTAAACCAATGTAAAACTAAAACATAAATATTTAATATTATTGTCATTCTTAGTGTTGAATTGATTTTCTTTTTGCACCGGTATTAATTTGATTTTGATTTAAGTTTTATTATAAGTATCAACATCTATGAACTATAATCTTTATTGGACCATTCCGAATTCTAAGTTTTAAACTTGAAATAATATATTAAAAGATAAAAACTATGAAATAGTATAAGAAATATTTTAAAATTATATCAAAGTAAATATTTTTATGTATAAAATAAAATTTTAATATTACATATATAATGTCGGGTTGGTTTGGTCTCGGGTTGGTTTTTTTTAGTTAAAACCAAACCAACCTAAATATAGTCGGGTTTTTTTTTCAATATCAAACCGAATTTTTTTCTGATTTGACTCGATTTTCGGTTCAATTTTGTACACCCCTAATATTATATTTAGTTGGGTAGTATGTTTGGTTTTAGTATTTTTGTTTTCAGAATTTTCTTGTTCGATAGCTATTGCTTTCTTTATTCCCTTTCTTCCCTTTTGGTCCCCCTCCTTCCAACACAGCAATTGGTCCTCTTTGCGGACTAAATTTAGACATAAAAACAATAGGGACATGTTTCCGTTACGATCAAACCCTACCATTCTACCAAAAATTATAGTTGATAGTAAAGGTATAATAACCTTATTTCTTAACTAAGCCCAGCATATTCGATAATGACTCCAATCAGGACCACCCTAGTCCTTGCGCAAGCAGGATGTTGGGTAAACAGGCTTTGCCATAGGTAGAATGTTGACTTTATCTAATAATTAATACCCCCTCCAAACTTGTACCTCATGTAGCATGTTGCTCAATCTTGGGAATCGAATCCATGACCTTGACTCTAATACCACTTAATGTTAGAATCAAACACTTAACGATGTCAAAAACTATAGTTGATATAACTTTATTTCTTAAGAAATCCATCAAGTAAACGTCATGTTCTGTCATGGCTCTTGCCCAGGCCACTTCAACTCTCTCGTAGACCTTGCAATAGGCCGTAACATTGTTTGTCTAGTAATATAATGGAATATCGTTATATAGAGACTATACATCTTTTTGTAGTTATCTTCCTAAATAAATAGAGATTGATTCATGACAATTATGTACGTACACATATTAATCTTTTTCGGAAGTATATATGGACGTGCATAATTCGAGCAGAAAGCAATGAATGTAGTTTAACGTGCCGTGTTGCCTAGTATATTAACATCAGTTACGTACAATAGTAGACTGGAGAGAGGACGACGACCCTGCATAAAGGCTGCAATATTTGCATTACAAGCCTCATCGTTTTCTTTTTGGTTCTTTTCCCCACTACTTCTCTTTTTTATTCTTGTTTTATATTGTTACAAATTACAATTAAAGACCCCCACCAATTGTTTCTGGAGATAATATGTCTAACTCAGTGACTGTACATATATATCCACTTGGTGCATGTGGGGCTAACAAAGTTGAGTGTCAGTGGACTTGTTGTGTGGGTATTTTTGCAATGACTTCGGTAAAATTACATAACATATTAATCTAAATCTAGTCAGATAACGTATGTAATTCATTTACGTAGCGAAAGTAGAAGAATAGAATAAACCACAATTGAAATTTACTAATCAATCGATCATGAATGTCACAATATATTGATACGATGAATTGCTATATAATAGGTGGACCCGAATTTCCTACCCTTTCAATAGTTTTACTGTAATAATAATAGTTGTGGTGCCACATGCAGATAACTGGTGAGACAGTAGGAGAGGTGAAGGCAGTAACAGATATGCACCAGAGGAAAGCTGAAATGGCCAAACATTCTGATGCCTTTATTGCTTTACCTGGTTCCTCTTCATTCTTCCCCATTTTTCACCATATAATAACCACCTTGTCATATAAATAAAATTTTCATCTACTTTATACAAAAATAAAAAATTGTGCCTATTATTTAGGTGTAGTAATATAATTGTCGCTATATGCACTAATATAGTATGGGAATCTATTTATAACCAGCACTTTATATAATGTCGCTAAAGACTTTAATCACTATAAATGTAATGATGACATTAACTCAATTGCTGCTTAAAAGGAAAAAAATATTGTCACTAAATGTCTTTTTTTGCTGCAATCAATAATGTATGTGAGAAAATGGAATTTACTGTACATATTCACAAAGATGGAGAAAATGATCAAAATGGTCCCTTAATATGTAGGTGTTGGTCTATTTTTGTTCTTGATATATTCACTTTAAATGATATGGTCCTTGACAAAAAAAAAATCACTTTTTTTTTCTTAAATTAAAGACCATATCGATCTGTTAGGATGCATATATGAAAGAACCAAAATAAACTAACCTCAATATATTAATTATTAAAAAGAATCATTTTGATCATCTTCTTGAAGATGATGTGTATAAATTCGACAACAAAATATTTTTTATGAGGACATCGATTTAATTATTTTGAGTTCGCATTCACTAATTTATACTAATTCTTTACAAAATACATGAGTACCTTTTATTTGCAAGAAATTAAACTTTGTGGCAACTCTAGTGAAATTATTGGACTAATTGAGTAAATATTACAGGTGGCTATGGAACTTTAGAAGAGCTGCTTGAAGTCATTGCTTGGGCTTATCTTGGAATCCATGATAAACCGGTAATTAAATTTCTAAGTTCCTTTAATCAGCTTAATTAGAATTTTTTTCCCCATGATTAACAGTAATTTGATTGAAATAATATTAATGCAGGTAGGATTATTGAATGTAGATGGTTACTACAATTCCCTCTTGACGTTTATAGACAAAGCAGTGGAGGAAGGATTCATCTGCCCTAATGCCCCCCAAATTTTTGTATCAGCTCCTAATGCCAAGGAACTTTTAAATAAACTCGAGGTAAATGATATCAGAGTCGGGTACATTTCTGTTTTGAGTTTTAATCCACGCCCCAGTACTTGAGCTTGGGTGTGAAGGGGAAGTGATATGGGTAAAAGTTTCATATTAGTTGGAAAATTAACTGGTGATTTGTATTCTGTAAACTTAGTCAGTCCATCCTGAAGAACTGATTTTTGGGGTTGAGTTGGACTCAAATACTATCATATCTTTATGATTTGACTAATTCTGATTCATGTTGTGTTTATTATTGATATATCTGAAATACATGTATATTACTACCATTTTTCAGGGGTATTTTCCTAGTGATGAATCAAAACTTAATTGGGAAAATGAGAAGTCAGAATATTCCTCCAAGATGATTCTCCATGCCACCTCATCATGAGAATAATTTTAGAACAATCAAGAATGTATAACTTATTTTTCAGTTGTTTTTTCTTACTAATAAAGTTGGAAACTGAGATGACTATTTCTCTCAATTATGGCCAAGTGTTAATAATGATTATCATGGTTTTTATATTTGTTTTAATCTTGAAACTACTAAGATCATCTCTAATCCACCTCTATTTTACTCTCCATTCTTTATATTTGGAGAGTAAAATAGAGAATGGACACTTCAACCCCTCTTTATTTTAGACTCTATTCTTCATTTTTAGAGAGTTGAATAATAGTTCTCCAAATTTTGAAAACTACTATTCACACTCTCTATTTCACTTTTTCAATATTTTATTATTATTTCTATTATTTTCTAATCAACATATTATTTTACATATACTGTCATTAATTAAATATCTATTATTCATAATTCTTTTTATATGTAATATAATATTTTAAAAAATATATTATTTAATATATACTACTTTCATCCCGAATTAAAATATATTTGTTTTTCTAATTTTCGTCAATAATATAATTTTATTTTATTATTAATTTTCACTATAAAGAATGCACAAAATTAAAATGATAACATGAAAAATTTAATTTAATAACATAATAATTTAAATACAAGATAAAACACAATACAATACATAACATAATAATTAATTTATCACAATAATAATTTAGTATTCTGGTAGATCGTTTTCAAATTTAGCACTATTCGGAAAAAAAATAGGGTATGATGGTAGATAAAAATCTCCGGTTTGAATAATTTTTAGCTAGACTTAAAAAAATTAAGGACAAAAATACTCATTTTGAACTCCGTAATGCATTAATAGAATATATATGGGAGCAATGTAATAATTTTAAAAGTTGAGTGTTTATGTAATTGTATTTCACTTTTATTTGAATTTGTTCATTAATTTATATATTATATAATATTTTCTTGCAATTTATGTTATTTAAAAATTTAAAATAAAATAAAATTTTATATCACATGAAAATTATATAAAGTAATTATTTGGGAAAAAGAAAGAAAGGATTTATATTATGAAATAAGAAAATAAGAATGAAATAGAAATAATAATGTAATATTGAGAAGAGAGAAAAAAATTATTTTTTGAGAGTAAAATAGAGAATTGAGTTGGAGTTGGTTATCTGGGAAAATAGAGAATTTTATATTTGGAGAATAAAATAGAGTGTATGGTTGGAGATGCCCCTACAATTACTTCCTTATTTTCTGTAATGATATTTGATTGAGCATAACATTTTCTTTAATAACAAAATAGAATTTAAAATAAGTTATAAATGTTTGTATGATTATAAAAAATAGTACAATAATATTTCTTTCGAAATTAAGAGAGCAAAGAAGTATGCAACCATGTGGAAATGCCTCGAGGTTGGTATTACTCCACTTATATATATGTATTCACCTCGAGTACGGCTTGACCAAGTGATTGACCTGTTCTGTTCAGCAAAAAAAAAAGTGATTTGTGCCATATATATTAATAAAGAATAATTAGGTACAGTAATTAATGAGCCTAGAATTTCTCAAATTAGTCTCTCAAAAATTTGCACTAAAGGATTCAAAAATCGAAAAAATTTAATATCTATTACTATAATTTTAACCATATATAAATTTTTCATTGAAGGCGGACGGGTTTGGATGAACCCATCAAGCCTACCTAGCTTTGCCCGGAGTATACAACATCATCTCTAAATTTCACTTGTGAGATTATACTGAATTTGTTATTTGTTGTTATTGTAATTAAAATAGGTAAGTAATAATAATTTATTTATCACTCTATTTAATTGAATTCCGATCCTTTTCCTTTACCAAACCTATAATTTTCATTGTTTAACAACTTGTCACATGCTATTAATTTTGAATTAGTCATTACAATATTGAACAACTAAATAAAACAAATATATATATATGCTCCGAAATCTTAATTACACGTTAATTAGAAACTCTCAAGAGAATTCAATTCCTAGTGAAATTTTGAAGAAAAAAAATCCCCTTTTGGATGAAGTGGACAACACCAAATGTGCATTATATGTAATGGCATAGTCAAAATGGGGTTGCCTGTTAAAAGTTAGCCACCTGACTTGAAATTTAATACTAATTAGTTGTTCATTCTCCAACTCTACCTAAATTCCTTTAATTAGGAGTGTAATTTATTTTAGCATGATAGTTGAGAGGATGTGAATTGTATGAAAATATTTAGCGTTGACCAAATAAGTATAGCTTTATTTTGAATTAGACAAACTAAAGAAGCTTTTTTCTTAATTTAGTGTTACTTAAGATATCTACATTGACAGAGTTTGGCAAGAAGGCAATATGTTCATGTACTAAACCAAAAAAGTCAATCGTTTCCAACCCTTTTTTAATTTCTCCCACATATATAAATCTCTTCATTTATACTTAAAACTTTTTTTAGTTTACCTTGGAGGCTTTGCTTTAGTTTAATTTGCTGAATAAGAAATTAAAGGCACATCTTCTTTCCCCCGGCCCATTCATTTCTAATATATCTTTCTTGTTTCTTTACTTTCAAGGTAAATGCATATTTCTACCTAGCACTTTTTTTTTCTTCATATTTGTGTCCTATAGTATGTATTCCTTTTGTTACCTGGTAATTGTTGCTGGTGGGAAGTAGCATGTATCACATACAATTAGTCGTGGTGCGCGAAAGCTGACTCGGACATCATGATAGTTTATATTCTTTTTGTTAGCAAGAATTTTGTTGAGGGGATTCAAGAAAATCGAAAAGTACCATATCTTTAAGTTAAGGTATCCAAAATTTTATATAATGTGTCTTTAAAAGCAAATTATGCTATTTACGTTACAATAAATCATGTCTATATAAATAGTGAAGTACTATAGTTAATATGGATTTGACTTATATACACTGACGTAGTAAATTAATTTAGACTAACCACAAAGATTAGAGTACCAAAAAATGCAGGGGTGAACCTTCTTTTCTGGCAGCAAAGCCGGCTTTTAATTAGTGTCCTTAGTGGGAAATTATAAGAACACTAACCATATAGTTAAGGTAACGCGTTGCTTTGTATTATTTGTTTTTAAGAGTTAATCCCATGTGATCATTGCTGCATTAACACACACTTGTCTCTGCTATATATATACTATTCTTGCCCAAGATCCAATGAACAAGCACTTATTTAAGTCTACTTGTATTATGTGTTGTAGTAAGTATAACACTTTTCTTGAATTGTGAATTTTCTTTTTTCCAAGAATTGTTTTTCACTTCATTTATTTGTAGGTGGATAGTTTTCATGTGGATGAACTTTGATGGGGTTAGTTAGGAATCTTGATATGAGAAGTGGAGATTCTTTAGAAGGATTGTTGAGTGACAAAACTAAGATGAGACAACAAAAGGGTGGTTCTTCAAGGGTTGTTACTTTGTTAACTTGTTTACAGTTCATGTTTGCTGTTTATGCTACATTTCTTCTGTATTACATGAGCCCCTCTATAGATTTAAGGTCTAAACCAGATTTCAGTTGGACTACAAGAATTGCTCACCAATGGAAGCAATTCATAATCCCTCCTCATGTCGTTACTCGTTATAATCAGGAAGCTAATTCAGTTGTTAGAGCTGAAAGTACTCAACCAAGTAGTCCTTCTGAAGTTTGTGAGCATGAGAAGATTGATTTTGTACAGAAGAAGTCGAACGATGCTGTCATGATCAAGTTGAAGACAGAACTTTATCAAGAAGTGCTAGATTTTCAAAGCAAGTCCTTTGGTGCTGAGACTCTATCTCAACTGATGGCAATGAAGTCCAAATGGGATTTGCGCGGTCCAAACAAGCCAAAAATCACAGTGATTTTGAATCATTTCAAGAGGAAAACACTTTGTGCTCAGCTTGACTCTTTGCTTGGCCAGACCCTCCCATTTCATCATGTTTGGGTACTCTCATTTGGAAGTCCAAATGAAAACTCCCTCAAGAGAATTGTGCATAGATATAATGACTCAAGAATAAGCTTTATCAGTTCAAGCTATGATTTCAAGTACTATGGAAGGTTCCAATTGGCCTTACAAACAGAAGCTGATCTTGTATATATTGTCGATGATGACATGATCCCGGGGAAAAAGATGCTGCAAATGTTAGCACATGTTGCAGGAACAGACAAGTACAAGAATTCTGTTTTGGGAAGCATTGGTAGGATTTTGCCTTTTAGACAGAAGGATTCTAGTTTCCCGAGCTACAGGAAGTTTCGATCCAAGGAAGCAGGGCTTTACTTGCCTGACCCTGCCTATAACATCACAGTGAACAAAATTGTTCAGGTGGATTTCCTCTCTAGTTCTTGGTTTATGTCTGCTGAACTTGTCAAGACACTCTTTATCGAGACACCGTTCACTTTCATGACAGGGGAAGACTTGCACTTAAGGTATGTACTTTAACAGATTTCCAAAATATTTCACACAGTAAATCATTTGTACACTATCAGAAAGTTCATTGATCTGTTCATTTAGGGGAGGATAATAAAATTTGTGAGTTAGTCATATGTTAATGATTATATTAAATAAAGTAATGTAACTTTGTGCATATATTAATATAAAAAATGTCAATATTCTAGGACTGCTCCACTTGATAATACATAGTGTACCACTAGATTGTTATCTGATTCAGATTAGCATTTTGCAAGTTGATCATTAGAATGCCTATTCTTTTCTAGGCACTTCAGAAAAGAATACTCTTCACCTAATAATGTTTGATTTCTTAATGATCAATTTTTCTGCAAAAAGTATTATACTATTGAGTCCTGCATATTCTGTGTCTCTCTTGTTTGATCCTTAAGTAGTCCTCTTTATAGATTTTAATCTGCTTCATGAAAGTAAAGGAAATTTACAAGAACTTATAATGACTTCAATTTCATTAAAAATTGCAGCTATCAGCTTCAGAAGTATAGAAATGCTGCTTCATTTGTGCTACCAGTTGATACAAAAGATAAGGACACTTGGGGTGACAGTGAGCATAGGCTTGCCTATGTATCCGAAACAACTGTAATTTTCAAGGACGTTGTTCAAGTCCGGGATGATCAGTGGTGGAGGGCACTTTCTACTGGTTACGTGACACAATGGGCTGCGATGTATCCACAAAAAATCGATGTGCTTTTCTATGCCCACTCTGTCGATGAAGTTAAAGCTCTTGAGCCTCTTCTGCTAAAGTTCAGTTCAACTGTTGGAAAGAAGGCCTATATCGTTGTCTCAGGAGGCAACTTTTGCCCTTGTGAAGATGCTGCAGCAGCTTTGAAGTGGCCTAAGACAGTATGCAAGGAAAAAAGATTCAAGATTATGGATCTAGGAGTTGGTGCTTTATCAGGAAATTCAAATTCAGAAGTGCCTGTTGTTCAAGCAGTATATGCTAGCATGAAAGGACTAATTAAGATTCACAATCCTAGCTTGGTAATCACAGTAGCCGATACAGACTCTAACGTGAAGAAAGCTCTGAAGATGGCTACTGAAGCTAACACAAATAGTTCAACACTTGTTCTTCTTCCAAAGTCATCGGTGTCAAAGGTTCTTTGGATGGCTGATATTCGTTCAACAGCATTGCCAAGTAAGAACTTAATGTATTTTACACTAAATACTTCCCTTCTGTTTTGTGTAGATTTCTGAACAACGCGTTTTTGTTACTTCAGATTGGAACCGTATGAAGATTTATGTGAATATCATCACACAAACCAGAGCTAATTCACTTGCAAGGCTTCTCAAGTCTCTAAGTGATGCATACTACATTGGTGAAGAAGTTCCTATAACTTTCAACATGGATAGCAAGGTGGATGAGGCAACTCTAAAGCTTGTCAACTCATTCAATTGGCCTCATGGACCCAAAATTCTTCGAAGGAGAATCATTCAAGGAGGCCTAATTCGAGCAGTTAGTGAGAGTTGGTACCCCTCATCGGACGATGATTTTGGTCTCTTACTTGAAGATGACATTGAAGTTTCCCCATACTATTACCTTTGGATCAAATATGCTCTCTTATCCTATCACTATGACCCTGAAATATCCCTCCCTGAGCTCTCCTCGATCTCTCTTTACACTCCACGGTTAGTGGAAGTTGTAAAAGAAAGGCCTAAATGGAATGCAACAGATTTCTTCAAACACATCCATCCAAACACACCTTATCTCCATCAGTTACCTTGCAGTTGGGGTGCAGTTTTTTTCCCAAAGCAATGGCGGGAATTCTACGTTTACATGAACATGAGATTCACAGAAGACGCGAAGCAGAACCCCGTTCAAATACCAAGATCAAGAACCAATGGTTGGCAAGCATCTTGGAAGAAGTTCTTGATAGACATGATGTACTTAAGAGGGTACGTTACACTTTATCCGAATTTCCCAAATCAAACAAGCTTTTCGACTAATCATATGGAACCAGGAGCACATATTGCAGCTAAAGAAAATGTGATCAAACATAACAAGGCTGATTTTGAGGTGCCATTGCTAAAACAAGACTTTAAAAACTTTCTGCCTAATGGGAAAATGCCTGCAGCTACAAGATTGCCTTCATTAAACCTCTTTAATCAGCCTGTTTCTCTAAAAGGCTTAAAGGCAGCTGGTGCAAAACTGGGACAGGATATTCTTAAATGCAATCAAACAGAGATAGTAACTGTTAACCATGAGACAGGTGTACCTTCACATTGTACAAGATTCTAAAAAATTCATAAAATTTTTTTTCTTTCATTGATAAAAGGTTTACTTGATAAATTTTTTCCTTATTGTTACACATTTAAGGAAGTGTATAGAGTGGCTATCTGTAGACTGTATGTATCCTTCTCTTCTTATTTTCACTCTTCCTTGACCCTCTGAATTCAACTTGAAAAGCAACAAACGATATATCCAGTGAGATCTCACAAGTGAGGTCTAGGGAGGACAGACAGTACACAAACCTTATCACTACTTCATGAAGGTAAATAAGTTGTTTCCGAAAGATTCTCAATTCAAGTGCAACAAATATCGATATAAAGAAGAAGACAATGAAGAGAATCGAAATAAGAAATCGTGCAAAAATAGCCAAAGCAGCAATAAAATCATGTGATAAAAAAGCAATGCCGGAATGTATAAGACTCTCAACTTAGTAACAAAAAAGTCATAATGGCCAGAAATCCGAATTGATTACTCATATGATCATTTACTGATAGTTATTATCTCAAAAACTTATTTTTTTCTTCTGAATTTCAATTTTCTTCGATAAAGAAAGTAATTTTCTGATAAAATAGTAGACATTTGTTCACTTGGCATGTCCAAGAATCACTCCATGCAACTGTCACACACATTTTAACTCATATTTTAATCTAATAAATACCTCCTCCAATTGAATCAAAAAGACCCGACCAACAAACTAAACAGCTTGTTTTATTCGACTTGTTATATTATATTAAAACGAAAATAATAAGCAAGGATAATCAATCAAGTGCTAGAAAATAAACAGAACGTATGAGGTTATATGTTATCTTTACTATAAATAGTTAATCCACAATACTTGTTATTTCGTTAAAACAAAACATAAATTACAATATTTTATAATTATATCTTTGATAGTTCTAATAAGTAATTAATGCTCAGTGTAATTACTATACATTGATTAATTACTCTCACAATTGCATTACTCTATAAAATCTGATTTTGAAAAAGAAATCTCAACAAAAAAATTAAAAATAAAAGATGAATTTATTTGGAGTATCATTTATTAAAAAGTTGACTTTAAAAAGGAATTAAATAAGGGTAAAATGGTAAACTTACTTTAGACGGTCATGAATGAATGTTATACTAAACTATCCGCCATTTCATTAGGACAACACTTACTTAATCTTTTTCTAACTTGATTTTGAAGCATGGTTTAAAAGGAACGGAGGAAGTATTAAGTATTTCTTTTGGTTTCCCATCCGTCCACATTGGAGCTTCGACTAAATCTAAATCGGGTACTGCGGGGCCTATTCGGAAGTGGCGCTCCCAACAGGATTTTCTTTACACCTAGGACTCGAACCCGAGACCTCTGATTAAGGGTGAAGCAATATAACACAACAAATATGAATAAGAAACAAAAAAGAGAATATGGAAGACTTCACGAAATACTAGGGTAATTTTTGTAGGATCAAGAGTGGCATGGTTTAGCTTATTTAATCCCTATATGTTGATTGTTGCGTGAGTTGTTGAAATATTGATTTCAATCAATTTATGCTAACAATATTGGACAGGTAGTGGTTGTGCACTCTACTTAACCTTTCAACTTTATGTTTACGCTTAATACATAAGCAACTTCTAAAATTTGATAGAAAGTTTTATTTTATTATTTAAAATATGATTTATTTCAACTGAACACATGATAAAGTAAGATTTGTGTCATGGAATTCATGAGAGGAATGAGTTTCCTGGTATGCACTTAAGGCAAAGACATCAATTATGTCATGTTTTTGTTAAACACTTTTGGTTAAGATTTTGAAAAAAAAAAATTGCCCGGAATTTTATGTGCCTATTACCTAAATAAATTAATTACTTAAAATTTATCACTTTTTTTAAAAAAATAAAAAATTATGCACATTAACCCTAAGTAAGATGTAAAACTTAATGCATGTTCTGATTGAGGCTGAATGGCTGATGTGCATATAATTTAACATAATTGACTTAATTTCCTAATAGATATTTGAAAGGGAAAATTGTATATAATAGCAAACTATTAATTCAAATTAAATGCTATAAATATAGTTTGATTTAATTGTACCCCATAGCAAACTATTGCTATTTAACCTCTCTCCTGGTGAATCTCGCTCGCCACTCTCGTTCTCTCCCTCGCCTCTCTCGTTTTTTATACAAACGCAAGTGTATAAAGTGCATTTGTGTTTGTATAAAGCGAGAGAAAATTGTCTAAATACATATATTTTCGTTCCCCTCTCTCCCCTCTCCCAGATCTCGCTCGCCACTTTCCCAGATCTCGCTCTCTCACTCACCTCTCTCACTTTATACAAAAACCGCAAATTGTATAAAATGCATTTGTGTTTGTATAAAGCGAGAGAAAATTGTATATATACATATATTTTCGTTCCCCTCTCCTAGATCTCACTCGTCACTCTCCCAGATCTCGCTCTCTCACTTCCCTCTCTCACTTTATACAAAAACGCAAATGTATAAAATGCGTGAAAATTGTATATATACATATATTTTCGTTCTCCTCTCTCCCCTCTCCCAGATCTCACTTGCCACTCTCCCAGATCTCACTCGCCACTCTCCCAGATCTCACTCGCCACTCTCCCAGATCTCACTCGCCACTCTCTCATATCTTGCTCGCTCACTCGCCTCTCTTACTTTATACAATTGATCTTTTTGTATATGTATACCAAAACAGATTATACAACTGCTTTCTTTTGTATATGTATATCGAAATATACATATTTATGTTTGCTATGGAGCGCAATTATGCAAAGTTTGTTATAGCATACAAATATGAATTTTGTGTTTGTTACATGTGAAAGTTGCTCTATTTGAAAATACACTCAAAACTTTTTCCAAAATTTGAATATCCATTAGGACAATACTACTATATTATGTATTCAAGTGAATAAATCATAATTCAAATCTCTAAATACGATTTACCTACACATTTAAAAGCTATTTATACATTAAGCCTTGTGTTTATATCAAGACACCTTGCATTGGGAACATATTTTACCAACAACAAATGTAAGACAAATCATTTAAAAAGATCACAAAGTTAAAAGTTTATGAAGCAATTATGTTTTCATCTATATCGAGCACTTAATTTATCCATAATTTGTTTTCTTTCTTTTGTACTATAGAAGACTATATAGTATATATATATTTTTCAAATCATAGGATGAATGACTATAAAGTGATGGATCACAGGCTGTTTTAAGAAAGCAGACATGCAACTTTTGTGGCCACCACGTGGGGACATTATCATCAAACTTTACACATGTTGGTGTTACACAATACCACATCAAAAGAGAACCCATATTTTAATAATTAAAATAACTATATTTTTTTGAATTCGAAATTTAAAAGCTTATATTCACTTTATGAAAGTTTTCAACCTAATCAAGAAAAAAAGAAGAGGCAAAATTCAAATTCAACAGTGAAAATACAATTAATCATATTGTAACTCAAATTCTTCATGAGATCTATATGGAGCAACCTCTTGATATATATATATCAATTGTTGGTAACCCATCAGTTATATATGTAGGCAGTGTGTCTCCATTCTTTAACTGAAAAATTGAAGTATATTATTATAGAAATCTTCCATAGCAATTAAAGACTATTTACCCGCTCTCTTATTTGGATAATTATTACTTATTGTTTCAGCATATATTATGACATAATACATAAACATGACTCTTAACTTAGCTTCAACGAATAACTATGCCCTCCAACTTTGAGCATGCACAAGTAGACACTTAAACTTGTATAAAATTGAATAAGTAGATACACAGTCCTACATGGCATGATATATGTAGGACGCCATGTAGGTCAACACAAAATTTCCATGTGGGGTGTCATGTAGGACGGATGTGTCTATTTATTCAATTTTATACAAGTTTAAGTGCATATTGTGCACATCAAAAGTTAAAGGTCATAGTTGTCAGCTAACGCCAAGTTGAAGGTCATGTTTATGTATTATGTCTATATTATATTATGTTATATTATAGTATAATGTTGTATTAATTATAATATAACATTCGAATGTACTATATTATTCTTTCTCATTATATAATGTCACACGTTAATAATTTGAATAATAATAAGTCATTAAGGTTTGAAGTAGAGCTACTATTAAAAGTAGGATAAAGGATAAAAAAAAGTTTATTAAATAATAAATTTAAAAAAAATATTAAGATAATAACGCAATTACACTAAACTGATTCAAACAAGACTTTCTGTCTTTAGTAACGGTGGACCTAAATCATGTTGTACAATAAAATTTAAGTAACAGCTAAATAAACATTATATCTAAATTAACAATATAAACCATCCAAACAAGGAACAAGTCTCTTTTCTTTGAAAAATGATTTCTTACCATTTTAGGATAATTAAAATGATATTTTTGATTAATAAATGATGTTCATCAATAATACAAATATATGTGGATTAAATTTGTAAAATTTTAATTATATATAGTATGGGAAGGGACAGTATGGTACGGAGTGATTACACAAATCTTCTTTCTGGGGAACAATACTTTTCAATATTTGACATTTCGCCCCACAATATAACCAAACATTGAAATTTGATACCCATCTCTCACCAAGGAAATCTCTCTCTATTTTCGCTCGGGAAAACCTGTAAGACTCTCAAAACCCACTTTTTCTTCATCTGTTCATCAATTATGATCTTTTACATGCTGCGTTTTGCAGTGAAACGCACTTAATTTGGTTGAATTTTAGGGCTTTATATTCGGGATTTGATCTCTTGTTGTAGTTCATTTTTTTGACAAAATGAACTACATTTTAATAGTTTTCTGCAAAATTTTGGGTTTTGATTTGGGTATTGAGTTTTCACATTGATTCCAAGTAGCATTTTTGATGTTCTACTCGCGAGTTTAAAATATTGTTGATTAATTAAAGGTATTAGGGTTTTTTTTATAGCCCAGATCAATAGTTCAAGTAAGATTTGTGTACCCATTTGCTCAGAAATTAGTAAGATTCATAAGTTGAAGTTATAACAGTTCTTAAACTGAAATACAAGTTAAACAACTGTTAAATTGGTCTTTCTTTTTCAGTAAATTTTTGACTTTCTGTAATTCTGCAGTTGATAATAAACTTTCACAGTTGAAATTGCGGACAGTTTATCAAAACTTTTGTGGGATAAAATTTTAGTGTAGTATGTAGGTATGGATTGTATATACCGCCCCGAGTAATATAGCTTTATTCTTTCAGGCATGTCAAGTTTGCTCTTTTGAAAGTGGATGATGCTATATTCATTTCTGGGGTTGCTCAAGGAATTGGTTTCTGCCTAGTGCATGACCTTTGAGTTGAGCAACTATTATCACAATGGTAACCTCTCATCGCAGGTTTGTAGACCAAAAGACGTGCCGTTGTAATAAATTTTACCAAGTTTTAGCTGCCCTATCTCTTGGTTTTATTTACATTATTAGCTTACAAAATACCCTCTTTGTTATTTAAGGTTCACTGGGGTTTTCAAAAGATCAAATGACAGTGTCAGGCTAATAATAACAACAATCATGGGAATGGTATTTGGATATTTCATTGGCATTTCGTTTCCATCTGTTTCTCTAGCAAAGGTACGTCGGCCCTACTTTTGAATGGTCTCCCTGGTGGAGAGTAATATGCCCGTCATTCAGTATAATCTTGGGGGTCCTTTGCAGATTTCTTTACCTTCGAGCATTATATCGTCTCTTGATGTAGCCTTCAATGATGATCATCAAAGACTTAGTGGACGTAGTTTTCCTGAAAATCTTGGCAGTATCCCTTTAACACCTAAGGTACTTATTATTCACTTCAAGTCCTTTAAATTATGTATTCTTCCCTGCAGCTTCACTATGTTGATTCACTTGTATGCTTATGAAAAAGGTGTTAAAAGAAGCTTTTTAACACACTTTAACTACTAATGGTGTCAGTTTGACCAGCAAAACAATCTTTCCTTATGGATAGATTCATCTGCATTTTTGTTGCATTTAGTGGTTGCCAAGTAAAATATTTGGTGAAACCAACAAAGTGCAAACACCAATTAAGAAAGTGTCATTTTTTTATTCACAAGATGAGTCACACATATTGAGACTCATTTTAGAGGAAAATAAGTTACATAGGTGATACCAATTAATCGAAAATATAATTTAGTGATGTTAATACGTTTATTTTAGGTCCCCATACTTTCTAGAAGTCTTATGGTCCTACTAGATTCTTATGCCAGTAAGAAATATGGAGAAATTCTACTTCTCATTTTATTTATTATATTGTTGGCATGAGATGAACTTAAATGGGGAGTGGGGCCCTTGTACCTTTTTCTTTCTCGCCTTGTCCCATTCCGTGCCCTTATTTTCTGATACACTTAAATGAAAAATGCACTTGCTAATGCTCAAAGAACATTAGGGACTGTGTTTTTTATCATTAGTTGCTTGATGGTCAAGATGGAAAAAACTTACTGTATGCAATTATATGCGACACAATTTGCTTTTTGTGAACCAACTTAGGCAACTTTAGATTGGAGTTACGCTAGTGAACTCAATATGTACTAATAATATATGAAGATTCAGAAACTATACCGAAAATACTAACCAAATTAAAAACACAATACAAAAGAGCTATTGAACGCTACCTTTCAGATCATCGATTGTTTACAAAAGTGTTCAAGAAAATTGTCATCTATGTATCTTGACTGTCAAAGTTGATTTTTGTGTCATGTAAATTGAATTTTAAAAAGTAATATCATTGAAAATAATGTGCACTACTGATTAGTGGCACATTGTTACAATTGTATGCACTGCTAATCTGAAGTTGCCGAATCGGCTCTATTTATTGGTTTTGTTACGAGCTTAGCTAATTTAGTGATTCTTCCAACTTTACAAAAAAATGCAGACATAATTGCATGATATTTTCCATTTAGAAATGGTCTAAGATATATGTTCTAATTGCAGAGTAGATGTGGCATCCAGAGCATCGTGAAGTTCATATTCAATTACTGATGATGTTGATTTTGTGTCTTAGATATATGTTCCAACAAATCCTCGTGGTGCAGAGTCTTTACCACCAGGGATCGTGGTCGCCGAATCAGATTTCTATCTACGAAGGTTGTGGGGTGAGCCAAGTGAGGTATGATGCAAAGAGTAGCTTGTAGTCATTGAATTAGTCTTATTTGTCCAAAAAGAAAAGAATGTCTGGTCAGTGTAGGGTTTATGCTACCTACAATTATTCTGCCAATCCCGAGCTGCTATTGATCATATGGTCACATGTCCATGTTATCAAACAAAATACAAAATATTTATAAAAATGGTTACATGTCCACTTCATCCGCTTCCGGCTCCGTATTATGTCACAGGGAAATGACCAGTTTTACATCTGATATACTTTAAAGTTTAATGTGGATGGTTTAATAATGTGAATGATTTAAGAACTCTTCATTAGAAGTTCAGTATGAATATCCTTTTCTGGAAAGCTGTTAACTGATAGGAGGACAACTCTCTAATTGCATAAAATATTAGTCTTTGTAAGATTTGGAGTCTTTTTTTTTTTTTTTTCTGTTTAGCCTTTTAAATGTGGTGGAATTTCAGGATCTGAGGAATAAGCCAAAGTATTTGGTGACATTTACAGTTGGTTTGGATCAAAAGAACAACATTGATGCCTGCGTTAAAAAGGTTACAAAAAGAACCTGATCCATTGGATGTGATATCATACATCATTATCATTTTCTTTTTATGTTGTATCCACACTGAATTTTATTTTATGTATGTTGGTTAGTTTTCAGAGGATTTTCAAATTTTGCTTTTTCATTACGATGGTCGAACGAGTGAATGGGATCAGTTCGAATGGTCCAAGCGTGCAGTTCATATCAGTATTTGGAAGCAGACAAAATGGTAAGACTTTCTAGTTTATGCAACAACCTTTGGGATTCTAAATCCCATTAATGATGCAAGAATCAAAAGAAATATGCAAAGCGAAGCCTGGTATTTAAGTGGAGAAGGGTAGAGGGGCGGGCCCATTATCCACCGAGTTTAGAAGGCTGTGATAGGTCCAAAGGGCGGGTCACAGACAGATTTCTCGGTTATCAAAAAAAATAATAAAATAAAATAAAAAAATCAAAAGAAATATGCCTGAGAATGTAAGATGAGATAGGACCTACAGATAGGTTTTCTTTTTTTGGGTTGCTGAGCTTACTCAGTTGTATTTAGCTTTGTGATGTAAGTTTTTGGGATCCCAGCCTTTGTGCTGAAGATTTATATACAAACTTGTTACCTTTGTCAAAAAAAAATATGCCTGAGAACTTTTACCAATGCTGGCAGCCCTTTAGCATGTATAACACCCTTCTTTGAGTTTGTGATAATAAGATGAAGGGAAGGTGTTAAATAGGATTTTAGTCTAGTATTTTTTTTTGTAGTTCCATAATCTTTTGTGGGTCTTTCTATTTCCTTTAACAGGTGGTATGCAAAGAGGTTTTTGCATCCTGATGTCGTAGCTGCCTATGATTATATATTTATCTGGGACGAAGATCTGGGGGTTGAACACTTCAATGCAGAGAAGTAGGTGTTTCTTTCTGGTTGTTTTTCAATAACTTCTCATTCTTAAGAGTGAAAGATTCCTCTTGTCACTTTTGTTTCCACCTAATCTAGGCACCTGAATATGACAGGTATATTCAGCTAGTTAAGAAACATGGACTAGAGATCTCTCAGCCAGGTCTTGAACCCAACAATGGTCTAACATGGCAGATGACAAAGAGGAGAGGTGATAGAGAAGTTCACAAGTAAGTCCCTTGTGTTGCTGTCTCCCATCTTTCTCTCTCCCTCTTTCTCTGACAGTCCCCATCTCTGGGGCCCAATAGTTAGGATTGAATATCTTTATAGATTAGCTCGTGTTCATGCATATTTAGAATTGTTGGTGGCCTGAAACAGGAGTACAGAGGAGAAACCAGGCTGGTGCAGTGATCCACGGTTACCTCCTTGTGCAGCGTACTCTCTCTCTCTCTCTCTCTCTCTCTCTATGTCGCTCCCTCTCTCTCTCTCTCACACACACACTCACACACACAGATTTTAAAATGTGCAAGCTGGACACAATCTATACTTATCCACCAACACATATATGTACATATTTAATGGACTTAGGCGCTGTTGATTGATAATTCAGACTGTAGAAATCATTCTCTTAATTTTCAGAAGCAAGAAAACAACTTTCTGTGTAGACAAGGAAGATGGGGGAAGTATTTGTATGTTATGAGTTGAAATGCATTCCATTAAGGTATTGTCGTTTGCATTAGCAAGATGTTGAATTGACACCTTCTGTATGTCTGGAAGAATTCAAGGGTTTATGCTGTATCATGTATATTTTTAGGCATGACTGCAGAAACTTGGGATATAGGTGCTAATTCAAGACTGTAGAAATCACTCTTTCAATTTTTAGAAGCAAGGAAATGACAATTTTGGTAGACACTGGAAGATTGGAGAAATTTTTGTATGTTTTGAGTAGAACTGCATGCCATTAATGTATTGTCGTTAACTTAGCAAGATGTTGAATTGACATCTTCTGTACATGTTTTCTTCCTAAAAACTTATGATTGAGCAAATAAACCTCTCGTAAATTAATACTCAGGCAATTTCTAGTCAGCAAGTATTATTTTGAGTTTTCTATACACAGCAATTTTTGGAAATTGATTTGTAGAAGGCCTGTACACAAGTGCACCATCTGGTACTTTTAACATTGGCCTGCAACTTATCTTTTTCCTTGTTTTTTCAGTTTTGTGGAAATAATGGCTCCTGTATTTTCTCGAGAAGCATGGCGATGTGTTTGGCATTTGATTCAGGTAGTTCTTTCAGTTGGGATATGTATTCATTGTAATCCTTTCAAGAATGCATTTACAGTGGTCATGAGTGCATTAATAAATACACGTGCTATTATAGTGACAGCTCTGCTTTCGTTTGATGTTTTCTTATAGAATGATTTGGTGCATGGATGGGGATTGGATTTCGCTCTCAGAAGATGTGTAGAGGTCAGTAGTTTCCATTGGTGTATCTGTTAATATTAAAGTGAAAGAGGACTTGCACCATGATAAAGGTGGCTGCCCCTTTAGACTTTGATAACATTATGAACCTTGAAACCCATCCTCTTTAGCATTGTAGAGGTTTTTGTTAATTTGAAGTATGGTGGACCATTTAGCAAAACCTAGTTACTTTTTATTTGTTTATGCAGCCTGCGCATGAAAAAATTGGTGTAGTGGATTCACAATGGATAGTGCATCAAGTTATTCCTTCCCTTGGAAGTCAGGTTAGTAAATGTCCATTTCCAGAAAATAATAGCTGAAATTTTTACTACTATTCCATGTTAAATTTTGTTGTGGCAAGTGCCTATGTTAGTTTTAGAGTATATTGCAGAACGGACAAGAAACAGATAAAGAAGTTATTTTTGTCGTTGGATTGTTCTGCATACCCCCCCACCCCCCAAAAAAATAAAAGAAAAAAAAGACCATTGCAGTTATGATTTTGCTGTTAAAGGTTTGATAGATCTAAGAACCTACCACTCTAGCTTGAAGAGTCCTCTGAAGGCGGCAGCTTCATAGGATGACTGAACTTAGTATCCTTTGTCTCTTTAGAGTTCTAGGTAGGAAGGAGATTATTGGCTTACCGAGAAACAAGAATGCCACTTTGTGAGATGCTTTATGTCTCGTTAGAGCTAAAGCTGATTTTGCTTCCCTATATGGTGGATATATATTCCAAGGCTGTTTTCTGTAACTATAACTCATTGCTCCCTTGTATTTCGTATGACTTGTTATCATTTCTTAAGTTTTTTCTTGATGCAATTTCTGTCAAATGATAACATACAGGGTAGCTCGGAGAATGGTAAAGCCCCTTGGGAAGGGGTAAGCAAATCCGCGGCTCAGCTCAAATCTAGTTTGACAAATATCATTCCCCATTTGTTTCGTCACATCTTAGTTACTTGTTTCCTTTTTGTAGGTAAGAGTGAGGTGCAGAAATGAGTGGACAATGTTTCAGGATCGATTAGCCAATGCGGATAAGGCATATTATGCACAAAATGGGAAAACCAGAGTATAACATCACCTACAACTTGTTTGTAAATTGCTTCTTTTACCCTTTTTTACTCCTGTTTTAGGTAAGCCTAATTCATTTTGCCAGTATTTCTTTATAAATATTTGCTTTACTATAGAGCAGCCATATTTCTGTAGACCGTGGACCGTAAACAGTAAGACATTGGAACACCTCCTGTGCATAGATGATACTACATGAAATCTTATATAGCCCATGATCGTTGTTTACCTTCATCCTTCCTATTTGTATTTTCATTTTTGGATTGCCCTCACAACTGGCAAATGCATAATTCTGGTTCACTGGAAAAAGAGGGAAATTGGGATTCGGATTCTGATTAAAATTAGTACATTACGACGAACTCACATGAATGAGAAGATTATATTATGGCTTTATTTTTTGTGCTAATTAAGCCTAGTTAGCAGTGCATAAATCAATTTATAGTATGGCTTTATTTTGTTTTAACCCGGCCGTTCCACTGACAAACATTGAAGGACTAGATCTATTGAATGAGTAAACCAAGACAAAATTTTATGAAAACGACAAAATAAAGTAATTGATGACATTGGGAGTTTTTTCTTTTCTTTTGGTTGACTGTTATGCAATAATAGTGATACTGGAATTGTGATATCAAAGTCATTATTAATATATATTGTTGAGATAAAGTATAAATAATACACCTAAACTATCCCTTTTTGTAGTTTCATTTCTTAATTATTAAGAGTGTGAGTTTCATATCTAAACTGCCACTTATTAGTTTGAGAAATACATCTCAATGTTGTGTGTAATGCATTCTCTTTTATTTGAAAAAATCCGGACACATGACAATCCACATGAACCATACTACAATTATTGTTTGAAATGGCAAGTATCTTGATATAACTATTATTGGCAAACATGACAAGTACAAGTAGAATCGAAGGAAGTAATTTATGTTATAAAATCAAACTATATTATTAAATGGGAAGTTGAATTACTGTGTGGAGTTCTATATCAGAAAACAAAAATAGCATTGGTATGGTGTTTAATGACTTCGCCCAAAAAAGTATAGTGCTTTTTATACTCCATTTCCTATTTTCTGTCTCACTCTTAATGAGATAATTTGTAGTCACACAAATGTCTATAAATTTTGTTGTAAAACAACTGTGTGAATTCGGGATGTTTAGTGCATTGAGCTCTCTATGTTAAACATTATACACATCCAGCTCTCATATTACTATATTGTTTAAAAAATGTTAGTAATATTTTCATCATCATGTCTCGTAATGCTTCTCTGTTTTCACACAGCATTTTGGAGAGTTAAATTATGGTAGACTTTGAACACTATAATAAAATATTAAAAATATCGCCCCTCTTTAAATTTGTTTGTCCCGCTATTATGGGTCACCTTGGAACCAAAATTTTCAACTGGAACGATGTTTATTATTCTTGCGACTTCAATTAAAAACAGTTGCATTAAATGATTTGTGTCGTAGTGTCAGTTTCTGGATAGAAAAATTGTTATAAAACCCCATAATTAACTTGTTCTCATTTATTGTTCGTGATAATGTAATTTAAGTTTTGCCAACTCATTGTTTTTTTTTTTCCTTTGTATGTTTTATTTATCTTGAAAGGCTTCCATACAGAGGAAAACCATTCTAATAGTAGAAGATTAGTATAAAAATTGAAATGCAGTGAAAAATAAAAGCATTCATATAGGATTATTAGATTTTAAATCAAACATATATATTGTCAACATCATGATTTTGGTGGCGTAAATGTCATTGTCAGTAGGAGGATTATACAGAAATGACTTAACTGTCAATTATTCGAAGTGATGCTTTTATGCGTTTTGTTTTTCATCTGACGTTCGGTATTCGCATTTGGAACTGGAACTGGATTGAAAATTTAAATTCATGTTTTACTCTTTAATAAATGCGACTCTATATCTAGAGAAGTTCAAATTTGCTACCACTACTCCCATAACCAACCAATCATTCTATAACTCTTTATTTTTGGTCAAACAGGCTACAACTACTTGTTGCTTCCAATTTAATGTTTTTCCTTATCTTTTTAGTAAATAGTAAATGATTTGTTTCCATATAATATTAAATTGTTTCTGTGACTTTTATGTCCACGTTGAAGCACTTAAAATTTATAGAATATAATAATACTTTTGAAGCCACGTTAATCGATAGCAGATGAATGTACTCAATTCCTTCGTTTTAATTTATTTGTCTGATTTTAAATATCATGTTCTAAGATGTATTAACTAACTTTGCAATCTTCCAAAATTCGTAAAATGACAAGAAGTTGATTAAAGGACAACAGAAATACCAAGCTACAAAGTTGTAATTTTCTAATTATTATTTTTTTTATCTTTTTTGTCTACAATATTTTGGAGGGACATGAGAGTTTGAATGTATGTTTGATGCATTATCTTGAAAACATGTTATTTGGTTAGGGGATTAAATGTGATGGGTTTCCTACCTGTTTATAAATGGCCTATGTGGGGCATGGATATATTAAAAAATGATCTTTTGTTCTTTTAATAGAAAAAATTATTATATATTATTACTATGATATTTGATTTATTTTTGGATGTAGATAACAGAGGACAAAAAAATACTATTCAAACAAGTCTAGAGGAGTTTCATTGAACAAATTAGTAAACCGATATACAAACGAGCAAAGGCAGTAGACCTAGCTTCGTATTATCACTTCATCATCTTCATACTCGTTTCGTCAAACTATTGATTATATAGCATTCACTTAGCTAAAACAATTTTAAAATACTCTATGATAAAGGCAGATTTAGCCCTTTGCTGTCGGATTTCTCTGAATATAGTATTTTTGGCGCAGTGCACAAGCTTATATATAAAACAATATTTACTGAAGTGGTAATAATATTATACATGAATCTATAATTTTAAAGACACAATGAGTTTAATGATAAGAATATTAAATGTTGAATTCATAAAGCTTAATTAAATCCTATATCTATTTCTCTGGTATGTTATCAATTTGAGTCAAGTCTGCACGTTTTATTTTATTTTTATTTTTAAATACATTGTACCATTAAGTGTATCAATAGATAATTTATTTGCACATCCAAAAACTAAATAAACCTATATATGTAATTGAGAATAAATTTCATACTGTGTTACTTATGTAAAATTGTAAATTACCTGTACAGAAAAACAATAGGAAGAAGTTAAAGATTCTACGTTTATTAAAACACTTGTATCATTGAATATTATCTTTACGTGAACTTATAAGTTTTTACTATTGAACTGACCTTTACACTTGTGACTTTATTCACTTAATTTACCACTTTGCATCTTTATTTTGATAATTAGTCCAAATAACTAAAGAGGAAAATGAAAGAGACTACCACCTAAACACGTTGTCAGTTTTAGACAGTTTTACGTATATGGGTCCTAATTAATGTGCCTTTCTTTTTCTTTTTCTTTTTTAAAAAAAAAACTGAATTGAACTGATTCAACTAGACTAGAATTACGTATAAGTCCTTATTTAATGGGATTTTCTTTTTCTTTATTTTTCAATATTGGGGAGAAGATACAACTTGCTATAAAAATAATCAATTTTATCCTTTATTATACTAGTCCAAAAATATTACTCTTGTTATCTAAATGGTTCAAATATAACCTTTTTTTGTTAGGATGGTATAAATTGAACAACATATAATTTCAAGTATTAGCAATGACATTTTAATAAGGTGAACGCCACGTAACATGTTATCTCAACGTTCAAGTCATTTTATCCTTCTTTTCACTTGTTCTTCCACCACTAACATAAAACCTCTAATTTGTGTGAACTTAATCAACATAAATAATACCGTATGGCCAAAAATAAAAGTATAGCTTTACTTAACTTACATCAAAGATTTATTCAAGTCTTAGATAAAAATAATCAATCCCACCTTTTGTATGTAACAAATAATCACATGATTGTGGTATACTTCTTCCTATATTAATAGAGGTTTTTTTAATTGTTCAAAATAATTAAATTGTATAAAGTTCAAGATGAATGTTTGAATTTTTTTTCATATTTGTCTTTTCCTTAAATGAAGTTTTATATTTTTCAAGACATAAATCACAGTACTTATAAAATTATATTTATGATTTCACCAAGGGCAATAGTGAAAAATATAATCTAAGTTATGTCCTTAAATATTTTTCTTAATAAGTGTGCATTGCCTCACAAATTTACTTAATTATCCTCTAATCTTTTCAATTAAAGAAATTTTATAACTTATAATCTCAAATTAAATAAATTATTTAACTTATAATCCTTTTTTAAAAAATGGAAAAAGGGCAAAACAGTCATATAACTTTTCAAATAATTTCCGCTTCCAAACTTTTGTCTCTCTTACGCGCAAATTCAGTTGCCTTTATAACTTTTTTTTCGAGTATATAGTTTGACAGAAAATACAGAGAAAGAGAGAGCCCATACCGGCACCGGCAAATCAATCATCATACAAAGACATAAAGACTAATGCATTGAATCTCTGATTCCCATTTAAGTTTTCTTCACTGAACCGGAATTTAGGGATACAAACAATAAATTCTTGTATGTGGGTGTGTAAGTGTTGTTTGAACTTTGAAGAATTTTGTTCTATAAGTCGGGGAAATTGAAGTGGAAGTGTTATCCTTGAGTAATTTTGAGTAGTGGGTGTTAGATAAATTTTGAAATGGGGGTTTCCCAGAACGATTCTTGTAGAATGGAAGGGTGGTTATATCTAATTCGGTCTAATCGGTTTGGGCTTCAGTATTCGAGGAAACGCTACTTTGTTCTTCACGATCTTCTTTTCAAGAGCTATAAATCAAACCCAGTTACAAACATTGAGGTTTATCATTCTCTCACTCGCTCTCTGTATGCTAATTGATAAACAATTTGGGTTAAGTTCAATTGTGTGTTTAAATGGTTGTTTTGTGAACTTTACAGGTTTAGCATTTGATATAAGTGGCTTAAGTTTAATTGATAAGAAGTTCTTGCCAACTTGTAATTTGATTTTTTAGTGTGCTATGTTATTTTTAATTTGATCAGAGGCAAGTAATGCTGCACCCAATTCTTTGTGTTAATGTGCTTGGAATTTTACTAGCACAAACACATACATTGTAGATGCATGTAGCCTCGAGGCCCGAGCTCCATGCTAACACTTGTACTCCATCCGTTTCGATTTGTTTGTATCGTTTTAACTTGTCAAAAAGTTTATAAGACTTGAGAATCTTGTGGTCTTAAATTAAATCTACGTAGAATGTACCAAAATGTCATTTAATTTTGTGATCTTTAATCATTTCACGTAGAAAGTTGAAATTAAGGAGTTGCCGAAAAAGGAAAGAGATATTCTTTTTTAAACAGACTAAAAAGGTAAGACTAAAAAGTTAAGTAAGACAAACATATTGAAATAGAGTAAGTATGATTTTTCTGAGTCAGGAAAGTGGGCAATGTTCTTTTTAATGTAGTATTCCTCCGTTTCAATTTGTTAGTCTTAGTTATTATCTCGGGATATTTTTTTTTTCAAGCACTTTCTGAATATCTTGAATTGTATATTACTTCATTGATAGTCGGAGAAGTGCCGGTATAAAATGGTGGTTTCGAAGCTGTCAAAAGTTTTTTTATTTCTCTCCCTCTCCATATAACCATATTAGCGCCAGATATGCTTCATCCCATACTTAGTGCCTTCTTGGAATTATTTGTTTGCCATATTATCATGACTCTCTGTAATATGTCTTGTTGATTTTTTTTATTTTTTTCGTAGGATCCTGTTAGAAGTGCTGTTATTGATTCCTGCATTAGGGTGACAGACAATGGGAGAGAGAGCATTCAAAGAAAAGTATGATCCTTATCCCAGTTCCAATACATGGCAGAGACTATTTGTTCTGTCTGAGTTTCTATCATTAAATGCATTGACTTCTTTACTGATACTTTCTGGTTTTGTTACTTCTGCATTCTCCCAGGTTGTGTTTATATTTACTCTATACAATGCCTCAAATCATAATGATCAGTTGAAGGTGTGGAAATTATCCTTTACCCTGTTTCAGCTTTTAATTTTTGAGACCAATGAGTGTCTAAAGAAAATTTACAAACAATAGTTAGGAGCAAACAGTCCTGAGGAAGCAGCAAGATGGATCCAGGCCCTGCAGGAAGCAGCTTTAAAGGTATATAGTAATCAATATGAGCCGGTAACGTCTCCCTTCGTTGGCAACTGATGATAATGAATAATTGTAGGCAGACATGAATAAAAGAACTGCAGTTGATCGTCCAAGGCGTGACTCGCAGTCTTTGAGGTATTTTCATTTGGTATATCAATATGTTACTTTGCTAAGGATCTTGCAAATATTTATTCTTTGTACAAGCATCTGTGATCTGTTGCTTGTCTCTTGCTAATTTCTCCTCTCTTTTTTTTTTCCTTTTTGCCACACAGGTTAAATTGTTCCAACAAATCTCATCATCGGAATTCCATTGCTTGGACTTTCTGTTCATCCTCAGTTGCAGATGCTACGACATCTGATGTTGTTGCACCGTCGTCCTGGACAATATTTGGTTGTCAGAATGGTAGGTTCTAATGATTTTTATGTTTGAGAAGCTGATATTCCATGTAGGATTTTTGCTCTTATGATATTTTTTTCATCCTTGAGGGTCCATTAAGAATTTCTGTTACAATAAGTTCTTTCAATTCCTTATTTAGTTCTCTTGCGGGGAAGGAGACATGGTTGGCTTTATCTTAGAACATTTCTAAGATCATTTCTCTGATTTCATTGCTAAATGGTCGCTTCCTCTCCTTTTGTTGTTCTCTTTTGCCAATTGTCCTTAAATTGCTTGGGTATGCAGGTCTTCGGCTATTTAAGGAAGCTAAGGATAGGGAATCTCATGGGAAGGTAACCTAATATTGTCAGCCCCTAAGGCAGTAAATCTACAAGCTCATGTTACTGAACTTGTACCATGTTGTGCAGTGGAATGATCACCCTGCAATAATGGCTGTTGGTGTAGTTGATGGAACTTCAGAAGCCATTTTTCAAACACTCATGTCACTTGGTCCTTCAAGATCGGAGTGAGTTGCAAAGTCTTTAACCAAAAATCTTCATACAAGCTTCTTCTGCAGAAACTTCATTGCTACTAAAATTAGTATCTCTTTGCGTTCAAAGTATAACTAAGACTTGGATAAGTATAAAGGGCTGCATTTCTTTGTTCATTAGTTCTTGAAAGAATATGCCTGCATTTCTTTGCTCCTTAGTTCTTGAAAGAATTTGTCTAGCACAAAAGAATATAGCTGCTTAGATGTCAAGTACATGGCATATTGTAAAATTAATCTAAGTGCAGCTTTCATTGCCTTCCTATGCGGGAGACTGAAAATAAGAAATAATTGTATCCTTAAAGTATTTTGTATTTTACTCTGCAGATGGGATCTCTGTTATATACTCATTGTATCCTTATAGTGTTATGCTTTTTACTCTGCAGATGGGATTTCTGTCATTACAAGGGTAGTGTCATTGAACACCTTGATGGTCACACAGATATTGTTCATAAGCTTCTACGTCGGGATTGGCTACCTTGGTCAGGCACATGCTAGATATTCACTTTCCAAACTGTTTGTACTTTGTTAGGGTTTATATTTGACATAAGTTGTTGCAGGAGTATGAGAAAAAGAGATCTTCTTTTGCAGCGCTATTGGAGAAGGGAGGATGACGGAACATATGGTACCAATGTTTGTTAATTGGTTTTGGGTGCTTTTTAAAACTGCTCGGTCTGAGCGTTGACCTATCTATTTACTCTTGCAGTTATTCTATACCATTCGGTGTTTCATCAGAAGTGTCCATGTCAGAAGGGCTATGTTCGTGCCTGCCTTAAAAGTAATGTATGCCTACAACGTAGAGCGAATATAAAGTTCATTTTGTCACTCTAGCTGTTATGGATGTGTAATTTTACATGGAAGAGCTATCTCATAGTGCATGGATTCCTAATTTCTCCTAATGATGCATGGTTGATAATTTTATTGTTACATAGCATCAGTCATATGCTTCTACTGCACATGTTTCTTGCACAAGACTACCCTTTGTACTGCACATTATAGATATACTTTGCTAATCATTGCAGGTGGAGGCTATGTAATATCACCTGTGAATCAAAAGAAGCAGTCAGTAGTCAAGCATATGCTTGCTATTGATTGGAGATTCTGGAAATCTAACTTACAAACATCTTCAGCCAGATATATAACAATCCACATGCTAGGGAGACTCGCTGGTGTGTTTTTACTGCAAGATCTAGTTTCATATTTGTTACTTTTATTCATGTTTGCACATTATGACTGCTCATGGGGGCTCAACCTGTGATTTACAGCTTTGAGGGAGCTTTTTATAGCAAAATTAGGAGATTGCTCGTCCTCGTATTTTTTGGAGGAGCATGTGAGAGACAAAAGACTGCAACAAATTGAAGAAGTTAAGGTTGAAATACAAACCATAGTGGAAAATGGGAAGAATATAGCAGATATGGAAGAAGAAGTCGCTAAATCACCTTCTGAACATGCAAGCTTGATGGGGTTAAATGATGCATCAGATGAGTTTTTTGATGTCTCTGAACCACTTGATTATGACCAGTCGGAAAATGGCTGGCCTTCTGATTTTGGCCCAGAGATGTACTCTCAGGTATTACCTGCTTAAACCATAATCTTTGGGAGCTATTCTATGAGCAGGTTGCTTTTCATAAATGCAGGAGGCTACATGAGGCATGACTTTCATGATATAAGCATGTCTATATATTGCTACTACTAATGAAAGATGTGAAACTTTCTTTCAACTAACTTCTACTTGAATGGCACTGTATGTTTTTTTGTGGTTAGTTTAAGTCTTTATCCGGTTTTTAAAGCATATACACTTGAATCCAATAAATATGCAGTCTCTTATGACTTCCATGTCTTAGGACGTCAACAATGTTAATACAATAAAGTTCATTTTCTTACCCCCACCCCCAAAGAAAAGCTCCATTTCTCTCGAGTAGTTCCTGATTCCCTTCATTAAACCCTAATGTAGTTGTCGTTTTTGACCTTATCCCCTCTTGCCTAGACCCATCATCTTGTTGCAGAATGCAGATCAGTTCCTCTGGGATTTCCTTGAGAATGATCTTTATGTTTTTTTTATCTTGTTTTAGGACACACGGCATGCCAGATTATCATCTGCTGCTGGTTTTGTGAAAAAGTTGCATGATCTGGCTGGTGAGTTTGATCTGTATTGCTATTTCGAAAAACTCAATTAATGGAAATGTTGAAGTTCTGAGGATTGATATTCCTTTCCCACTTCAGTTCACAAGCGGGGTTATGTAGATCTGCATGAAAAGGCAAAGGAAGATGCATTGTTGTGCCACTATGGGTCCACTCTTCCAAAAGATCCAACTTTTAATTTGCCTTGCAGTTGGGCCCAAACAGATCCGTCAACTTTTCTTATTCGGGGAGAGACTTATCTAGAAGATCGTAAGAAGGTGGGATTTCATAGCTGTCTTATTTTTCCCATAAGCATGTTCTGATTCATTTTTGTGTGGTCCATCTCTGATTCATTTGACCTTGGAAACTAGAAATGCTTTCCTTTGTTAAATTGATACCTGTGGTTTGATGTTCCTGCTGTCTGATTAATTTTTTGAACCTTACCTACTGATCACTCTCGGCAAAAGCCACATCTTGCTGTACCACAATCGAGTGTTGGTTAAATTGCATTAAACAAAACTCCATTGTTTGTGATTCCTGTCAATAAAATATGTCTAAAATGGCATACCAGCATGGAAACTTTACTTCAAAAAATCTGCAGGCTTCTTGGCTAGTATCTGCTATGATAGCATGCATGAGATATTGTGGGCTCTTTCCCTAACTCATGTCAAAATTTGTTTAGTCCAAAATTGTATAGCAAAGTTATGTGTGTTGTCCTAATTTTATGTAATTTACTGGTTGTGTGGCTCTGTTACAGATTAAGGCTAAAGGCACGTTGATGCAAATGGTTGCTGCAGATTGGCTGAAGTCTGACAAGCGAGAAGATGATCTTGGTGGTCGTCCTGGGAGCATTGTTCAGGTTGCTTCTCTTATTCTGTGTGAAGACAATGAACATACATACACATGTCGTTTATAAACCTGCTGCTTACCAACTTTTATCTGCAGAAATATGCAGCTAAGGGTGGTCCAGAATTTTTCTTCATTGTGAACATACAGGTATATTCTCTTGCTTCCTTTATATACCTTTTCTGCTTTCCTTTGGAGTTCCAAAGAGTTCATTTAGTTGAACATGCCTTACATTCAGGTACCAGGTTCAACAACATACACTCTTGCTCTCTACTATATGATGGACACTCCTATAGAAAACGCGCCCTTGCTGGAGAGTTTTGTCAAAGGGGATGATGCTTTTAGAAATTCAAGGTTCAAGCTCATACCATACATATCCAAGGTTTGTATTCTGATCATTGAGATTGAACATAATCACTTTTTTACAAGGTTTAATAATATTTATTTTTATTTAAGTTGTTTAATGAGTTAGCAAAAAGCTATGGCATGCCAGCAGTCTTGTGGCCTTTGCACTGATCTATGCTTTTGGTAATGGTTGGTGGTAGCACTTTTTTCCTTTAATAACCTTTGAGCTTGCAGATAAATACTGCACAGAAACAAGTTGCTCTCACGAAGGAAAACTGAACCCTTCTTTGGTAAATATAACTAATAAATCTTTAAGCAAACCCCCAACCCCACCCCAGTTTACTTTCTCTATTCCGAAACAATGATACTTTTTACTTCTCAGTGGTCAAATTTTGCAACTACCCAAGAAATTATATAGATGATCATGGAGAAATCCAAAAAGATGGTCAGATGGATACTGCATGCATACATTATTTTCCCAAAGTTCATGTCATCCGAGAGTCCCCTCTTTGTTGTAATGCTTCCGTGTTTTCTTGCTTGGTTTTTTCGGTTGGACAATGTGCTTTAATCAGCATAACACAAGTATTTAACAATTTTATCATTTTAAAAAGATCAGAGGTTGTGGTATTTACTCCTATTTACTTGTCAGGGACCATGGATAGTCAAGCAGAGTGTTGGAAAGAAAGCATGCCTTGTAGGTCCAGCGCTTGAAATTAATTATTTTCGGGGAAAGAACTACTTGGAGGTAAATTTCAAGAGAATTTTTCTACAGGAAATGATGCTTTAATTTTGTTTGCATGTTAGCTACTATAGTTGGTGCAGTTAAATGTGCCCATTTTCATTATCTTTGGGAATGAATTGCTTCCACTACTGCAGAAGTTCTATATCTTTTCTTTTGCAAAAGTAAAATTGAACTATTTTTAGAATAATAAGTGCATTGACATTCAAACCCCTCCATAGTGAAACATCGAAATTTTTTCTCATAGTGGACCTAAAAAAGTTTTGTGATCTTTCAGCTTGATATCAATGTTGGTTCTTCTACTGTGGCAAGGGGAGTTGTAAGCCTTGTTGTTGGATATCTAAACAATCTTGTCATTGAAATGGCGTTTCTTATCCAGGTAAACGTTCATGTCCCCTTCTCCATTTAAAGCATATATGGCTTGAATTGTGTAAGGCGCCAATATTGACAATTGCATAGAATTTCAATGAGTATGACAAAGCGTATAGAGTATCTTCTTGGAACGCGTATTAACCATTTTTTTGACTTCTTCACAGGCCAACACCCCGGAGGAGCTTCCCGAATATCTTCTTGCAACATGTCGTCTTAACCATCTGGACATCTCTAAAGCTGTTCAAGTGAAACCGTGATCTTGTATATCTCAAAAAAAAAAAAAATCTTCCATTTTATATAAGCTTGCTACAGGGCAAAATGGATGATGCCTATATAGAAAGTGCAAAAGCTTTACAAAGTGACTATTCTTTGACTCAATCAAATGTCTTCTGCATTGGTCTCAGATGTATAGTTTGCACAATATTTCTGTTTCTAACTATCAGTAAACTCCATTGTGAGAATATGTTTTTTTTTTTTCTTTCAATTTTACATCTAATAGTAAATTGAAATCATATTGTTTAGCATATAAAACTTGTAAGTTACTATTCTTGTTCATGTCATTGCATCAAAAGTACAGAAAAATTACACCAAAACAGCAGTCACCGAAAACTGCATTAAAATAGCAACAAAAATCGAATCAAAATATTTCAGAGAATTTAAATAATACAAAAAATTTAAGTTCTGAATGTAATAGTACTCTCATATTGTTTAGGAATATACATGCTACGAAAAAAAATTAAGTTCAAGAAAATAATAAGATACTCTTGTAATTCAATTATGTAGTAGTAATTTATAATTTCACCATAGATGAAAAGGTCTTCTACGACTTATCTCTTTAGTTAATACTCCTGTTAGACTAATTTACTTGGCACCTTTTTTTTTAGTCCGTCTAAAAAAATTATTATTTCCTTCGTCTCATATTAGTTGATTATTTTACTAAAAATAATTATCTCATATTAGTTGTCCACCTTACTAATTAAGAAACTATTAATTAAATATTTTCCTATATTACTCTTACAATTAAATTTTTTTTAAGTGTTCACATTTGATCGAAAAATTCTCAAAAAGTTTTTTAAGGGGTGAATTAGTAAAATTATATTTTTATTTATGATTTCTTAATATGCATATAAAAAAAATCAACTAATATAAGATGGGGGAAGTACTTTCAACCATTGAAATAATTTAACTTTAAATTTTTTATATTATTCTTATTAATTAAAAAAACTGTGGCCACATAAATAATCACGGTGAACTTTTTTCGATCACAATTTTTTTTTAAAAAATCCTTTTTATTTATTTATTTATTTTTATGCCAAGTGGTATTGTATGGTGTCATAAAAATTGAGTGGGATGAAATATATATTTTCATTTTTTTATTTATTTTAAGCACGATAAATAGAGTGAAGATTGAGGAGGGGTATCATCACCGGTTGTAGGGCCCCTAAGGCGTGAAGAAAAGCGTGAAGGATGAAATAAATAGTGTGTCACTCCTCCAAAACAATCACATGCTCCGCCGACTACCTAAGTTATGTAACGTTTTCTATCTTCATTTATTATTTCACCAAAATCTACAAATCCCCAACACCTATTTCCTCTGCAAAACCTCCAGAAAGTGCAGTGCAATCAGTAATGGAATCCTCAAGGCGGACATTTTTGGACATGCAAAAAGCTCCATCTTTACCCAATTCACCTTCCAACTTTGTAACGGTGTGTTTACTTTTTGTAATTGAAATCTTTTGCCTATTTTCTTCACCTGCATTATTTTCAATTCAGAGAATTGGGCGAAATTTTACTGTGGGGAGTTTCGGGTATGTTGGAGGCCAGAAAATTGTGAAATTTGAGAAAACGTAGATTTTGTTTTCAATGATATTGGCATTGTGTTTGATCATGAATATAAATTGAAACGACTATATTCTATAGGCTTGTACCACGGTAACTTTAGCCTTAACTACATGTCTTGAATTTTAATCTCTCGGTTACAGAATCGCCTTTCTTTGTTGGGATGAATTCCTTTTGCATGTTCATTAGTGATTAGAAGTGAAAATAATCGTTGTGTATGTTTTTCAAATTTCGAATTTTTTTAAACTTTTATGGCCAAACATGATATATAATCAGGTTTTAAAATTTTCGGAATTTTCCAATCTTAGGACACATCAAGGCTAAAATAAGGTTTGAATATGATCTTGGTGTTTGTTTTTTTTGGCAACCCGTATCTTTGTGGGATGCCAAATCCGAAACTTATTTATTACTTTTAATAACAATATAATATAATGAGTTTTTAAGTATTTTACTTGTGCTTATTTATTAAAAAGTTTTGAGGATAAATGAGAAGATACATTGATACTTAGAATCTGAATAGACTCCTATTTTTGGTAGGATTAAGTAGTATTGGCCTTCTAACTTACCTACTAGGTATTGCACACGCGTATGCTTCGTATAATATTTGAATACGTTACATAATAAACCTACACTATATATACATGTATATAGCACTACTTTTTCCTTTTAATTTCTTTAATTTGAACTTAGCAATTTAGGTTTCACATATTACAGCAGTGATAAAAGGTGAGATATTAGAGACATGGATTATGCATGTGTATAAATAAAGTATACAAATTCTTGTTTGCAAAATTAGACTTTTCCATTGGTTGCACATACTTTTTGTAATAGTATATATAGTTCTAATTACTGTTTATTGTGTTGTATATATTACTCAGAAGATTAATATGGTTGAACAAAATTATATGGATGGAATTTCAATGGAGCATGTGGTTGATGAAGACTTTGAGAGCATACTGAATGGTTTGGATTTTTCAATGCAAAATTTGGAAGCAGACGTACTCGAGGAAGATTGGGATGCGACCGTATATGGTGAATTATTTGGGCCAATTCCTTCGGAAACTCTTATGAGTTTACCTTTGGATATTGCGAATAGCTGTTTGGAGGATCGTCGTATGACCAATGCTCCTGTGAGTTTTAACTTGGCCTTGGTTTATCTTTCTTCTTTTTCAAAAAAATCTACTTTGTAGTAATAGGTGGCACGGGTGTGATAGTTAAGGATAGGAGTTGGGCGGGGCGGATAGTTAAGGATAGAGGTGGCACGGGTCTGATAGTTAAGGATAGGAGTTGGGCGGGTGTGATAGTTAAGGATAGAGGTGGCACGGGTGTGATAGTTAAGGATAGGAGTTGGGTAGGGCGGATAGTTAAGGATAGGCGTTGGGCGGGGCGGATAGTTAAGGATAGGAGTTGGGCGGGTGTGATAGTGAAGGATAGAGGTGGCACGGGTCTGATAGTTAAGGATAGGAGTTGGGCGAGTGTGATAGTTAAGGATAGAGGTGGCACGGGTTTGATAGTTAAGGATAGGAGTTGGGCGGGCGTGATAGTTGAGGATAGAGGTGGCACGGATGTGATAGTTAAGGATAGGAGTTGGGTGGGGGAGATAGAATAAATAGTTTTGTACTTCATAGTTTAAATTATATTTTAAATACTTTTAGACTTTAGAATGATTTTGATAGTTTAAATTCATATTTTTAAATACTTTTAGAATAATTTTGATAGTTTTAATAGTTTGCTTAACAATTGACTCACTTGAAAAACAAATTTAAAACAATAACCAATAATAACTTATCGAATATCTAAACATTTGTCGGATTGTGTATCGTACATTAATCTATATAAACATACATTTGGAGATAATGAAATTCTTGCTTGGAAATTCAAAGCTAAAAGCTAATCAACCATACCTCATTCTTGATTGCAAAATAATTTATGATAATATGTTATTACTCTTGATTGCAAAATAATTCATAAAATTAATATGGTTGAATAAAATTGTTTGGTTGAAATTTCACTGTAACATATTGTTAATGAAAACTTTGGGACTAGAATGATTTGTGTTTGTCTATGTAGTTAGAAATTTTGGAAGTAGATGAAGCTGGTGAACTTGGTGAATATTAAGATGTTAGTGTCTATTTTTTCCGGTGTTCCCCAACGAGAATGGGGTATGGTTTCTTGGTGAATATTAAGATGATACTAGTGTCTATTAGTATATGTGTTTCGCGGGGAGAATGGGATATGCGGTGTCTTAACATCAGAAACATTTCAATTTCAAATTAATTATTAAATTTAAAAAGATAATGTCTTAACTTTGAAATAACTTTTAATTTTATTTTTAAATACTTTTAGAAAATTTTGATAGTTTGTGTAACAATGGAATATCTCAACATTTGTGGATTTGTTACTCCCTTATGAATTTACTTTTTGTCTCGTTGACCGGTTTAACTTAGTTTATTTTATTAATTTCAAAAACTATGTGTGTTGCTCCTTGCTATATAACAATAAAGCAAGGTATGGGGCTATGAGGACAAGGGTGGGTGAAATGTGATGTGATGGAATTTGGTTAAAAGATAATTAACGTGGAAATACACTTTTGAAACTTGTTTTCTCTACTTTTGTTTTCTTTTAACAAACTTGTTTTCGTACAAATACAAAGAAAAGACAAGATATTGATAAGTAATTAATGTATGCTTACCTTGACTACTAAAGCTCCATAGTCAATTTATCATGTTGAAGGATGACATTGTAAGATTGTATTATATGTACCTATTGGTTATTAATTCTCTCTTCCTTTATTCTCTTTTTGCTTGTCTTTGTGTGACTCGATGAACAATCTCTCTAAAATCGAAGTTCAAAACATATTGAGCTCTTAGCTTCGCTAAACGGATGCTTCAGTATCGTCATCAAGTTTTTAAGACATACTTTTTCATGCTAATGAGTGTAATCATAAAGAGACGATACTTTTGTTATTCATGCTTATAATGATTAGTTTTGGACGACACATACATATATATTTATGTTTTTTCTCATATATGCCACACTTCTTTGTGCTTAAATCCCCAACGGATCTCAGAGCAGAAGCCTTCACCTTTCGTCTTTGATAACACTTGGTTGTTTAATATCAAATTTATTCTCCTCCTTGTGGAATGCTTATGTGAATTTTTAAACCTTCACAATGTGTTCAAAATTATACAGTGACAAAGTTGGAAAATTGAACTCTCAAACTTCATTCTTTTGTCTCTCAATATTTTTGTTTAATCCCTTATAGTCGAGTGGTAGCATTCTAACTCGATGTTATCCTATCAGAACGAATTTCTGGAGTCCCAAGGGAATGCTCTATTCCAGACAGGAAGTCCAATTTCTGTCCTGGAGAACAACCGCTCCTGTTCTGGTGGAAGGAGTGCAATATCCTTCAACTTTGGATCTAAAGGCCGTCGCTCCAAGCGTGCACGATCATCAACTTTGAATCCATGGCTTATGATGGCTCCCATGCCTTGTACAACTTCTGCAGCCAAGAAGAATTCTGATTCCAAAAGTGGAAAGGAAAATAAGAGAAAATTATCAAGTGCCATGGCGTTGTCACCTTTATTTAAAAGGTGCACACATTGTGAAGTAACAAAGACACCACAATGGAGGGAAGGACCATTGGGTCCAAAGACCCTATGCAATGCCTGTGGAGTTCGTTATCGTTCTGGACGCCTACTCCCAGAGTATCGACCTGCTGCTAGTCCCACATTCATTCCATCTTTGCACTCAAACTCTCACAGGAAAGTCGTAGAAATGAGAAGAAAAACAGTTGAATGTGACAGCCAAAACTTTGTTCCTCTGGGTAGCTATTTGTTAGATGAATATTTTTAAAGAGATGACTATAGTTTTAGTTTAGGTGCTTAATTTACTTCATCGTTGTTTTCGATGTACATACAAAAAGGGTAGGTAGGAAGTTAGTTTTCTTCTCTCATGTAAAATCTAAACTAGATGAATATTATTTTTTAGATATTTCATCTTGGAACTACTACAGTATTTCTTTTTGTGGTGGTCTCCATGGATCAAATTCTTTGGGTCAATATCTTCAAATTATCTTATCTACATAGACAAAGAATGTAAATTTTATAATATTATTTTTTTAAAATAAAAAGAAAAATCGAAAAATCATTTAATAGTTACTATAACATGGAATTATCAGGAATGCTCATCCCACCTTTGAGAGTATAGATATTGTAAAATTGCTCCCCTCAATTACTATGCTGATCAAGTAATTACTTATTAGATGAACGATCCAAAATTACATAACTACAACAATTACATCTAAAATTTAATTACAAAATATAACTACACCAATTACATCTAAATTTAGTTACAAAATATCCTTCCAAAGAGGATTTAGCTATTCATTCATCATTTTAAAAAGGAGCGAACTTACATTAATAAGTTGAGAGAAAGTTGATTTGATTTAATAAATCTATAGCTAGTCTTTTTTTAAAAAAAAAAATCAATTCCCAATATATCAATGCTTTAGTATAAAAATATATTTTATTCTAAATTTTAAAGAACAACTACGAAAAATTAAAAAAAGAAATCAACAAGCACAACCACAATCACAAGCACAACCACAACAATTCTCTAGATCATACACTATCTTTTTACCGAATAGTGTTAAATCTGAAAATGACCTACCGGATTACTAAATTATTGTTCTGATTTTAAAAATCATTATGTTATGTATTGTATTGTTATCTTGTATTTAAATTAGGGATAAGGGTCTGAAAAATACCCCAACTTTGGTTAGATTTGCGATACTAAACTTTCATGAGGACCTATTACCTCCCTAGACTATTTAATACCGTATTTTTCCCCCCCTGAACTATTTAATAGTGTATTTTAAAGGTATATATGTGCCCACGTGGACACATTACTATTTATAATTTTGCATTATTTTTTATGTCCACGTGGGCAAATATATATGTTTAAAATACGGTATTAAATAGTCTAGGGAGGCAATAGGTCCTCATGAAAGTTTAGTATTGCAACAGCATATTCAACCAAAGTTAGGGTATTTTTCAGACTCTTATCCCTTTAAATTATTATGTCATGTATTGTATTTTTAAATTAAAATTTTCATTTTATCTTTTAAATTTGTGCATTCTTCATAGTGAAAATCAATAATAATATCAAATTATCACTTAAAGGGACGAAAATTGAAAAAAAAATATATTTAAAATATTGTTAATTCGGGTTGAAAGTAGTATATACTACATAATATACATTTTTTAAAATGTTATATTATATTTAAAAAGAATTACGAATATTAGAAATTTAATTAATAACCTTATATGAGAAATAATATGTTAGTTACAAATAGTAGGAATAATATTAAAATAATGAAAAAGTGAAATAATATTCACCTCTTTATAAATAGAGAATAGAGAGCTTTTTAGAAAGTGATTGGAGACTCAATTCTCTATCTTACTCTCCAAATATAGAAAATAAAGAGTAAAATAAAGTGGGGTTGGAAATGGTCTAATGCACACCTAAATTCAAGTACTTAGATGGAAAAAAAAAAAAAAAAGAGATCAACAATTCTACTATATTATAAAAGAGAGTTTAGGCGCAATTATAATATATAATATTCAAGATTGAGACTTTTCCCAATCTTGAATATTATATATTATATTTGTGGGACTTTTAAAAGGAAGTTTATACCCAACTATAATATATAATATTCAAGATTGAGACTTTCTTGAATATTATATATTATATTTATTATATAGTATAACTTGGACATAAACTCTCTTTTAAAATAATATAGAATATGTATATATATATATATATATATATATATATATATATATATACCTCACAAATGGAAAAGTCTCAATCAAGAAAGCAACATATATCATTTACAAATGACTTAAAAAACTTTAAAATATTTAAAAGTTATATAATAAAATAGGTTGACTCTCAGAATTCTACTAGACTCACATATATTGGGACAGAAAAAATAACACATATCATTTTAATATTACCAAAAAAGTATTATAAATAATAATAATTAACAACTTAAAATATCTTAAAGACATTTTAAAAGGGTTAATTTTGTAATTTTATCCATATCACATAAATTAGGACAAAGTGACCAGTAATGTACATTATTTCAAAGTTACATAAAAATATTATAAATCACAATAATTAATACCTTCAAACATTTAAAAAAATATATGAAAATTTCGATGACCCTCCAAATTTTATTTGCGTCACGTAAATTGAAACAACAAAAATAACATATATTGGGTCCATTTTAATTTATTTGTCTTATTTTTTTATATTTAAAAATTGCGTAAAAATACTATAAATCATGATAATTGACAACATAAAATATGTTTTGAAAAAAAATACAAAAAATTTCACTGATTCTTGAAGTGAATCTATCATAAAAATACTATAAATCATGATAATTGACAACATAAAATATTTCAAAAATGTTGTGTGTAGGTAGTCTTATTATGTCTTAAATAGCGTCAAAGAAAGTACATGTTTATGATAAAAAAAAACTTATTCCTTTATCCACGCAAATAATCGTTTCAAAAACTCGGTTATTAGCCCCAAAACGTACCATTTATATTATTGGGCCCGTGCATAGCACGATATGTATATATATATATATATATATATATCTCACAAATGGAAAAGTCTCAATCAAGGAAGCAACATATATCATTTACAAATGACTTAAAAAGGATTAAAAATTACAATAATTACCAATTTAAAATATTTAAAAGTTATATAATAACATAGGTTGACTCTCAGAATTCTATCAGGCTCACATATATTGGGACAGAAAAAATAACACATATCATTTTAATATTACCAAAAAGGTATTATAAATAATAATAATTAACAACTTAAAATTTCTGAAAGACATTTTAAAAGGGTTAATTTTGTAATTTTATCCATGTCACATAAATTATGACAAAGTAACCAGTACTGTACATTATTTTAAAGTTACATAAAAATATTATAAATCACAATAATTAATAACTTCAAACATTTAAAAAAAAATATGAAATTTTGGACGGCCCTCCAAATTTCATTTGTGTCACATAAATTGAGACAAAAAAAATAACATATATTGGGTCCATTTTAATTTATTTGTCTTATTTTTTTTATATTTAAAAATTACGTAAAAATACTATAAATCATGATAATTGACAACATAAAATATTTCAAAAATGTTGTATGTGGGTATTCTTATTATGCCTTAAATAACGTCAAAGAAAGTACAGGTTTGTGATAAAAAACTTATTCCTTAATCCACGCAAACAATCGCTTCAAAAACTCGGTTATTAGCCCCAAAATATACCATTTATATTATTGGCCCCGTGCATAGCACGGGCAACATTATCTAGTGATAAAATAAATTTGGTGGGATTAATTCAGTCAATTTTACCGTTCTAGATGGTTTATTTTTTACTTTTTTACCGTGATAAATAAGTATATCTGTAGTAAATTGTCTGCGGTAAAAAAGAGGTTACCCATTATCTCGCAGTATGTCAAATATCTCCTGCCCATAATACGATACATCTTAACAGTCTGTGTCTTTTCTCTTCCCCTTTCTCCCATTTCTGTTTCAGATCCGAACAGCTACGTTTGTCTCATTTTATTTCTGAAATCATCATGTAGGAGTTTTTTAAAGCTTGAAGAGGGAATTGTGCAGGTTTATTGCACTATGTTTCTGTAATTTATTTTGTTTTTCTTGAATTTGGTTTTTGGTATTGCAAAATTGTAGGAGTGGTGAAATGGAGGTGGTGGAAGAGAAGTGTGTGGACTCTCAGTTTTGGCATGCCTGTACAGGAAGTATGGTGCAAATTCCTCCGGTGAACTCTAAGGTGTTCTATTTCCCACAAGGTCATGCTGAGCATACATATACAAATGTTGATTTCACTCTACTGCCGAGAATTCCTGCGATGATTCTATGCAGAGTTGATGCTGTGAAGTTTTTAGCTGACACTGAAACTGATGAAGTTTATGCGAAAATTAGGCTTATTCCGGTTGAAGACTTTGAAGATGACAGTGTGGTTGAAAAAACTGAGAAGCCTACTTTCTTTGCTAAGACATTGACTCAATCAGATGCGAATAATGGGGGTGGTTTTTCAGCTCCGAGGTATTGTGCAGAGACAATTTTCCCCAAATTGGATCTCAAAGCTGATCCGCCTGTCCAAGTAGTAAAGGCAAAGGATGTTCATGGTGAAACCTGGAATTTTAGGCACATTTATAGGGGCACGCCAAGGAGGCATTTGTTGACTAGTGGTTGGAGTGCATTTGTCAATAAGAAGAAGCTGGTTGCAGGGGACTCTGTTGTGTTCCTCAAGGCAGAAAATGATGAGGTTTGTGTTGGAATTCGCAGGGTAAAGCGGGGTGGTATTGGTGGGCCGGAAACACAATTAGGGTGGAACTCAACTACTGGTAGTTATGGTGGATTTTTGACGGAAGACGAGAACAGTATGATTAGAAGTTGTAGTAATGAAAATCTGATTTCTTATGGTGGGAGATTTAGAGGTAAGGGAAAAGTGAGCCCTGATGAAGTTGTTAGGGCTTCATATCTCGCTGCTAGTGGCCAGCCTTTTGAAATTGTTTACTACCCTGGTGCAAGCACTCCAGAATTTTGTGTTAGGGCCTCTTCTGTGCATGCTGCAATGAGAGTCCAATGGTGCTCAGGGATGAGGTTCAAAATGGCTTTTGAAACTGAGGATTCTTCTCGGATCAGCTGGTTCATGGGAAGTATATCTTCGGTTCAGCTTGTTGACCCCATCCGCTGGCCTCATTCACCGTGGCGGCTTCTTCAGGTAATGCAGCCACTTTCAGTTTTCTGTATGGACCAATGTATAACTGCTTATCAATGTCAATTTGCCAGCTGAAATAGCTCTTGGACAAAAAAGAATTGACTTGCATACGGTGTTTACATCAAACGCATGACATTTTTCACTTAATGCTGCCTAACTAATGTGTATTCTAACCCTTTATTTAGTATCTATTAACAATGGTACTTAACTTAGTAAAGACATATTGTGTTATTTACATTCATTTGTTTTTATTTTCTTTCCTATTTAGCAAGGGGATATTCGAATAATTGAGAAACCAATACTAAGATCGATCTTTATGCTGTGCAGTACCATTAAAGTGTCTCCAGTGGTAACATTTAGTTGTAGTTTTGTTTATAAACTTCTCTCTGTGATATACTGCAGGTGACATGGGATGAACCAGATTTGTTGCAGAATGTAAAATCTGTAAACCCATGGCTTGTCGAATTGGTCTCTAATATGCCCGACATTAACTTGTCACACTTCTCACCACCAAGGAAACGGTTGTGTTTGCCACAAGAGTTTGCACTTGACCGCCAATTTCCATTACCTTCATTTTCAGGCAACCCCTCAGGTTTAGCAGTCCTTTTTGTTACCCATCTGACAACAGTACTGCAGGCATACAGGGAGCCAGGCATGTTCAATTTGGAGTACCTTTATTAAATCTCCACCGTAGCGAAAAGCTGCAGTTAGGTGTGCTACAACCACCCGCTTCCCAACAAGTTGATGCTGATTCTGAAATTCCTATTGGCACAAGTAAGGTCCAAAAAGAGAGCAATGAAAATGTATCTTGCTTGCTTACCATGGGTACGTCTAGTCAGATGGAGGAAGCTGATAATGTGAAGACACCTCGGTTTTTACTCTTTGGCCAACCAATTCTCACTGAGCAGCAAATGTCAAGTGTCCTCGCTACTCATGCTCCTCCACAAGTCCAAGCAGAAAGAGACTCCGATTGGGCACAATTGAAAACTGAAAGAATTTCTCAAGGCTGGAAATGCCTTTCAGAAAGTCTATCAAGCACTACATTTCTTTGGAATAAAGATTATCACGCAGCTGAACTTGGCACGAGTACTGATCACTGCAAAGTATTCCTAGATTCAGAGGACGTAGGACGTACTCTTGATCTCTCAGTTCTAGGATCATATGCAGAGCTGTATAAAAGACTTGCAGACATGTTTGAGATGGAAAGATTAGATATGGTGACCCGTGTGCTCTATCTAGATGCAACAGGTGCATCTAAACAAATTGGAGATGAACCATTCAGGTGTATTTATTACTTCCAGTACTTCCTATTCTTGAATTCATTCATGTCAAGATATTTTTCTAGTAAAACGTTCTTATCGATGTTCTCCTCGGATTTCTAATGCAGTGACTTCATCAAGACTGCAAAAAGACTGACAATTTTGAAGAAATCTGGCAACAATGCTACAAGGTAATTGTTAGTAACTGAATACTTCCTCATGCGACTGTTGTCTTTTTACGAAGATTTCAAGAATAATTGTTAAGACATATATTGTGCATTTGTTCTATGACGTTCATTACTAAGGGAATTGGCACATTGTGATTAATGCTTAAAATCTTATATTTCAGGAAATGGCTCACTGACCTGCCAATCCTCAATGTTGTCTAGATTCTTCAAACCAGGCAGGATGGATCCTTTAGCATTTTCGAATAAAATTATCGTTTCTTGTCTACGTCATGAATAAGTATCTGCCTCTGAGTTCCTAAGAAATCATAGACTGCTTTATGTAATTTGAAAGGGCACTAGTAGTAGAACTTGGATATGTTTTGAGGATGTTTCAGTTTTCTTTATGTTGGAAATAATGTAGTGATCGTTCTGTTTACCATATTTTGCTAAGATGTAACCACATGTTAGTGGTGGTATTTTTTATCAAAAACACATCAACTTTATTCATGTGTGAATTTGTTATATGTATTTCTTCCACATCAATACTCTCGTCTTCTGCTTACGAAGTTTAAATCAGAATACAGGGGATTCTGTATTTTCAGAGTATTATGATTCAACCCTTTGTTTCTCCGATTCATAAAAAAAACACATGGCTTAATCTTATTTACGCGTATAGTGTTTAACTGGAACAGATCCCGATGAAGAAGCAACAGAAAGGTGAGGACAGGCTTTGGTTTCGTCTCATCAGCATATGTACTTTATCTAAAACAAACAACCTGACGATTGCATTGCAGGTGCACACGTGAGGGTGTTGGACAAGAAGGATCGCCTATTTCGGTTCATTAAGCTTTTGCTATACTTTATTCGAAAAAGAGTTATATTATAAGATCAAATTTATTATGTACCTATTAAATCCGTAACTTTATACATTAATTCTAAGAAAAGTTGGCTAATCTATACCCATTAATAGCTTATTTGACTAAAACTACTTACTAACATTATTAGTTTATCCTCTGAAAATGCAGCTCATCGTGCAGTACTCTTAATAATTAAGTTTATGAAATAATGCATCATTTATTGGTTAATAATTTGAATCCCATAAGCTTGAACATGATGTTGTCGACTCAGCATATATAGGATCCCCTTGTTTTTGTAGAAATGAAACAACCTTAACCCCAAATAAATAAACATTGTAAACAAATACATCAGCAGACAACTGAAAAATGTGATCATAACTATTTCTTTCGTTCCAAAATTTTATCATAGTTAATTTTTAGAGTTAAGTCGCTTCAATTTTAATTAATATTTTTTTCATAATGTTGATATATAAGAGTTGCAACTTATATTTTTTTTAATGTAGTTTTTGAATATTAAAATGTTAACTTTAAAACATTGAATCAATTCAATTAAGATACGAAAATTAATCCAATCAACTTCAAGAAACGATATGTGACTACTATTTTAAAATGGAAATAGTAGTAGGACTTACTAGATTAATTCATAAAAAGGCCACTCTCTGTTGATTACAACAACAATAATAATATACCTAATTTAATTGTATAAATTAAATTTGAAGAGATTATTAGAATATATACACGCAGATGTTACACATAGTTATAATTTAATTCTATAAATATTAATGTGTGATTATTTCTTTAAACTAAATAGCTAATCTTAGGGGCAAACTTGGGTCAATGGATTGGGAACAGAAGACCATAATATAAGGCAACAATTTTGATCATCCCAATATTTAAATTTATTTTTTTGGGGTTTTTCAATGAGATCCTACAAACACGTTGAATGATCAAACTCCTCATGTAGTCATGTTCTGCTTTAATTTTGTTTCATCAAATTCAGCTCAAAACAATAACATTGTGTTTCCAAAACTATGACTTATTTTACCATTTTGTCGTTGAATCAAAGTTATACATGTTTTGTCTCCTTAAGCCACATGAGGGCCAAGTTGTTATAAGAAACATTTGTTTGCATATGCAAAAACTATTCAGAAAATTCTTTCTACTAAAATCTGAAATCAAATTACGTCAAATAATAGACGTACGTGTATTCATTACAAAAATATATGTTTTCTTACAAAATATTTGTTAAAAAATATATAAGTGAACTCTATGCTAATTGATGTCTAACATACTTAAGATATAAATTATTTATATTTTATGTATATACTAGTAATATATTTATTTTTTTTTAAAATCGAAAATAATTTTAGTTGAGCTAAAAATAGTCGTTATATAAATTTTTTGTTATTTAAGATAGGGACCACTAAACGACATAGATTTGGTGACAATTCAATTCGTGTGGCGGACCCCACCCCCACCCTATTTTGGGGCATAAACGGCAACACAATTAGACGTGTACGTCTCTAGACTCTAATTATTCTTTTTTTAAAAAAATCTTTTTTGGATAAAGTTAACCCATTTCTCCCGAGATATTGTTGTCTCAACTCGCGATATATACGTATATATCTCTTTACCCATAGAATGGTAAAATTCTAGTATTTTTACCGTGGTTACTCGTAACAGGTAATTACGTTATTGTCCTTCAAAGAAAAGGACAGAATATTTAGTTCAAGTTAAGTAAATAGTGTTTTTGTTAAACACTTGAGACTCAAAATTTTGAAAAGGCGAATTTAGTTACATGTATTAGATTTAATAAGTCATAAAACCTCAGACATATTTCAATTGATGATAATTGATGATGTGTATAATTATAGAAAGAAACATATTTTATGTGATTAACTTATTTATATATTAGTTTGTGAACACACAAGAAAGTTCAATATGACTCAAAAATATTGAATAAAAAACGTTATTATGTGTTTATATATTTATTTGAAACATATCATAATTTGAGTATTTAAGTAAAATTAATATACTTACACCACTATCCTTTTTTTCAAAATATTTGAGGTGGGAGGGAATTTGTCTTAGTAGTTAAGAGTACATTCGGGGATGTACGGAAGCGTCTGTAGCCCGAAAGAGGGGTTACCCGATACCTATACGCATATTTGAACTCTTCACTTCATAGCTCCGAGGTAAGATATTCTTGATGATGCTACTTCAGACTAAAGACAGTAAGAATTCGAGCTACTACTTTTGATTAAGCCGACCTGAAATTAATGTATTTAAATTAAGTTACAATCTCAACCTGTGATTTAGAAGTTCCGGCTGAGAACTTGATCTATGATTCTTTCTTTAGCCCTTATCCCGTCCCTATGAATGAATTGGCTTACATATCACCTTTAGACAAAACAGTTATAAGAACGACTTGATTTGAAGTATGCAAGTTAACACAAGTTTTTAACTTCAAATAAAAAATTTGTTTCACAACTTCTTGAAAATAAATTTTACATTTCCAGAAGTGTATCATTTAGACCTTGTCATCCTACTACATTTAACCCAATTGCTAGAACTATGGACTATTCTGGCAGGTTTTATATATAATTACCTTGACTCTATTCAATCGAAACCCCCACGCTGAAGATAGAACAATTTCATCCAAATTCCAATCATAGCATGAGACAGACAAGCAGGACGATAGTCGTTTCAATCAGCATCCCACAAATGTGCCTTTAACTGGATAGTTAGCAAAGAAAGAGTGTTATTGATAATTGAAATAACTCCAGAATCCATACAACTACTACAAGACTCCAAAATTCGAATGAATATGCCATATTGAGAATTGAGAAACCAAAATTTTCACTAATGAAAAGGAAACCTGGACAGAGTGGAACAATAAAAAATCAGTAACAACCAATATGTTATCCTTGTGTCGATCCCAATTGAAACACAAAGTACACTGTACGCCTGTATAGTCTCACCAAACTGAAAATGAGTACCCTGCGTATCAGCTGTGTTTCTAAATTCAGATAAAGGTCAACTGAATTCCCCAGTTATTCCTGTACTGTGACTTCTTGGTCAACTCTCCAATAGTTTGCATCATTGAATTCTTTCACTCCTGACCCGCCCTCATCTGTATTATCCTTTTCTGGCATCTTAGGGACTAAGCTCCTTTTCAATGGAGCCGCTTCCCCAACAATCCCTTCCTTAAGAGCATGTTCCATTGCCTTTTCAGTACCCTCTAATTCTACACCAACAAATTCAACATCCTCTTCAAACAAAGAAGGCACAGGGGCTGCTGCTTTTTTACTAGAATCAGATCCCGATGAACTTTTGTTAGAATCAGGAGATGTAGATACGCCATTTGGAATAGACTCTCCACCACTGCAAGAAGTGGAACTAATCGAGGGAGTTACTGCCTCCCCTGAATTTGCAAGATTTCCGCTACAGTCACCATTATCTTCAAAGGGATTCACGGATCCACCAACTGAGCCATTTCCCCATGCAACCCATTCAGGTATAGGCCTGTCTCCAAATGGGTCATCACTGTCTGACTTCTCAAAATGGAAGAAACCCCCATCACCTGACACATCTGCTTTATCTTTTTGTTGATTGAAGTCTCCACCATTAGCAGAATCGGCTCCACCAACTCCATTAAAAGCATCTGAACTAGAACTGGGCATTACATCTGATTTTCTCTCAGTCAATTCCTCCTGCTCTCCAACTACCACCTCATCATCACTATTGCTATTACCACCATTTGTTGTTCCATTAAGGTTAATGTCTTCCATCACTTCAGTAGGTGAGGTACTCTTGGAATCATCTCCAGTTCTATCATCTCGAAAAGCAAACCAATCCGAATTTGTGAACAAATTGCTGCAAAAGTTTTTTTAAAAAAAAACTGTTATACATGATAAAAAGTGCAGATAATACCAGATGCCAAGAAACTGACAGATGATAATAACTTTGTAGCCAGGACAGCTAGAACTCACCTCCCTTGCTCATCTCCCAACCTCAGGACAACTTCAGCAGACTCATCATCAAAGTATACATCCTACAGTAACATGAATGTAGCGTTGTGATGAACACTAGGCATATGATACCGAAAAATAGATAAGTGAATATCACACAAGTTCGTCTTCAGTTCGCCATGCTATCTAACTATTCCATTTCATATCAAAAAAGAAGACAAGTTAACTAAGGAAAACATTATTACCTCATCATCTCGATCAAGAGCTCCATGACCCTGTTAACATGCAAGAAAAACCACAAAGGAATCAAAAGCTAGACTAAATCCCAATCCACAGCCCAAAAGCTGAGTTGGGGCTGCAGAGCACTGTCCCTGAGATCATGGATTCCTTTTGCCCTCCTCTACCAACAGACAACAACACCCCTCAATCCTCAAACTAGAAGGTATACAATGCTTACCTCTTCAGCGCCATTATTATCATATATGGTGTACTGGAATGCCTGGCTCAGATTATTTGCTAAAGCTGCTACATCATAATCTCTGTTATGAACATCTTCCTCGTCGCTGTCTCTTGTCCTATCTAGTAATGCAGTTGGCCGGCTGCTTATACACAAAAAAGAAAGTTGAAAATCCATATATAGGTGACACGAACTAGAAAACTCTTTAGTATATTAGAGATATAACCATTGGAGTATGTATTATTAGAGAACCCTTAGAGCATTTATGCTATTAAGGGTTCACACAGCTAACCGTCCCCAGCTAGCTAGGGATTGAGGCATAGTTGCTATTGTACTTGCTGCAGAAACCAAGGAAGCCTATGAGAGGAGGTGAAAAAGCATAAGCTCATCTTACAATCACTTAATAAGTATATTTCCGAAGGTGCTTTTCACTTCTTGATTTTAAGAAATTCAGTTGAAATCCACCAGCCCATTTTGTAAGAGATCTAAGCAGTACTACAACTTATAAAAGGACAATTCATGTCAGCTTGAGACCAACAAAGCACATCTTTATCCCCTTTATTCAACCTTAACCCAGCCATTTCTTCTCTGACCTATTTTTCTAAATCCCTCCTAATATTTGAAAATTCAAACATTGAACTACAAAGAGTAACAAAGAGAGTGCTTGTTATGACACCAACAGTATGTCTATTGTCTAAAGAGAAATAATATGGGAGAACTTTTTAAAGTAGTTGCTTACTTTAAATATCTTTGTTCTCTCATACCCTCAACATCTCTTCATTTATTCTTCTAAATTATGTACTTCCACTATTAGAGGCAGTGATAATATTTATGAAAATATGGCAGGTACGTTTCCCAAGTTATTGCTTCATCCAAACAAAATTTTGTTACGGTCTACCTCATATTACAGAAATCAAAATCTAACATCCCAAAAAGTTCAAGTTAAATCAGAAGAGGCAGAAGCATACCCACAAGCCCATCGATAGACATTTTCGAGTGTATTACGCTCCTGTAAGACAGTAGTGTGCCAATCACTCCATTCCATATTTTTCTGGAGTAAAGAGAACCCATTAGCAGAAGCGGAGCTGAAACTTGTGCACAAAATCATATGCCAGATAAAAGTAATTGAAGGGAATACTATGTAAAACCATCTTGCGCCAACCCCAGCTACACAATTATAATCAAAAGCCAACAATAGCGATAGAAAGTGAGAAAAGTAATGGTGTGTACGCACAAGTGGGGTCTGGGGAGGGTGGTGTGTACGCAGCCTTACCCCTACCTTATGAAGGTAGAGAGGTTGTTTCTGATAGACCCTCAACTCAAAATATACAGCCATTAAAATAAAATGAGGGTGGATTTTAGTTTAACAAAATGAATATCAACTCTTGAAGAAAAAATAAATGCTTGATAAAACCATAGGAAACAGCCTTTCTATCTCTACCTCTAAGGTAGGGGTAAGGTACTTTACCCTCCCCCGACCCCACTTTGTGGGATTATACTCGGTATGTTGTTGTTGTTGCTTAAATAAAACCTTATTTATAATCATAAATAGTAAAAAACCATGGAACTGCGTCCTCCCCAAGAACGCAAATACAAACCAAGCTTCAATCTTATACATTTTTTTCTACTTTGGGGAATAGTATGTTCAGAATTATTTGTCCGCATCCATCATGGAGCTCTCTTGAGAAAATAACTGCTTAGATATACATAGTAAGTTCTAACAGTTACAGCCTCAGGACCTTTTGGCAATTAGATTTGGAAATCTTCAGTATCAAACTTCCATGAAACGTATGAGTAACAAATTTTAAGGCTATCACCGTAGCACTCACCTCTAGATGTCCTCGAATGCGATTGTCATCGCTTCCCAACTGTACAAGTTTGTTAGCAATCCGTGTTAGATGCCCTATGTTACCCAGTCGGGGTGCTTGTTTACCAGTAGCAGGAAAAGTGGGCTGCATCAATTGAAAAGCACAATTAAACATTTTAAATCATTATTTGCAATGAGAATACAAGGTTATTATTGAATATTCATATTCCATAGAAAAAGTAGAGACAACAATAAAAGAACAAGAGGACATAAATTTGCAAGACCTATAAACATCAAAGAGAAGGAAATCAGTTACTTCACTAAAATCAACCTGACTTTCACTGCCAGAAACTGTGGGCTGTTTATCCGTTTGAAGAATTTTTCCAAGCAAATTACAGTCTTCAAAAAGATGATCGACCAGGACACTGTTTCTGCTTTCCAAGCATGAGTTTATTATACTCTCTACGTGATGATGCAATGCATTGTTAAATGCGTACCTATACAGCAATTATCCAACTTGTTAGAACATCAAACAAGAAACAAGTAAGAAAGTGAACAATGCAAGATCAATCACTTTTGTACACCGTGTTCGAGAGTACAGGAGCATAGGCAGAATCTTACTCAAAAAAGAGATCCAGGACTCTCTCAATTGTCCCAGAACTGATCAATTCATCCTCTGCAACTTCATTGCCAGTTTTTAGCAGCACAGAAATGAATTCCACTATCTACAATAAAGAAGAAAACCGGTCTAAGATACAAACAAAAGAAGAATCAGCCGAGATTATCAACCCAATAAATACAGTCCTCGTGGATGCAGACAGGCATTACATGTGATTTCATGTCAGTATGCTTTTCTCAGCTACTAGCCAAAGATTAGTAGTTGGAAAATACATGACAACAAATCCACCAAGTTTTACAAGTGGACTTTACAACTGCTTGCAACACATAAGAACAGTTGATCCTTGAAAACTATTAACTAACGCTATAGCAATGGAACTTCTAGCTTGGCATATCCTTCTCAGGGATTGCTATAAAGTTGGGTATGGATACAAAAACGATTAACTCTTTTTCTCTAAGATGCAAATAAGCAAACCTTTAGTCGATGTTTCCCTAGAGGCGGCCTGAGTTCACCATATGTTGTAGGCAGAACCTTGTCATCAGATGATACATTCAACAGCTTTAGCAAGTTGCCTGTGTCAAATATGACATATATTAACTTTCATAATGAGAGATGGGACAGAAAAATCATCAGCAAAAATCACTAATATTAGCATTATGTTTCTTCTGTGGCCTGTTATCTGATGGCTCTGTGCGTTCGTACTTCCTTACTAGTTACTACCCACACTTTCTACACAATTTTAATATAATTTCCAAAGGGTAGAAAGTCATTTGAACAAGTATGCCGCAATTCAAATATGCGTACATATTTCTAAACAGGAAAGTTACCGAAATTGGGCAGCATTGCACTTATAGTCTCAGGATTGACACACACAGATGACTCATAAACATGCTGGCAGCGGTAAGAATACATCATGGGAGATGGAATTGATCTTTTAGGATCCAGCAAAGATATGCATACAGATAATGAATGGACAAGGGCGGACTTTGAGTGTGAGTCTTCAAGAGCATGACTGAATATCCTTGCTACAAAACTACACCCAAAGAAAGTTGTAGAACTTATCAGTTATAAATTACTTGGCACAAGTGCAGATGATATTTCATTCTCAGTAGAAATAAAAATGATAATTTACTATCAGCAGCAGTGTAAAAAAACTAACTTTTAAGGGAAATATCAAGGGAAGTTCCACAAACCTTGGGCTGGATAGCTTAGTAGCAAGAGGAGATGGTGCGTTTAGGGTTATTGTACATAGAGTCTCTGCTGCATTAGCATGTACTTCTGGAGAACTCTGGACAATAGAACACAACATCAAAAATGTTCTAAGCTAAGTGTGCCAAAAGCAACTTAGTAGAAGACTAGATCATTCAATCGCATTTAGCCATCCTGACATCTGGACTGTGATCCGCAATCATTAAGAAAAGGATGGCAGAAATAAAGCCAGTTCAAATGATCTACAGTGTAGCTTAAAGGAACATGCAACTAAAAAATTGAGAGGTTTTTGTATCTAATTTAAGTGCCTCCGGTATTGGTAATTCCTATCAACTATAGTAGTATGTCCTATCTCCTGAAATCGGATGGAATTTCGTTTAACTTAGCGCCTTAAAAGTAGAAAATTCCTATCAACTATATAAGCACATCACCGCTCCTGCTGCTCCCAAGTCAAGGAAGTCATTGCACGCTTTGTTTACTGTTCAGTAAGCAACAAACCAGCATTTAAACCAGTAAATCAAGCAGTAATAGATCACTAGTAAACTGTCAACAAATAACATTAAACAGGGAGACAACAAATGATAAAATACAATGACAGAATCATGTCAGAAAAATCGTCGGTACTTAATGCACCACAGTCCACATGCCCAATATATAGACAATCTATGTAATTTCAATCATAGTATATTATATATCACTATAACCAAAGCAAAAAAAAACATTATCTATTTTGGACTTACAGAGGGGCTCAATTTATCCACAATCATTTCTAATAAATTGCTGTCAGCCAGCCATTGCATGACATCCTTGGTGTTCGGGTAAATATCAGCGCCTACAAGTCGCACCAAAACCTATAAGAAAAAGCTCATCAGAGAAAAATGTTTTTCTTGCTAAGTAATTCTCAATCTATTTTCAAATAATGAAGCATAAATAAAAAAGATAGTAGTCAATGGTAAAATGGAAAACCAGGCTACAAACCTCCATTATGGATGTAATACCAATCAAATCTACCATCTGGCGGAAAACATCATGATGGGTCTGCAACCAAAAAGAAACAATGTAAATACAGATTATTAGAAGGGGGAAGAGGAAAAAAAGCATAAACACCTAGAATCTCTGTGTCATAAAGCTGTGCTCTACATAAAATCAACTTCATTTCTATGTCAGCATTTCTCCAATATACCTCACATAATCAAGAGGCTTGAAGCAAAATTTATTCCAAGAGGGGCTCCATCTATAGTTGTAAGTTGTAACGTAAATAGTTGAGTAAACATTGAAGTCACCACAATTTTTTTAGTGAAGTAATTGAATCATATTAGAAAGGCATCAAGGAGATGCAATGGTTACCACTAAAAATAAAGTTGCTTCAAACATGAAAATAACATGAAGAATGCCATTGTGTTTATAAGTTCACATCACGCTATTTAGTTAACCTTCATCATCAGGAAGAACATGTCTCATAGACAGTCAGGTTATGTTTGACATAAGATCCATGTAGATGTAACGAGTAAACCAATCCCCCAGCCTTCTTTTCAAACTGCTGCCTAACTATATAATCTTAATCTTTATGTGATAGAAATAGAACTAGCTCATTACATCATACTAGTCAAACTTCTTTAACATTGCCCCTAGAGTTTGTTAAAGATTCTATAAGTTAACATCACGCTATTTAGTTAACCTTCATCATCAGGAAGAAAATGTCTCATAGACAGTCAGGTTATGTTTGACATAAGATCCATGTAGATGTAACAAGTAAACCAATCCCCCAGCCTTCTTTTTGAACTACTGCCTAACTATATAATCTTCATCTTTATGTGTTAGAAATAGAACTAGCTCATCACATCATACTAGTCAAACTTCTTAAACGTTGCTCCTAGAGTTTGTTAAAGATTCTACATGCATAATCTTCAATTGGCAAACAATATTTTCTTTTGTTTCTTAGCCGGAAAAATCAATCAATTACATATGCCTCAATTCCCAAACAAAGTTAGTTTCTTTTTTTTTTGCTTTCGCACACCTTGACTTATCCTTCTACTAGCATATATGTCTTTAACCAGATAAAACATATCTTAGCAAGCACATCATGCATTTGCATAGGAAAAAAGAAGCTAAAAATGATCACTACAAATATAAATTGCCTGTACAAAGTACCAAATACATAGAATTTATCATGCCAACCTGGACATAATTCATAAGTGGAATAGTCTTCCGCAACATGAGGCACACCACAACCTGTGTGCATCAAACCCATGTAAAATATCAGCCAAATGACATTTCAACAACATAGCACAAAGGAATTTTTTCATACACGGCAGATGTAGATGAATCAAAGTATACCTTACTAAAATACCCAGCAAGCAACGCACAATGAGGACGATCGGTCTCCAAGAACGAAAAGAGCAAATCCATTAGCTGCACCACAATAGAAAAATGACCAAATTATCAGAGCAGAACAACTGCATCTTTTGTGCATAAAATTACATCTTGCGAGTACAGTACCTCTTCATCGTCCACTAAGGTCTTAAGGATGACATCAATTTCACAAGTGAATATCTCACATGCGATGAAAGGAAACCTACAGCATGAAACAGCATTCAGAAGTACTTCCAGATTTTCAAATATTGGATGAACGTGTACATTTTAATAAATAATGACATGATAATTGAAGCTTGGTTATGTCATAACTTACTTAAACTTCCATTTGCTATCGGCATCCTCAGAAGGCACTTCAACAATGTATCGCAGCAACTGCTCAACCTGAGCTCTATCTCTCAAACTGAAACCACAAAATCGTAGTCTCTCAATGAACTTCGAAATTATTAATGGAACTAATATTTAGTAAGGATATTAATTACATCCCTGGAAACAGTATGTCAATTAATTATCAAACTGAAACCATCAACTGCACTGCAGATTTTAAAATAATAAGCTAAAGCTGCGAGGAAGTTTACAAATTTATCAAGCGGCTATTCAAAGCTTTGCATTCTTGGATTATCTCTTCTTCATCAAGAAGCTCTTCCAATGTGAAGTTTTCCTTGTCTAACACTTCTTCAACCTAATGTACACGGCAATATATTTTAACAGTTAGAACATCAAGTTTGAATGATAATCAAAGCTCAGAGCCACGAAATAAAGATTGCACATTTTTATCAGTAAACATAATGAATAAATATTGCAGTTAATTTAACAACAAGAAAGATGAACAGACATTTTGCCTCAAAATAAATGGCCCAACATTGAGAAGAATAACGCAACTTTCCATATAATACAATAAAAAGGGCTATAAAATGATGTGCCCTCTCGAAGATCATCGCATATTTGAAAGTTGCATAACGAGAGAATCTGCTGAGCAGGTGACAATTACCGATGCGATCAAGAATTAACAATTCTGAGAATACTCCATATCCAAACACCTTACTAATAATATAGACCCTCATCAATGTTGTACATTCTAAATAGAAAAAATAGAATATTGGAATTTATCTAATAAACATACACAACAAAACAGTTCTAATTGCTTCCAATATTTGGATTTGAACGTAATGATCTTGAATTCGCTTCATGAAACCATTCTCTTACGAATCCCACAGCATTTTCTAACAAACTTGATTCAGCCATCAAATATTGCTTAACAAAAAAATATCATCACTTCAATTATATTATAAGTTACGGAAAAGGAAAACAAATTACTCAATCAAGTTAAGTGAAGCTACAGTAATTAAATATACCGAACAACACCGAATTAAACAAAACTGAGAAGTAAACCACAAATTTTTACACCAGATTTCTCCCAGTCATAAATGAGCACAGAGCACGAAAGTTAAACTCGAACACAAGTAACACACGAATCCAACACAAATTGGGGAAAAAATACTGATAAAATGCTTAAAAAATTCAAATCTCCAGAAGCAAATTTGTTCATATAATTGAAATACAACAAGTAAAGCATTAGAGCTAGATAAATCCATATCTAGTACTTACCGGCGAACAGGACAGATGCGTGAGCTTCCAAAACATATTGAACGAAAAACAGATCTGTAAGCCCTAAAGTGAATCGAGAGGTAAGGTTTGGTAGCGAAATAGTGAGAGGAGTCAACAAAAACCCAGGCTTTTAAAGATCAAAAGGTAGAGATATTGAAGCCGTAAAGATCGAGAGAAGAGATAGAGAGAAAGAACTGTAAGAGAGGGGTAGAGAGAGAAGAAGAGCTTCTCAGCGGAGAAACAAGGGTAATGTAATGATGTTATTGTTTGATGGAGAATTGGAGGGCGGAAAATTCGAAAGTTATAAATTGGAGGGGTCGAAATTCACTAAACTCGAAATATATAATAAAATAGCCCACATGCACTATTTTCTTTTGAGTTTTTGTTTTTCTAAGAAAGTTAGGCATCGGTATGCTAATTTATCAAATGTGATTGAAAATAATAGTATATGTTTTATAAATTGTATTGAGTTGTAAATGTTTTTTTAATCTTTCTTTCTTCTTCGATTTATTTGTGTTCGTATGATATTAATTTTGCATTTAAAAAAGTTGAAATTCAAGTTATGAAAATATATTTTATTCTCATCAGATATATTTTCATAATATATTAATGAATGAAATGTATCAATGTAGAAGATAATGGTATCCTTTTGAACATATTTATGTAGTTAATTATGTATAAAAATCATTTAATTTTAAATAAATCGTTAGTTTTTTACATTATTTTTGTTTGAATTGCTTCTCACTTTCACGAAGAAAAAAAAAGGTTATTAGATAAAATAACAATAAGCAAGCTTTGGGTTTACAGAAGAGTTTTGCCTAAACGCTAAATTGATTAATGAATAAGAAGGTTGTCTTTAAATCTTGAACTTCAAAGTTTATTAACATGGGACATTATCAAATTGATGATGTTTGACAAAGTTTTTATGTTGAAAAAGTAGACAAAATTTTATATATATATTACATATTCGTGCATTTCCATTATAGTGGAAGCATCCATGTTATATATGTATGGCATATAAATATAGAACCTTAAATTTTGGATTAGTTCCAAAACAACAAAATAATAAGTACTAATTAAGCATGATAGTGATGGTTAATTCTTGTAGTGATGAGATTAACTCATCTAGGGCCCAATTGATGTGATGCCATATACAATTTTATCCACGCAAAAAGTCATTTGCTGTCACATTAAAACACTTCTAATTTTATTAATTGTACTTAATATAATGTTTTAGTCAACTTGTAATTAGTACCACTAATAAACCCAAACGGCAAAATCCATGCAGCCTAATTTTGTCACTGTAACGCAACGCTATCACAGTTCCATATGCAACGGATCATGCCATAAGCACGTGCATGTAGTAGGTATTTGTTTGTATTATGAAGCCAAATTCATCTTGAGTATACGTCAGATAACGATCAAATTTCAAACTTAAAGAGGCATATACACAGAGTTTTATTTAAACTTAAATTAGTATCAATAAAAAAAAATTATTGATTAGTTAATATACAATAATGACCGAGAAATATATATAAACGTATTTATTTTAAAGCCAGTGATTGTATGTGGTAGAAATTATAGATACTTATGTTGATTGGGTGGCTTTAGGTGAAAGGTTACTTAAATTTGTGAAAGTGTTTGGCCGCGCAATTAATGTGAGTTTGGCTGTTTGGATATGGTCGGTGTGATCCTAAACCATTAGCAATTGGTAGGGAGAAACTGCCGTATTTTACAAGTTTTCTTAACGAGTATGCATGTTGCTTTCTTCTTATTAATTGACATGCTTGCAAATTTATTGTTGAGTCCCTTTTGAAAGGAGTGTATTTTCCCTTTGACTTAAAATGAAAGGTTACTTTTGTTGTTAAGTCCTATGGTGTAAAGATAAAGCATTTCACCCTTAATGAATATATTTATATGATATTTATCTAATTGTATTCATCAAAAATCATATTTAGAGTAATTTTTAGAAAAGAAACTACTATCGTTTGCACAGTGGTCAATCCTTCTGTTAAATTTTGTGACTATCGTTTAATTTATACCAAAAGTCAAAAAAAGAATCGCAAACTTTAGGCATACATAACTGAAGTTGAAAATTTGTGTTTGCTTTTAGATTTTTTTGACTAAAATTTGGTCTTGTGAACCCTAGATATCAGACATTTTAATCTAAATTTGGTATGATTTGCCAAGATCAACTTTGAACATTTTTTACTTTAACTTATGAACCTGACAAGGAAAAACACGGGACATTTATTTTTTTTACTGAAATTGTGGCAAGGCTTCAATATATAGTCTTGCCAAAAACACATTTTTGTATAAACTTATAGCCTTGATGACAAGGCCAAACTTTAGATATTTTTGTCTCAAATTGGAGTTTGAGGGGGAGTTCCACTCATGGTACCTTGAGTGAGTGAAGTTTGATTTTGACTTGGCCTTTCACTCATAGTATCTATTTTGGCTTGATGTCTCACTTATGGTACCTTTATTTTATTTGGCTCATAGCACCTTAATCTAAATTATATATTTTTAATCTAAAATCAACCCAAAAATAAATAAACCTTTATGGGGATTTTACATACAATATAATAAGAGACATAAAATCTCTGTTACTTTATACCGAACAAAGATTTTGAAGAATAAGCGGAGGACGGGTAGTAGTTGAACTTTTTTTTTAAAAAAGGTACAAATTAAGCTAGTGTTTGGCCCAAATTTTAAAATATTCTTGGAAATTTTTTTTGGTTGAAATCATCATATGTTTGGTCATAAATTTTGGAATAAATATTTGACTATTCAAAAAATATGATTTATACTCATAAGTTCTAAAAAATATTTAAAATATCTTTAAGTTTGTATTGTTGTTTTATAATGAACATGTTCCGTCAAAAACCTTATAACATAATTGATAACAATCAACAACAAAAAAAAACAATATGGGCAAGAGCAATACATTAATCGCACACTCAAACTTTGCACACTCAAACTTGTCATTGATTCATGATAAATTTTTACCTATTAAAAATAAAATGTTCTTTTTTTGTCATGCTCTGTATAGGTAGCAAAGATGATTAGTTATTAGTTATTAATATAGTAATTTGGTAAATAATGTTAGTTGAAATTAACAAATGATGAGTATTTTTTATAAAATATTAAAGTTTGGAGTAATTTTTTTTTAAAAAAAATATTCTCAAATACTATAACTTAGCCCAATTTTTTTTTTTTTTTAGTCTTTGGGAACTTGGGATACTTGACAAATATATTTATCAATTAATGACAAGTTATATATCCAAACACCATTTCTCAATTTTTTTCTCAAATATATTTGGGACCAAACGGGTCCTAAATCCCTATGAAATTGTTGGCAAGCGGACTGGTAAATCATATCCCTATTTTCTTGGGCTACCACCCATAGGCCCAACTATGGGACGAAACGCTCGCGACTCCTGATGGATATTTTGCTATAACAACCCTTTGAGCATATTAATAACTTGTTTGAGTTGATTTATTTTAGATATTTTTAAATTAAAATAGTTTTAAAGTAATTTTATAGTGTTTGGATCAAATAAAAGAAATACTTATAAACATTTGTTTTAAGATAAAATAACAAAAATAAGTCATAAAGTCATTCAAGCAGGCTTGAAAACCATAATATGATAGGACTTTGATTTGATTTTTAGTTGAGTTATAGGTAGGAACATCAAATATATGTGGTACATTATGCTTTTTATGTGGACCGGTGCTCATATAAAAAATATACCGGAAAAGGGCCTAAAATATCCCTGAACTATTGGAAATGGTACAAAATTACCCTCCGTCTACCTATTGGCTTCAAAATACCCTTAACATCTACTTTTAGGTCCTATATTAACCTTCTTTTTAACGGACCCCAATTTAAACCTAATTAATAAATTAATTAATGACGTGGCATTCATATATTGGTCATCCTATAATTAATCTAAACTAATTTAAAAATCCACCCATTCCCAAATCAAATCGACCAGCCCCAAATTTATTTAACCCATATCCTTTCCCTTTGGAGTTCTCACGAAAATTATAGCATCTTCAACTTTCTGCATTATATCAATGTAGCTACGTAATTTTTGCAGCTTCGAAACATTATCTAGATCATCAATATCATCGTAATTAAAAGCCAAAAATAAAAATCATCGTAATAACGATTTTTCGTGAACATCACGTGTATTATTGGATAATTCATCTAATTCCTCCAAATCTGCGAAGAATGAATCAATCAGAGTAGCCATTATGCGATTTATATTACTTTTGCTGCAAATTAAATAATATTGATTAACAATCTTCTCCGATAATCACTCAAAATCTGCAAGCAACTTAACCACTAAATGCTATAGACTAAAAATGGCTAATAATCTGAGATTTTGGTACGCATGTGCTTCCACTCTTCCTCCATAATATGGAAATTCACTAAAAGAAAAGGACTAACACCAGGTTAATCTACAATAAAAAATCAGTATAAACCTTGACATAAAATATACCAAACAATTCAGAAAAGTTAAGCAGTGTTTGCCGGTTTCTTCCTCCAGATTTGGGTTATGGAATTGAAATGGCCAAATGAAAGTGAAGTGTTTGATGATATGTTCGCCGGATGCTTCTACCAGAGTTGTAAAATTCTCATTTTTCTGCACACGCAACTGGCCGGTGCAAGACGAGCCATGATCGTGAAGTGTGGGGACTTTTTAATTGGAATTTGATTTGGGGCGGGTCGATTTGATTTGGGAATGGGTGGATTTTTAAATTAGTTTTGATTAATTATAGGATGACCAATGTACGAATGCCACGTCATTAATTAGTTTATTAATTAGGTTTAAATTGGGGTCCGTTAAAAAGAAGGTTAATATAGGACCTAAAGGTAGATGTTAAGGGTATTTTGAGGCCAATAGGTAGACGGAGGGTAATATTGTACCATTTCCAATAGTTCAAGGGTATTTTAGGCCCTTTTCCGAAAAGATACACATAAGATATTTACTTCAAATTAAATATTCTTTTATAAAAATCTTAAATGATCAGACATTTTAATTACAAGTTATAAAATGAGAATACAAATTATAATTTAATCATAATTTGTATCTTATACTTATATCGAAAATTGACACTCATATAAAAAATATATATACATACAATAAGTGTATATCCAAAATATATGACATTTATTTGATATATATATATATATATATAGAAAGAGAGATATTTTATTTTTATTCAGGGGAATTTTCGCATATAACCACTTAAAAATAACTTAATTATGCTCCATTGGTATAACTTGCTATTTACGATTCATAGCTACATGTTCTAGGGAGGAGAGAGGCGAGCGAGATTGATAGAGGGAGGAGAGAGGCGAGCGAGATTGAGAGAGGGAGGAGAGAGGCGAGCGAGAGAGGCGAATTGTATATGTATATCTGTCAAATAATTGTATATATGTAATTGGTAACATATGTATTTGTATATCTGGCAAGCGAGATTGGAAGAGGGAGGAGAGAGACGAGCGAGATTGGGAGAGGGAGGAGAGAAGCAAGCGAGAGAAGCATACTGTATATGTATATCTATCAGATAATTATATATATGTAACTGGTATATATATATATATTTGTATATGTATAAATGACATGATTACATCTAAAATTGAGCTGCAACCCCTAATTAATTCAAACTAGAGTTATGTTAGTTAATTAATTAGTATATTTTTGCTTATTTGCGTAATTTTCCCTTTTATTTATTGGATAGCCATAAAGCAAGAAAAGATAGGAAGCGTTAAACGAAAGGCCAAGCAGCTGTCTCATTCGTACTCCATTGTTTGAAGAATCCCATTGTCCACAACTTTTCCATCAATTAAAATCAATCAATCAATCCCCACCCCTTTCTTTATCAACTTTCCTTCTCTATCAACACCTCCAGCTATTCTCCTCATAAACCTCAACACCATTTTTAAAAAAATAAAATAGGAAAGATTAACCTTATGTTTATTTATCGTAGCAGGTAATTTGTCTTCTTTTCAAACAGTGTAAAAAAAATATTTTATATCAACAATGTATATCATTCAACTAAATTCAAATGAAAAGTAACTCAAATTAAATATATATGATTACTACAAGTTAACCTTCTCTCCTATCTTTTTCATTGTAACAATTTACTTGACAGAATAAATAGTTTAGGCCCGAGTGGCGAAATCAAATATTTTACAAAAGGAGTCTAAGATATAAAGAAGTAAACACATGAAAAAGTTAAAAGTGAATTAACATTATTACATATACATGAAAATTATTATTTTTTTGGCCGAAGAAGCACAAAAACAATAGAATCCGAAAAAGGTAAAATATACGCGGTCCTTACTAATCACTGCCTCACAAAGATAGATAGGTTATTTCACTTTGTTAATTATTAACAAACGTTTCTCATGTTTTCTCCTGGAGTTTTCATTTCCCCTTTTTTGGTATTATATTCCGAAGAGAAAAGAGAGAAAGATAAAGGCCAAAAAAGATTAGAAGAAGTTACCTGTACGACAGTATGAAAGTATCTTCATGATATTCCATATCTTTTGAGTTTTGGAATTATGCTTTTTAACTAAATCGGTTTATATTTGACACATTCAAAGTGAAACACATCAATTTGCTTTTTCTTACACTATTAAGCAGACAATTTATTGCTTGACAAGACCACTCATATCTAACCTATTTCGATCCATTTTACTTGTCATTTGATAAAAATATAATATCCAAATAATTGTCATTTAAAAATTTAAAAATAAGTAACTATCAATTTCCACCTTTATCATTGCTTAATAAATGTAAAAAGAGAATAATGTGGTAAAAAAAACAATATTAAGCTTAAATTGGGATGCTAAGATAAAATTGTTTTTAAGAGAAATCAGATATTATAAAAGGGAAAGCATGTCACATAAAATAAATTAAATATTTTTTTTCTTAGTATGTCTAGTGATAAAAGTGAAGTACCTTATAAGTGACAAATCGAGGCATCTTCTAATTATTAAAAATAGTATCAACCATGACAGCTCTTTATCTTAGTTAGTGGAAAAGAAACGGCATCAAAGTAGTGGTGTTGAATTATATACGCAAGTATTTTCTAAATCAGGGGCACACCTGTTGGATGTTGCACCCACAAACATGGACCCATAAGTGCAATTCACAAATAATGCATTAACCAGTTTAATTATGCATAATTACCATTATTTGATCATATTTGATTTGACATTATATTGATGGAGACGCAATAAAACGTAACCACCTAAACTATCTTAGTTTCTCACTAATTGTACTCATTGATAAGTGTAGATTAGTATCACGTTCGCATGCACCATATTTATGTATATCCAGGCTGTGAACTTCTAATCCAAAATAAAGGTAATTAAGGATAAGTTAAATTATAAATCACTAGATAATCGATCTATATATCTTGTTTTACTTGGTCCAAGCAATAATCTTGGATTAATGTGAAGATCAGATCCTCACTAGATAGTCAAAGTTAAATTGATCGATCTATATATCTTATTTTACTTGGTCCAAAAGATGAGTATCGAACTATTGGATCGAGTAAGGTTAGGAAGCAAGGTAACTAGGTAAGGTGCAAACAAATTTAATCGCAGATACTCTTTAGTAGCTAAGATATGTTTTAAAAAAACAAGTAATTAGATACCCGTAATCCACTCACAACTCCTTAATCTGAAATTAAATTATTGATATTTTCCATAGACGGAAAATTAACAATATCTGTGGAGTTATTCTGGCGCAAGTGGTTTATGATATTTTATTAGATTTTTTTTTTCTTCCTTTGTTGTTTTGTGTTCTTGTAGGACTCCATTTCACTGTAATGTCTCTATCAGTGAACTACTTGACAGAACAAACTCGATTATCCATAACAATGGTGCATTTGTAATCTGAAACTACCAGCAAATTTGGACAATATATCAAAAGTTGGATCAATTTTTTTTGTCTTAATTTACTCTCAAAACTTCAAAAAAAAAAAAAAAAAAAAAAAAAACTCACAATCACAAAGCAGTGATGGACTTGATATGTAAATAGTCAACAAATGACCGTCAAGTAAAAAAAAAAGAAAAGGATCAAAATAGTTAAGATTTGAATAAAAAGGATCAATCCTGGAATCCAGTTTTCTCCCATATAGCATTTCTGACTCTACTCAGATCTCTCCCTTTGAGAGTCCGCCCAACTCCTTCGTGCACGGAAAACGATGCAATTCGTGTCCTTTCTAACTGCTTCGCCAAAAACTCGTGAGGCGGAATCCGATTATCCAAATCATCGTCGTCTAAATCATCATCACTATCTCTCCTTCCGTACTCTCTGTACTCATCCTTCAGTATCTTCGACCAGTCCGGTACATTCACCGGCAACGACGCCGCAGTCGTCGTCGCTGTCGCTGTCGCCGTCGCGCCGGAACATTTTCGGTAGCTCTTCGTTTCGCGCTGCTTCCTCGAGATCCTTGAACTCGGAGATTTCTTATGAAATTCCGGTGACCGAGAAACCGTCGATGAGTTCCACACGTCTGATTCGTCGAACTCGAACACCGAATCAGGAGTCATCGCAAGGTCTGGCTCGGTGGAGAGGAAACGATAGTTTGCCGTGGCGAAATAGCTCCTTGAAGCTGCCATTGATGATGGATGGGAAGAAATTGAAAGAATGGTTAATGTGTATACATACAGACACGTGTATGTATAGAATGAATGTGAAGTTGTTGCTCTCTGTTTAAATTTGGAAGGTAGTATTTTTTGTATTCTTATCTCTCTTTCTTATACTCTCAGTATGTGTTGATGTTATCAAAGAGCGAGGAATTGGTTTGCTTTTATAAAGGTTTTTAATAATGGATAAGATTCTTCTCTTTACGTCTCATTTCTCCGTCTCTTCTTTTTTCAATATTCACCATTATACCCCTAGAAAAATCATGAAGACGCCACGTTATAATTTGGATTTATCCACTATCGACCCCACTAAAATCTACAGTTCCTCTAAAAATGAACAGTTGCTGATGTGGACTCTTTTCTCTATTTTCCGTTTCCGTAAAATGTTAATTATTCAAATTCTTTTTTTTAAGAACTAATACTCAATTTTTTTAATAAAAAATAGAAATAACCATTCTGACCGTGAAATTCTTATTTACTTTATGTATCACGCTTAATTTGCATGAAGTAGTATGGCTCGATCTCGGACGTGAATCACAATTCACAAGTTCCTTAATGCTTTTTTTTTTGATAAATTGAAGAATAACACTATTTGTATCAAGTCAAAATATGATAAATAAATTGAAACAAAAAAAGTAAAAAATTTATCTCGAAAAGTGACTCATTTTTTTCATAACACAAAATCACTAAACTAATGATAATTATCTCCTAATGTAGCTCAACTTTATTTTGTCACAAAAATATCACACAATTTTTGTAATTTTACCTACAAAAGTCACTCAAATAATACTTTTTTAATTTATTTTTTAAAAATAAAATTGATTATGTATTGGCTTGATTTGTAATTTACTTTTGTAAGATGAGCTTTTAAGTTTGAATAGTTATCTTTTTTTGACCAATTTTAATTTTATTTTATTCAAATATCATATGTTATTTTTTTATATCCAAACGTGCCTACTAAATCCGCCCCTAGTTTTCTTCTAACTATTCATATTCACCAAAAACAAAGAAAAAGAAAAAACATGTATCCAAAATTTGACTCCTTTTCCAAAGAAATAAAGTAAAAGGGTATTTTGGGAAGATCGTTTGTTTTCACCTGAACAGTAAAATAAGGCCCTCAAGACTATCAGCTATTTCGGCTTGACACGCGGCCCATTGCAACACAACAAAACTGTCAACTTGTGGGGCCAGCTTAAGCAGTCACAAGGATGAGCTTGGATATGGCGCGGAACTTGCGCCAGCTGTTTTTTTGGCTTGCTTCGTGCCACAACTCGATAAGTTCTCGCGCTACCAAACTTCGTATTATGGATCATATTCCGTCCCGGTTCAATTACATCTAGTAAAATTTTGTTAAGTGAATTTTAGGTTTAGCAAATATAAAAATTATATTTGAATGTTATAGATATATTTTGTATAATTGCGCTCTATAACAAGCTTTATGTTTGCTATGACTATTAATCTGTATATTTCGGTATACATATACATAAAAATCTGTATTTTGTATATTTTAGTATACAAACTAAAACACAGTAATTGTATATAAACAAAAAATTACTACATATATACAACACATATGTATACCGAATAGGTCTATTTGTATATTTCGGTATACAAATGGGTCCTGCAATTAATTTTTATACAACACATATGTATACCAAATGGGTCTATTTGTATATTTCGGTATACAAATGAGATGACAAAAAACATGGAATATTTGCTACGAATTACAAATAAAAGAAACTATGACTATAACATTTAATTTGAATTAATAGTTTGATATTTCATACAATTTTCCTTATTTTATATGGATAGTTAAAAATAAAACAAAATATTATTTCCTCTATATTCTTTGAAGTAAATAAATGATGTTTAATATTTTTACTTTGTTTTAGAATAAGTATTATTTTATGATCTAGAAACAGAATATTATTAAAAAAATTCGAAATTATCCTTATTTACCTAACAAAAAACTACTACTCCCTCTATCCACAATTGTTTGTCAGGGTAAGGTCATGCACACCCTCAAGGAAAATTTAATAGAAGGTGTAATTTGACTAATATAACCCTATTATACCAAGAATACCAAAAGTCTACATAACTTTTCAATTGAACTACACTATCATTAAGGGCAGAATTGGAAAAAGGTGATTAATTGTTTCTTGATTGTTTAAATTGACAATTAATTTTGGACATATATTTTTAGTATACCTGCCAAATAATTGTGGACGGAGGGAGTATTGGATTTTGTTTGATTAGAAATAGCTCGTTACTTTGATGTTATGACCTGTGAGACATTTTAAAGAATTGTGCAAGTTACATTATTTTTGGTTTGATTTAGCCCTACAAGTGATATTGTGATCAATCGTTCAACAAGATAAAGTATATAAATGTTGTAATGATATATACTTTATAAATGTCGATTTACTATTTTTACATGAAGCTTTATAAATACATCATACATACAAAAAAAAAAGATGTAGTGGCCTTTGAAAATTATAAAACATTATTTTTTGATTGATATAAAGCCCAATAATTGATATTGTAATCAATGGTCCACCAAGATAAGTATAGAGATAGTATAGTGATACAGGAGTTCGACTTAGTGTCTTTACTCGTTTACATGCTAATTTTTACCTTGAAACTTTAAAGATGCATACATTTAAAAAAGAACAAAAGAAACTAGTGGTCTTTGAAGATTAATTATAACTACACAAACTGCAAACGATATGAGTGGCAAAATAAATAATCTATTCATCTTATGAGATGTTAGATTATGTGAAAATTAGTTTGAAGAGGAAATTATTGAGTGTGCGGATAAATTTTCTCATGAATAACTGGATATAAAATAAAGATACACATATAATGTACATAGATACTCTTTAAGGGTATGGAGTCTATTGAAAGAAAACGAATGAACTTAGTTGAAAGCGTGCAATATATCATAACATATTAAGTATCTTTTCATAATATAGCTTAGCCCAACAATAATACTCACCCAACAATAATACTCACATATATTACTAATCTGAAATTTCCTATTTTGTTGGTAAACATGTTACATATCGTGATAAGGTATTAATTGATGGAAAAATTGAATGAAATAGCAAAATATTAATTCAAATTAAATGCCATGGCGATAGTTTATTTTAATTGTAATTCGCAACAAACATCTCTTTTTTTTTTAGCCATCTGATTCGGTGTACAATTAGTCATTTTCGGTATACAATTAGCCATTTTATACATTTCGGTATAAAATGTATAAAATGAGTTTGTGTTTGTATAAATCGAGAGAAAAGTGTATATAAATACTAATACATATATTTTCGTCCTATACACTTATAATTATACAAATACATATCTTATTATACAAATTACAAAGTATAAATGAATTTATAAAAAACTGAACAATTTGTATAAAATTGGATGTTTGTAGCGAATTATACAAATCAAAAGCTCCATAGCAAACATAAAATCTGCTATGAAGCGCAGTTATGCAAACTATAGTTATAACATACAAATATAATTTTTATGTTTGCTATATGCGAAAGTTGCTCTTAATTGATTAGGAGTCGTAGTGGTTCATTGGGTTGGATGATTTTTAATTGAAATTTAAAGTGAATGATATGATCAGTATTAGAGGTAGGTAGAGTGACCATTATGGGTTGTGACGTAGTGGTGGAACTGCTTTACCCTTAATTAGAGATTTTGAATTCAAGATATGGATATGAAAAAAATCTTGTTGGGAGCGTCACCCACGAATAGGCCTGCAGTACACGATCCAAATTTCATCGGGGATCTAATATGGGCTCCCGATGTTGGGGGATAAAAAAGAGAGGTAGGCAGAGTAATATTTATCATATTCAATAATTAATCATTAATTGGTAGCTACCATTAGTTTCTTCAACCAACATTTATAAAGCCAGTCTTTTGTGTCGAGACGATCCTTATAAATTCCCCATTGTTAATGTTATCTTAATTTTTTGGTGGTTTTTAGAAGAAAAAAAGGTAGTCTGCCGCTCCAAAATAAATGATATTTTAGCTTTTTCATTTTATTCTAAAATAAATAATATTTTAAAATTTCAAAAAATAATTGATTTTTTTCATTTAAAATTACCCTTCTTTACCTAATCAAAACCATTAATTGACCTTTTTTTTTAAAAAAATAGAAAGAAGTTAATAAAAGATGACAACTAATGTGGGATCGTTGTAATGATTTTAACAAATGTCAAGTTGGGGGATCGTTGTCTTAGCTTCTTCCACATTAACGTATCCTCCCTCAAATTAACCACCCGTAAGGCTGTAACTAAGTAATTTGGTAAAAGAATATTTCCTACGATGTAATTTAGTGTAAAAAATCTCAAATTGATTTATAAATTTTGAATACCTAATGATAAAAAATTCTTTATTGTATATAACATATTTAAAAAAACATGTTTTTTAAAAAATATTTTGACAAACACTATATCAGTCAATTTGGATTACGTATTGACCTAATTTTTTAGAAGCTAAAATGGATTAATCTAATAAATGACTGGATTGATAATCCATCCAAACTTAAACATGGAGAGTTTGATTTTGCCAATCCTAATAAAACTCATGATATAGACAAAATTTTGACATGTATTGCCTGTTTTTTCCCCAATGGTAGAACATCTCTTTCCCCCAAAGAATGATAGAACAACTCATGGACTTAAAACACAAATATTAATGGGACGGACCACTAGCCTAGCTAGAAGCATGACGCTTGTGGAATTATCCCTATACTGACTATGACTTTGCAAAAACGTACGAGATCAACATGTGGTTAAGAAAGAATGAAGTAAAATAAAGAGGTATCGGACTTTGATTAATCATACATGATAGGATAGAAATAAAAGTCATGTTTCACCTGTTTTTTAAAGTTAGTTTAAGTTTATAATTATCGATACATGAATTTTTTTTTTGTACAATGGCCACATATTTTATGTGCATTTATAATAGTAATAATTGACAACTACTTGAGATTGATAGACTCACATGCATGCTCATCGAGATTGTATGGTTGTGAATGGTTCATTCGTTGATGTTCTCTATTTACATCTAATAGTGATGTGCATGCTATTCTCATTTTCACTTTCGAGTAATGTTAATATCCTGCTTATAGCTGGTGTTGGATTCATAATTTTTCATATGCCTTGCTTGACGTATACGTCTCTTACGTATGTATATTATTATATATAGTGTATGTCCAAACTATAACTATATTTCGTCTACCACACATGTTGTGTAGAAGCTGACGGCAATGAACTCAGAAATTTGTTGACCCATTAACCAAATTATCATACAACTATTTGTGTTGGCAGAGTGATATAAAGAACTTAAAAGACTATTTTTGAGTCAAATGTGACAGTAGTTATTCTTGTCTTATTTCCTAAATAATTATAAAACTAACAAATTTTGTGTAAATGATACATATTGAGATATACTGTCCCTGTCAAGAATTTTTACACCATACAATAGTCCAACAAAGTCCACACATTAGTATACATAATACATCTATGATGATTATAGACTAAGGAAAACTATGTAATTAGACGAGCGTCCATGACTATTAAATTTTACTATACTTTAAAATAATTACATAATCTCTTGCTCTTTCTCCTCCCCTTTCTCTTACTCACTATCTCCCCCCCTCCCCCCCTCTCATTCTCTCCCTCTCGCCTTATAGAGGCAAATACACTGTATCTAGAAGCAACTCGAATAACATACATAATTATTAAAACTATCGATATGTTGAATAAATAAAGAAACAATTACCTAAATAAACAACTTATTTTACTATATTCTCTAAAATTCTCCATCATTTGATTTTTTTTTACACAAATCCCTATTCTCTTCAATTTTCGGATACATCACTTTACACGATGTATCGTTTGGATACATAACTTTGTATTCGATATCGAGATGATGTATTCGAAATCGGTACGTGATGTATCGGAACGTTTTGGGATGTATCCGAATTCCATCAAATTTAAGAGATTTTTTTAATTTATAAAAGAAGAGTGATATGTAATTAGCTCATAACAATATGAGATTTGTGTAAAATTTCCTATAATTAAAACCTATATTAATATGTTTTATAAAAGTTGCTCTTTTATTACAACACTAAGCAGATGACTCCTTTTTTAGGCCGCTTGTTAAATATGATAAGATCCCAAGTACACCAGAGACAGAAATGGTTTGGCCCAAATAATGAATTGCTTTGTAGCCTGTGAAAGGTAAAGGAAATGTCATTAGAAGAGACTAAGCCCAATTTTTCAACATACAGGCCCAAGGGTAAAATAAGACATTTTGAAAAAAATCTATGCAAAACCCTAGTTTTATATATTCTGTTTCATCACACTCTCCACTGCCCCTCCGAAACACAGCTAAACCTCAACCCTAGCTCACTGTCAAAATGCCGCCAAAGTTCGATCCATCTCAGGTCGTCGAGGTTTTCGTCCGAGTCACCGGAGGTGAAGTCGGAGCAGCGAGTTCACTCGCTCCCAAAATCGGTCCACTCGGTCTTTCTCCTAAAAAAATCGGAGAAGACATCGCAAAGGAGACCTCAAAGGACTGGAAGGGTCTCCGAGTGACGGTCAAACTCACAGTGCAGAATCGTCAAGCTAAGGTATCGGTTGTTCCCTCCGCCGCCGCACTTGTCATCAAGGCGTTGAAGGAGCCGGAACGTGACAGGAAGAAGACGAAGAACATCAAGCATAACGGTAACATCTCACTGGATGACGTCATTGAGATTGCTAAGGTGATGCAGTCTAGATCTATGGCGAAGGAATTGAGTGGAACTGTGAAGGAGATCTTGGGAACATGTGTATCTGTTGGTTGTACGGTAGATGGAAAGGATCCTAAAGATTTGCAGCAAGAGATTACTGATGGAGATGTGGAGATTCCTCAGGATTGATTGATGATTGATGAGATAAGAGGGAATTATGAACTGATAATTCCATTGATGGAGGTTATGTTCTGATTTTGTTCTTATATTAATTTTTATGTTATTTTGTTTTGAGTATGTTATCGAGGATAATTTTGATATAATTATGACGAGTAAACTTTGGGATTTTTTTGGTTAATGTAGTTTTAGTTTTTCTCGATGAATTGCTACTCTATCTAGTGTGCTATTTTATATTGTCTGCGTTGTTTAGTAGTGGCGTTATATGTATTTTAAGTTTATGTTGTTTTTTTTAGTTAGTAAAACACCTGTGGAATAGTTATATAAATAATGCCGAGGTTCATATTCTAGTAGTCATAATTAGCAATGTTGCTGCTATCTTCCTGTACTGTTTTGAAATTTTATTAGCACATTGAGAAGATGCTACTTAGAACTCTGTACATTGGTTTGTCCCTGTCGCTTCTTACAAAGGTTCAGCGATTTATTGGGTATATCCATTGCACTATACTTTGTTAAACAATTGGTATATTTGCATGAACTGCGGCTAAACTTCCAAGTAGCTGAGTGTCTATTGAAAACAACCTCTCTGATTCACTGAGTAAATTCATACGCACACTCTAACCTCTCACTTCAGGGATTACGTTGTGTATGTTGCTTTTGATTGTCATCATTCCAGTATAAACCCACTTTATGACTTTTGATTGTTTGTTAAACAAACAAAATAAATTATTTTAAAAGTATTTCTAATTAATAATATAGATATCTAACCTTTGTGTTACTAATCGTTCCTCGAAATCCATTTGCTACATCTTCATGCTAGGTTTTTCTGTCAGTCTCTTTAATTTCCTGGTGAGTAAGTTTTATAGTCCATTATAAATGTTGATGGGTGCTGGGTAAACCTACAAGACTTTGCACCTCTCTGTATGGCATACTTTTTACTCCCTCCTTTCCTAGTTATTTGACACATTTCGGATTTTAAGATTCATATTGGTCTATAGTATCATATATCTTTTAAATATTTTGAATTGTTAATTTTTGTGACTTAATAGTAATTTTTACGTAGTTTACTAATATTTAAATTTCATTTCAAAATAATTGAAGATTTTATGTGTAAATTTCCGTTCAGTTGTATGACTCTCGAAGAATGAAATATGTTAGATGGAGTAGTTGTTTTCCGCCTGTTCCACATGAACCACAACTCTCAACATTCTACTGCTTTTACATTCATGCCAACAGTGAACTGATTCACACCTGGCAAAGTATGCTCTCCATGCATCAAAGCTTCACGCTTTGGATACCTTCACTATTATGAAATACTTCAATCCTCTAGTTAGGAACTTTGGCAGCAATCAGCCTCTTAGTCACGTTTTATAGTATTCATAGTCAACACATAGCTAATCTCCTCCTTTATGAGGAACCTAGTATACTCTATTGAAGTAACAACAATATGAAGTAATTGAAAAATGCGTAAAGTTTTTTTAAGGCAAAAACTACAGAACCTAATTAACCGTACAAACTCATTACAACCTATTTCCATATAAAATGAAAAAAACTAGATATATCTAAACGAGATGGAAGAGTACCATGTTGTCACTACATAATTTTAGTTCAAATCTTGCAAGATTCGAGAACAAGAAGATACAAAACAGAGCAAGGACATCTTGCAAAATTCGAAACAGTCTGTTTAAGTTAAAAATAAAAAAATCCAACCAGTGTACCGCCCCGCATGTTTTTTTCATAAAATATTTTGTATCTCGTTCCATTGCAATTCCTGTTCACAGTAGATTATCAAATTAATAAAATTCTTGATAGGGTATGGATGATCATTTCCTCTTCCTCTGGGAGCTAGCAGTCGCTGAATGGTTGGTTAATAATATTGAATCTTTGCCCTGTTCCACATACAAGTTATATACCAGAATGAAGTTACGCTGGCTGTACCATATAACTGGTGGGATATTATGTTAAGAAAAGATAAAGTGACACAAGGTGTCTCGAATTTTTAAAAAGACACATTAACTTTGCATACATCCTATTACCCCACAAAACATTTCAAAATCACAATAAATCCATACTTTTTACACAATGTGCATTCTCAATGCCTGAGCATGAGTCTCACCCCAATTAATAATATAATTACACATTTTTTTCCAACCCATTTAGTAAAAATTGGATAAATCTTGACCCATTAACATTTTAATCATGATCCATTCTATTTAACCCTAAACGCCTTTTAGATTTTCAGTGTACTCTCTCTCTCATTGATGATCAAAACCCTAAAGCATTTCAATAGTCACAATAAATTTGTTTTGTGGTGATAATTTCTTGAATTATGGAGTCAAAACGAAGAAGTGAAGGCTCACATGTTAATTGCTTCTTGATTTGAATGTAATTTTTGGTGAAAACAAATGTTCTTTTTATATAGTAGTGAATTTTTGAAAAATCATCTTTATAGTGATTGTTTGTTATTTTCTTCTTGTGCTATCTATTATTCATATGTATGTAGTGTTAGTTTAGGACTGATTTGAGTTTGAATGTTTCTTGATTTAGTTTTGAAATTTATTTGCAATTGCACTTTCAGGATTTACAAATTAGTTGATCTAATAACTTTTAAATAAAATTTAAAAAAAAGATGAAGAAATTGAAGCTAGTAAAGCTAGATGAAAATTTCATTGAGGATGGAGATTTTTTTTTTTTGGTTGTAGATGGAAAACTCTTCAACATCTATCGATGGAGGTTTGGAGAAGATGAGAAGTGTCTTTTAATAAAGAAGAAAATTCAAATTATCAGTGCCACGTGACATTGTTACGCTGGTTTGGGGTTGTATTTTTATTCCTTCATGCGCCTATCAAATGTCAGAACACAACTGTTATGAAAATGAGTCTAAAGTGTATTTATTGTGATTTGAAATAATTCCATAGAGTAATAGTAAACCCGCAAACTTTAGGTGTCTTTTTGAAAATTCAGGTGTCATTTTATGTCCTTTCTCTTGAGAAAATATAAACTTACGCTTGATGTAATTAGTATTTTCAATTATTTTTGAATTACTTAAAGTGCTAAAGAATAAAAATTAAACATCATTTCAAAATAAGGTAGGAGCATTTGTGCAATAACCAACATTTACTTCACCTCAGAATCGCAATACTTGTGCTGCCAAATGGCATCAAACAAGCACGAAAGCTGAATTAGGTTTTTTCGGTGTTTTCGTAAAAACATCGGCATCCTCCTCTCTTCTGGGAATATTGATCCAAAGTTCGAGTACAATTCGTGTGCCTTTTTTCTTCTCTACCACCATTATCATTGTTATGACCAGGTGTTCCATTTTTTCTTTAAGATGAGTTGGAATATCTTGCACATCCTTTCCTCTTGCGTTGCAAATCATGATTTTTAAGTTTCTTAACATCACTAAATCAAAGTCATTAATCATTCTTTCCTTGGATACAACAACTAACATGCTCGTCCTTGTATGTTCTTGTTTTAATTGTTTGGGCTTCATCATGTAGCTTTGATTAATGTAAAGTTGACTTATTTTAACTTTAAAATCTAACTCAAAGAGAGGATAAACATATATATAAAGAGTCCTGAAATTTCGTAAGCGTGACTTTCATGAAACAATGAGTTTATTTACAACTAAAACTTATGATTAACCAAATACTTGAACTGTTGGAAAACTATATGCACAGCGGAAGCATACTAGAATCTTACGGCTTACATGAATAATAGATAATCAATATTGTTTATGCTAGACCACATAATCATGCTAGAACACATAAACATACTGAAATTTAATTCGATAAATACCTCTTGAAGCATGAACAGATACCTTCAAGCGAATCTCCAAGTTAGACAGTCCTTCAAGTGAATCTACAAGATAGTCATGGTCTTCTACAGTGATCCCAAGTTCACATCTGAACTCTCTCAATACTTGGGTGGGCAAGTATCGAATAGAAAACTAATCAATCTAGGGCAAGAAGAATCCCTAATTATAGAGATTTCTTCACAGTCACGCTAGTTTTCTTTTTATAAGAAAACTAACGCCTCTCCCCTTTTCCCTTTAGAATTAGGATTCTGAGTTCTAGTTAAATATGGGCACTGGAGGGACCACATAATTAATTACTGAGGCTTCCTATTATGGAAATATTTCCAAATAATTAATTTGAATTATTTCTTACCATAATAAATTACAAATCATTCCACTAAAAATTCGTAATTGCACTCCTCTATTTATATTTCGTAATTCCCCATTAAACACTTATGTAGTTCCCCATGTTAAGATTTCAGATACTGATCAATAAATTAAATTACTGATGAATTTAACTTAATGATTAATTTCCTTTAGAGCACGACTTAACTTATTTCATGTGTCGGATTCATAAATCCACTTGCAAGGTTTGACACGATGAAAACTTATAAGTTTCTCAAAAAGGCATATCTATCAATCTCTATAATGAGACATGGATTTCATCAACTAACTTATTATTTCACCAATATATATTATTATCATCCAACTTACCAGGCATATTGACCCATCTCAAAATCTCACCTTTTAATAAATCAAAACGATAATTAATATATACAGATCATAATAGTTATATCAGGATTAAGAATATAAGTACATTTAATAGTTTAGAGAATATGTTTTGTCAGTCAGTCTAAAACAACTATCTCTACTCGGTCCCGTTTAATACATACAAAATGCACTAGCACAAGAAGTTGGAACTATACCGTTTCCATAATCAAGATAAATTACCTATAATCTTGTGCTACAATCGTACCGATGGCATGTCCAATTTCCATCCTAGATTGTGAACAAAAAACTTTATACTTATAAGAACCGATGATTTAATCCTCTGTGTATAAGCTAAAATTCTACACACTAAATCATCTACTATATAAGTAAATAGACACCATAAACGAATATATGATCTATTAAAATTGAGCAAATATTTATTCTATAATAAATATTATTTCTTAACACATGGTTAATAGTATATATCCCAACATAAACGTGAGGGGTGTGTTGTCAATATCATCAGTGATACTCTTAAACTATCCAAATGAGTCTATATTTTCAGACTTTTCCCTATTTAATCAGTCTTTTCTATAAATCAAACTATTTAGAAAAATGCTATAATTTCTACTTTATGCTTAAAAATTGATTGAAAGCAACATTCGTATTTGTCAAAACAAATTTAAATATTGTTAGGTGAATTATCAATTATATAAAAGTTCAATCAAGTTTAGAGAAGCCCCAACCATGATAAAATTAATGATCACCTTACATATTATTGACTTAAAGAGTATCGCTAACGCAATATGATTTTACTTACTTATACTACATATAACCTAACAAATGAAGCGTGCAACAACACAAAAAAAAAAAGATATTTCTAGAAGTACATACGTGTCGATAAATATAAGAGGAAATTTTCTATAGTCAGTAGCTCACCCACTTTCAAACAAACTGATGTGGCCATTCCACCAAACAATAATTCATATTTTTCCACATGCCTTCTTTGGTGCCTTTTCTCTATTTATTGCATTCTACACACGTGGAATCCCTTAACACCGTACACGTGTTCTCTAGTTCTTGATATTTTCAACTTCCTCTTCCTATATAAAAAAAACAATAACCTCCAAACAATTTGGTATATTATTCCTCAAAGTCTCTTGTGTCTTATAATAATAATCTAAGGAGAAAGAGTCTGCATTTGTTTTGTATACTAACAATAATGGAGAAGAAGATGGTGAATTTGAAGCCTTGGATTGAGGTTGCTCCTTCTCTTTTTGTTTTTCCACAAAAAAAATTCACATTCTCCAAAATTAGAGACTATTAAAGAAGATGATAGAGCTGAATTAGGCCAAGATAATGGAGATGATAAATAATTAAAGTTGCTCTCCTTTTTTTTGGTTTAAGGGGAAATAGAGGGTAAATTTCACAATCTCAGGCTAAATTAATCTTTATAGCCATGATGAATTGTATTACTAGCTAGTTGTTAATTGTAAACTCTTCTATTTCCATTTGTGGAATACAATGTTTATTTTATATAATCTCAAAAAAAAAATCTCTTTTCTTTACACTCTTTTAATTTCGCTCTATGTGTTTTTCTCCCTTTTATATCTTCTTCGATATGTTTCGCTTGAGTTGCCAGTTTATTGAAAATAACTTCGTATTTTACTTAGTTATGAGGAAAATCTCCGTAAATATTATGAATATATATATATTTTTTTTGGACTCAATTTATGAGATTACGTTTGATTATGGTGTTTGTTATCTCATAATATTATTGGGCAACTCTAAAGGACCGATGAGAAGAATCCCGTGCTATGCACGAGCTCGAGCCAATATGTTTTTATTAATTTATTTATTGTCCTCGCTGTAAGCAAGGATGTCAATGAAAAATATTTAATTAAAGTGGTATTTGATTAAATAGATTATGATTAAAATACAATTTGATAAATGATGAAATTGGCCTCACGATAGAACATGTCAACAAAAGCCGTCGCAAATGCAATAATGCACAGCACGTATAATTGACGTGGGATCCATATTTTTAGCAAAGTCATCTATACAGCTACACACGAAATGACCAAACTGTCCTTGGAGCAACCAAATGTCAACGAAATGACCAAACTATCCTTGGGAGCAACCAGAAATGTCAACAAAATGACCAAACTGTCCTTGGGAACAATCAAAAATGTCAACCAAGTGGTATTTGCTTCAGCACAACTCCACTCCACTTCTTATAATAATAAAATAAAATAATAAAAAGATGAAGATTAAATGGAAAGTCTACTTCAGCATTTAACATATTATAATAAAATAATAAAAAGACAAAGATTAAATGAAAAATCTAAATGAAAAATCTACTTTCAGTATATAACATATTATCCTCGGAAGAAAAATCATTTTTCCGATTTGAGTTGCTTTCGTATTGATTCAAACATAAAAATATGAATTAATTTTTAAGAAATATATTTCTTCGTGATAATAGGAACAGGGTTAGATAGGACCGTGCGAAAATTACATTATTTATATCTAATAATTTTTTTTATACATATAATAGTTAAAATTGTGACTCTTATCACTGCATGCCAAGCACACCGTACCTAAACCCATTGCATGACTCAGAATTGGGATTTATTGATTCGAGAAATGATTTTTAAAACAAAATAAATGTCAAAAAGAAAGTTTCTAGATGGCTGCCCGAATATTGGCTTGACGTAGTAATATATAATATATATAAATAAAGTATATAGTAATAAAAGACATTTGAAAAATCATCACTTGAAGTAGTAAGTGGTTTCCACTTCCCATCACCTTGTCTTATTACACCTAATAATAATAAGGAATTGGTCATGAGGAGATGGTTGTAGTATTTTAGATCCCTCAAGTATTGATAAATTCAAATTTTGTCCTAATTATAAATGAATCAACATATTTTGATCTTTAATTTGTTAAACGGTGTATTTTAATCTATTATATAGGAGATATGCTATATTGATATTAGTTCAAAATTACATTATCGTCAAACATATATAATAGTAACATTACAAATTCAATATATATGGTAGTCAAATAATGTATACTTTCAACATGTATCAAAATTTATGTGGTATCATTCAAATTAAGAAAGTCAAATTAATTATTTTTATTGTAATATTTTCAAATGCCTTTTAAATATTTCAATTGTTAATTAATGTAATATAATAGTTATAGTTTTCAAATATGTAAATTGTAGAGCAAACAACAAATTCTACTAGTTTAGTGTTTAATTACGTGTCTTCACTTAAATTTTTGAAATTATCTTTCGTACCATATTTGGTGCATCCACATACATATATTTCAGATACATGCAAAGTAGATATATCTATCTTTGTATATCTAAAATTGGAATGTAACTTAAAACGCACCCAATTTAGTAGTAAATCACGTGTCTAACAATTCATAATGTCAAACATTTCCATGATTCAAATAAAATTTCAAAATCTAAATTTGTTCCTTTATTTTGCATTATCTTCCACCATCATTCACTACATACAATGAATTTGATAAAGCCTTTATCTAAATACAACAAACAATCTTTAAAAGTCGATAAAAATTATCATGTATCATATACATATTTCATTTACCTATTATAGTGATAATATGAATAAGATACTTCATGTATTTGATATAATGACAATAATATTATTAAATACATATTTTATGTATCTGATATAATGACATCATGTATCAGATACATAAAACACATTTATGATACGACAAAAAAATTTAATCATCAAAATAGCTTATCAAAATACTAAACCAATGAATTTTCAAGAAAAAACTTGGTATCCTATTCAAAATTAGAAGAAAACACCTATTGAATACATGACTTAGTTAATGGATGAATCATTTCAAATCTCAAAATTCAGATATGTAGTACTTCATTTTTATTCAAACAATGTTGAGCAACTAAAGAAGAACATGGGAAGGAGAATGGGGAGAGAGATTGCGGTGACGAACGTGGGAGGAAGGAAGAGGGAGCCGGAGGCGTAATTTAGGGGGTGTGATTAGGTGGGTAGATGCATACGGGCTCTATTTTACCCTCCCCTCTTTTTAAAGAGTGATATATTTCAATGTACTTATTTCAAATTTGGTATAAAATTATTAAATAATGCAATACAACAACAACAACATATCCAGTGAAATCCCACTAGGTGGGGTCTGGGGAGAGTAAAGTGTACGCAGACCTTGCCATAATAAGCAATTATTAAATAATGCAATAATAAGCAATTATTTTAAAATATATATTAAATTAGTAGATAATACATGAATATTTGTGTAATTAAGTAGTTTTTCCTAAAATTAATTTTAAAGAACTTAAATATTCCATATTCGAATAATTCACAATCAAAATAAAAAAAGATGTACTTTTTAAATTTAAACAATGTCATAAATTTAAACAAAGAGAGCAATATATAATTCATTAAATTTGTAAAACATTGACAAAAGAATGGGATCAAAAGTGCACAATTCTATTAATAAGAGGTCAAGTTTTCCTAGTCCTATAGTAGAAAGGCAAACTTTTTAATTTGTTAGTATTTTAGGGACTAAACTGCAAATATACCTAGTCTTAAAAGTCAGCCAACAACTCCTCCTGCCCCTTTTACTTTTTCCTTGTTCCATGAGGATTAGGAACGCGTTCTGGACACATTACTTTATATAAGAAAGACCCCAATACCCAAATATTTATCATTTTTTTTTGGGGAAAGCAGAAATTTCATCATCGTAATGTGTCCTTTAAGATTCATCTTGGTGTTTTTTTCGGCATTGTTGGCCGGTTATTTAGCTTGGAGAACGGTTCGTTCTTCCGATGATCTGGATTTCGCAATTCCCGAGGATGAAACAACGAAAAGCAAATCAGAGGAAGAGAGACGAGAATCTGATTCTGGTGAGGTGAAATTTCACAAGTTTCAGAAGATTCAAAACGGATTTTGGGTTTTTGTGGATATGGCAAGTGGGAAATATTTATGGAGGAATCTAAAGTCGATGAACAATGTTGTTGACAAGACAAATTAGGAGCTCAGGTCCAATTGAATCTTGTGGCGGCTATGGATGAATTGAATTAAAGTTTATTTTGTTTTAATTTGTAGATTAATAGAATGTATATTAAGGATTTCTCTTCCTCTTATCTTTTGGTGTATTATGCAGATCCAAATTTAATGGAAATCTGTTTTCTGCAATTAACATTTTCTTTTGCTAAAAAATTGTCTCTCCATATGCCAATATATATCCCTCCGATTGATGTGGGACTTGACAGTATATGAATTGTTTTCATTAATCACTGATTTTTAGTTAAGGGATTCCAAAAATAAAGGTATAATGATTGAAAATTGAACTTCAAATCTCGAGTAACTTGAACCTTTAAACCATTGAGGCTATTCAAAATCTCTCACTCTTAACATCTTTATACTTGACACAAGTTAATTATTAGTTTCGTATTCAAACTAAATTCGAGGAAAGCAAAAGCTTTTCTTGAATTAACCCAGGGAGAATCGGTCCGGGTTTCGTCTCGTGCCTTTCCTCTTCACCAGCTCGGCACCGTTCTATGAGTACTATTCGCTCAGAGGCATCTGGGTTGACCGATTGGAACCGGGTCAAGTTTTTTGCACCTTCAAAGTTCCTCCTCGTCTCACCCCAATTTTACCCCCTTTTTCCTACTCTGTGTTATGTGTTACATTTTCAATGTTTAAATTTTGATTCTTCAATGTTGTGATAGTTGTATAGAAATATATTATCACCAAGTAATGGTTGAAGATAGTATTAGAGTTATAATAGTTGATTTGAAGATTAAAGGGGTTGTTTGAAAAAGTTATAGGTTGATAAAGAAGCATTGCATAGAAGTTTAGAATTTGAATATAGGAATATATGCTGATGAGCTAATTTTTGGGATTGAGTTAGGCTCAACGACACTACACCTGCTAACAAACTAGATGGTTTTTCTAATGTTTATCAGTAGCTAGTTTCGCCTCATCTGTTTGTCCACCAATGATGAATATTTCCTTTTCTAATGGATCTCTCTGTATAAGAAAAAGTAAAATGTATCTCCAATATACTGTATAATTTTTTTGCAGTGCGATTTAGATCGCGACCCCTAAATCCGCTCCTGATTGTTTGAATTCAAATTATTTATCAACTTGGAAAACTCCATCAAGGATTTTTTTGGTGCTATATGAGTAACTATTCCATCATCAACAAATTAGTTGACAAAGTAAAATTTCTTTTTATTGAATGAGTTATGTATAATAATATATGTTATTACTATGTGTTTGGAAGCTAATGCGAAAAGGGAATAAAGTAAACGAGGCATACAAGTGGATAAATATACAATAATAATGGATTTTGCTTAGCTGAGTACTGGACGGTTCATTGCTGTAACCACTCACTCAATCTATTTTTAATACAAACAAACTTAAAATACTTTGTTCCTTGTTTCTTCTTTTTTAGTTTTTCGCTTTTGCAATATAATCTTTGATTAGATCAAAGAACCTTTACTTTAAACCCTGCCTTTGTAATTACTCCCTCCATTTTAATTTATGTGACGATGTTTAATTCAATACAATTTTTTTAAACAAGCAATTAACACAATATTATTCCATATTTAAAAACCACAATACAAGAAAATGAACAACAAACTACGAGGAATCAGAACAATTTAGGATAAAATGAAGCAGCATTAACATAACAAAAAATTCCTTAATTTGAAATTTTGTCCGTCTCTAATTTTTACCATTAAAACAGCAACAAACAAGTTTCCCACCCGGGTGTGGATCCGGAACGCACAACCCAACCAAAATCCCAAGTTTTCTACACGGGCCAACACAATCCGACCTGGTCTTGCAATCGATAGTGAAAACACAATCCGAAGAAGTATCATCATTGATTTCAACATCACCTAAAAAAATAAAAAAAATAAAAAGATGTAAATAAATAAATCATTTTTTAAGTAAAAACTCAAAAGATTCCCCCCCCCCCCCTCCCTTCAAAATGGGGTAGGGGATTACAATTTACAATATAGAAAATTGAACCCTCACAAAACAAAGTAAAAATTCAACCAAATCGACTGGGTTACTAAGATTCTCTAAACTTAAAAGATTATATATATATATATAACATAAAAGAACATTTTTTTTTTAATAGAGAAAAACAAGAAGACAAACTACCTGTGGCTTGAGAGGGAACAGGAAGAAACATGATTAAGAGAGTGACAAATAGAAACTTGATTGAATCCATTTGAGGTTTCGAAATGTTAATGTGTGAGGAAGGTTATTGTTTTGAAATATAACCATGCTTTTATATCATCATATTTTTGAGACATTAATTGTTATACCGTTTCAAGGTTGTCACTATTCCATGAATATCCCTATATTATTTTTATTTTTACTAGTAAAATCACCCATGCTTTGCGCAGGAAGTTAGTATCACTGAATTTATAAAATAATACTTAAAATCTATGAGTCATTAAAACTAAAACACTATATTATCTTACATATAACAAACATTAATAATGTAAGTAATTTCTTTTTTGAATATGTTAACAAATTTTGAATTTTTTCCTAAGACATATATCACAATTGTAAAATCTATGCAACTTAAATGTGTTCTTGTTCTTACGAAATGCCTTTGTGTATATATATTCTTATTTTATTCCTTTATTTCCTTTTAATGTTGATTAAAGAACCAATGATTTATTATTTCCTGAATAATTCATTCATTAGATGTTCTTGAGTTATATGTGATAATGACAAATAATAGTATAGATCTTTAAGGAATTTTTTTACCGTACCTTCAACAATTTTATGATCAGTAGAGAAAACTTGTGTGAATACTCAATTAACGTGTGTTGTTTAATCTGTACTAACAAATACTTATAACAATAACTTTGCAGAAACATGAACAACAAAGTTTAAAACATGTACTAAAAAACAACAATTAATAACATAAGCATAAATTACTGACTGTAAAAAAATATACCAGGATCTGTAACAATAGGATGAAACAGAAAGGAAAAAATTGTACACGAATATTTAATTGTGCAGATTAAGAAGAAGAAGTTCAGAATTTTCGTTGTTTTAAAATGAGAGGAAATCCCTCTATTTATAGCTAGACAACAAAGGGTAGTGTGAACAAATGTTTATTCTGCCTTATCGGAAATGTCACAACTCTTTGGAAAAGTTACAACCCTTCGGAAAAGTTACAACCCTTCGGAAAGTCATAAAAGTTGCAACTTTATATAAAAATCACAACTTTTCATTAAAGTCACAACTGTTCATATAAGTCGCAACTTTATATAAAAATCACAATTTTTCATTAAAGTTACAACTGTTCATATAAGTTGCAACTTTATATAAAAATCACAATTTTTCATTAAAGTCGCAACTTTTCATGAAAGAGGAAGGCTAGTTTTGTAAATATATAAATTAAAAAAAGAATTCTAATTTGTGGTGGCGCCACGTATGATTTTTGAGATAATGTTTTAAATACTTTCCTCATTTTATTTTACTCTATATATGTGCTATAACATTGTTGACTAGATGTTGAATGTGCTTTCCATAATAATCTCACTTGACTTTCACTAGTATTGATATAGAGGACTAAGAAAAGACAAAGATTAAAAGTCAAAATAACTCCAAGGCAAGGTCAATTAGAAGTTTGTGTATAGTCTAAGCAAACATTTACCTTTTTTGAGGAAAATAAATCATGTCTACTTGTCATCTTCTTTCTCGGTAAACTAATTGCAGCAAATCTTATGTACCACATGTTGGTTATTTAGCATTTTAATTTAATAAAATCCGTCATTTGCATAGCCACTGTGTATCTGTTAGTGGCAGTTTCTTACATATTGTTTTAAGTGACATATGTGGCGTTACTATTACTATCCTCTCTTTATGTGCATTTCATTTTGGGCTTAATTGCTCATTATTTTGGTGGAAATAAAACGTTGCTGAGAACGTTGGTGGACTGATCATGGGCAGCATATTTGTTGTCCGTTGTTGACATTGGTTATCAAACATTATTTCACTCTTTATTCCCCATTATTCCTTATAACTTATGTAACTTCTAGGTCATTTATTTTCGCTATTTACTATCCTATTATCTTCTTATTTATTGCTAGGAAGACTTTCTCAACTATAAATAGTGACGATCTTCATTTGCTTTGGGAAAACAAGAAAATAGAGTGCATACAAGTTAGTAAAAAAAAAAAGAGTTCTTATTAGTTTAATGGAGGTGTTCTTTTTGTGGAGCTTTGGACTCAACTCTTGTCCAGAGTTTGTTGAGTTAGTGATTAGTCTGTTGTATCATGAAGGGAACAAGTCAAGAGAACTACTGCTGAACCGGTGAAAATATTTGCTGCAATGGGCTTGAATCAGCCTAAAGATATTTTTATTTCTTCATTTAATATCAATTGTAATCCTGTAATATTGTAATTTTCACCAACACCACATAACACAATCAATGTTATTTGGGAGTGATAGTTATACCTATTTTCTATTTGGTAGTCGTATCACTTATCAACAAGTTTTTATATGAGGTACTTGTGCAAATAATTGGTCTCGAACCAGTAAAAGATTTAGATCTTTGTACATGTATCACCTTTTTTACGATTTAAACTTTTCGATAGGACATTTCAAAATAATGTTAACTATAGTTACTTTACTAAAGACATTGTCATCGATAATTTATGTATCATTTTGCTCCCTACTTTTCCACTATACATTCAAGTCCAAGCAACCATCAATTCATCATTAAATTTCAGCTTATAAAATTGAACTCAAAATTCCAAACTTCCTCATATTCTAACCTTCAAAAACAACAAATTGAGAAACAAAAATGACATTACCAATAGCTTCTTGTGTCTTCTTGCTTGTTCTTCTTTTCTTACAATCCATTTTTAATTCTCAAGATAAAACTCTCACACTTATGAAAGTTGTGTTCCCTTCTCACCAGAAGCGTACTCATTTTCCCACACCGATACTCAACTGCAAAACACTATATATAAGAATTTGGAGAAAATGATCAAAATGATCCTTAATGTATGGACTTGATGGAAATGGTCCTTTATGTATCATAAATTGTGATCAATTTGGTCCTTGACCCTAAAATTAATATTTTATTATATTTTTACCGTCAAAATACACGGAATATGTAAAAGATGCGCTCGTTCAAGAATTTCCTTCCCCTGTTTCCAAAAATTCCAAAATGGCACATCAATTTTTTTTTAAACCAAAAGGGCAAAATCGCTCCTGACGGAGCGATTTTCTTCTGACAAAATTGACGTTGTTACTCCTTTAAAAAACATAAAAATCGCTGCCGGTCCAAAAAAAATTTCTTTTTTCTTTAAATTGCTGTTGTGAATTTTTTTTTTTAACAACGCTGCCCCAACAGCGTTTAAAAAATAGAAATAGCTTTTATAGCAGCCATTTTCTTAAAAAAGTTTAAATTTTTTTTATTAAAAATTTCCGAGGCGAGGACTGCTTAAAAAATAATGGGAAATCGCTCCACGTGTAGCGATTTTAATTTTTTTTTTTTTTTAAATAATCGCTGCCATTAAAATTTTAGGGTTAAGGACCAAATTGATCACAATTTATGATACATAAAGGACCATTTCCATCAAGTCCATACATTAAGGATCAAATGGAATCAAAGCCCATACATTAAGGACCATTTTGATCATTTTCTCAAGAATTTGTATGATTCATCACAATCAGATAGTTTTGATAAATTTCCTATAAAAGCATCAAATGTGCCGTCAAATAGAAAATATATATACTACTCCCGCCATTTAGCTATGAATTTTATTTTAATTCTATGTACTGACGGTAAAGATTAATCCTTTAGACTATCTAATCAGTATCTAGCATGTTAGTATAATATTGACATACTTTTATCATCTAATTAGGTTAATTAGTGTGTACCATTGAAATAATAATGGCAAATTTGGATCAAGTAACCGATTGTAAGAGCATATTTGTGCTAAAGTATTAACCACAAACATATCTCTTCAATTTCACATAATTTAAGGATGAACCGAGTATTTGTTTTTTTTTTTTTTTAAAAAAAAAAAAAAAACCTTGTCAACGTATAAAATTGAACTCATACATCATAATTATAATTTTTTTTCTTCATTAGGATGAATTCAATGTAATTGGTTCAAACACGTGTGGTAGTAAGTGTTTTTTATCGGATCTTTGTTACCAAAATCAGTCACTTGCCTTGTTGCTAAGAGGTGTAAACAGAATAATGCCGAGTCGAGTGATCATCTTCTTCCTCTGTATCTCATCTCTTCTATTTTTTTCTCTCTTCTTTATTCCATCACACGCCAAAACTCCGGCATCCTCCGACAATGATGAATTCCTCAGCTTCCTCGAAGACTACGAGGATTCAACCGAACCAGACACCCCGAATCATGATCGTCCCGAGGTCCCTTCGGCGCCATTTGATCGTGCCCAAGAGGCAGAGGATATTAATATTGATGATGAGGACGTTGTAGCATTGACTGATAAGAATTTCGATGATCTTTTGGAGGATAATAAGTATGTGATGGTGGAATTTTACACTCCCTGGAACGGACATTGTAAGGCTCTGGCTCCGGAATACGCGGATGCTGCAACAGAGCTGAAAACAGAGAATGTAGTGCTGGCGAAGATCAATGCTGCTAAGGAGGTTGAGGCGGCTGATAACTACGATGTCCGAAGCTTTCCTACCATTTTTTTCTTCGTTGATGGTGATCCTGAACTTTACCAAGGCCGAAGAACCAAGTATGTCGTCCAGAGGCGAATCCATGATTTAAATTTCATGCGTTGAGACATACTATTTATTGAAATTTTAATCATTTTTATTCAGCACCATCTCTGCTTTAATACTCCATGCACCACTGATTTCGTCTTATTCAGCACCATCTCTGCTTTATCTATACACACATTACATACACAGACATATGTGTATACATTTATACTATTTATTTGGTAAGAATGTGTGTAAGCCAATTTTAGATGTACTAGTTAACAATAACATGCTACATTTGGTAATAACAATTGTATATATACAATTGTTTAATTGGTATAAAAACTCAATGTTTTGAAATGTTACATGTATGTTAGCTGATTATAAGCTTGGTATCACTATAATGTTGCTGGTATGGGCAATCAATTACTATGATCTTGCGTTTCATAATCAATTAAAGTTATGACTTTAGCTCTAAGATCAATCTGAGTTGAAATTGATGAGGAGTTTTACCTGTAGAAATGCAATTGTCTCTTGGATAAAGAAGAAGATAGGATCCGGCGTTTACAATATAACAACAACAGAAGATGCAGAGCGTGTACTAACCTCCGAGGACAAAGTTGTTCTAGCATACCTCGACTCCTTGGTGGTATGTTGTGGACTGCTACAATGCTTATCATTTTTCTCTTCTAGTGAAAGTAATTGTGTTTTCATTTCTCTAAATATAACATCGATATCTTCTTTTTGTTGTGTATTACTGTCAATTGTCTATCTGCAACTTGACATTGTTGTCAATTGCCCTCTTATGATTTGATTCCTCATAAGTTTACTAATGTCCAAAAATTTTACAGGGTTCAGCGACTGATCAACTTTTAGCTGTTTCAAAACTTGAAATTGATGTTAACTTTTACCAGACGACAAATCGTAACGTGGCTAAGCTATTCAACATAGAAGACAATGCTAAACGCCCTGCTTTGGTCATGCTTAAAAAGGAGCCAGAGAAAGTGGTGCATTATGGTTAGCCGCTCCTTTCATCTCTTTTTTTCGATACTGGAATTGAATTGAATCTCAGCAGGGAGACATCCTTATTATCTTTTTCATTTTGCAATTCAGATGGTAAATTCAGAAAATCTTCAATAGCTAAGTTTGTTTCTGCCAGCAAGCTGCCTTTAGTGACAACTTTTACTAAAGAAACTGCCCCTTTAATTTTCGCAAGTCCAATTAAAAAGCAGGTAAGATTAGATCATTTGTTTAACAACTATTATGCTTTTTGTTTTGAAGTGTGTATCTTCTCGTTAATGTATTGATTTTCCCCTATGTTATATGCAGGTTTTGCTTTTCGCCACAGCAAATGATATAGAAAAGTTGTTCCCAACATTTCAAGATGCTGCAAAATTTTTCAAGGGAAAGGTAATATAATGAAGCTTTATTTAGTCTCAAACATATAACAGCATTGTCATTACTTTTGGACATAATTACATATAGTCCGGTAGAGTGGAAATACTGTTAGAACCGGCGCTGTCACCTAATATGTAAGGTATTTACTAGTAAAATCCTCCTGTTTAGTTTATAATGATTGATATTGGAGTAGATTGATCAATGATTGAGATCATGAATTGGAGTACTGTCATTTTAAGGCTTCGGTGTTAAGTAGGTTGATCAATGCTTGAGATCATGAATTCTAAGGTTTCTGTTTAAGATATGAGTGTTTTTTCTCTGTTCATTTGTGTGCAATTATCAAGTAAATTATGTAACAGGAACAGAAAACTACCTATCTATCATACAAAAGTAGTAACTAATAGTGTGTACATTGACAAATGAAGCTCAACTTTGTTTTTGTCAAAACGGACGATGAGGAAGTTGGAAGACCAGTATCAAATTATTTTGGGGTCACTGGAGATGCTCCACAGGTAACACTTATTCCACATTATAATGGGAACAACAAGATCTTTTGGAAGAATTGGTTACTGATTTTTGATTTATTCCTGTAGGTTATTGGATACATAGAAGAAGATGATCGCAAGAAATTTAGATTTGACGGGGACATTACACTCGAGAAGATTAAGGTAGATGGTCACAAATTGTTGTTAGATGCACAAAATTTTGGCTGGGAATTTCTCTGGACTAACTTGTTTATTGTCTTTATTCCCCAGGCATTTAATGAGGACTTTCTCGAAGACAAGCTCAAGCCTTTCTATAAATCAGATCCGATTCCTGAGACAGTAAGCCGCAGTTTCTTTCTGGCCTGTAACTTAACTCTTCATAGCTGTGTTGATTTACTTTCATCTGTAATTATCACAGAATGATGCTGATGTGAAAATCGTGGTCGGGAACAATTTTGATGAAATCATTCTAAATGAATCAAAAGACGCGTTTCTTGAGGTATGTTCAAGAAATGAATATTCTTCCATTGGTTTTTGTAATCAACTGAGGGATCAAAGTTTTGGTATGAAACTTTATTATCTTTTTTGTTAGATCTATGCACCATGGTGTAGGCAGTGCCAAGCTCTGGAACCAATGTTCAATAAACTAGCACACCACTTACACGGCGTTGAGTCTCTTGTTATAGCCAAAATGGAAGGAACAAGAAACGAGCACCCTCGTGCTAAGGTAGTTTATAATAAAATACGTGGTTTGGATTTGAAGAGGACAATATTTAGTAGCCTGATCATCACCTTCTGCTTCTTTTATGATCCTTTGCAGTTTATAGGATTCCCGAGTCTCCAATTCTTTCCAGCAGGAAATAAGAGCATTGATCCAGTAAGTGATGTTTATTTTGTTTGTGTTTGTGCTTTGTGAAACAAGCAAGATGCCTAATGTCTATGTGATTCTACAAATCTCCAATTCGTTTGAGACTGAGGCATAGTTATTTTTGTATTTGATCCTACAGATCCTGGTTGATACTGAACCTACTCTAGTGGCATTGTATAAGTTTATCAAGAAAAATGCAGCTATCCCTTTCAAGCTTGAGAGACCAGCTTCTTCTAAAGTAGGCGTCAAGAGGGAGAATGGCAACGCGAGAGATGAATTATGAGAAGAGATTTAACTTCTATACACCGACAATAGTAGTAGTTTTTCCTTTACTGTTGGATTGCTTTTCTCTGGAACTATTTACATAACTATGTTTAGGATATAGTTGATTGTAAGAAATTTACTAGCACCTTTTATAGATAAAAATAACTTTTTTTTCCAGTTCAGGTCTCAAAAGCTGCATTCCACTCAAGTTTAAGGAACTCAAATAATATGAGATATGGTGCAGTGTGCTAAAACACCAAGCTAATTAGATTGCAACCTCAGATTAACCTGACTTTCTAGCTGTTCAAAAAAGATTACTGATGACAATACATTAAAAGTTTCTTGTATCATCATTGCCATAATCTTTATTTGGATAACTTCTATCCTTTTTTTTGGAAATATCAACTAAGCATCGTTTTCTTTTGATGCTTCATGAGCAGGGTTGACTCAACAAGATCGGGGGCCTAAAGCCAAATCTTAAAGAGAGGCCCTAATATTTTGAGAAGTATTTTGTTTCTTTAATCTCTTTAATAATATTATTCTTGACTTCACTTGCCAATAAGTTTAATAATTCACTTTGTATATTATGTCCAAGGTAATGACTATGAATTTCGTCATGCTTATTCTTCGAAATGTTCTTGCATAGCATAATTAAATTTATTAATCATTTCAATTAGGCTTTAAAAATTACCGTTACTTTCTTGATAGATCTTTCCATTTGTTCCCCTAAATGCTAAATTATTTTCCCCTAAAGTTTTGATCACGTCAATAATTCTTGACAATATATTTTTTCATTGCATTTTATCTCTGTCAATTTGTTCTTGCACAACTTTATCAATTGTTTTTTAATGCAATCTCATTTCTAAATCAATACAGGAGCTCATATTATTAATAAGTATAAATTTCATATATGACATATTATATTAATATTTTCAAGTTATAGCAGTAGATTTAAACTTTCAAGTTGTAACATTAAAAATTTCAGGTTCTAACAATTTATTAAAAAAAAAATTGTTTTTAATAATTGAAAACATTTGTTTTAAATAAAAAAAACAAAAAAAAAGCATTTTTGAAGGCAAAAAGGTAAAAAACAGAAATAGGGGTGTTAATTTAATTTGAATTGAGTGTAGATAATTACTAATTAGCACGAATTAAGGAATTCAAACTTATTAAGAATATTTAGTTTCCTTAATTCACTCAAATTAGTTAAACTTAATTAAAAATTCTGATTTCATACTTTTTTTGTTCAACGTTTCTCTCTCTTCAATTTTCTGCCAAAAATCTTCTCACTGTTGAGGAATTGAAGTTTTTTTTTTCTTTGAAAAATCTTGATTTTGTTGTGATGGACAACTACGTATCAATATTAATTAAATATGGTGGAAGATTGGAAGATGGGATCCTTCAGGTTAGTATTTATTTTTGTTTAGTGATTGGTCAAAATTCGTTTTTGTTAATTTTTGTTCATAATACGTTTTTGTTAATTTTGTTCATAATACGTTTTGGTAAGTTTCTTTTTTTTTTTTTGTTTGATTAATTTGTATACTGTCAAAACCATGATTTCGTGAGAAATAGGCACAATATATGAAAGATTTGAGTATAAATGTATAAAATATAAATAGTTTTATCGTTGTAGATTAAGTAGGTATAGTAAAATTGTAATATTGATTACTGTTTTCTTTTTTCGAAAATATAAATTAAATGTAAAATGTTGAATGAATTCGGTAGTATAAATGTAATGAAATTGGTATGAAAGTGTGTTCACTAATGTGTAAAAAAGTTATTTAGATTTTTGAAGAAATGTATGAAAAGTGTTTTAATTTGGTATGAAATTTGAAATTTTATTGATTATATATGTTTTGTCATTTGTGTATAAATTTGTGTGAGAGTAATAAATTATTTGGTATGAGAAATGTATAAAATTGGTATGAATGATTGTTGTATGAAATGTGTATTAAGTGAGTATGAAATATGAAATATTATTTTTTGTATGAAATTTATTTTGTAGTGTACTGTCTGAATGATATTTGTATGAAAAAATAATAACGAGTGTGTATAATTTTGTTGTTATTATAATTAATTTATGATGGCACAAGAAAATATGCAATTCAAAAAGTGTCGGAGCATAAATTGATACAAAAAAATATTGTTTCAGTGCGTATTATCATATTATATATAGTTTTGTAAAATTTTTTGTACTTTTGTATTCTATAATACTAACACAATAATTTATGATGGAACAGGAAAATATGCAATTCAAAAAGTGTTCGAGCATAAATTATTGTTGTCTGGTTCAAAAAGAATTGTAGGGAGACCACAAAATGAACGTTGGAAAGGATTTGCTGATGTGAAATGCAAGAGGTCTAAGGTTACGTGCAGTACATGTGTTCGGGAGGAACACAACAAGAAGACATGTTCAAATTACCTTGCTGAAAAAATAAGGCATTTATTTTTCTTTTGTTTTGGTTGTTTTAATGTGACAAACTCATGTTTTGATTTATTTTGTCTTTTAAGTTAATGAATTATAATTTCAGAACATTTATTATGTGTACTAGTTAATCATTTGTGTATTAAGTGTTTTTCAAATGTATAGTAAAAACTAGATAATGATGGTATGCAATTGATATCAACTGAAAATTCAAATCTTAGTCTGAAATTGGTATACATTTGATATTCAACTGATGTCCCTGCGATAAAATTGAAAAAAAAACTTGTAATTGAGATTTCAACTGAAATAGACAACCTAAAACTAGTTAATGTTGCATCTAATTTGTATACATTTGGTATCGAATTGATATCCCATTGAAAAAATTAAAAAAAGGGCATGTAATTGAGATTTCAACCAAATTAGACAACCTAAAACTAGTTAATTTTATACCCAATTGGTATACATTTGATATCCAATTGATATCCAACTGGAAAAATTGAATAAAACATGTAATTGAGATTTCAACTAAATTAGTCAACCTAAAACTAGTTAATTTGTACCCAATTGGTGTACACTTGGTATCGAATTGATATCCCATTGGAAAAATTGAAAAAAACATGTAATTGAAATCTCAAATGAATTTGCCAGCCTACCAACAATATTCATGTTTCATTCCGATACCAACTTCATTTTATAAGTAGTTATAAATTAATTATGAGTAAAGACATAAAGTGACACCTAAAGTTGTCTCGAATTTTCAAAAAGACACTTTAACTATACGGGTGTCCTATTACCCCATAAAAGTATTGAATATCGTTGCAAAAGGGTCATTTTGACCCATTTTCTCAACTGGTTTGTGAACACGCACAATACGCGCGTGAATGTTTATTTTTTCTGATAAAACCCAATTAAAAAGTGCCACAGTTCACTGATTTTCTTTATTAATTATTTAAGTGCTTTAAATCATCTTCTTCCCCAAAACATTACGTTTCAAACTCAACATTACCATTTTCAAGCTCTTCTTTATAATCATCTCCATTAACAACTTCCTTAAAGTCTCAATTGAGCAATCAATTCTCAAATTCCCTCTATTTTGAAATCCTAATTTGATTGGAAAACTCAAACCCAACAAAAATTGTTCACACCCAAGTGAGAAAATACTAAAACAAATTCAACCCAAAAACAGAGAAAGGCAAAAATCAAAGCAAAACCCAATTACAATACCAAGAAAGAGAAACAAAAAGAGAAAGATAATTATAAAACGATTTATCGATCTTCAACAAAATTGTACTTCGAAATAACTATGTCCCAATTAAATTCTTGATTAGAGCAATAATGGCGAGTTGAGGTCCAAGCTTCTCCTCAGCAACTTTCTCAGCCTTAACTCTAAGTTTTGCCTACTGCTTTCTCCTCTCGTATGCTACCTGCGCTCTCTCCTTCCTCTTGTTCTCGAGTTCCTTGATAGAGAGACAAGAAAATGTGAAGAATTTGGAAAGCTGAGAAATAACAAAGAAAAAAAGACTTTTCTACTTTAGTAAATAATCGGGTCGGGTTGAACGGGTTGAAAAGAGTGATCATCACGCGCGACAACCCAGACAAGGGAATGAGCCAAAATGGCCCATTTACAAAGATATCAAAAAGTTCTGTGGGGTGATAGGACACTTCCAAAGTTAAGGTGTCTTTATGAAAATATGAGATAACTTCAGTTGTGCCTTTATGTCTTTTCTCATTAATTATTTCACATAATTTATACAAAAATTAAATCAATTTCATATCAACATTCATACACTATATATAAAATTCAGTTCAGACCAATATTGTTGATGTTTCATTCCATATTCATGTACATAAATTTTAATAAAATTATATACCATATTTGAAAAAAAATTCACACCAATATTATTCAAACATCATACCAGATTTCATGTGCACTGTGACATTTAACAAACGACACTAAAATCAACTAATTGGACTACTGATATCAAACCAATTTCATACCAATATCAAATAACACTTCATACCAGTTGAATACCAACATTCCATCACATTTCATACAATATTCATATATCATATATTAATGTCATATTCATACAAATATTATTCAAATTTCGTACAGTTTTCACATCAATATAAGTTTCGTAACAACAATAATTACGAAATCTGACCAATTTCGACATTTGTTACTTTTTTCTTTTTTTCTTTTTAATCTCACTTACGAAATCTGAATCCGAATCCAAAATAGAATGAGTCGCTTCTACAATTTTCACCTTCCTCTTTTTTCCCCTTTTGATTTGCATGACTAACTGTTTTCTTTGCTTGACTAATCTTCGACTGAGAAGAAGCATCTTTTACCAAAATTTCATTATTTGTTGGCATTGCATCACCTATCTCTAGTTCAAGAGCAGAAACCTTGGCCAACGCCTCTTCTCAAGTTGCCTGCTACCGACAACAAAAGAGTTGATAGAGAGAACAAAAGAATAGATAGAGAAAATCAGAATTCATATCTGACATTCTTTCCTGCACATATAATTTTTAAAACATGTGCTAATTTAAAAACAAATACAGATCCACTTCTAGTGGGGCACAAGTAAGCATTTGCTTCTTCCAATTATCAAACATAACAAAAAAATCATACAGAAAGAAAAGTATGTTATCTTATTTTTTCCTTTCACATCCATGGGGCTCAATCGTGAGTTTTGCTGATTTTCTTTTTTAATGAAGAAGACGAACATTGAAGATGGTGAGAGAGAAAAAAATAGTTCTATGTAAAAGAGGAACATGGGGGTGGGAGTGTGAAAACTGGAAATTTTTTTCTCTAAAATAGTGTAAGAGATAATGACAATTGATTCTCTATCAGTGTTATCTCTAAAATGGTGTAAGAGATAATGACAATTGATTCTCTATCAGTGTTATCTCTAAAATGGTGTAAGAGATAATGACAATTGATTATCTTATTTCTCTTATTAATTGTAAGGTAATTATAAAAATAATAACTAATTAATTAAACCAAAAGAATTAAATTATAGATTAAAACTAATATGTTAATACTTGTAATTAAATTGTTATAAGTAGTAATATAAAAAAAGTACATCTAAAGGCTGTAATATTAAGCCTTAAATAGATATGTGGGGTGAATTTTCCTATTAATAATATGTTCATTCTTTACTTCATGGACTTTGAGCTTAACACTAAGATTTCTCCACTCATTACTACCTTCACTAGCTACTTTACTATTACAAATAATAGAAGTTGTGCTAAATAATTTAGTACAAAAACAATTTTTTTTTATCCAAATCTGTAGAGTAGATTAATCATTTTCTTTCATGCTTTTCTCCGTTTACGAATTTTTGAATATAGTGTGTTGTAGAAAAATGTCGTACATATTTATCTTGTGGAAATTTATATCAGTCACTCTAAATGATCCCTTTTCTACTAATAGATCTCTTAATTTTGTACCTACATTATTCCATTGACTTGGATCATATATATTTTTAGGGATGCAACTATTTAAATTATTTAAGAGTTCTTGATATCGGGAACAATATCACATTTTCACCAACTTCTTCTAGATTTTCTTCTTGGAATTATTATCATCTAGCTCAATTATATAATTGAGTTACTTGATCATTTGAAGAACAACCTCCAATATTTTTTATTCAAAAATTTTATTATTTGTTAAAAATCTATCAAGGACTCTTTTTTAAGATTTATCTAATTCTTCAAGTTTTTTCTCTTTTTTTCAAAATTGGAATCATGTTTTCTAGTTGACATATTAAAGCTGAATAAATTCTTTATTATAATTAAAACAATTTACATATACTTATGAACTAAGAATATCAACAATAACAATTTTTCAAGAAAAACTATAAAACCTCTTACACGTTTTTTTTCTTTCAAAAATTAATATAATTTTTTAATAATATGTATCAGTTATTTTATTTTTTAAATGGAGGCCCCAAAAAATATGGGGCCCCAAGCGATGACTTTAGTGGCCTAGTGATTAAGACGGCCCTGTTCACGAGATAGCCAAGTCTCGAATTGTAGAGTTTTCATGCCCTGTTTCAAAATGTTGTTGCTTAATACTATACATAATAACTCAAGTTTGTCTAACTCCTGTTTTTTTCAGGATTTTGATTCATTGTTTTACAATCAAAAACACTCCATGGCAAGTTTTGCCGGCAGTCTGTTTGGTGCACCTTATTCCTTGAAGGGAAAAGGGTCAAATTTTCCCAATAGTACCATTGTCACTGTTACATATGTACGGGGTTGAGTAGTTTCTTGTCCTCAGCTGGTACTTCTGGATTCAAAGGTACGAGAAGAGGAACACCGTATCCTTCGTTATATTATTCTAACAAAAAATATCCCGACGTTACTTAAATGGTTCATATATCATCTATTAAGGTTGTCCAAGGTGGACACCCAATCCCAATTCCAATGAGTTGGACGTCACGTGGCATGACACCTCAATGACCAACTATGCAAAATGGAATGATTTTAGTTCCTCTGTAATATCCATTCAATGTGAATTAATACAATACAAAAGAGGGCCTAATTAGAGGTTGATGAATTATAAGTAACCAACAGAAGAGGATGGGCACACATGAATCATGATCAATAACTTTATTTTTTTAATTTTATTTTTATCATGATCAAGAACTACACTGAATTTAAACAAAACTTCCTTTTTAAGTTTGTGGCAAGCCAATCATAGCCATAATTAAAATTTCTAATGAGTATAAGCAAAGCAATCATAAAATACTTTAATATTTGTAAAAACTCAAACTTCAGATCTCTCCAAATTTCCTGTGTTTTCAAGCAAACTGTTAGCTGTAATAGTTCCTCCCAACCCCATATGTTTCTAATTATGGTCCATAACAGAAATTTAAAGATTCTAATTGGATCTTCTAATATCTTAAACTTCTACAATTACGTCATTTATAAGATAATTACAAGTAAATTTCTACGATAAATAGTGATTGTGACCTGATAAAATGGTAACTAACATGTTATAACATGTTAGAAGTTCAGTCTTTACATTGTCGATGTATAAATTAAAACAGAATTCCAACAAACAAAATAAAATCTTAAACCTCCCACCAAATTGAGAGATACTATACTACTATCAATATGTTTATACAGTTACTATGATTTCCAACTTCTCACCTACCATACAAAATTTCCTATTTTTCTCTCCATAAAACCCCTCAATTTCTCAAGCACCAATCATCTTTTAAAGTTCAAATTTCCAAGTCCAATTTCTCCTAGCAAATATAATGAGTCATCTTATTTTTTCTCTTTCCCTCTTAGCAGTTTTCCTCCATTCTTGCACCCTCACCCTCGGTCAAAATCCTGCCTCTGCTCCCGCTCCATCGGGTCCCACCAATATAACGAAAATACTCGAAAAAGCTGGTCAATTCACCACATTTATCCGGCTCTTAAGAACTACTCAAGCCGGTGATCAGATCAATACACAATTGAATAATTCGAAACAAGGAATGACTGTTTTTGCACCTACTGATAATGCATTTTCGAGCTTAAAAGCGGGAACTCTCAATTCTCTAAGTTCTCAACAACAAGTTCAGTTGGTGCAATTTCATGTACTTCCTAGTTTTATTTCAGTTTCACAGTTTCAAACTGTGAGTAATCCATTGAGGACTCAAGCTGGAGACACTAGTCCCGGTGATTTCCCATTAAATGTAACGACTTCCGGGAATCAAGTGAATGTGTCCACCGGAATTGTAGATGCTACTGTGGGTAATACTATATATACTGACGGTGAGCTCGCGGTTTATCAGGTAGATAAAGTGCTTCAGCCATTGAGTATCTTTGCTTCTCCGTCGCCGGCGACAGCACCGGCACCGGCGACTCCGGAAACGTCGAATCTGAAGAAGAAGTCTCCGGCAGCATTGAGTCCAAGCTCCGGGAGCGATGATACGCCGGCGGATAAATCGGGCGCTGATAGCGTGAACGGCGTGGCGGTGTTGGGAATTGGGGCTTTCTGTTTTGCGTTTTGGTTGTGACGTTAGAATTTTTTGACGGTTGTGATTGGTCATGAATCATATTGTTTGGAAGAGATTATGGGTCGCAGGTTTGGATTCGACGGTTGTGATCGTCTGTGATTTCCCTCAATTTGAATAATTGTGTTTCTTTATTGTTCCCTCCTTTTTCATTTCATGTCTTTTCAATTTGGATTTTCAACTGTAAGATATGAATCAAATTTTGAAGTGGTGTACATTTATATGTTTTTCAATCGTCACTTCGGTTGTTTATTCTAAAATTTATTTTATACTACTTTACCATCATTACTAGAAATGAAGGTTTTTCTACCGTAAAATAATGGAAAATTTGTGTGATAAAACATGCTTTTCCTACTCATTTTCTATTGAGCCACCTCACTAGTACACAACGCATATTCTTTACTTGAACAAGCAACAATAAAACGCAAAGACATAACACATAAACATTGTCTTTAATTTGATCTTAACTAACATCTATTTTCTCCAATTTTGGGTATGTATAAGTAGCCAATTAAGTATAAAATTAAACAAGTAGACTCACACGTCCTATGTGGCGTCTCACACTAACACATAGACGCACACATCATATGTGGCTTCTCACACTAACAAATAGACACACACATCTTATCAGATCTCTTCAACTTTGAGTTTGCACAAGTACATTATCATAGCGGCCAATCAAGTTTAAATGCCAAGCTAAGATTAGATCCTAACTTTCGACCAACAACAATTAATAGTGAAGGAATAGGCACTAAAATTAAAGAAGTTATACTGATACACAACAAAAATGATCAATTCATCTTTCTCAAAGCCCAATATTTATAATGGCCCATCATATTGTTGTTCTAGTTTTAAGGAATTTGCTACCATACTTGGGGTATTAGTCCAATTATTCTTCCATTTACATATTTTGCAAACTCTTCCCAATTAGAGAGGTTAGAATCTTAAATCGCTTAAGAGAGTAAAGATGAAAAATATGCATTATGATTTTTACCAACACCTTACTATAGTTCCATAGTTGTAGAATGATGTTCATAATAAAAATTAAAAGGTGCATAGAAAATATATAAAAGTATTTCTTCACAAATGTCACTACAAAATTGCTTAGATTTCTTAGGTCGTTGATACATCTGCATTCGTCAACTTATAAGATAAATACATTTCGTCTCTCACTCACCCAATTTGAATATATATATATATATATATATATATATAAAATCCAAATTTGCTCTGGAATAATGTAAAATTGTGTAACCAAATATAACCTTTCTTGACTCTTTTTGTATCATCATATTTCCCTCTAATTTTCAACTTAGCAAATATATTCAATACAATGTTATTTCAACGAATAAAGTGGAAAAAGAGAATGAACATGTGATATTTGGTATATTATACCTATCTTTAGTTGATTTCATGATTTAAAAATATTTTTCACTTTTTTGAGATTCATGTCAAGTCAAATTATGACCAATAAATAACCGAAAAAAGTGTACAAACATTATTTACCTAACCTAGGCAAGAGAATGAAAGTGAATATATCGAGGCTACCTAATACAAGTAACTAGCTTTGACTACCTTAAACCAACAGAATATATTTATATTTTGACAATTATTTCAAAGTTCGAAGCAGTTGAATAGAAAAATGTCATAATTATTGTATGCTATAAGGTAGGGGCTAGGGTTTTCTCACCGTGACACACACACATTCTCGAGATTCTGTTTAATTTCAAACTTTGGTACTATCGATCTCCATGCATAATTTCCATGCACACACGTTCTCAATTAAGGAGAAACAAAATCACGCTTAAAAAAATATTATTTAATTGATTTTTCGGTATGAATTTGAATGTCAATTTCATAAAAGTTTGAAATAAAGTACATATTCTTGCACTAAATATACTAGCAATTGCATTTATTTAAGAGTATTTGAAAAAACGTAAACACATATTAAAAGAAAAAAATATTGATTCTCCAAGTGTACAGAAATAATATCAAATTACAGTATAACTTTAATATATGCTACTCATAATTAATTAAGAAAATGTTTGATTATAATGAAGGGAGCAAGAATCATTTATTTTCTTTCAAATTACAGTATATCACTTTTTTTACTACTATTAATTTTGCCCTTATGATGATATTATTTATATATATATATATATATATATATATAAACCAAGCTTAGGAGATGGGAGTTTGGAGAGAAAGAGATAAATTATTGATAAATATAATTAATTAAACTTGTCTTTTGGCTCAACTGATGAGAAATAGCTGGAATGATTTTGATATGCGTATATATCCCAGCATGCTGCCAAAGCAACAGACAAACGAGTTAACAAGTTCCAAATTTTATAGATGTACATCTCTACAAATCACAACAAATATATTATGTAGACCTCATTTAACTTAGGTGACCACATTTGCACCCTTATTTTTTAAAGCTAAATCATCCGGTAAATATTTGAAGTCGAATTCGAGACCTCAGATTAAAAATGAAAGAAATTTTCCTACCGATCCATCACACCCCTCAATCGGTTCAGCCAGAACAAAAAAACAACATACGGATTGATTAGAATGTTTAACTTGATCATTAGCTCTAAATGATTTTGGCCAAATCAGTCTTTTCGGAGCTAATGAACTAATTCGCATAGAAAAAAAATTAATTACCCAATGAGTAAATAGTAATCAGTATCTTACTTCATAACTTTGAGGGAATCCAATTTGGACGCCCATTTAGGAGGGGGATTATTTAAAAAAAAATTACTACATATAACTATTTATTTCAAATATATGAATGGTAATTAACCGGCAAAACATAAATTTATAGTAAATATTGATAATGTAACAACAATAACAACAAAATAACAATAATATACCTTGTGTAGTCTCATAAATTGGGGTTTGAAAAAGGTACATATATCTTATCCCTACCCGAAAAATAGAAAAATTGTTTTCGATAGACGAAAAAAGTCTTTAATAATGTCAGTGTATATATAAGTTAAAAAGCTTGGTTTCTTGGAACTTTCTTAAAACATACTATTATTCCATGATTCTTTACAGATTCAACAACATGCGTACAAAATGATGCATAAATCAAACAGATCTTTTCCAAAACTTAAAGAGTAGAATCAAGGAGAAAAACTAATAACTACTCCAAAATCCAATTATGATGGCCATCTTTTTCACTGCTAAAAAAGGAATTAGCAACGGAAAATTTTGTAACTAAACAACAACATCAATCCTTAATCTTATTTAGCAACGGATTATCAAAAAAACTGTATTAGCTACAAGCAATTTAACGACAGATTAACAACGAAACTGACCAATGTCAATTTTCTTTTGGCAGTGTTTGATCAAGGCATGAACAACATGATAAAGAGAACAATTATAAGAAACAAAAAGAGGTACTAGAAGTGAAAATAACAACCAAAATAATTGAAATTCTAAAAGATTCTGAATATGGCAGTGAGCCTAGAGAGTTCACAGGTATGCAGTAAGCAATTGAACATTCAAAGGAAAATAAATTTGTAAAAAGGCAGAAATATTTCTACAAGCAGTAAGTAAACACAATGGAGGAAAAAAAAAGGCTGACTTGTGATTGTCAAGTCCCTTTTAACAAATCTCTTCCAACATTCAGTGGTCCCCACCCTTTTTTTTCTCTGACAATTCACAGGATCTCTCAAAATTGCTGATGCTTTCTCTCTCTTCTCTCATCAACATTGAAGCTTTTGGCCTTCTTCCAACTTCTTTTTTTCTCCACACTCTGAACATTGTATCATTCCACTATAGTGAAAATCCTTGAAATAACATATCCCCACAAGTTTGGACCTTTTGAGTAATTCACTTTAGAATGTGTGTGCAGCACACATAACTTTTTTGTGCATATGTGTATATATTTTGAGTGAAAAACAACAGTTGAACTCAGAGTCAATGACTTCCACTATAGTCGCTTAATCCCATGGCTGAACCAGAAATGTTACCGAACTTGGCTAGCTCATTTTTCGATAGAAAAGGCCTACTTTCATTCCCTCCTACCCCGAGAAAGTCTCTTGTTAAACCTCCTTCAATTGCTTCATTTCCACTAAGATTCACTTGTTTTCCTTTGTTGTTACGCGGCATCAAATTGAAAGGATCTGAGTTCTTTCCACTTGCATTGCCTTCTAATGAACTCGAATTCATATCCCCGAACAACAGCCTATTTCCTTGATTATTCGTAGCTGTTGATGGAGAGTTCATCATTAAGCCGTTAAAATTCTGATCATGAGCAGCAAATTGTCCTTGTCCATTGGTTTTAGAAAAAGACGAGCCCATTAGTCCGAATCCAGCACCAAAGAGGGACGAATTGCTCCTCGTTGATCCCATTTGGGCTGCTTTTTGTAAAAGTGCAGTAGCCGACATATGAGTAGCTGGTGCTGTTGTTTCATTGTGATGATTGTTGTAGTACATTGAACTTATTGTCTCCGACATATTTCTTTTGTTCTCTTCTTCCTCCTTTAGCAGTACTCGTGAAGGAAGTTGAGACGAGGAAGAGCCAATTCCAGAATCATCACCATTAATGAACCATTGTTGATTATTGTTATGTGCCGCGATTTGGACCAATTCATGATGAGGCAAGTTGCTAGTAGTAGAGCTTGACGATGCTACTAAGAAATCATTACCTGGATTATTCGGATTCATATTATTGTCCAACCAAAGCGGTATCCTTGGTTTTTGTCCATCGACATTATTGAGCTGTGGTTGATGATGATGACTAATTGCAGGGTCCAATCCAAGTCCCATAAATTCAGGCCTAAACAAATTAGAACCAAATTGGGGATTTCCAGGATTAGTATTGCCAAATCCCCCATTCAGCAAAATTTCATTTCTGAAATTCAGATTTGCTGTACTTGGAACTGATGTAAATCTTGCACTTTCTTCCGCTAACGCATCACAAAATGCTCGATGTGTTATAAAGCTGTCCTTTCTGTTCAATTTTTTTCAAGTTAGTTGCATTAAATTACACATTTTCTGCATTTATTTCCTCAATTGACTAATCTTAGGACAGTCCATATATTCTCTAAAGCAATAAATGAAAATAATAATAATCTATGCTTCATTAATTTGGTACCTGGAGAATAGAGTTCCACAGTCACATTTATATTCCCTTGTGCCACAAATCTTAGTATGAGCTTTCCAATCAGATTGAACAGCATATTTCTTGGAACATTTCTCACACTTCCACTTCTTCTCGCCATGTTTTCTCGAAAAATGTTTTTTTAATACCAGTTAAATCTCCAAGAGCTCGCGATGGATCATGGTGGATACACGTCTTTTCGGGACAAATATAAACTTTCTTCTTGATCACTTCATTTTTGTTCCTTTGCTTTAGCTTCCATGGCAAGTTGTGACCTCTTCTGTGGAGCTGTAAATTCTGGTCCCTCTGAAAACCCTTGTTGCAGATTTCACATATGAATCGATTCGTCGCCATCAGAGACTTTGGTGATAGTGCTATCACTTCTGCATCTGGATCTGTTAATAAACATCATCAATACCATCACCACCAACAACAACAAACAAACAAATAAACAAATCAATTATGACCAAAAAAATAAAAACTTCAAGAGAATAATTTTGTTGATATATATATATATATAGTAAAAATTGCTAGCTTACCTGGTTTTCCGGGGAGATTTCTTTTTCGTTTAGCAGATGGATTTGAGTTAGGGTTTGGATTATTACTACTAGGGTTTGAGTTTGGATCTTGAATGAAAGCTAATGAAGAAAGTCCGTCATCAGACATCATTTTTGAGAGCTGAGATTTGGAGTGTGAAGAGTTGGAGAAGAAGGAAGATGATGAGTATAAGTGAGAAGGAACCAAAAAAACAAAAAGAGAACAGCTCAGCTTTCAGAAGAAACCAAAGATTTTGCTGAAAACAGCTAAATCCCAAGTTTACACAGTATAAGGTTTTATTTCCAAGGAAACTAGACAAAAACAATGGTTACAACTACAAGATTCCATCCACAGACTATTTCTTCCTTCTTCTTCTTCTTCTTCTTACAGAGGTTTTCTGCTTGAGTGTTTAGCAGCTAAAAAACTACTACCATACAATAATTTTCTCTCTCTCTCTATCTCTTTTTTATTCCTTATCTCACACGGCTTTTCTCCCTATAGTCGGTTAGACATAGACTCAAGTGGACCACTTTCCTCCCCCCACCCCCACCCCTCCAAATCCCCGGTAAAAAGCTTGAGTTTCACTTGAATACACTAGTCAGAAATACTACGTTATATTTTGTTTGTCTGATTTTAACTTGACAATAAATTTAAGAAAATAAAAAAAAAAGCTTTTAAATGTTGTTGTTTAGAATGGATTAAAACATACTCCCTCCGTTTCACAAAGAATGACCTGGTTTGACTTGACACGGAGTTTAAGTAAATAAAGAAGACTTTTGAATCTTGTGGTCCTAAATTAAAGTTATGTCAAATGTACAAAATTGCCCTTAATCTTGTGGTCTTAAACATGTCATGTGGAAAGCAAAAAGTAAAATGTTACCAAAAAAGGAAAGAGGTCATTCTTTTTGAAACTTACTAAAAAGGAAAGGAAGTCATTCTTTGTGAAACGGAGAGAATATTAAATATATCATATGAAAAGTTAAAAGTAACATAACGCTAAAAGAGACATTTAGTGAAAATACATTTTTCTTTTAGTTGCAATATTTACATTTAGCAACAATTAAGTTAATGTGAGGGTGAATGAAGGGAATAAGAGTGTGAAAATCGTGGCAACAGTAGTTTTTACGTGCAGATGTTTGAATTTATTTTCAACTGAAATTCAACGATTCCACTTTAGAGTACTTATGTTCCTTTTTAATGGCGTTTTCATAGTGACGCTGGTAGTTGTCACTCACAATATACAATGAAGAAAAGTAAAAAAGAAAAAAAAAAGAGAGGAGAGGATCAAAAAAGGGGGATGCCTTTACAGCCATTGATAAGGTAAAAATGATTATGCCATTATTGGATTTTGGACCCTTAATTGATTACTGGGAAAGAGAAAAAAGGATTGGAAAAATCCAAAAATAAAAGGAGAGATATAAAGAGAATAATGCATATGCTCCCTTAGTACGATGTCGTCCCGTGAAGTCGTAGCTGGAACATATTATGTTGTATTGAGTGGGAGAATTAGGTGGGTACACTGTGGCCCCATAAATCTTCCCTACTTACTTTTACTCACTCAATCCCAAATTAACAATTACGTTCTATTAGTTGATTATTATTAAAATAAAATAGTTGTTTCATATTATTTGTTCATTTTATTAAATTAAAAAAAAATATAAATTAATTTTTTTTCTATATTACCCTTACGATTAATTCTTTTTGAAAGTATTTATATATATTTGTAAAATTCTCAAAAAAAAATTTAAGGGGTGAATTAGAAAAATTATCTTCTTATTCATGATTTTTAAGCATAGTGCAAAATGAAAAGTGATCATTTAATATGAGACGAATCAAAGATTGTGAATTCGAGTCATTAATAGAGTAAAAGAGGTGAGCTTTTAGGAAGGGGTAAAAGAAACAATTACTTTATCTCAAGAAATATCATCCCAAAATAATTGTTATTTTAGGAATTTAAGGAAAAAATTGACAATTATTTTTAATCATATTTTTAGAGGTCATTTTGGTTTGGACAATTTTTTTTTTCTGAAATTGATTATATTGTGATTAATCATGTATGGAGGAGTTCTTCTAGTATTATTTTTTATTATCTGTTTGTTTTGTTGTATAATTTTAAGACGAAATTGTTTGTTTACAAAATATCTTTCAGACTCTTATTATTTATAAAAAAAAAAATTAATGAAAAATCTTTTAGAGAAAGAACTTCGTTACTACTTAACTTTTTATTTGAAAAAAGGATTTGAGGGACCTTAGCTTAGGGGAGGATTTTTGTCATTTTTATTGTTTTATCAAGTTATAACTAATTTCAATACTAGTAGTCCACCCTCAAATAGAAATAACTTATCAGATACGAATTATGATGTAATTTATTCCACAATTAATATTAACCAAAGCAATACTAAATTTTTATTTATGACTATCTATGATTATGTTCTATGCTTGTCAAACAGTACACTGAAAGACCCCTTAATATTAATAAGAATGCAAGTATTTAAGAGGCATAAATCAATCTACATTTACTAAATAGAGGTCACTTGGTAAATTATAATTTTTAAAATATTTTTTTAATAAGCGTGAAAAAGAACTAAAAAAAATAAAATTAAATGAGATATAAGGAGTACTCTTTGTTAATTTTAAGTTAACCACTTTTCTTTGTGAAGTCATTTCTTACTATTGGTGTTTTCTTTGTCTTCTAATCGGGGAAGGAGAAGGAAAAATAAGTGACGTAATTATAAAATTGGAAATCAAATTTTCACCAACAAATTGAAAGTATGATTGGTTGTCAAGCAATCGAGCTATTAGGATTTTCCGTTGTTATTATTAGTCAAGGGAATGTATTGTAGTTTTTTTTATATGACATTTAAAATCTAAATTTTGGAGTTAAGTTAGACATAATAGTTATATCTTCATAACAATCACGTATATTCCTATATATCATTTTTAGGTGAAAGAATTACTACTATTATTTAGAGAGTTAAACAATTTTTCATTTCCATATATTTTCTCAAAATCTTTTTAAATATTTTGAACTATATATTAACTATATTAATTTATAAATAGTACTTTTAAAGTTTTATATCTCATTTCAGATGGACAGGTAAACGTTTTCACCTTCATATTGTAAATCTCTTCATATAAATTATGATGGAACGAATATAAATTACAGTTTATTTATTGGATTTTATAAGAAGAAATAGGATCCGAGGTAGACGGACAAGAGGTGGCTTGTGTCTCTTGCAATGTCTACTAGCTAATTGGACACTATATATCCAACTACAATACCACACCCGTTTTTTCAGATATTGGTCGTCCCTTTACTTTCCGAAATCAAAATTTGAAATTTATAACTATTAAATTCATCATCGAACTTATAATTAATTTTCGCTATTGAGTTTGAGTTTGTAATTAAATATTTTTAAATATTTAGTTAATGAACTTTTTATTATAATTACCAAAACTAATTAATTTGTTTTTACTAAATTCATATTTAATATTATAATTTTATCTCAGCCTCAGCCTCAGCCTCAGCCTCTACCTCTGTATTGCGAGGTAGTATATAGTAATACAAGTACAACTTTTTCTTTTAACAAACAGAATAGTGACGGATGGTGATGTTGAGCTAATAATTCTAAAGAGTTATCGTTGTTGAAATTAAAAAAGAGAGATAAATAAATAAAATAATTCAACATCTGACTGAGTCACCTCACCAGAAAGGCAGAAACTCTTGCTCTTTCGGTTTTAGGGTCCCCCTTTCTGCTCTTTTATTTTTATTGTTGTCCTATACAACACCAGTTACTGCCAAATGCTAATGGACCATCCACATCTTCCTTTTTTTTCCCAACTTCCTACTACTCTTTTTTATTTTTTATATATATTTTTTATCTTTTACCCCTTGCATCTATCTTCTATGAGTATATCTAATCACGCGTTTGGACATACAATTTGAAATCACGACTTCAAATCATTATTTAGATATGTATAATTTTATATTATGGTTTTGAGTTTTAAAGAAAAACTTGATCTGTAAAAAAAAAAAGAACCATTATGTTGAAGTGTGCAAGAAATAGACTCATAGTCGATGTAAAAAGATTGTTTGTACTTTGTGAAAGAGTTATACTAAAGACTAGTTAGTTATATATGTTTATTTGAAATTTTGTAATTGCGTACATCTATTTATAAAAGAAATAGGAGATATGTGATTATTTGATGTGATGTATTATAATATTTTGATATCTTATTTATGAACTATAGTTGAGATATTTTTTTGAAAGATTTCATAACTTTACTGCATCTAATAATGTCTGCCAATCTACTAAATAGGCACTGTTATTATCACTAAATGATTGTAGTTAATTAATGAGTTTAAGTTATGTACTCCCTCCTCCATGTTTTGATTTAATTCAAAATTTCAAATTTTATTTAACTTTGAAGATTAATCAAATTAATTTTTGTGAAACTTGACAAATATTAAGACGAAAGAAATTCTTTGTTAGTATTATAATTTATTTATTAATTACATTATCAGATTCTCCACGGTAGAATAACTGTATTTCTTCCCATATATGGCAATTACACTTCTCTATGTTCTGTTCGCCTAGATCTTATTTGAATTCTTTTACACACGTACGTATCTTTTTCTTTATATCAAAAAGGCAATGCACGTGTAAGATTGGTATATACATTTAAAAAATATTTTTCGGCTCTAAGTTAAGTTTACAAATTCGTTAGTGATAATCGTTAAAACTTATACAAGGAGGATAAATATCAATTATTATGGAATTAGGTAAAATTAACAATTTATTATTAGAAAATAACTATAATTTAAAAATATTATAAAAAGTGCAATATTTGTTTTTATAGCAAATCCTTCTTCTCTCTCCCTTGCCTCTCCTCCCTCTATCTCTTTCTTTGTTTCTCTCTCTTGCCAATAAGTAAAATTCATTCAAATGTATTATATATCAATTGTATTAAATCAAATATAGGTGAGAGTATTGTATTTTATTTCGATAGTATTAAAAAAAATGTATTTTATATTTTATATCAATCGTATATGTATTCATACGAATACAATATGCATTCATCCTCTATATCAAATGTATTTATATCCAATCAAAGAGAGGATGAATAGTTGAATACAGTTGTATTCATTGTATTTGAAATACAATTGATACAAAATAAATAAAGAATACAATGCATCATTAAATACAAAATACAATTCTTTGTATTTCCAATACAATTGATATAAAATGAATACATAATACAATGCAAAATAAATACAAAATACAATTGTCTCTCCTCACTCTCTCGATCTCGCTTGCCTCTCTTCTTAATATATATTCATTTTGATACAAATAAGTTTGTATTTGTATTGTTTTCTCCAAAATCCGCAAAAAATACACACTCTCTCCTCTCTCTCAAATCTTACGTGCCTCTCTCCTCTCCTAAAATTTTGCTATTATTTGTAATTAAGCAAACTATAGCAATAAAGTGTCTAATATTTACTATTATTGAAATTTCCCAAAAATATAAGTCAGAGGAAAGCAGTAAAAAAAATCAGGGAAAAGCCAATATTTCAGTTTTTATTTACCTATAGTACTGCCAACATCAACTTTAATATGAACCAAATGTACATATATACTAAAAATTCGATAGTAAGTCACGAGTATTTTTAATAAACAGTATGTGCACATGCAATCTGAAATTTTAGTTGCAGGTTTTGCACATATCTATATAACCAAAGGTATCTCTATCTTTTTTTCTTTAAATAAAATGATGGAAAATAAGCTTAAGGGGACCATAGTTTATAGTTTACCCAACCACTTTTGGAATTAAGCTATCGGAGTTTACTATTTTGGAATACATGCATGAATTTATTAATTGAAATTTTTTCATATATATAAATTCCTTGTGAATTCTTCAAGAGAGGGACACCCAAACAAACCTCACCTAATCTCATACCCTTTGGATCTTTTACTTAACCCAAATTCTCTTGGGAAAGCCAAAGGTATATTACGAAAATGACTTGACCTAGCAATACACTCACCCAAACCATACAATTATTAAATTTTATTTAAGTTAACGGACTGTACAGAGTATTATTTACACTATCAATATATATATACATCTAATTTAAATTATATAAATTAACAGTATAATTTTCTTAGCGTATATCATTTACTATGTTTTAATTTGTAAATTACTCCTTAGTCCTTACTATACTCTTTAGAAAGCTAATCGTTGTTGTTTTCTAAATGAACTAATAGTGTAAAAAAATAATTATGCTTTCAAAGTCATCAAATTATGTTTTATTATAGTAATTATAAATATTTTTTTACACTATCAATATACTTAACATGTAGGAGTAATAGATAACTAGTTTCGTTTATTATGTGTAGTAAATTCAATATTTTTCTATTAGATATTTAATAACGTAAAAATAATTTTTACAGTAAGCATATAGAATAAGTTAAAGTGTAAAATGAATGTGTGTATTTTCAAATAAAGACGACAAACATGACATTCCTTGGACCGGAGAAACAATTCCCTCCCATGTTCTAAAATAAATCAAACATGTTTGCTACGTTTTATATTATTTTGTTATCTTTGTTTGGTATCTTGTGTTTGGTGACAAGACATGGAAAATAATTCTTTCTCACATGCAACTTAATAAACATATATAGACCTTTTCAATTCAATATAATTGGATACCTTTTCAATTATTTGTATTTACTATACTCTTTTAGCCAAAATCACTATGGAAGTACGTACGTAGTTGAAACTTTTCACTTCCTTAGATCAGTTCTATATTACAATTAGCCTAAGATATGCTTTATTTTGTAGTATTACATTTTCTATTAAATAATTCGAGCCTAGTTTTTCCTTTGTCAAATTGACCCTCCAAAAAAAAAGAGGAGGTATGTTCATGTTAAAAAAAAGTTTATTTTTTTAATGTCGGTAAATTTAAAACATCTTGTTAACTTGACACACGACTAACTATTTGTTGCAAGTCTGATATGATAATCCGGAAAATAGAGTTAATAATGCGTACTTATAACTGATATGATCTGCAAATTAAAGATGCTGGCAGGCGTAGGATATAGACAAATAAGATGGGGTTAATCAACGATCTATTTTTTATTCTGATGTTTAGTTCTTTTAAGTACTAGTTCCAAAAGCCTATATAATCGTAGGCTTTTGACTAAAAGATTTAGGGAAAAATGTTGTCAATTATTGTGTATGCAAGACTTTGTAATGTTTCAAAATATTTTTAAAATAGATGAGTACACTTTTAGGTATATCTGTACAAAACTATCGACTCTAAGAGTATTTTTGGATCAATGTATTGACAAGATCATTTTTTAGGCCAAACTCTAAACGGATGACATTTTTATTCATTTCACATTGTTTTAAGGGGATTTTGACCCTTTTCCAATTCATCAATACTCGATTGATTAATATGAGATTATAAACCTACAAAAAAATGTCTATGCCACTTTAATTTGTTTCTTTTTTATCCAGGTTACTACTGCTCTAGTGAGGTATTTCCTATTTCAATTTGTTTGTCTTAATTTTTTTTAGTCAATTTTAAAAAATGCATATATATATATATTGTTTGTCTTAATTTTTTTTTAGTCAATTTTAAAAAATGCATATATATATATATATATGTGTGTATAAAATCCAACCTTTTAATTATAGTTTTTTGCCTAACTCGTTTGAATCTCAAAATTAATACAAAGAGGGAGTACTAAATGATAAAAAATAGTGAAGTACAATTATTTCTTCTCATTACTTTGATATGACCCTGGTCTAATATATTCAGGGAAAAACTTTCATCTAGACGAGTCCAAAGAGCTGACTAAAAATTACTGACTTGACTGCTTATATCAATGACTTATCAATTATTACCATTTGATTGGGTGCCACATATTTTCATAATAATACCATTATTGAAGCTGCCAGTACTGTTGCGTCCAAATGAATAAATTAAAGTTAAAGATCATCAGAAAGCTTTTTTCATTTGGGGCCATACTTTGGATGAAGCCATGTGTTCATTCAAATTAGACTTAACATTACTAGAAGAAGCCCCTGAGAATATGGACTTTCAACTTGTGAAATTCCCAGACAGTGGTTGTTTCAATTGCTGTGCTAAAAAGTGATTAGCCCGCGCTATTAATATAAAAAGCTTTTACCACAACATAAAATAAGAATCCATTCACTCCAACTTGTTTACAACTTTTTGCTTATCTAAGATCAATGTGAACGCGATGACCTGTGCTGTAGCCTACTATTATTACTTGTATTTTTAGAAAGCCGAAGTACATCAACAAGGATAATCGGACCAACTCTGTCTACAGGACAATGAGAATGGCATCGATGATGTAGTGTCCATAACAAAATTAAGAATATCTAATGCAAATAGACAAAAACAGTAAGTAGAAATTAATCAAAACAGCCTCACTTCTTCTGAGCAGCCTTGGTGACCTTGCCACCGGTTGGATCTTTCTTGTCAATGTTCTTGATAACACCAATAACAATAGTTTGACACATGTTACTCACAGCAAAACAACCCAATGGTGGGTACTCTGAGAAGGTCTCAACAACCATTGGATTTGTGGGAATCATCTTAACCATGTTGGGATCACAATTTTTAAGAACTTTGAGCACCTTCTGAAGTTCCTAGCCAGACAGCATATCAATCTTGGTCAAGATCTCAGTAAACTTGACGGCAATGAGGGAGGTGTGGCAACCAAGGACAGGGGAATCTCCGTTTCCAATCTGGACACGATGATTCAGGATGATGACCTGGGAAGTGTTGGAAGACCCTTTGGCCAGGTCATCCTTGGAGTTGGACGCCACAAAACCATGCTTGAGATCCTTAACTGCAACATTCAGCAGGTTGAATCCAACATTGTCACCAGGAGTGCCTCCTATAGACCTTTGTGGTGCATCTCAACAGATTTAACTTGGATCACGTTTTTACTTTTTTCTCACTGCCTTGCTCTGGACTCCATCTTGTGATTGTTCTCTCTTCAACAATATAATTATTTAAGCATGATGGAGAAGCTGCACAACTTTGTTGTTGCTCAATATCGAGAATTAATAATGTTTTCGCCACACTACCACAAAGACAAAGAGTGCAGTGGAAGTCGGATCAAACTCTCAAGCGACCATTTGCATTACCATCTTGTGCTGATAAAACGAGCACAGCATATTCAGAATGTACCAAAGCAGGTGATGACGATAAGCAACAAAGTCTACCCCATACTGAGAGCCCGATCTAGTCACCCAGTTCTTACTTCTAAGGTGAGAAAAAGCTTTGGATAAGATAGGAAAAGTTTCCTTCTTGGATGTCATATGCTTCCATAACTCATCATTATTCAGTTCAGTGTCATTGTGGTCAACAACCTTAATGCATTTTAGAGAATATTGAAGGTAAAAAGCTTCTTCCATGGAGAGCTGAAACCATTGCTCATTCTTTTCTGATGTTACCCTAGGTCTACCAAAACATGCACGATTGAGGAGGTCAGTTAATTCTGCATCTGCTTTAAGAAGCACACTCATACCAGAAAGCAGTCCTATGGAGTTTGAGCTGATCAGAGAATATTGGAGCTGGCTGACTATTTCTGAAATGGGATCTGCAAGAGCTTTAACTTGTGCCCCTTTTCCTTTCCACCTCGACCCCATTATTCACGTTCACAACAAAAAAAGGAGCTCTGAAATCACGATACTCTGATTTACACCTGTTTGTTCAACCAACATCGCAACTAAAAGAGTGTAATGAACCAGTTACATAGTTATACAACACATTATCATTAGCAAAAAAAAAAAAACACTAGGTACAAAGTTTCAGAAGTATAAAGTAAATTGCATTTCGCCACAGCAGACATAAATTATGCCTATAAAGTTACAAGGATTAAGAGTGCGAAAATTCTTTTAGTATTACAGAATTCATGAAGTGCTGTGTCTTATTATGTCCAACATACTTTAAATTAAATCTATGAAATGGTAGTTCCAGCTTCATTCTAGGAAAGCACTTTGTCATACAACTATTGACAGAAAATACGCAGTAAATCAACTGAAATGATCCAAATAAAGAATCCTTTATGATTCGCCGATCAGAAAGCAATTATATTGCACATTCATCAAATCGTAACAGAGACAAAACACTAGGTAATTCTTGCATCTGTTTTAGTTTTGGTGAACAAAGTTATCTGTATGTAATTAGTGAAGCGCAAGCAGGCCCACTCACCATTATCAATTTTTTTTTGAAAGTTGTAGATTCAATTAGGTCTACAAATATACTTAGAAGAGATGTAGGTTTTACAAGTACAAGTATATCGATCGAAAGAGATGACTATGTACTTAGAATAATTGGAAGTAAATAAATGAGGAAATGGAGCTTACCTTTTGAAATCCAAAGTAGAGGGCTCCTCTCCTCCTAAACACAAGCCGCCAGAGCCCAGAAGATGGACAAGCAAATCAAATAAAGTTGAAGAGGAGGATTTGTGAGTGTTTTTACCTAAATGCCCTTATCTTTTCGTACTAATGAACAGCTTTGTGTCTACTCCAATGAAACACCACCGTGCTGTTAAATCTAGCATTCCGAAGCCTTAAAGTAAAAAATTATTTATATGTTTGATTGATGAAACACCAATTAAAATAAATCGTAAAGTTTATAATAAACCATCAATTTGATTTCATGTTACATTCAACCAAGCCGCCGATTATTTTTCAAGTGATATGATATTAACAAGAAATGACTAAATGACCGAATGAAACTCTAATTAATGGAGTTCAAAGGCATCAATAGAACCCGAAAAGGAAAATCCTTTTTATTCAAAACTCACACTCACAAGACTCCAAGACAACAAAGGAATCAAAATGCTATCTTAAGAAGAAAAAAAATGGTAGTTCCTAGATTGGCATCTACCTTTCAAGCCAAAACTCAAACTAGAGTTATTGTTGGATAAATAAAATTTCCAACACTTTTTACTAAACAAATTAAACTAATCAAAACCCATGATCATGTCACTGCCTAAGCTCCCCACAATCCTCTCAAAATTGGTCTTCTTCTTCCTCTCTGGCTCTGAAGCCTTGTCTTGTGAAGAATCCCACGACGATGCAGGAAATATGACTTGTTCGTGTTGAGCATTGGCAATCCTCTTAAGCATTTTCTCATCAATTCCAAATGCAGCTGCAAATTCTGGCCCTCTTAAGCTCTGCATCAACGAGTTCTTACCCACCAAGAACTGTTGATGATTCCTCCTTGCTGATGTTGTGAAGCCAAAGAACTCAAAATGGCCATTTGTTGAAGCAATTTGGCAGAAAGGGAAGTACCTTGGCACCCAAAAAACGTCCCCTTCTCGTACTCTGGCATTCATTGCTAAAGTCCCATTTGGATACACAATTTGAATCCTACCAGTCCCTTTTAACACTACTCCATACTCTATTGCTGATGGATTAACATGAGGTGCCATCATGGATCCCTACATTATAAAAAAAGAAAAAAAAAAAGAACATATGTAACAGGTAAGAGGATTTTAATGCGAAGAAAGAGATCGACTATACCATGATGTTGAATTATGTGAGGGTCATTACCGGAGATAGATTGACAAGGTAAACGCCATTGCCAGATTGTTCTAGAGGAGAATAATCAGACGAATCCACATTCTTGCTCCATCCATAATGGTTCTTGAAATTGGGCTTCTTCTTGTAGAGATTGTATACTGACGGAGCTTTATGATGATGATTGACAACATTTTCTCTGTTTACTAAATTAAACAAAAATTTCCTCAATGACCATGTTGTTTTTTCCTCTTTTGGGCTAGCTTCTTCCCCAAAATTCACAATCCTCTTCAAGTGAGCTAGTTTTTGGGTTGGTTCTTGGGCCAAGAATTCGGACCACATATTTTTGTGATGAGAACCAGATATATGCACAATTGGACCAGAAGTTTGCCTGGTCAAAAACGTATGTAATTCTTCTGGCGAGACCTGCCAAGTTACATAATATTAACTCAATTTTTTCCACTGATAAATGTTGTAAGAAATGGTAAAACTACTTACATTAAGAGCAGTTGCTAATGTGTTATGATCGAATCCAGCAAGGACGGATGCAGGATGAGTTCCACCGCCAATGAAGAAAGACTGTAAAATGTTTCAACATTACAGAAAGTTTTGGGAAGAAAAGAAAGCCATTAAAAGACCAATTTTTCAGAAACTAGCTTAGGGTACCTGGAAAGCATGCCATCCCATGGATTCTGAGGTAATATCAATACTGCAAATGATGCGAAGTCTCTGATTTTCAAGTCTATTCTCCAAATAGAAAGCTGATCCAGCAGGAATTGTGTACACATCTCCATGCTTTAAATGCCTTTCCACTAATTCACCGCTATAGATGTGTCCAACTCTTGCTTCCCCTGTATTCATTTCATCAAAAAATGAATATTCTAGCTCGTTAAAGGAAAGGATTTAACTTTTTTTACACTATCCTTATACTTCAAAATGTAGTAACATACAATCTGTCTTATTATTTTCCAAGTTACTGATCCGAGAAGATACTCATTTAAACATTAGAAGTTAAACTTTTTTTTTAAATCTAGTGAAAGCGAAGATAAAGTTGAATTACCATGGTGAACAAAGAGGATAAGATTGGAATCAAGGTATTGAGGGATGAAGAGAGTATTTGGTTCCATGGAGATGAAACCAATATGCATTGGACTATGTAGAAATGAATCCCTTCGATACCCACCCTTCACCATTCTCATAGACCCTGCATCAGTTTGCACAACATTATGTAACTTACGTAACACGAACCATTTTTCTCCTTGTGTCGTTTGCTCGCTTTCTTCCTCTTCATAGGCACTAACAGAGGACACAAGTCCAGAGAAAAGTACCAGCACTAGAAGCAACAATGTCCTTCTATCTTTCATTTTAACTCGGAACCAAAAAAGCTACCAGTAGTTTTAATTTGTAAGTTTAGTTTTTGGTTTACTTATGACTTAGGTGCAGATTGTAACGATTTATATAAGATAGAATGGTGAGATTTGAGAGGAATTGTTGTCAACCATGCAAAAATTTCAGGATTTCTGATGTGGAATGAACGTTGAGATCTTGAAAAATAATCGGTGAACCAAAGAAAAATCATTTGTTGAAGATTGTAATACACAATAAAATGATGTAATGAAATAGGAATTTTGATGACCATTTCAAAGGGTTTCTCTAGCGAAATAAAAGGAAGGGCTTAATATTTACAATTAGCAATTCACAATAAACTTACAAAATAATTTACTACATTACAATATCAACAAGTACTTAAAAGACAATTAATGTGACTATTTATCGTAATTTGTGGGTTGATCAAGTAAAAAAATGACAAATGCAATTTGTTCTAAAGTATTATGCAGCATATCTGAATTATATCCATGATAAAATACCCCAAAAGGAAAAAAAAAAAAAAAACTTGCTACCTAAATGTCCAGAATAGTTTGCCCCTTCTAAGATACTAGATATTTTATTTAATTAGTTATGTAAATATCTTCCTTTTTTTTAAAAAAATAAATTATTTCCATCCTCCCCCATTGTCAATTTTTCCAAGTCAGGTTTGCAAATTGAAGGCTAAACTACTAAAATTCATATGATTATTATAAGCAAATAGGTATTTGAATGAATTTTAGAAAAGAAGAAAATGAATGACGGAAATGGAATGGAGAAATAATTAAAAGTTATTTGGGAGAGTATTTGGAGAAATAATTAAAAGTTATTAGGGAGAGTATTTTAGAGATTACAGAAGATATTAAGGATAATATCATAAAAGGTTTTTGACAAAGGACAAATATTTATGAAGTACAACCCAATTTCTGACTGATTTTAATTTATAAATACTTTTTATGTTTACCAAACAAGTAAATAAGCAAAAAATATCAATATTTCTAAGCTAATTTGACCCGCTTATAATTTTGTTTTGGTTAAATTCTGTTTTAATTAGGTAGGACTTGTCTTAGTCAAAGCTCAAAACCGACCAAAATATGCTTATTGACTCTTGTTGAGTCGTAATAATAACTTTAAAATAAAACGTTATTTATGAGAGTAAATTAGTAAAAGAGATGAGCAAATGAAACTGGACCTTTTAATTTGTTGATCACTTGAATTGTACGTTAAAAGATTAATTGCATGTCTAACTCCAACGGAACACTAATGCCCTGTTTATATAGGGTCCCAAAACTATATGCTTGTCAAGTGAAATGCTAATTGAAGGACAATATCATGTTTTTCATAGATCAACGCCTCTTTGGATTCCGAAAAAACAGTGACAAAACAGAATCACTTTGTTTCAATGACATGAGACCGATGAGAATTAGTATGTTGGATGCTCCTCTCTTTGGTACCACCAGAGTTGAGAAATGTTACAATCTAGTCTCAAAATACCTTATTAGTATATGCTGTAAAATTTACTCACAGAATTACCTTTGGCTTTTAATATATGAAGACGATTTTTGAATGATGGAGGATTTACTGTTATGAGCAAATGTATAAGAACAGCATTGCAGCATTAATTCAAATACGATAAGTAAAATTGACGTTGAAGTTTTGTTGATGAAGTTTAAACCACGATAGAATCCATGTCAAGGAAACCAATCCGTCTTATTCACAACTCAGAAGCGCAATGTGTACAAGACGCCAAGGAAACAAACTCAGACTGAATAACAGGGCAAGTAAAAAAAAAAAAATGAAAAGTAACAAAATTGGCTTCGAGCTTTGGTGCCATAATTCAACTAGACCAACGATGCACTAGAATTTCCATAAACTAATAAGAACCAATGTTCATCCTCATAGGAGAATCTGACGATGATGAAGGCAAGATGACTTGTTCACGTTGTGCATTGGCAATCCTGTTAAGCCTTTTCTCACTGATTCCAAATGCAGCTGCAAATTCTGGCCCTCTCAAGCTTTGCATCAATGAGTTCCTACCCACCAAGAATTGTGGATGGTTCCTCCTTGCTGATGTAGTGAAACCGAAGAACTCAAGCGGGCCATTTGATGAAGCAATTTGGCAGAAGGGGAAGTACCTTGGCACCCAAAAAACGTCCCCTTCTCGTACTCTTGCATTCATTGCTAAAGTCCCATTTGGATACACAATTTGGATCCTGCCAGTCCCTTTCAACACTACTCCGTACTCTATTGCTCTTGGATTAACATGAGGTGCCATCATGGATCCCTACATTTATCAAGAATAGAAACATACAATAAGTTATACGATTTGAGATAATAGGACCAAAGGTCACCACTTATATGAGGGAAGATGATTTACCTGAGATAGATTGACAAGATAAACGCCATTGCCTGATTGTTGTAAAGGAGAATAATCAGACTCATCCAATGTCTTGCTCCATCCGTAACTGTTCTTGAAATCAGGATTCCTGTTGTTGAGATTGTACGATGATGGAGCTTCATGATTCACTCTCTTGACAACATCTTTTCTGTGTAGTAAAGTACACAAAAATTTCCTCAATGACCATGTTGATTCTTCCTCTTTTGGGCTAACTTCTTCCTCTAAATTCACAATCCTCTTCAAGTGAGCTAATTTTTGGTGGGGTTCTTGGGAAACAAATTCAGTCCAAATGTTTGTGTGATGAGAATCAGATATATGCACAATTGGCCCGGAAGATTGCCTGGTCAAGAACGTTCTTACTTCTGCTGTCGAAACCTGCAGTTTTACATAATTTTGGTTCAGTTAATTTCCCCCACTGTTAAATGTAGCAAGAAGTATTAAGTTCCCTTGAATACTCACATTAAGAGCAGTTGATAATGTGGTATGATCGAATCCAGCAAGAATGGATGTAGGATGAGTTCCACCGCCAATGAAGAAAGACTGCAAAGGTGTTTTGAGTTATAATGTATTAGGAAGAAAATAGCACAATTTTGCTGAGAAATTAGCTTAGGCATACCTGGAATGCATGCCATCCCATGGATTCTGAGGTAATACCAATACTACAAATTATGCGAAGTCTCTGGTTTTCATTTCTATTCTCCAAATAGAAAGCTGATCCAGCAGGAATCGTGTACACGTCTCCCTGCTTCAAACTCCTTTCTGCTAATTCATCCCTATATATGTGTCCAACTCTAGCTTCCCCTGTATTCATTTCATAGAAAATGAAAATGACTCATGATATACTCTGACAAAATTAATGAATTCTTATACATATTGAAGTTAAAGAATGGAATGAAAGAGAGAAAATGAATTTTACCATGGTGAACAAAGAGGACAAGATCGGAATCGAGGTACTGAGGGATAAAGAGGCTATTGGGTTCCATGGAGATGAAACCAATATGCATTGGACTATGGAGATGCGAACCCCCACGATAGCCACCCTTCACCATTCTCATAGACCCTGCATCAGTTTTCACAACATTATGTAACTGACGCAACAAAAACCATTTTTCTCCTTGTGTCCTTTGATCGTTTTCTTCCTCTTCATAAGCACCAACAAAGGACACAAGTGCTGAGAAAAGTACCAGCACTAGAAGCAATAGTATCCTTCTATCTCCCATTTCAACTCGGTACAGAAAAATGCTTTAATTTGTAAGTTTTTTTAATGATTAGTTTTGGTTCACTTATGACTTAACTGCAGAGTTTAGAGATTTATATAGAGGGAATGCTGAGATTTAAGAGGAATTGTTGTCAACCATGCAAGAATTTTAGGCTTTCTGGTGTGTTATAAACATTAAGATCCTGAAAAAAGAAATTAGTTTGAAATAAAGAAACATCATTTTTCAAAGCTTGTATACAGAGCCAAATGTTGTGAAACTGCAATTTGATGACCACTTCAAAGGCCTAATCTAGCGCAATTTAAAAAATGGATTTAAGAATGTATATTTTATAAATAATAAAAAAGTAGTTTTTGTGGCGATGAAATGTTTGCTGCAACATAATGTTTTGCCCCTTTTAAGGCATTCACAACTTATCTTTTCTAGCCACTAAAGCCTTTAAAACTAAATCTAACAACTTTAAGTGGATTTTTCAATAGTTCTGTTTTTGTCATACACATATTCCAACTTTTAAATAAAAATAAAAATATGTTATTTATCAAGATATATCAATGATAATTAAACAAAATAGTGATGAACAATTAAGGGCTTGTTAAAGACAAGTTATTTTAACATAAAACAAATTCTTGGATTGATCAAATATCAAACTAGAAAGTAAATGCCAAGAACTAAATCATATCATATATCATCATATCATCATATCATATCATATTATATTATAAGTGGGAAGCCTCTATGTCAAAAGTTGAATTACAAAAATGTATGTCAAAAGTTGAATTACAAAAATGTCCTTATAATATCATAATATTTATGGACAAAAATGTAAATATACATTAAATATTAATAAAAACTATTGTATTTTCTATTAAACACTATTATATTACATATTTATGAACAAAAATATAAATACACATTAATTATAATAAATATCCTAATATATTTTTAATAATAATATTAATATTCTAAAAATGGAGAACTCACAATCTATGACATGAATTAATATAGATACAATGAATATTTGTACAATTGGATGATATCCTATTAAATGACAAAAGGAAATCAAAAAGTTTGGCAACAATTAAAATGACCCTTAAGTGTACCTTAGTTACTCCTACCGTGCAAAGTTATAAAAAATTTCAGATGAATTATATTCATAAAATTATATTAAATGCTAAGTTATTGCTTCAATAAATACTTACTATGGAAGTTTGCAATCGTTTAAACTTTTGATTTTCTTCTGTTATAATTAGCACAAACTAATGATGAATTACATACTTGGTAAATTAATTTATATATATTAAAAGTGGGATAAAAAAAAATATTATTCATAAATAATAATTAATATCCATAATAATAATGAATCAAAAGTTAGTTTATCATTTTATCCTTGGAGTAAAAGCAAATATTCATTTGAATAACTTTTGTTTACATAAGAAAATATAACAAAATTCATTAGCCCCTCAAATTCAATGAATCTAAATACTATATATGCTTTCTGAAAATGCTTATTGCCACAATTTTATTTATCTCTTTCACCTTCTCCTTCACTACATGTTTAGAGGAACAAAAATGTTTGGTGAGGGTGAAGACGACATTGTGTAACAACAATTAATTATGGTCAGTCACATGTGTATAAGTTCCCTAAATTATTTTACTCATTAAATTTTGTTTCTTTCATCTTCCATAGAGTCTTTTTACATTCTTCATTTATATTAATATTAAATTTCTTAATTTTTACTGGTTGTACATAGGTGTATTTTTATCTTCTCCATAATAATTATTATGGTCAATCTTTTCATATTCTTTAAAATACTCTTCATAAGGTGTGTTTGTCCCATTATTCCATTTGCCTTCTTTCGGTTAGATTTCTCCTCCAAGAAGAGTCTACTTCAGGTAAATCTATTCCAATTGATTTAGCTACAAATATTTACCACTTTTTGTATTATTGCTAAACTAGCAATATATTCACTTCTTTTAGTATAATATGTATTTCTGAAAAGCTTATGTTGTAATAAAACTCAAATTCAGATAGAAGTAATTGTCCGTGAAATCCTTTGCATATTTGAACTTTGAAGTGTGGATATGGACTATGTTTGGAGCACACAGGTTCACATTTGACTATGTGTGTTTGTGTAGTTTAAAATTGTATGAAATACACGTGCAAAGAATGTGTCCAGAGACTAGTATTATTATAAGTGAGAAGCTCCTAACCTCAAAGTTGGATTACTATTTTTCCCTTATCTTACTACTAAAATAAATTAAATATTAATATTTATTTAATTAATTAAATATTAATATTTATTTAATTAATTAAATATTAATATTTATTTAATTAATTAAATATTAAGTAATAGTTATATTGAAATTCATGCATCAACCAAGATCTTAATGCAATCATATATTCATGTACCTTGACTTAATGCAAGATCTTAAATGTGGGTAATGAAGAGTCTAATAACCTTTAATTGTAATTTGTAAGATTAGTGAGTGTAATGAAGAGTCTATCAAAGACACTCACACAACATTATTTATATTTCTTTCTTTCATCCAAATTTGTGCTCATTTTCCATTCTTCATTAGGTTAGTCTACATCATTTGTAAATTTTTCATTACCAATTTGAAATTGTAAGAATTCTTACTATTCATTTATTTGTATTCTTTAAAATTTCATGCATATTCATCTTCTTTTTGTTGAGAAATATGTAAATTATCATAGTTACAAAATGAATATTCTCCAATATGAAGTTGTAAGTGAATTTTGATTTTTCATATCTCCATCTTTTTGAGTTTTTAAATATAACTTCGTAATTGATTACTATATTTTTATATTATCATTTCTTCTATCTTTAGGATATAAATATAATAAAGCTAATCCCAATTTATATTTATAATTAATTGTTTTGAGGGTAAGCATGTTAAATCCCCGTAGAATATTTTCACAACTAGACCCGTAAAAGAGTAAGTCTTTGATAAAGATTTATAGTTATGTATTTTTCGTTGTTTGATAATCATTTATCTTTTTAAAACAACATGTTTGTACTTTTTCCTTTTTATATGTAATCTCAAACGTTTATAAAATTCATGTACTTAACTATTACAAGAGGTACAAAAATTAGTGCACAAATAAAAATAAAATAAAAAATAATGTAAAGTAAAAATTAGTGCAAATGTTACATTGAATTTTATTATATTAGAATTCATATTTATTTTTTTATATACAGATTCTTTAATATATAGTTCAAGAAATATAGTGTATCTGTATTTTTAACATAGTCATGCTTTCTTTTCTGTTTATTTTTTTTATGATTTTAGTTTTTTTATGCATATGAAACATTTTGTCTATAGCAAGTCGACTTCTAACAAAATGTAATTCAATTAATATGACAATATTTTTGTCTATATATTTTAATGTGATGTCTTTTATTATGGATGTCATGTCTTTATTTACTTTTCTTTCTTTTCCGTTTGAACTTGTAATGTTTTCAATAAATTTAATGTTACACCACCTAGACATTTTTGTAATATTTTTCTTTCTAAGTATCTTTTTTATAGCCAAATTCTTTTTTGATTATTAATACTTACATTTAGTAATTAAAATATATAAATTCCTCTGATATAATAAAAGATTTTTTTTCATGAAGCTTTTAAAATATCAAACCTTCAATATCTGACAAAAGATTTTCATGCTATATTTTGTGAAAAGTTATATTCTTATGTCAAATTTACATATAAAAGGACTTAACTTTGAACTTAGCGCTGATATATGTATGCTCCACTATGATATATTTACTTATATAAATTAACTTTTCTAATATCAATTAGGGAATAAACGTTCAATGCAGGTTCCGAGGACTAGCTACTATAAAGGCAATGAACTAGACTAGAAAATAAGAGTGCAAAAGATTAAAGATATACCATGAAACTTTAAGAGTTATATATAAAACTCATATATGTGTAATTATGTTTTTAATACATATTTTTATAGTCTGTTTGGTTCGGGTTCTTAATTATTTTTGTCTAAAACTAAAATCAAAATCAAAACCAAATCAAACTAAAAAGATACTATTAATTTTTTCTTTTGGTTCGATTTCCCATGAACACTCCTATTTGGTACATTTAGTGGCAAGATATACAATACTCCCTCCGTCCATTTTTAGTTGTCATGTTGCGTTTTTCAAAAGTTTATTTGACTAATTTTCAAAATTAAATTAAATTACATTAATTTGATATTTTAAACAAAAAAAAGTAGATATTAAAAAATTGTATGAAAAATACTATAAATTGTAATTTTTTGCATCTCAATATGATGAAAAAATACACTGTAAAATGTTAGTCAAAGTTCTTAGTGTTTGATTCTAAAAAAAGGAATCCATGACAATTAAAAGTGGATGAAGGGAATACTTCTGGCAGCGACTGGATACACCATTTTTATGAGGAGTATTTATGTCACCACTGGACGGAGGGTGTAACAACTCCAATTATTTCACAATAGAAACATTCAAATATTATAATCACTAAACTCGAAGTTACAAGGGAAAATGAAACTAACAAAGAAAACTATTGTAGGAGATAACTAGAACAGAGATGAGAAGCATAGACTCAAAGAAAGGAGATGAGAGGACTAGACATTTTTTTCTCAACAATTTACATAATCCCTAAATCACATATCACTACCCTTTTTGATGGAATCGTTTTATGCCCACTACTCAATCCGGATCCCAAATTAACCTGGCTCTATTGCTCGTTCTCGGCCCAATATCTCTTGTCAGCCCAATAACAACTTGTATGACATTAGTATCTACATTGGGCTGGACTTGGTTCATAACAAAGGGAGTACTTTTGGCAGCGACGCTATATGATCGTATCACCACCAAAGGCTTTTGCGTGGCAACCTATTGACTTCTGGTGACGATTTCTGGTTGCCATAAAAGGTCTCATTTCCTGTAGTAAGCTATATGCATTTCTCTCCCCTTTTAGTTTCACAATTTCTGGCTTCCCAAAAAAAATCCTTCTGAAAAATTTGGCAAAATAAATCAAGATTTTTGGAGTAGAGTTCTTTTTTTTAAAAATAGTTGCAGGAGACAAACTCTATACTGACTTTACTGAGGATGATGTTTAGCTGCATTTATTAGTTTTTTCTCACTTCCTATAGTGACCATGTATGGATAATGATATTAGCTTGACCATATAGAAAACTTTATAGGTTTTACCAGTACAACCCAAATAAATGATCATATGCCTGAAAGCTAAAAACAGAAACTTGTGTAATGAAAAAAAATGGTCAATTTTTCTTGGGAATTTGGAGCTAGAATCAGTTAGAATTTGAATTTTGTTAATAAGGCTCAAACCACAAATAGAAACTATGTCAAAAAAACAATCCGTCTTATTCACAACTCAAAAGGGCAATGCGTCAATCAAATGAAAGGAAACAGAAAAGAAAAAATGAAGTTCGAAAAGTTGGCTTCGAGCTTATGCCATAACTCAACTAGACCATCTAGACACCAGAATTTCCACTAAACTAATAAAAATCCAAGTTCATCTCCATAGGAGAATCCGGCGATGATGAGGGCAAGATAACTTGTTCACTTTGCGCGTTGGCAATCCTCTTTAGCCTTTCCTCATCAATTCCAAATGAAGCTGCAAATTCTGGCCCGCTCAAGCTCTGCATCAATGAGTTCCTACCTACCAAGAAATGTGGATGGTTCCTCCTTGCTGATGTACTGAAGCCGAAGAACTCAAATGGGCCATTCGATGAAGCAATTTGGCAGAAGGGGAAGTACCTTGGCACCCAAAAAACGTCCCCTTCTCGTACTCTGGCATTCATAGCTAATGTCCCATTCGGATACACAATTTGGATCCTTCCGGTCCCTTTCAACACTATTCCGTACTCTATTGCTCTTGGATTAACATGAGGTGCCATCATGGATCCCTACATTAACCAAAAAACATTGATAAAACAAGCGAGCAAGAAAAGAAACATGTAAGTAAGAAGGGAAAATTTATGATCTAAAATAATGATTGGGTTATTACTGAAGTTAGATTGACAAGATAGACACCATTGCCGGATTGTTCTAAAGGAGAATAATCAGACTCATCCAATGCCTTGCTCCATCCATAGTTGTTCTCGAAATCAGGATTCCTGTTGTAGAGATTGTACGTTGATGGAGCTTTGCGATTTACTCTCTTGACAACGTCTTCCCTGTTTAATAGATTAAACAGAAATTTCCTCAATGACCATGTTGATACTTCCTCTTTGGGGTTAGATTCCTCCCCAAAATTCACAATCCTCTTCAAGTGAGCTAATATCTGATGGGGTTCTTGGGCTAAGAATTTGGACCAAATGTTTAACTGATGAGAATTAGATAAATGCACGATTGGCCCGGAAGTTTGCCTGATCAAGAACGTCTTTAATTCTGCTGTCGATACCTGTCATTTTACATTATCTTGACTCAGTTTTTTCAACTGGAAAATATTGAGGATAAATAAATAAATTCCTCGAATACTTACATTAAGAGCAGTTGATAATGTGGTATGATCGAATCCAGCAAGAATAGATGTATGAACTCCACCGCCAATGAAGAATGACTAAAAATAATTACAATTTACACGAGTTACTACAAAGTTTTGGGAAGAAAATTAGGACATTACAAGAAATGGATTAAAAGACCATTTTGTCGAAAAATTAGCTTTGGATACCTGGAAAGCATTCCATCCCATGGATTCTGAGGAAATACCAATACTACAAATTATGCGAAGTCTCTGGTTTTCATTTCCATTCTCCAAATAGAAAGCTGATCCAGCAGGAATTGTGTACACATCTCCTTCTTTCAAACTCCTTTCCGCTAATTCATCTCTATAGATGTTTCCGGTTGTCGCTTCCCCTGTATTCATTTCATAAAAAAATGAATATTCTGGCTCGTTAAAGCAAAGAATTTAACTTTTTACACTGTTTGAACACTTCAAAATGTAGTAGCAGATAATCTTTCTTATTATTTTCCATGTCACTGATTCCACTTTAAGTGAAAATTAAACTATCTTGTGAAAGCGAAGATGAAGTTTAATTAATTACCTTGATGAACAAAGAGGAGAAGATCGGAATCAAGATACTGAGGGATGAAGAGGCTATTTGGTTCCATGGAGATGAAACCAATATGCATTGGACTATGGAGAAATGAACCCGCTCGATAGCCACCCTTCACTATTCTCATAGATCCAGCATCAGTTTTCACAACATTATGTAACTGACGCAACAAGAACCATTTTTCTCCTTGTGTTGTTTGCTCGCTTTTTTCCTCTTCATAGGCACCAACAAAGGACACTAGTCCTGAGAAAAGTACCAGAACTAGAAGCAACAGTATTCTTCTATCTCCCATTTTCAATTTGTTACACTAAAGCAAATTGTCTTTAATTTGTTTGGTACGATGGAGATGAAGGATCTGTTGTTGTTTATATAGAGGGGATGGTGAGATTTTAAAGGGAGTTGTTGTCAATCATGCAAAATTACTAGGCTTTTCTTGTCTACTTAACGTTTAGATCCTAAAAAATATTTGTTGAAGCTTGTATACTGAACCAAATCATGTAGCCAAATTTGATGACCAATTCAAAGAGCTACTCTAGCGTACTAAAAAAATGTACTATCTAATTTTTGAAGATGTAAATACTAAGTTTTACCCTTGTATTAAGGTTTTCAATAAACGTTTAGCATAAACAATTCATAAAACCACAATAATACTAATAATACAATTTTGTCAGGATACATAGAGACTTTAATTTATCTGAACACAGAAAAATATTTGTCATACAAACAAATTTGAGCTCATGGTCTTATTTTTACACATATTTTTTTTAAAAAAAAAAAAAGTTTATCTAGGAATGGTCAATCTGGCTTGAACTCCTCTCTCATATCAAATTCCAAACGCAAAATCAAAACCCACCTAGGGTTCTAACAGAGATAATTGAAATCTCATAATTATAAATTTCAAACTTATAGATGTAATCGAGTCACCGGCAAAAAAATATAAGCAAGATCTCCGATTAACTTCCAAATCAGGAGAATGCGAAAACACAAAGTTCAAACCTAATATATATATATGAATGACAAAATGCAGTAAAATACCCGGTTAGCATATATGAAGGACACTAATGAAAATTGACGCATCTTGGTTTTTTGGGTCAAAATTTTGGTTAATTCGATTCAACTTGACTCTAGTCAAAGCTAACTGATATATCATATTATTTTTATTATTATATATATGAACCGCTGGATTCGGTTTCCATTAGAAAAAAATGTATTGTAGTAATAAAAGGGGTTCAAACTTGATTTAAGTCACATGTGAAAATCTTGCAAAAGTGTCAATGGAACTATTTTAGGAATAAGCTTAAATATTTTTGAGAAATTCATGTTAAAAATATGAGATTAAAATTACAAGATGATATTTTGTTTTGTTTGTGGTCTTGAGAAGGAATCACTAGAACATTTGTTCTTTTGTTGTCCTAGGTGTATCCAGTAATTTGGCCAGAATCAATGAGATTCTTGAACTTATATGTATACATCATGATTTGGTTTATTTGGGAAGTTAGAAATAACTTGGTGTTGTATGTAGAATGCTTCTTTTATTATTGTGTCAAGTCCATAATTACTGTCGGAAATAACATATCTAGACTACAGGAATTTCATCTTACTAATGGTAAAAGAGTTCGAACCATGAACACAATCATGTCAAAAAAACAATCCGTCTTATTCACAACTCAAAAGGGCAATGTGTCTTAGCTTGTGTCCAACAAGACTACAGAGGAAACAAAATCAGATTGCATCAAGGGAAAACAGAAAAGAAAAACAAAACAAAGTTCCAAAACTGGCATCGCGCTTTCATGCTATAACTCAACTCCAACTAAACTAATCAAAATTCATAAATTGCCTTGTCACCAGGTGTAGGAGATGATGATGGCAAGATGACTTGTTCATGTTGAGCATTAGTAATCCTTTTAAGCCTTTTCTCGCCAATTCCAAATGCAGCTGCAAATTCTGGCCCTCTCAATCTCTGCATCAATGAGTTCTTACCCACCAAGAACTGTTGATGGTTCCTCCTTGCTGATGTAGTGAAGCCGAAGAACTCAAAATTGCCATTTGTAGAAGCAATTTGACAGAAGGGGAAGTACCTTGGCACCCAAAAAACGTCTCCTTCTCGTACTCTTGCATTCATTGCTAAAGTCCCATTTGGATAAACAATTTGGATCCTGCCAGTTCCTTTCAACACTACTCCGTACTCTATTGCTCTTGGATTAACATGAGGGGCCATCATGGATCCCTACATTTACAAGAAAAAAAACATACAAGTTACTATACTTGGATATGTCTAGTAACTATAGTAGCCTGAGGCAAATGTACATTTTAGTCAGTGTGTGCAAGCGGTCATTACCGAAGATAGATTGACAAGGTAAACGCCATTGCCAGATATTTGTAGAGGAGAATAATCAGACTCATCCACATTCTTGCTCCATCCATATTCGTTCTTGAAATCAGGCTTCCTGTTGTAGAGATTGTATGATGATGGAGCTTCATGATTCATTCTCTTGACAAAACCTTTTCTGCTTAATAAAGTACACAAAAATTTCCTCAATGACCATGTTGATTCCTCCTCTTTGGGGATAGCTTCTTCCGCGGAATTCACAATCCTTTTCAAGTGAGCTAGTTTCTTGTGGCATTCTTGGGCAATGAAATTGGTCCAAATGTTTGTGTCATGAGAACCAGATAAATGTACAATTGGTCCGGAAGTTTGTCTGGTCAAGAAAGTTTTTAATTCTGCTGTTGAGACCTGTCATTTTACATAATATTAACTCACCTTCTTCTTTTTTTTCCACTGATAAATGTTGTAAGAAATGGTAAATTTATTTGAACACTTACGTTAAGAGCAGTTGATAATGTGGTATGATCGAATCCAGCAAGAACGGATGCAGGATGAATTCCACCTCCAATGAAGAAAGACTGCAAAATAGTTACCCGGAAGATTTGGGAAGAAAAAGGACGTTAAACTAAAGAGAACTACATTAATTGATCAATTTTTTGAGAATGTGACTTGGGGTACCTGGAAAGCATGCCATCCCATGGATTCTGAGGTAATACCAATACTACAAATTATGCGAAGTCTCTGGTTTTTATTTCTATTCTCCAAATAAAAAGCTGATCCTGCCGGAATTGTGTACACATCTCCCTGCTTCAAACTCCTTTCCGCTAATTCATCTCTATAGATGTGTCCAACTCTCGCTTCCCCTGTATTCATTTCATAAAAAAATGAATATTCTTGCTCGTTAAAGGTAAACTCTTTAAAATATCTAGTGAAAGCAAAGACAACTTTTAATTAATTACCATGGTGAACAAAAATGACAAGATCGGAATCAAGATACTGAGGGATGAACAGACTATTGGGTTCCATGGAGATGAAACCAATATGCATTGGACTATGGAGAAATGAACCCGCTCGATAGCCACCCTTCACCATTCTCATAGACCCTGCATCAGTTTTCACAACATTATGTAACTGACGTAACAAGAACCATTTTTCTCCTTGTGTCCTTTGCTCGCTATTTCTCCCTTCATACTCATAGCCACAAACAGAGGAAACGAAAAGTGCAAGCACTAGAAGCAACAGTGTCCTCATATTTCCCATTTTCCAACTCGTTACACAAAAGCAAGTTTTCTTTAATCAGTTTGGTACAATGGAGATGAAGGATCAGTAGTTGTTTATATAGAGGGAATAGTGAGATTTGATGGAGTTGTTGTCAACCATGCATGCTTTTTAGCCTCTTTTTTTTCTGGTTTATTATAAACGTTCAGATCCTGAAAAATGTATACTGAACCCAAAAAAATAAAAATCATTTGGCGACAGAACCAAATGATCATTTTAGCGAAAATGCAATTTGATGACTATTTCAAAGGGCTTATCTAAGAGAAACGATTTTATGTTTGCACATAAACATGCTAAACTAATTTTAATAAATCATGAAATAGTAGTCGTATAATAAGTCAGACAGAATAACATTGATATACTGGAAACATCTTAAAGCTAGGAACATTATGCCTTACCCTTCTTATTATATCATTATTATGTCTACCTCTTTTGGATTTTCATACTATAATAATGAACATGCTAATTTATCTTATTTTCTTTTAGAATTAAATTTGTTGAGATTAAGTTTCTTGTAGCAGTGAACAGGTTTATTGCCAGTTTATGGGCCACTTGGTGAAACATATCTTTGGGCAAATAGTCTCTGGTCTTGCCATACCTAATGAACTGGGCCAATAAAAGACCCAAAATGAATCATTGGGACATAAGCCCATAATAATCTGACCCGACAGTAAACTGCTAGAGATTTATAATAGGGTTATATATTCCCACAAATATCTCTATTTTGTACTAGTAGTCTTTAATTTTTGCCTCTCTGAATTATGGATCTTTAATTTTTACCTCTCACAGCCAACAATGAGCTTATAGTGGACACCTCAACGTTAACGTAAATCAATCAAAAAAATATAGATGATTTATATTTACGCGTATATGAACGACTAATTTTAATAAATTAACATAAAAAGGATTGTCCCTTTAAAGATAACATAAAAAAGAAATATTTTATGTGATTGCACGAGCAGTGTGAAAAGTCATTGTGTCATTTTGATGATGTAACAATGCAATGAAGGATCATCCAAACACTTTTTATAAGTGGTCAAAACCTAAAAAGTAAAAAGTAAAAAAATGTCGACTGATAGAAGAGACAAATAAATCTAAAAGATGACCACGGAAAGAAAAAGACGTTCACGGAGGATCCAATAAATTCGGATTTATATATTTTTGTATCGCATGATTATATTCATTTTTGAAATGATACTTTTATTATTATTTTTTTTATTTTAAAATTTTAATCAAAGATAAAAAAGATCTCAATCATTTCATCGTAATCCTGGCGACATTCCATAATAATCCTGGCGAGTTTAGGTAGACAAGAAGTATGATCAGATTTTTAGTGTGTGTGATATTAAACTTAAATTTATTTTGGAGTATGCACGGCAGATAGTCAACTTACAATTAACTCATGTCGGTTTTACATAGTGGCAATGTTGTGATCTAAGCTGCAAAATCTAAAAAGGATATCAGAAAATGACAAAAAAGAAAATCTTACGCTTGGAGATAGATTTGATGTAATTGTTTAACTATACTTTTCATCAGTTGTGATCCTTTAAATTTTTACCAAAAACACATACTACTTCTGATTACCGTTAAATAATTTTACAATATCTATTAGATGTGAGGAAAATTATAGAAAAGGCTAAAAATTTAACCAAACATTAAGAAAATTACCTCAAATGCTAGAAATTGCAACACAAAAGTTGCACTAGACACAACACGAAGTAGAAGTCAAACCTCAAAAAATTGCGTCGATTCTAAGAAATTTTATTTTAAAAAAAAATTTAGTAGAAACGGCAAAATATACATTTTCAAAAGTGACCCGTAAATTCCTTTTTCGTTACTCTCTATCAACTAATTAATAATATACTCCCTCCGTCCCATTTTAGGTGGCACTTTTCGCATTTCGAGATTCAAACAAGTCTATCTTTGACCGTAAGTTTTTCATAGATCCTTTTAACATTCTGAATTATTAATTATTGTGACTTATAGTACTTTTAAATAGTTTCCAAATATATAAATTTCATTTCAAAAAATTTGAAGATTCCATAATCAAATGTCCGGTCAAAGGTAAACTGTTTGACTCTCGAAAAATAAAAAGTGTCACATAAATTGAGACAAAGGAAGTATTATCTAACGAACAAAATTTCTTAATTATTTGAAAATGATCAAACTATTCAATACTATAGTTAAGGGACTACGTTAATCGAGCTTTTATGTCCAAACATAATGAATCATTTTTGTTATTTTCTCTAGACTGTGCATGTACATTTGTATTCGGAAGAGACATTATACACATGACATAAGTAAAAGGAATATTGCTGAAAAGATATATTGCCAACACGCTGCATGATGAAGATCATTAAAAGATTTAATAATTTCATTGAAGTGATAGCAGATAGCCCCCCTGCAGCCACTCATGTGATTAAAAATGAAAATAGTATCATAGAGTTAGATATGTATGATCGAAGGAAAAATACGTATTTATTGGGTTAACCAGATAGACATTTGAGAATACGCGTAAAAGAAGTTTTAAAAAAATAGAATAAAAAATATTTAGTAAGAAACACTTTATCATCAATCATAATTTGTATTTGAATGAAATTTATTGACAAATTTAAGAGATTGAGAATATGTTAAGCCATGATTAATTGACATGTATTCACACTTTAGTTAATAAAATTAAATCGCTTGATTAGATATAAACATTCTGAGTATAAGCACTTACTAAAGTAGGAAATTTAATTAATTAATTAATCAGTTGATATGCAATTTGACAATTAGTTTCTGTATAAGTACATGAGTATCTACTAATATTCAGTTTTATCATCTACTCATTTTAAGAAAAAAGAACAGAAATAATGTTAATACGCGTTTAAAGGACATAAGCCATGATTAAACTCAAAAAGAAACAAGAAAAAGTAGGACAAGGGAACGTGCATTCTCGATTTGGAGTTGACAACTAAATCTTTCTCCTATCTTATCCCTACAGAGACACCTCCAAAACTGTACAATGACCCTTTATACTAGTAGACGTATTCAGGATTTAAAAGGATGAGCGTCCTATTACGAAAAAAATGTATCTAAAATAAAAATTTGATCAGTTTAGCCTACAGGTTTTTAATATGAACTGTAAAAATTTTAAAATTATATATCCAAAAGCATAATATTACTATATTTAAATTTTAATATACACATTTGATTTAACTATATATATAAAAAAAAATTAGGAATTTTCACGTAACACTCTTGAACTTTGAAAGATTAAGAAAAAAATAAAATTAGTTGAAACGTCAAAAGTGTTATCGATAACCACTTGCAGAGGTGTTACTAAAAAAAACAATATAAATATAAGATTTAAATTTCTATCATCGCTTAGAGAGGTGCACCCAATCATTATCATATTTTTATATGGTACTTTGAATGTGGGTTCATATATTTATATTTAAATATTTTTAAAAAAATATAACACTACTATATATGATCTTAAAAGAGAAGCATGGGTTCATTGAATCCATTGAACCCCTCTAGATACGCCTCTGTTTATACAATTTATTTTTTCTAAACACTACTCGCTTCAATCCAAAATATGATTTAGTTTTAAATGTATTAATTAATAAGATAATTTATATCTATAATTTTAATTCACAAATTTTAGAAGTTTGTTCAGTTCAAACTTGGTATTCAGTCAAATATCAAAAGAAAAAAGAGAAGAAGAATTGGATCACGCCGCCATAACTTTAAGCAAGTATACGTGTTTAGCTAGGAATCCGACAAAATTGGCGGTTTTTCTTTTTCTAGAATTTGACATCTACTGGATTTTTCAATTTTCACTTAAGATTGAGTTAGTAATGTAGGAATTTCTCATATTTCATTCGTATTAAAAGAAAATAAGAAAAATTTTACTCTCTATGTTTTTTTTTTTTGACCCCGCAGCCTGTACAGGCTTAACTCAGAAGACATTGAGAGGAGATCGATTCTAAGTCATTCGTGTGGATAACCATCCTTCAAATCAATTGAGCCATCCGAAGGACACTCTCTATGTTTTATATATCTATTTTGAATTTTGTCAAATACTTGTGTAATGTCCTGGAAAAAAAAAATACTTGTGTAATGTATTTGCCATATTCACTCATGTATAGTATTGCAGCCATCTAACTTATGGATTGATTGTTTAGCATTCGTTGGTTGAGAAATCATCAAATTAGATATCAGTTATTATTTGATTGTTCTCTCAAATTTATGTTATACTCCATTATAGTTAGAATCTCCGTGAAATTTTATTACTTTTAAATTTCATAAACTTAAACATGTAGTACTATTTAGTAATATTTGTGTATCTATAAAAAAAATAAAAAATACTTACTCCCTTAAACATAGATTAATATTTATGATATTATTAGAAACTATTCAAGTAAATCTCTCCAATTATCATTCAGCTTAATTTGTAGTTATCACACAAAAGTGATAGTTGATTTCTATTATTTTTAATTCAGCTTAAGGATTATTATCAGATATATATTTTTTACAATTTTAAGGATGAAACTGAGGAACGTTTACTATCTGAGTAATTCATCATTTTGTCACATAAAAGTTATTTAACTTTAAGTTTATCACACAAAATGATTTTTTATCATATAAAATTATTTAATTTTGCTCTAGTTAGCTAAAAAATAAATTTCACCTGAATTTTTATATTTTATACTATCAAAATTATAAAAAGTTAGAATCCACGAAGATATATAGGGGATTTTTTATTTTCAAAAAATAGGGTTACAAAAAGCAACTTGAATTGGTATGATATGACATCGTCGGTTAAGTGACAAGACAAAGGTGAACATTTCAAATGTAGACAGGTACTGTGTATTTGAAAGACTAAAAATAGTAAGATTCAATGTTTCATTTTGAGAGGGAATTCACTAAAAATGAGGCACAAGTATGACATGGTGTGTGAGGAATTACATTTTAATAAAAAATGTGGTGTGACATATGGTGTAAAAACCCACACTATTTTATACAATTATTAATTATTATATATATATTTGTTTTTATCTAGTGTCTGATATTCACATTGAAGCTCGACTAAATTTGGATTCGCATCGGAAAGTCCCACATTGAGGGTAAAGTTCTTTCGAACAAAGGCGACTTTGTACCCAAGGAGACTCAAACCTAAGATCTCTTGATTAAGGATGAAGGAATATTTACCACTTCACCAAAACCCTTATTGGTAACAATTATATATATACAAAAATATCAATTGTAATGCGCAAAAAAGGAAAAATATATTATATGATAAATATTTGTATATACAAAATATTTTTTTCCTTTTTTAATAAATTGAATTAGATATAATGGTATGGGAGTGTAGCATTTACATCTGTAAAAATTAAATTAATTTTAGTGTAATACGCAATTAAACTTTTTAAAAAATTAAGAAAATAAAAAAACTTAATTTTATTGATTCGGTTGGTTTGATAAGTGAAAAAACTAATCAATCCAATGTATATATATATGTACCAAATGAGGAATTTTCATAACTTAGTTAATTGACTACCTAGGCGTTCATCTCGTAGGTTAAAATTTCAGTCTTCATTTTATAATTTTCTCCTAGATTTTTCCTCTTCATATTCTTGATTATTTTTTTAAAAAATAAAAATAAAATCTACAAGCCAATTATCAAATGGAGAAAGATATACAATATAAGAAGAATTGAGTAAATTAAACTCATGAAAGGTTAAAGGGAAGAAATTGAGAAAAAGAAGTGTGAGAAGCAAAGTAGGAGAGAGAAAGGCCCCCACTATCATTCTGATAATTTTTTATTCATAAAAATTATAAAAATTAAGTAAAAGAAGGAGAGAGAAATAACAATGCAAATAAAAAAATAGGATCCACACATTTTTTATTGAAAAATAATCCCTCACACACCATGTCATACTTGTGCCTCTACCACCATAAATTTTTTCGGAATTCACATGGAAAATCAGTTTGATGTAAGCTATTTTAGGTGACCAAAAAGTTTGGCTTAATTAGATTTAATTAATAATATGAAGTGGGAATGGACTTACAAGAAAGAACAAATATAAAAACATCTATCTTTTTAGTTAAATTAAACTAGCATTATTATAAAAATATCTATCAAGATCTCGTTCATAGTAATTTACAATTGTGTTATCCTCCACTATAACCTTCTAGGGAGTTAAATCTGCTCCCATGACTATATATATAAACACAGAGGCAGATAAACCCCGGTTTACCAGATTCTGTTACCTTGCATCCATTATTTTTGACACGAAACATAATATTTAAAATAACACTAAAGTTTTGACATAACCTATGAGATATTTCAAAAGTATAATTATATCGAATTCAATAATAAGAACTTGAAAACTTGAATCAATCAAATTTAAGTTCTAGCTCTGTCTCGATGTGCGAATGTTGTTTGAGGAACATATACGTATATCTTCCTTTTTGATCATGTCCAAAGAGTCTCCAGGGTCCCATAATTGTTGTTTTCATCTAGGAAACTCATGCTATTTTGGGTGGTGGCATGTATAGTACTATTGGTGAACTTGTCCAAAGATTGTTGGGATGATGTTGGTGGAGATGGTCCCGTTTCCATGTAAACAAAGGCCATGAGATTAGCTTGTTGGCATTGGATATTGACAAGTTCAGCTTGTGTTTTGGCTAATTGTGCTTGTAGCTCATTTACTTGTTTTTGAAGTTGACAAATTGCCCCAGCAGAACCATAGACTGGATCCCTCATCCTAGCGTTAGCCTCGTACACCATGCTACTTACAGCATCTGCTCTTTGATATTCCGGCAATTCCTAATCAAAATTGAAAAAAAATATGATTTTAGAACAAATCATCCCACGTTCACATAGGGTTCGGATAAGGACCACACACTAGAAGGATGTAATGTGGCTTATATTTAGTCTACCCTAATGTAAACATCAGTAGTAGTTGATTATTCCAAGCTTTGAAATTGATTAAAATGATTTTAGAATTTCCAATTAAGCACTAAACTAGTATGTACTGAGACAGTCTATTCTGATGCAAGTATTATTAGTTGATCAAACTTGTAACTTATAACTCACACGAAAATAACTTTATCATTACTCTACGGCTCTCTTCAGTAACAATAGTCATTACATGTCTATACAACAAATGGAACCATGAGAGAGAATTAAGAGTATGATTCTTCATTATTTGACACAAGAAGCCATGAGTAGCTGGTAGCAATAAGCCATGATGGTTTTTTTCTTTTTCTGGAGAACTAAGACAAGTCAATGCACAAGCAAAAAATGGAAAAGAACAGTAGTAATTAGGATGTAAACAGGAAAAAGTTTCTTCTTCAATAATTTATAAAGTAGATGTAGTTGTTGGTACTCATTATAATATATTATCCAAATGATTTGAAAGCATGTTGGCCTTAAAAATCAATTCCCTCCTCTACAATTCGAAGAGCAACACTAGAATTTCACTATCAACAATTATGATGTTAGTTTGGATAAATAATTATATAACAGTAGGACTATAATTTTTCAAATTGTAGCATTGGACTACATTAAATACTACCACCTAATTGGTCCGGCCATTAAATAAATTAAATCGTACATGTTAAAACATGTCTCCCTATATTTGCCTTTGACCAATTTTTTGTTGTCGATATTTTTATTACAAATACACTGATATTAAATACAGGGGCAGATCTAGGCTGCGCAAAAGAGTTTACTTGTAATGTCGGTTAAAGGGGAATTAGAATTTTGAATTTATAAATTCTAAATTCTAGAAAAGATAATTTATTGAACTGTGAATAAATTATGTATATATGCTGCGTGTGTTAGAGTCTCACATGTGTAGGATGAGGAAAAAATAGTATCCTTATATAAACTTGAGCTAATTTTTGGGCTGAATTTATGTCCAAAGTTCATTTCTTTACCTGGTATCAGAGTAGACTCATCTCAATTTATAATTACCAATGTTGGGGCACCATATTAAAATTTAGTAAAAATTATATAAATCTCGTAATGTTAAGAGTTAATTACATTATATTCCTACTCTTTTAAATTAAAAAATCCCTTAGAATTAAAAAAAAAACGGATACATCCTTCCACATGCGGATACATAGCGCCTGATACATCCCACGGAGGAGGAATGTATCCGAGAATGATAGGAATGTATGCAAAAGGGGAGGGCCGTATCCAAAAAGAGATAAAAATGTATCCGAGAGGAGATAATTTTTGTATTTTTTCCTAAAATGTATCCATGCACTAAATGTTCAATTCTTGACATGAGGCGACATGTTAAGTCCCACAACGATAATCCTTCCCTAACTTGCTTTTCAGACATAGGACGTATATGCAACAATATATAAAATCTGTTGGGAATACAATTAAATAATAAAAATGTACTCACTTTATCAATTTAAGTTTTTAAATGAGATGATCACATGCAATTTCAACGTGTATCAGAGCAGCAATAAAATCCATCCACAGGAGCAAGTAACAACTATCAAATGTAAAATTGTACCTGCAAGAACTTGATAATATTGCTAGCACCAAAAACACGATGAGCAATGGTGAATTTGATGGGTTCACTGGGAGGAAAATAAGGTGCCAACACACATTTCTCCGCGCATCTCCGCCGTAATATCTTACAGGCAGCACAAGGTGTGGCCACGACCCGCGGCGGAGATGGAGAGTTAGTTGGCGGCAATACGGAGCAAGGAGACGACGGTGTTGCGGTGGTGATCGTCGTATTGCTGGACTCCATATTTTTAAAATTTATAAAAAAAAAGCGTACGTGCAAGGAATTAAGAAAGCAGAGCAAAGAGAGTAGTAGGGGTGCTTTAAAACAGAGTAAGTGAAGTCAATATTTATAAGCCAAGAAACGAGTGGCGGCCTGGCGGGGGTGAGAGAGTGGGGGTGGGGGTGACATCATATGATATCAACACTTTTTTATAAAAAAATTAAAAACTTTTTTTAAAACGAAGAAAAAAAAACTTTTGTAGTTTAAATTATATATATTGACGATATAAAAGAATTTTGTATTTGCGAAAGGACTCAATATTTCAGCACCGATTCAATGATCAGTCGATAAATATATCTTGAACTCACAATCTTAAAAGTATGATGCTAAAGGTCTTAAATGACGTACTCATAATTCATCTTAAATTCGCCTTTGTTTGTATTTTACCTAATAACTTGTCATTTACCATGTTTTATCAGATAACAATTCATATTAACTAATCTTAATTGAGTTGCCTATCTTTGTTCTTTCTTTTTCTCCTGCATGTGAAAACTCGTTTGGCTTAGCCGATTTTGGTTACTACATTAACCAATTTAGGGGTTAACTGAGAGGCAATTAACACTTTCTTGTTTTTTTTTTTATCTAATGAAAGTAAGAAATAAACCAATCAGAAAAATGAAAATTGGAAATTCATATTCCTAGTAAATCAATAAAAGCGGTAGCATTCAAGAAACAAACATATAATAATTGATTTCAAGAATTTTTTTGATTATTGGATAGTGTAATATGACTTGATCATTCTCTTTATGCCAATTAAAATTTAGTTGCAAAATTATTATATATGTTGATAAAGATTATAATACCTTGAACATATATTTTGTTATGTTGCAAACTTGAATACTTTATCAGAAACAATTTTTCTACCTTGTAAAGATAAGGGTAAAATCGGCGTATATTCAACCTCTCCAGATACGAGTATACTGGAAATATTATTGTTGTTTAGTCAAATTATATCTCCCCAAATAATCTTTTGTATGATAATTTCATAAAAACAATTGATAAAGTGGTGGTCTAGAAACCATTGAAACTAAAGTGCACATTGGGACAAAAAAATAACTCTCCAACTTTCCTGGACTTGAAGTGGCATGAGAAGTCAAAACTACATAAATCTAACTTAGAAATACTCTACGTAACTTGGAAAAAATGGGCTCTTTGGCTTCCAAAATTCCACTAATATGACCAGTAAAATTCGCTTTAAGTTAAATCTTATCGATCAAAATTGGAATTCACCATTTTGAAACTAACTTAATTATCATCTTGCAATTACATTAAGCCACCTGTTAACTTAGATTTTGAATACGAAAAGCGCCATTACGGAAACTGTTTTTCCTCTTCAAAATATTTGTATTTATCAGTTTATGGGATAATCAATTAAGGACTTTTATCTTCGGAATCATCAAAAAGGACGGTGCAAAAAAAATCAAATTTTGAAACGCTCCAAAAAAATATATAAGATGCTGAAAAATGGTCAATTACTTGAATATGAGAATCAATATGAATATAGCGTTTGATAATTTTAACAAAGAAGAAAATAATCTATTCAATATTATAAATGACTGAATACTGAGTGACTTTTTTTTTTGTTACAACCTAGCTAGGATTGATCTATACAGTTTTGTTAGGAGAGGAATTAATTACACTAGAAATTTTAATATTGAAGATTAAATGTTGTTAAGATCATTAAAATAAAAAGTAAGTTGCTCCTTATTTATTATGACTTAGGAAGATAGATAGGTCATATTGATATCATGTTGTCTTTATAGGTTGATATCATTAAGATAATTGGTTCATATTTCCTACTACACTAACCACCACTACATTACGTGTCTAAAAATGGAAAATGACAGAAAAAGGGATCATAGGCTAAAATTGGTGGTTGATTAAGGTGTTAGTAAAAAAGGTCAGCTCGTTTGGCACATGTATTAGAAAAAAAAAATGTCATTTCCTAGTTGTTGTTTTTTTTGTGAAGATGATGTCCAAGTGAACTCATTTTATTTCATTAATCAATATATTGTCGCAATAATGTAACAGAAAAGTACTCTAATAAATGAATAAAAGTGCGTAACATAGATGTTTACCTGAAAATCAAAAGACAAAGATGGTCAAAATGCATAATAATAACACTGAATTGATGGTCAAAATGCACTGGCGGCCAAATGTCCTATTAAACAATGCCCTCTTTTGTACTTAACATGATCTCCTTTTCAAGCACTCTGTCTTCTCTTAACTAGTATTTTTTTTTTCTAGATGCGCGAGACTTGTCAATACAGGCGGAGCTAGCATGAGAAGAATTGGTTTTATAAAACTCAATAATTTAGGTTCGGATGATGTATATTTGTTAAAAATAATAAATTTTAATTTTGAATGTGTCTCGTCTTGTCAAAGCTAGAATTGTTGTGTAGGTATTACATTTTAATTTAATTTTAAACACATGAAATGAGTGAAATACCTTGATCCACATCTTTATAAAATCATTTTTTGATAAATTTATATATGATTTCTGATGTGGATATTATAATATAATATATCTCCAACACGTAATGTAGAAAAGTGAATTCACACACGCAGCTTTCCATATATGCATTGATGATTTAGCTGTGTTTATATTGCATAACTACTTGTAAGAGATGTACTTTAATGCTGTTTGCCACACCTTTTTTTTTTTTACTCAATTGTATCCATACTCATAAATTGACCAACCAAAAGAATGTCACACATAATGAAATGGCATTATTTTCGTACTTTATTAGTTCTTGCTTTATATATTTTTCCTACTTCGATTCTCAATCTTATAATTCCCTCTCTGCTACCCCCAATTTTCAAATAAAAAATTATATTTCTTTTGAGCCAATAATCTATCGAACACAATTTCTGATCTATCCCACAAAGTCTGCCTACATTCTATATATCATCCTCAGATTTCACTTGTGGCACTACGCGTTGAATATGTTGTTGTATTTTAAAAGGTCGAAATGAAAGTTTGAACGAGTAGGTTGCAAACTCAATTAATAGTATTTACTAGCTAGCTCCTCATAGAAGAAACATAATACTAAATTCGATTTTTGATTCTATGAAGATCTTGCATTTGATCATTTGAATTTCATTTGCTTTCATAATGAAAAGGAAGAATTGCATTTAGTGCACACAAAGGCTATGACCAAAAAAATAAAATTGACTGTATATATAGCTATCATTGTCATCAATAAACCCAACCTAATTAGTTGTGCACCTAATTAATACTATATATCATGAGGAGAGTCGGAGACCAATATCATTAAATTTGTTGAAACTGAAAAGACTTGTATATACACTCATCTGTGCTTATCCTTTATGTCTACTTGTACAAATTATTAGATTCCTATAAGATGGAGTGTTAAGAGAATCCTATGGTTATACTGTAGTTAACATATTTTACATGATTACTTATCCACATAATAAGCATTTGAGAGCACACGCAAAAGCTTTCAAATTTTTTGAATCATAAGTGTCTAATTATAAACATTTTATCATGTGTTTAAATACTCAATCGAAACATATCATAATTCAAATATCTAAATAAAATATACTGAGAAGTCACAAGTTTAAGAAATTGTTGACATACTAAACAAATTATTTAACAGTTAAATCTACTTTTCAACGTAAGACTAAAAGCTAGCGTAATCAGTGGACACGGTCTAATGAGTAGATGGATTACAATTGTATAAATTCTAACACTCATTGTTACCCATTGTATTGTATTGTATCGTTACCATTACTACAATGTTTGTTTTGATTGTTACTTAAAATGTATTGTATTGTATTGTATTGCTAAATTTCGTTGTTACGTAACAATGAAAACCCCCATTTTATGAAACAACCGATTTGGTGTGTTCCCATTGTTACTTAATTTCTTTTTTTCAATTATATCATGGCATAATATTTCATAATACTTGTTTACCATTTACCATATATTATTTAATTCTAGTCAAACCTTCTACCCTAGAATAATTAAGTATATTTTAGTAAATTTATAAATTACAATACAGTATGATACAGTCAAACCAAACAATTAAAATGTTATTAAACAACAACAAACAAGACAGTCTAGCCAAACATTGTATCTACCATACAGTACAATACAATACAGTATATTATGAAACAATGAGTAACAATGATCCAAATAGAGTGTAAGTCTCTATGGGACCATATATACTGCTAGAAATATGTCACCTAAGAAAAAATATTATTTAGTTGCAAAATATAGTGATTTTACTTTGCATAATCCGGAGGAAATTTCCTTATACAAACTTTCAATGGAAAATTACAGTTCAGTGTCTTTGGATCATCTAATTTATAAAATATGCACAACATATAAACCGAAGTGTATAGATAATGTATGCATCGACCATATTAATAAACTGACCATTTACGTAAGTTTCCCAATTGGAAATGAACCAAAATTGGGCGTGTTAGAGTTGCAAGTTGCAACCATCATGCCGTAAATCGAATTTCATATCACGCTAAAGTATTAATTTATTAACTATATAATAAATGTTGATTAAAAAGCAGTGCTAAAGTTGCCTTATTTCAATCTGGACGTACTTCCTGAAAATTGATAGGCAATTCAACCTTTTTTTTTTCTTGAGCCAAATAAGTTGAAAACTATATATTCAATAACTACCTTTTTGTCTCTACCTTTCATACTAGGCGATGTCACATTCATATTTTACCAATAAAGAAATTGAAAGAGAGATGAAAGATTAGAGAAAAATCACTCATTTGCTTAGTCTCAAGAGAGAAAGTCTTAATACATAGGGGTCCTTATGTAGTGTGTATTGGAGAATATAATGCTTGCATTAGCTTGATGTATTATTAGTACCTTGTTTGGTACACTTTTCTAACCTATGCATAACTAATGCTTGTATTAGTAATACAATTTATTGTGTATTGAAGAGTGTATTACTAATACCATCTATTTCTATGCATTAGTAATGCAATGAGTTCTAATGCATGCATTTAACATTATTAAAGACATAATTACCCTCAAAAACTTTTTTTACATCCTTTCCACTATATTTGTGGAAGATATTTTTGTAAACAAATATTTTTTCTAAAAAAATTACATTATGTAATGCATAATATTTTTAGTACACCAAACCAAACATTGCATAAAAAAGTTCATCATAACTAATGCAAACATAACTAATACAAACATTACAAATGCAAGCATTACTAATACACTATATTTTGCATTATTCTTATACACTCTACCAAACGACCCTGTTAGGTTCAACTTGAGGCAATGGTTATATTAAAATCGACTGAATCGAACCCAAACTGTTTACAAGGTTATTAAAAAAAGAGTCATAGGGTTTGATATGAATTTAGAATCGCATCGAATAGTTAGGTTACGTTCTCTTGAATTATTATAATTAAAAAATTAAAAAAAAGTACCAATTGTGTGATACCTGAACAAAAACTAATTTCCACAATCTGACAAATTGACGTCAGTGCAAAAAAAAACTGTCATAATGTGTACAAGTTTGTTAACATACCCAGTGTAGTCACACAAGTGGGTTACAACATACGTAGACCTTACTCCTACCCCTTTGTGGGATAGACAGGTTGTCTCCGATAGCAAGAAATAGTAGATGTAAGAAACAGTACAACCATTATAGTTGCATTAACAATTATCACCATCATCACCTATTTTAATCTACAAGTAGATTTTGATGTTCCAGTACATTTGTTAAGCTAGAGTTCAGGAATAAAAAATATTGGAGAAAATTAAGTTCATTCTCCGAATCCAGAAAGCAACAAGACCGCTTATAACATAGATTGGAACGAAAGAAAACGAAAACTTACAAGCAACCAAGAAGACTGATACACCTAGTAGCAACTCAACTAGAAGAAACAGATGAAGCAGACTGAAAGTTTTTGAGCTCAGCTGTTACCTTCTGCTCATCAAAGTAATCCTGAAGAGCTGTCATTTTAATCTTGTTGCATTTTAAGCTTTTAATTGCATCAGCAGTGGCCAAAGCACCTGCAACTGTTGTTATCACTGGTATCTTATATGCGAGAGCCATCCTTCTCAGCTTCCGGCCATCAATCTGATCAAGGGCGTCTCCTGAACTTGTGATCACCATCAACTGAATCTGTCCATTGGCAATGAGATCAGCAGCATGTGGCCGCCCTTCATGCATTTTAAGCACTCGCTCCACTGGCATGCCTTCTAGTTCGAGTACACGTGCAGTTCCGGAAGTTGCAATAATTTGAAATCCAAGTTCCGAGAAGGCTCGAGCAATTGTAGTAAGATGGGGTTTTGTCAATTCATTTAAACTGAGGAACAGAGTACCTGAAAGTGGCATTTTCTGTCCAGCAGCAATCTGTGCTTTGGCAAATGCAATTGATGACTCATAGTGGATACCCATTACCTCACCAGTGCTGCGCATCTCAGGACCAAGAAGCACATCACAGCCTTGGAATTTCTCGAATGGAAGAACAGCTTCTTTAACTGATACATGTCTGGGGATAACCTCCTTGGTGAAGTTTAGGTCATATAGGGATTTTCCTGACATGACTAGAGCAGCGTATTTTGCCAACGGGTGCCCAATTGCCTTGGAAACAAAAGGAACTGTTCGTGATGCACGGGGGTTAGCCTCGAGCAAGAACACCTCACCAGAAGTAGTAATGGCATATTGACAATTCATGAGGCCACACACATTTAGCCTCTTTGCCAATTTTGTAGTCCACGCCCTAATAGTTTCCAAGCATGAATCTGAAACTGTTTTTGTTGGAAGCATGCAAGCTGAGTCACCTGAGTGAACCCCGGCCTGCTCAATGTGCTCCATTATTCCACCAATGACCACATTACCATACAAATCAGCAAGTGCATCAATATCAATCTCTACAGCATCAGTTAAATACCTGTCAATCAGGACAGGGCGCTCCGGGTCTACCTTAACAGCATTTTCAAGGTATGTCACTAATTTTTCATTGTTGTAAACTATCTCCATTGCCCGGCCACCTAAGACATAAGATGGTCGTACGACAACAGGGTATCCTACTTCTGCCGCAATGGCAAGGGCGTCCTTTTCGCTCTTTGCAATACCCCCTTTTGGCTGAGCGATCTGTAGTTCATTAAGGATGGCATTGAACCTCTCCCTATCTTCAGCTGCATCAATGTTGTCAGGTGATGTACCCCAAATGCTAACAAAGCCAGCTCCACTTTTGCTCTTAGGCCTTCGCTCATCCAAGTAATTCTGAATAGGAAGAGCCAATTTCAATGGGGTTTGACCTCCAAACTGCACAATGATACCATCAGGTCCTTCCAAGTCAATGATATTAAAAACATCCTCAACTGTCAGAGGTTCAAAGTACAGACGATCACTTGTGTCGTAATCTGTAGAAACTGTCTCAGGATTGGAATTCATCATAATTGTTTCATAGCCTGCGTCCTGCATAAACCAAAAAAATCAAATTTCAAGGTTGAAAAGCAACATGGGAGCAACTTGTAACCATAAAATGCCAACTATGAGAACCAAGAAGAAAGACCAATACATTATTTTGATCTAGCGAAGGATACGTTATATTTCAAATAACAGATTATTGCATAGTGAGAAGGCTTGAAACTTTTTCTTGTTTGTTGTTATATTATTTTCCTTGTTTGAGAGCCTTTTGCACTTTTACTACTAAATGGTTGCAACATCAATTAGTAAGGAATTATTTTAGTAGTTTCTGACTCAACAATTCCGTGTGATTGGTCTCTAAGTCAACCTTATAATTTTTCTAAGAGAACTAACCAAAAATTATTAGCATTCCGTAAGAAAACAAAAAAAAAAACAGTAAAAGATGTGGGGAAGTTGAGAATAAACATTTTCATGAAAACTAAAAACTACAAGATCGAAAAAAAATGATAATTGATATGTGAATACCATTTCTGTGTCAAATTCCACATTACATAGAATGCAACATTTCCTTCTATTAGCAATTATGTTATTTATCCATATGTTTAGTTTGAGCTAAATCATCCAAGTCACTAACTAATAATTATATTCAGTATTTGTATGAACTTGCACTTTATTATTTAATTTTTATTCGGTTACTTAAAAATATGTTCTAATAAAAACTCTTGTCAGTATGAAAATCTATTCTACTAGTGTGATATCTCTACTATAGGAGTCTTCTATATTCAAAGAAGATTTCAGTTTTTTTGGTAACAACCTTTTCACAACTTACGCCTCTTCTCAGATTATATTCAAGTTATTCATTGGCAGTTGAAGAAGGATAACTAAAAGGCAATGCAGAAAAATTGGACCCTAAATCAATTGTCAAGAAACACAAACCTGAAGGGCAAAGGATGTATGACAGCAACAATAATCAAATTCGATGCCCTGTCCAATTCGGTTTGGTCCTCCACCTAAAATCAACACTTTCTTCCTTTGTGTAGGAGCTGATTCACACTCAAGGTCATAAGATGAATACATATAAGGTGTATCAGCCTCAAATTCTGCAGCACATGTATCAACTCGTTTATATGCTGGTTTCACACCCAGAGACAAACGCCTCGACCGAACCTCCTGCTCACTAGACTTCGTCACAAAAGCTATCTGCCTGTCACTAAATCCTCTCTTTTTCACTTCATAGAAGTCATCCTTTGTTAAGTCAGACAAACTGTGAGCCAGAAGGAATTGCTCCACATCTACAAGCTCCCTTAGCTGAGTGAGGAACCATTTGTCTATGTAACTGAGCTCATAAATGTCATCTACCTTCATCCCCCTCTTCATTGCAGCATATACGGCATGGATGCGATCAGGATTAGGAACCCGAAGACTATACTTCAATTTGTCCCAATCCCAGTTCAATTCCTTAACCTGTGCACAGCCCCATCCAGAATACCCGCATTCCAGAGACCGTACTGCTTTTTGGAAGGATTCTTGGAATGTGCGACCTACAGCCATGGATTCACCAACAGACTTCATCTGGGTTGTCAGTATGGCCTCAGATCCAGGGAACTTCTCAAATGCAAACCTTGGTATCTGCACAATTTTACTTTGTTTAGAAAACAAACTGCAGATATATAAATATTGGCGATTGGAAAAAAACAGAACAACAATTTACATCATCTCCAGTATATAATTTATTATAAAAATGCCAATTAAAATATTATCCCACCACCAGATTTTGAAATATTGTATCAAGATTGTAACAACGTTGCATAGACTTTTCAAAAGACTTGCTTGCAGCAACTAGAATACTACCATAATGCAAAAAAGTAGTTATAGGAATCAAGCTGATGATAGAGATGCAAGGGATCAATTCTGTTGGTAAGAATACATTTCTTTTATCATACACTGGCGCTACAAAATCCAGGTTGAAATATTAGCATTATTGGTCATAGCTAGGACAAACTAATTCACTGTACCAAAGGAAAGAAGCAGTAAATATTTCTTGTTGTCAAGTCACACTAGCATGTTAGAGAGATGAGTATGTTGAAGACATAATGGATACCTTCATGCAGGACTTTGATTTTTAACTTGCTAGAAACTAGATACCAGTCTTTCTCCTAAGTAACTGAATCCAGAAAAGCTGAGACAACCGAATGGAGATTATAGCATTCTTCAAGTAACATCAGTATGTTATAGAGATGAGTATGTGTAAAGGCCATAGACGTCACCTTCATGCAGGGCCCTAATTCTTAACTTACTAGAATCTAGATACCATTCTTTTTTTTGATAAAGGTAACTTTATATTCACGTCAAAACTCATCAGCAGAGCATGATGAGGTGGGATTTACAGCCCCACAGGGGGTAGTTTCTAGATACCATTCTTATTCCTAAATAACTGAACAGAAATAGATTGAAATGAATATTTTAGTATTCTTTCATTAGAAAGAGCTCATCAAAACTCTAAGCAGAAAATTAACACAGAAGAGAAACATACTACACAATTCAAGAGAATAAATAAAATAAGAAATATAGCTACTTGCCTTTGTAACTACATAATCAATGGATGGCTCAAAACTAGCTGGAGTCTTCTTTGTGATATCATTAGGAATCTGATCCAGAGAGTATCCCACTGATAGCTTAGCAGCCATCTTAGCTATTGGAAAGCCAGTAGCTTTTGAGGCTAAAGCTGAAGACCTTGAAACTCTAGGATTCATTTCGATTACCATGACTTCACCATCAACTGGATTTACAGCAAATTGCACATTGGAACCACCACATTCAACTCCAATTTCCCTGATGATGGCAATTGAATAATCCCTAAGCCGTTGGTACTCTTTATCTGTCAAAGTCTGAGCAGGAGCCACAGTGATCGAGTCCCCTGTATGGACCCCCATAGGATCAATATTCTCAATTGAACAGATGATAACCACATTGTCAGCCAAGTCTCTCATAACCTCAAGCTCATATTCTTTCCAACCTAACAAAGACTTCTCAACCAAAACCTGTGATGTCAAACTAGCTGCTAACCCGGACTTACATATAGCCTCGAATTCCTCTCTGTTGTAAGCAATTCCACCACCAGTCCCACCCAATGTGAAAGCTGGCCTAATAATCAATGGAAACTCCCCTATTTTACTAGCTATCTCAAAACACTCCTCCAATGTGTTCCCAATGCCCGAAGGTGGCGTCTTTATCCCAATATTCTTCATTGCCTGCTTAAACAAATCTCTATCCTCCGCCTTTTTAATCGCATCAAGCTTCGCCCCAATCAACTCGACTCCATACTTATCAAGCACGCCACTCTCTGCCAATGCTACAGCTAAATTAAGAGCAGTTTGCCCACCCATCGTTGGCAACAAGGCATCAGGCCTCTCGTTCTCTAACACTTGCTCGACAAGCTCTGGTGTCATAGGCTCAATATAAGTCCTGTCCGCCGTTTCTGGGTCGGTCATAATAGTTGCAGGATTTGAATTAATCAATATCACCTCATACCCTTCTTCCCTAAGAGCCTTACAAGCTTGAGTTCCTGAATAATCAAACTCACAAGCTTGTCCTATCACTATCGGCCCAGCACCCAGTATCAAAATCTTCTTTATATCTGTTCTTTTCCCCAATTTGTCCGTTCCAAGAAACCCCTTTTGAACAGAATCATCATTGATTTGCTCATTTACAATCGAATTCACCCTTTTCCGCAAATGGGTATTGTTACTGAAAACGCATGGCCGAGAATGGAGGTGCAAAAATGAGGACTTTTTGTAAGTAGACTGGGGAAACCGTGGGAAAAGCTGAGTTGCTGATGAATATATTCTGGAAGACGGAAGAACATAGGAAGAAGAAGAGGAGATGAGCCTATATGCAGCATTTTCACAGCGATTCATACAGTAATCCATCTTGATGAACAACTTTTTCAAAAGGATTCAAGAAAATTGTCTCTGGATTTTACAGATTCGGCGAACGCTTTTTCTGCTTTTTGGCAGAGCGGAACACGGAAGCTTTTTAGTAGAGTGGTGGAGGAAGGATAGATGGTGGGTTCAACTGAGGCTAGGGTTTTAGAAGTTGTAATGTTAATTAATTAACATTCCACCAAAAATAAGAAAATAACAAAAAGAAAAAGATGGACAGGGATAAACTGATTAGCTTTTGAGTTAAATATGAAAAGAAAAAGAAACACAAAATAAATATAAATATCCCCATATAAGAAAATAAAGAAAAAATAATAATTTTATGGCTTACCAAAACATTTAATCTTAAATGTGTCACGTCAAATGTAGAATGTACCAAATATTTTTAAATATTGTGCTTTTCTTACGTAACTGTACATGTAACAAAAAAAATTAACAAAATAATCGCATATATATATATATGATGTTTCGATATAGTATAAATAATGTATAACTATGTATCAGAGTTATATATAAGTGACACTATACATTGTTTATATACTAATTTATACATTGCAACAGTTCATCTTCCTCAAGCCGTCTAAATTTTTAAATATGAGTTCATTTCGACATTTTGAGTATTTTAGTGTACACGAAATAATTCACGTGTACGGCACATCTAATTTTAAAATTGAGCTTGAAGCTTTAATGGCTAATGGAGTCTTTCGTTCCCGATTAACTCAAAATCTCCTCCAAACAATCCCAAATTATATATATAAATTTTTATTAATAGTTCAAATTTTTTAATATATTATTCACTCAAAATGAATCATGTTACAACATGTCGAATTTTAAAATAGAGCAAAAAAAGGTTCTTGATATATTTATTCTAGAAGTTTTGTCGTGATTCAATACCTGAAGCATTACTTGACGTTCTTCTCTAAGAGGTAAGCTCATTTACGTCTTTGTTCAACTTGTCAAGCTTGAGTGTTAGTAAAGAATAAGGAAGAGAATTATAGAATTGTTTCATCCATAATTAGAAGTTTTGAATTTGAGCGTTGGATATGAAAAAAAATTTGTTAAGAGTATCACCCTCATATAGGCCTGCAATGTGCGATACAAATTTGGTTGGGGGATCCAATATGAACTTCGAACATTAAATGAAAAACCAAAAAAATTACCAATGAAAAAAAAAAAAAAAAAAAAAGGAAGAGGATAAAAAATAAAGGGACCTGCACTTCATTGGCAATAATAAATGCCGATTGGTCATTTTATGTAATAAATGAAATTTGATTTATTTTTAGGTGAAAAGTTGAAAATATAAGATTATTTTAAAAAAAAAGTATTTCTTTTTTAAATGGTTGAAATTTAAAAAATAAAAAATAAAGTGAAGGGAGGAGTTCGGCAAAATGGATAAACATTAAAAGGGACCTTCTCTCATTTATGGTCGAATTATAACTATCATTTTTTAACGACGTAGTCTCCATTAACTCTAAATTCATTCAAACCAGCATTATACAAATCTTAAAGGTAGTTCGTCCATAAATGGACAAACTATAATTTATTTTTGTTAACTCCGCTCACATGAATCTATATCTCTTTCTTCCTCACATGAAGCTATATCCCTTTCTTCAATAATAAATATGTGGGCTATTCACTCCATTTTTGTGTCGGGCTCATGAAGGGAGTATTAATTTTGAGCTCATTCTGACAATATTACGACTACTTTTTACTTTTAATATCTACTAAAAAAAAATAAAAAATTTCATCAATGTAAATATGTAACAATTCAAGAGCATAGTCGTTTGGTTTTTCCAATAGATCGTCTGACTTCTTTGCCAAATTAGATAGAGTAAGGAAAATTAGAATTATTTTCATGATAAATCTAGTTGGTTAAATATATTCAACTATTATGGCAACGGTTAAATAAAATGACATACAAAAATTAATATTATAATGCCTTTATCAGAAAAATATTCACGTAAAATCATCAGTAAAAAATAAATTACTATGCATTAGTATCAAAACTGCACATCAATGGTGGAGTTCAACTGAATAGAGATGAATGAACCATGGCTGTGATTTGGAGCAATACAAAGAAAACTGTAACTTTGATGAAATGAGAAAAATCGTTATTCCTTTCATTTACAATTGGAGTATATATACACATGAATAGTATTTGAATTGGAAGGTTCTAGAAAGAATCTAACTAACCAGTCTAACTAACTAACTAACTAACAACTCCTAACTAATTAGCTGATTAACTAGATCTAAACTTGATTAATACATTAACTACAATCCTCAATAATTAGCAACAAAAAAAAAAGTCAATATAGTGACAAATAGAAAAATAAATATTCAGACCACAAAAGAAACACACTAGAAGAAATAACAGCCTACACAATATTATAAGAAGTCGAATGTTACACAACCAAATTTTAAACGAATATGTGTCTAGATGTTTAACAAATTAAATCTAGACTAATAAATTTGACTTATCATTTTTTATTTTTAAAATAATTATGTAAAAATTTATAATGTATGAATGATACTCTACTTGATAAAAGTTAAAATTATTAAATGATATGATTTTAATAGACATTATAGACTATAGTAACATTTAATAGTTTTTATCATATTTCATATTTTTTTTGTGAATGATAAAGATGCGTGTAAAATGGCTCAAATATCATTGTTAGATACAAGTTCAAATAGAATATATATAAATCTTTGCATAAGTTCATACCACTTTTTAATTTTAAGAAACAATTTTACCAATCCACTAATTTGAATTTTATATTTAGATTGATTATATTATTGTTATTATATATATTGTTATAAATATAAAATTTTCAAAATTTTAAAGCATTCTATATTACACGTATACCTTATTTTAGTTATAATATTGATGTGAATTCTAAATTTTAAAAATATAAAAATATATTTGTTTAGAGGTTATTAGGAAAATAAAGTATGATATTAATCTGATATGTCTGATGGAATACAAAATTAGTGTTGTATCTCTTCAGTTTTTTATTAAATGTTCTAAATTAACGATATTATTAACGATATTAATCTGAAAATGTAGGATGGAATACAATCAATTACTATTAAATGTTCTAAATTAATGATATTAATCTGAATATGTCTGATGGAATTAGTGTTGTATCTCTTTATTTATTATTAAATTTTCGAAATTAACGATATTAATCTGAATATGTATGATGGAATACAATCATTTATTATTAAATATTTTAATTTAATGATATTAATCCGAATATATATGATGGAATACAAGAATTAGAGGATTATTAAATGTTCTTAATTATGTTTAAGCACTAATTAAATTATGTCAATTATGTTTTAAGCGTTAAATAATTTTATTTATAATATAAACGAACAAACAGATACATTCAAACCAGAAAAAAAAATACTCTAATAGAAAATAAATCAATGATGTTTCAATTTAAAATTTTTATTTTCTCGAAAAAAACATCTTGCATGATATAAATTAAAGTTGAACGCCACAAATTATAAAACTGAAAATAATATATTTGCAGACATTTAACAAAGTAAGTCTAGAGTAATGAAATTTAACCTACCATGTTTTAATTCTTAGAAAATCATGTATGACTAGCAGTCAAAACAAATTTTATGACCATAATTACCATTAAAAAATTGGTTTAAGCTAATTAGGCACAAAAAATTAACTTTGTTTGTTAAATGGGAAAATTGTATGAAATACAAACTATTAATTCAAATAAAATGTTATAGCTATAGTTTATTTTATTTGTAATTCGCAACAAACATCCCATTTTTTTGCCATCTGATTCAGTATACAATTAGTCATTTTCGATATACAATTAGTCATTTTATACATTTCGGTATAAAATGTGTTTGTGTAAAGTGAGAGAAAAGTGTATATACAAATACAAATACATATATTTTTGACCTATACACTTATAATTATACAAATTACACTGTATAAATGAATTTATACAAAGCTGAACAATTTGTATAAAATTTGATGTATCTAGCGAATTATACAAATCAAAAACTCCATAACAAATATAAAATTTGCTATGGAACGCAATTATGCAAACTATAGCTATAGCATACACATATGATTTTTATGTTTGCTATATGTGAAAGTTGTTCTTGTTAAATTGAGTTGGACTGTTGGAGTAATTAATATTAGAAGTTCTAGACAATCCTTGCTCAAGCCTAATAACACTATATATATAATTACTTTAAAAGGGAAAATATCACAAATACAATAAAATAATTTTATTTATATCAAATAGTTAACTTTCCATTTACATTAAAAAAAACAGTCTAAAATTAGCGATATATACAAATGCAACAAAAATTATTTTCAACAAAATGTTCATATGTATATGAAATTTATCGATATGTATATCTAATATATTGATATGATAGAAATAGTGTATACTCGTGTATAGATGATGTATAACTATTTATATTAGAAATGTATAGACACTTATATACATTATTGATTCAATAAAGTATACATTGCATATATATTGTTGATACAGTAAAGTATACACTAAAGATCAATTTTTTTTCAATTCCAACCAACTCTAATCTCCTCTAAACAACCCCAAAATTTAGAGAGCAACTTTCACATATAGCAAACACAAAAATTATATTTATATGTTATAATTATAGTTTGCATAATTGCGCTCCATAGAAACTTTATGTTTGCTATGGCTATTTCGCTATATATATATATATACAAAAGAAGCAATGTATAATCTGTTTCGATATACATATACAAAAGAATCAATTGTATAATATGTGTTCGTATAAAACGAGAAAGAGTGAAAGACAAAAGAAAACTGGGCAGGGGAAGATCGTATTTGTATAATCATAAGTGTATAAGACGAAAATATATGCATTTGTATTTGTATATACAATTTTCTCTCGCTTTATACAAACACAACGCAATGTATACACTTGTGTTTGTATAAAGTGTGAGAGGCGAGTGAGAGTGGCGAGCGAGATCTGGGAGAGTAGCGAGCGATATCTGAGAGAGGGTAACGAAAATATATGTATATATATATAATTTTCTCTCGCATTATACAAACACAAACACATTTTATACATTTGTGTTTGTATAAAAGCGAGAGAGGCGTGTCAGACTGCCAAGCGAGAACGAGAGTGGTGAGCGAGATTCACCATGGAGAGAGGCGAAATAGAAACAGTTTGCTACGGGGTACAATTAAATCAAACTATGGATATAACATTTACTTTGAATTCATAGTTGTATAAATTTTAGGAATCACATAGTTTTTATATGAAATTACAATCTATCCCTATTTAGTTTGTAATTACATTAATCTCTGAAAAAATAAAACAAACCGGATACATAATATGTAGCTCGGATACATTAAAAACTAGCTAGGATACATAATATGTAGCTCAAATACATTAAAAACTAGCTCGGATACATTATAAAATAATTTAGAATTAGGAGAGAAATAAGAGATTTTAGAGATTTTTAGAAATAGAAGGGAATATTAGAAATAAGGGAAACATAAGACGTGTATTTCAGTAATTTTTTCTTAATAGTTTGCTATTATATACAATTTTCCCAAATTTAGATATGAGCCTTTCTCAATGTTTCGAGTCTTTTGCTATATTATTTACTAAATAAATTGATGTTTGCACCACTTCACTTGCAATTGAAAAGTGCCAAAGGATCATTTTCAATAATAATAAAAAAAAAGATTATTTTGGATAAAATTTGTAAAGGAGGAGTCAGTTTGCTTAATTATATCTATTTTAGATTAAAGCATAAAAACTGAATGTCCGAATGAATCAAGTATGACATTTACATTGTATTTAGTGATAAAAATTTGAAAACACTACATAATGAGAATTTTGAAAAAACGAAACAAAATATGTACAAAATTATTTCTTACTTCAAACTAGTTTTGAACTATTTATAATACATGAATTTTTTATTTTTTTTACTTTCTACTTTGTAATAAAATTTAAATTATTATTTTCCCCAAAAAAAATTAAAATTATTAAGTGATTGAAAATTTCTCCTATATAGAAGAGACAATTCAGTAACTTTCGACATGGCTGGTTATTGGTCATTTAATTGGCAAGTGAGGACATTTTTGTCATTCCAACTTTTCAAAGTGAAAAGTATTGCATAGAAAAATTGTACTATCAGCCTTATTATTTGGGCCTTCTTAACATCTTTAGAAAAAAACCTATACTTTTCTACTAAATTACAGATGAGCAACTTTCACATATATCAAACATAAAAAACCTATTTGTATGATATATCTATAGTTTGCATAATTGGGTTCCATAGCAAACATAAATATGTATATTTCACTATACATATACAAAGAAAACAGTTGTATAATTCGCTATGCATATACAAAGAAAGCAATTGTATAATTCACTATACATATACAAAAGAAAGCAGTGTATAATCTGTTTCGGTATACATATACAAAAGATCGATTATAAGATCAATTGTATAATTTGTGTTTGTATAAAGCGAGAAAGAGAGAAAGACAAAAGAAAACTAGGCAGGGGAAAATTGTATTTGTATAATCATAAGTGTATAGGACGAAAATATATGCATTTGTATTTGTATATACAATTTTCTCTCGCTTTATACAAACACAAAGTATACATTTGTGTTTGTATAAAGTGAGAGAGGCGAGCGAGATCTGGAGAGTGACGAGCGAGATCTGGAGAGTGACGAGCGAGATCTGGAGAGTAGCAAGCGAGATCTGGAAGAGGGGAGAGAGGGGAACAAAAATATATGTATATATACAATTTTCTCTCACTTTATACAAACACAAACGCATTTTATACATTTGTGTTTGTATAAAAGCGAGAGAAGCAAGCGAGACTGCCACCAAAACGAGATGGCAAGCGAGATTCCACCAGGGAGAGAGGCGAAAATAGCAATAGTTTGCTATGGGGTACAATTAAATCAAACTATGATTATAACATTTAATTTGAATTAATAGTTTGCTATTATATACAATTTTTCAATTAGAGATTATGCCTTCTATCATTGAGTATAGTGGGGTCCATTTAATTTTATCATTGACACGTATACAATGTCACGCATTGTAAAAGAAAAAAAAATACATATTAAATTGTTTAAATTTAATATAGTTACATAATTTAATAAAATTTTATTATTTAGCTTTTATATTCAAAACAATTTATTTTTTAATATTATATATATCATTAAATAACTATATAAGATTATTAATAGTCATATTTATATTTTTAAAGTATAATTAATAAAATTAATTTTTAAAAATAAACTCCTAATAAATAATTTATTAAGAAAAATGTCAAATTAATTTAAATCAAGTATATGTTTATTAACTCGACGTAAGTATTCAAATAATATTTCACCTTTGTGAGGTGTAAATACAATTCACCAATATTTAATTATTAGAGTTTATATTATACACACAATTTATCAGCGTAAAAAGATAAGAAATCATAGCATGTTTTTCTTTGCAAGTAAGTTTTTTTTTTATTGAACTTTCAATACTTTTGCAAGATCAATAAGAATTTTTTCTTTTTGAAAAATATTGAATTGCTTTTTATTATTAAAATGACGTTATGGAAAGGGCAAAAAAACACATTCTTTCTTTTAAATTATGTGGTATAATTTAACCAAAAATATACTTCCTTTATTTGATTTTTGTGAAGTAATTTAACTAAATATTGATATACTTTCTTTTTACTCTTTGAAATATTAGGGAATTTTACTTTGGAATAAAAAAACTCTATATCAACATATTTGGGGTCCATAATTATAGGTTCTAATGTACAAGATTTTGATAAATTAAAATCTTTAAAGTTAAAACTATTTTTAAACATAATAATGTTTTAAAAAAAATTGAAAAATTAATGTCATACAAAAAAAATAAATTATGATTTCTTCAATGAGGGGTTTGACCCTTACTCTCGAGAGAGAATTAACTATAAGGTTGCAAAAATATCAATGCTTATTATAATCCTAAAATATTCTCTCAGTTACTATTTATATGTCACTATTTTCCTTTCGCTTATGTAAAGAAAATATACATACCTATCTTATAAAACTTGGCTCCAACAATTAATATATAATTTTGATATATATCTATGTGTCACACTTGCTATGTACTTAATATACAATCTTTTATATATGTGTCACACTTGCTATGTTGGGCCCGAGCTGCCATCCACTTCTAGTAATTAACAGAGATTACAGTCATTTTAAATATTTTTTTGCCCTATTTCATTTTTACCCCGTAATGATAGAGATATGTGCAGGAATTTCATTTTTTCTAACCTAAAAAGTTGAAATAGATAACTGAAACTTAGTCCGATTAAATTAGTCCAATTAAAATTATAGTCGGAATCTACTTCAAATAAGTTCAAATTATATCTATTTTTCCTTTCTTTTTGAGTTTGCAGTGGATTCAAGTTAGCTCCGCAAATTCAAAAAAGGGGGATACCAGATTCAAAGTTAACTATAATCAAAGCTTTGCGTTCGATGCTGCCATATGAAGGTAAATTTACTTCTTCATATCCTCCAGTTGTAGAATGTTTTTGTAGCAGCGCCTACCAGGTGTTTGAGTTTTTGCCCAGTTGAGTTATGACGCCTTTGTTATTTCGGAAATTGAAGAAAAATATTTTATTCATAAACTGCTGAAGTATTATTGGGAAGTATAAAAATACTGATGTAAATTTGAGTGTATAAAGTATGAGACTCTAATAATTTCTACAATTTACGCATAAGGGATATTAATTAGGTGCACAACTTAGGTTGGGCCTATTGATGACAATGAACTCTATACCGTCAAAAAATTTGGTCTTAGCCTTTGTTGTGCACTAAATGCTGCTTCTTTTTCATTATCAAACCAAATGAGATTCATATGATCAATGCAAGATCTTCAGAGCATGGAAAAATCCAAGTTATGTAGTGTATGTTTCATCTAAGAGGAGCTAGATAGTACCATTAATCGAGTCTGCAACCTACTTGTTCAACCTTTGATCGAGCACGACATTCTTTTGATTGGTCAATTTATGACTATGGTACAATGAGTTAAAAAAAAGAGTGGAAAGCAACACTAAATCACTATAGTACATCTCTTAGAAGTAGGTAGCAATATAGACAGCTAAATCATTAAAGCATATATGGAGAGCTGCATGTGTGAAATCCTTGAAGAGCTCCATCTACACTTATGGAGGGCTGAGTTCTTTGTTAACTGCTGCCTTTTCTGAATTGCAATATGTTTGCTTTCTTTCACAAGGTCATGCTCTGCTTGATGAATTCTTTATTTGGATCATTTAAGTTGTTTTACTACTTCGTTACTGCCAATACTTGTATGACAAAATGCTTTAAAGCATGACCTTTGGAACAACCGTTTCATAGATTTAAGTTGAATTATGTTGGAGATAAAAGGACACAACATTTCATGAACTGTATAATACTATAAGATGTTTCTTACTCTTAATACTGGTAACTTTAGCAAAGACTTCATAGGCATATTCTCTACTGTTGCAAAATGCAATTTCATTTATACTTTTGAAATTTTGTACCTGGTGTCTGTTTTTCTAATGATCATGTGTTGTGTAACTGGTTTATTGCAATTTTTTGGGTGCAATGTTGGTTCTCCAAACAGGTGTAAATCAGAATATCTTGAATTTAGAGTTTCTTTTTTTTGCTGTGAACGTGAATAATGGGGTCAAGGTGGAAAGGAAAAGGAGCAGAAGTTCAAGCTCTTGCAGATCCCATTTCAGAAATAGTCAGCCAACTCCAATCTTCTCTGATCAGCTCCAATTCTAAAGGACTGCTTTCTGGTACGGGTGTGCTTCTTAAAGCAGATGCAGAACTAACTGACCTCCTCAATCGTGCATGTTTTGGTAGGCCTAGGGTAACATTAGAAAAGAATGAGCAATGGTTTCAGCTCTCCACGGAAGAAGCTTTTTATCTTCAACATTCTCTAAAATGCATTAAGATTGTTGACCACAATGATACTGAACTGAACGGTGACGAGTTATGGAAGCATATGACATCAAGCAGGGAAAATTTTCCTATCCTATTCAAAGCTTTTTCTCACCTTCGAAGTAAGAACTGGGTGGTTAGATCGGGCTCTCAGTATGGGGTAGACTTTGTTGCCTATCGTCATCATCCTGCCTTGGTACATTCTGAATATGCTGTGCTAGTTTTATCAGCACAAGATGGTAATGCAAATGGCCGCTTGAAGGTTTGGTCCGACTTCCACTGCACTCTTCGCCTTTGTGGTAGTGTGGCGAAAACATTATTAATTCTCAACATTGAAGAACAGCAAAGTTGTGCAACTTCTCCGTCGTGCTTAGATAATTATGTTGTTGAAGAGAGAACAATCACAAGATGGAGTCCAGAGCAAGGCCGTGAGAAAAATGTTAAATCTGACTCAAGAGTAAAGTAGGTTGACTGATTCAAGATTAACTCCTACTTTATCTTGTTCTAGTTTAGTAATTGTATTGTGATTTAAAAGCACTATGATTACTACTCTGTAAGCCGTGTTTAATCTACCTATTTGTTGTAGGCATTTTGGGCTGACTTTATGCCCAGTAGAAATGGTAAACAATCCTTTGTTATTGCACTTAAAACAAGTTGTTGCATTGGGAAAGAACTAACCTATTCCAAAAAATCAGTTCAAAGAGAACCCAGGCATAAAAAGTTTTGGAGAATCAATTGAAAAATATAAGATATATAGTCAATTTTCTTGGGGGAAAAGAAGGGGCAGGTGAAGTATGATGAAAGCATTTTGTTCTAACAAGATAGCAATGACAAACATAGGAAAAATACATTACAAGCTTTACTGTCTTGTCATGTGGAAGCTCTTAGAAGTGTATCCTGCTTGGTTGAGATTTCTCCATCCTGGTTTCTCCATAAGGCTCGTCATTATCGATCCGTTTGTTGTGCCTAAAGGCTGCTATTGCAACCATATACATAATCACAAGAATGATCAATATGACAATGTTGATGACAGACACTTTCCTCCAACTCTTTTTCAGACTTGCCAGAACACCAGCTTTGCAAGAGTTGCAGTTATAGCAGAGTTGCTGTTGATAATTGCTCCATCTACCACAATCAGGATCACTTCCTACGATCCCGCTTCCTGGGTTCCACACCGTCTCATTCAGGTAAGTGTACCCACATTCTGTAGGGGGTTTGCAACAACCAGACTACATAAAAAGTTCAAAACTATGTCAAAAAGATTGTTTTTAAGTAACTTCCAAAAGATTTGAACAATGAAAATAGATGGCAAATGCATGTCTGATCGAATTGATCAAGTCATGTAGGAACAAGGTTCAAATCTATTTGCCTGTTTAGGTATGCCTAACCTGCATGCATCACTCAACACACGACTGAAGCACTAATGGTTTATGAATCCATCATCAAGGATCTTAGCTAAGCACTTTGGGCTTGTATAAATGTTAAAAGCAAGAATAGTCATACCCATATAGCAATAAGGAGAATCAAGCAGCTATACTGTATGATCCTCAATTCAATAATTTGGCGACAGCTTGGGATTTTCAAGGAAGAGTCCCGATCCAAGAAAAGAAAAATGAAGATACACATCGAGGTAGGTGAAAATATTTCAGTGAAACTACACGTCATTCCTCATTAGTTGAGATCGAATATATGAATCTTGTGTATTCATCCTATTCTATTTAGATCAAATGATTCATCAAGATAGACTATTTTTACTTTCTTCATCAACCTACAACTACTCTTAGGATTGGCTACATTTTGCTAAGTTCAAACAGACACAGTTAATTCTGTGTTAGACATTTAAGTATCTAGCACACATAGCCTCTCTTGCTCTTCAAAGAGCACATATGTGATATGTCAATAATTGGGGGGCCTAACTTTTGGAGCTTGCTGGAAAAGTTAGGCTTCAATCTTTTTCCAAAACAAACTATAGTCATTCACATCAACATCAACCTTGTGAACACTATTTTCTTTTGGTAGTGATAGATATTTTTTAAGATTATTTAATATTAGACACTGATTGAAGCAATAAGTGTTTTCAACACCAAAATGTCCGCAACAGTAAAATTTATCTGCACACGATGTAATGCCACTTGCAAATTAGATTGAAGACATACTATAAAATTTCTTTTTTTTTTTTTTTTGACATGTTGATCTATGTTACATCAGGGAAATATGTGGTTAAAGTGACATAAACTAGAAAAAGTTTGTCTTTTGTTTTCTTTTTTTACCTTGGACCACTTGAAAAGAGGATATTCTACCAAGAGAAGTAAAGCAAAATGAATAAAATCAAGATGAGTCCAAAACAGCTAACATCCAGATTCCAGACTCATAAAACATGCATTTTGTCACAGGTCAAAAGCACCACATTATTGCAGCAAAAAATATCTACCTTTTAAAATTGTGGAAGCATTCATTAGACAACAATAGAAAAGTTGGTAAAATGTCTCGTCACTAAATATAATAAAGATTAAAAAAAGTGGATAACCCTAACCACATTGAAAAGCCAAGAGAGGAAAAGAAACCCCCAGAGAATGTTAATTCTAATTGTCCCCACTTTTTGTTTTGTCACTGAGGAAGCAAATATTTTTCCTACTTTATATTGGAGTCAGACTATTTTGGATTCGTGTTAGGCAAGGGCCCTTCAAGGATAGCACTCCATTTTTTATACCCAAAACTCGATTCAGGAACCTCTTGATCAAGGGAGCAACAGCCCATCCACTGCACCACATCCGTTGGTGCTAGTGAGGAAGCTAATCATTTCATTATGCACATGATTATTATTATTATTTGTATAAAAATCATATTAAATTCAATCAGTTGAAGTTGGTTGCTTTTCTCTGTTTTTTTTTTCTCTCTTTTTGTTTTATTTCCTTCTTGGTAGGTTGGAAATTGACAAGAGGCATATCTGTTGGCAACTCACTTATCTATAATCTACACATAAATATGTTAAATAATTGTGCATAGTTGGGACAGTAGCGTCAATTCCCTAAAAACAGATGTACATGCAGAGTGTGCTTGTCCGAACAGAAAATATTTTTTAGAAAAACAAAAAAATGTTCAAGTAAATATTTTTTAATGTTTGATAAGTGAGCAAATTAAAATTATCCGAAGAGCATTTACAAACATTGCAGAGGTGAGGTTGTGTCAGGGGCAGAGGGGATGGGGTGGTCAAGGGGCAAAGGTTAGGAGCGGATGATTAACTTAAAATGTCACTAAAAAAAGTCATATTTTATATTTTTCAATATTTATGCCACTAGAAAAGTCATTTTTTTCAGAAAAATGTTCTCCGAAATATTTAACAAACTAAACATGAAAAAGTTAAAAATAAACTAAAATACAACACCTACATATAAGTGTAATTCAATAAGTGAAATTATGCAGTTTACTAATCATATTTTTTTAAATATCAGTGTCCACACCTCGACTATATTCCTATGAGGCTAATCATGTTTCATATTGATGTTAAAACAACAAACAAGAAAATAATCAGGAGCAAAACAAATTATATTTTCCTCTTAAAACATTATTCATAGTAGAACTCAAATCATATAGTACCATAAAAACAGAGTGAAAACTAACCACAAAAATAAAAAAAATAAAAAAAATCTTTAACACTTACCTCAAGAGGACTAAGCCTTCTAAGATTAAACACCTCAACAGGCTCTGGAATTCCTCTATTATAAGTCCTTCTCATCTTACCACAAACATGAGAATCCCTAATACAAGAACTGATTTTTGACCAATAACTCTGACTTGCAACTCTTTCTTCCAACCACCCAGAGTAATCTTCCAAATGGTACTCTGAGTAGACCCGGTTCATAACGGGTCGACCCGACCCTTTATCAGTGACAGCATAAGCAAATATGACAAATCCAATCAAAGCAGCAATGATAAAAAACATAACCCAAAGGTAAAGGTACATAAGGAAAGTGTTTCTATAACAAGCACCAGCAAAACCTGCTAAAGAAACAACCATAATAGAACCCCAATAACTATTAAGGGCCACTGAAGAAATTTTAAGCAATCTGTGTTGTTTGCTCTGCTACTTAACCATATTCCACCACCCAAGATTGGGATTGATGCAAGAAATGTTAAGAAATTTACTAGACCTATTAAATGGTTACTGGTTCTCATAGTGAAAAAGCTCTGTTTTTTATTTTTTGGGGTGTCTTGTATATGTACTTTCTTGAAAGTTTTTTTTTTTGTTGTTGATATGAGAGTGTTTTTGAATGAAGAAAAAGGAAGTGTCTTTCTTTATGAGTACTGTGGAAAGAACAGAGAAAAGATGAGGGTCTTTCCTATTAAAATCTTGTTTGGATGGTTGTTAGCGTTCTATTGTATTATTAATTTAAATATAATGTTTATTAATTGTTTTTAAATTTTATTGTATGTTTAAATCATCATTAAGTTACGATGAATTTTATTTATTTTTTTGTGTAGTGACTGATTTGGTGTGAATTTTTTTTTTATCTTGTCTTTACTCTATCTTTTCATAGTGTATCTATTGTATACTATTTTTTTTGTTATTGTGCAACATTATGTAATAATGAAGAATAATACAACCTTTCTAAATATTATTAAAATAATACTATACAATATATTATGAAGTATACTTATCAACTATCCAAACAGAGTGCAAGTGATGGTAAGCAAAAGGGTAAGTGTGAAGTGAAGTGACAGAAGCACCCTTTTTATTTGTCAGCATCCTACCTAGTCCCTGCATTTGACTTGGTACAGTTGAGATGATGAATGGGTAAATTTTTGTGCTATGTTTTTTTTTTAAAAATAAAATAAATAATTTGTGTGTTTATGAATTGAATTAAAGAAAATAATTTTTTTAATTTTGTGTAAAAATAGGATTTTTTTTTAAAGAAAAGGAAGATATAAATTAAAACAATTTCATAAAGAGATACCGAAAAAAAAAATCTCCCAAAATCTCCCCTTTTCTTAAGAGTGTTACTCTTCTTCATAATAATAATAATTAGGGTAAAAAATGGAGTGAAATATGGTAAAAGCTTAACATTTTCTTAAAAATATTGATAAATTGTGTTTCTAATAACTTATACTATCAGTTATGGAATGTGGCAAAGTGGTAAGTAGTTATTTCATCATTAATCAAAGACCTCAGGTTTGAGCCGTGCTATAAAATTGCCTTTGGTTAAGGAGCGTTTTAATAAATAAGACTCCAAACCTCAAGACGGACACATGTGAAAAATAAAAAATAATAATAAATTTATATTTTATAAAATGAGATGGTGATTTGCTCTTTTTCTTTATTTTTGGGTTCAAGGGTCATGAGAGGGTGATAAAGGTTGTTACATAGACGTAATTAGGATCACTAGGACAGTATGACGAACATTTGTCTTTCCCCACACACACCCCAACCATGAACCAACCCCTTCTGTCAATATATATATATAAGATGATTTATGGAGATACTTGACGTTGTCTTTTTCTTGACCTCAAAGATTAAAGTGTTTGATTGAGTGAAGTAAAATGATTATAATTAAGTTGATCAAAGACTAATTGCATGATGATCAAAGTCAATAAGCCATTTATGGATGAACTCTGGCGGAACCGTATTGGTGAATTTAGTACAAAGTCTTCTATTGAATTAATTAATATTTGAACTTTAAAACTGATAACTTTAGTTACAAATTAATTAAACTTATCTCATGTATCAAGAATTAGTAGTTACGTACTTAGTAGCTTTGAAAACAACAGCGCTTGCTATTAATTGATGTCAAAGAGAATTAAACATTTCGCCTATAAAAACAAAACATTAAGTTTTACTTTATTTAAGTAAATGTAATTTTCGAATAAGGAGGAGGGTCAATTAAACCGCCACTTTGCTGAGTCCCATATCCATCCATTATGATAAAGGTTGTAGTGGTTTTTTTTTTAATTAAAAAATTGGAACCATATAACAAATTCCTGAGTTGGCAATGAGACTTAAATATGCAATAAAAAAGATACAGAGAAAGTGTCATGCATGTAAATTAAATATTAATTATGAGAGCACCTAACCTAATTATAATTTAGCTCTATCATATATGTTATCTTAGGCAATTCATATATTTTCCCTCAGAAATGACACGGGATCATTTAATTTGCGAACTAAATTATTTTAAAATTATATTTTTTAATTATAATTCTGCAATTAATTTACCTTATCTATCTTCGCCGGTTTCCTGAGTCCATATATATCCATTATCGTAAAGGACTAGCTTTAATTTATGTAGTGGCTTATCTTTTTTCATTTAAAAATTTGAACTATATAACAAATTCCCAAGTTGTTAATGAGCCTCAAATATGCAATAAAAGATATTGCGAAAGTGTCGTGCATGCAAATTAAATACTAACTATGACAGCACCTAACGTCCTAACCTAATTATAATTTAGCACTATCATCATCTAGATAGGTTGTCTTCCTTGCGTATTCAAAATTTTCATAAAAAGGATTTAAAAAATCAAATCATGTAATGCATAAAATTTGGACTTGAAACTTCAAAATAATTAATTTTAAATTCAAAATATCTCTATCTATACTGAATTTTTTTTAACCTTATATATAACTTCATTTTTTGTTGAAGAGATACGGATGAACACCCCTCTAATCCCGCCCCGGATTGTCTTTGGCCATATCCTTATTACGAAATGACCCTCTTATAAAGATACATGAGAATTTTCTTTTCAAATTTTAAATTGGTGAAAGTACATACTACATAAATTAAAATTAGCGATAAGTAAATTTGTTAGCAAATTTATTGTTAATTCTATTTAATGACAAATTAGCCATATTTTATCAAAATAAATTGTTTGCTGTAAATAATTTAGCACGGAGTTCGTACGTAGTGGTGGAAGTGAATATTATGTTTCACACAATAAAAAATATTGAAGGTTTTGCAAAATACAAAATGTAATATTATATGAGCTACGCATATATCCAAGCATAATGTCCATTTATTTGTAAAAGCTAACACAACGGGGTAGATAATTTTTCCAAATATCTATAAAGATTCATTTGTTTATTGGAAGTCGATGTGGGCTTTAATAGCTGGGTGGGCCAGAAACGTATATGGTACTGCAATAGCCCATACTTATGGGCTTGGTCTTAGCCCAAAAACTATGTTGGGCCCTGAAACTCCCAAATCCAGCTAGCAGCTTTTCACTTCCAGTTCCAGTTAATACTATTTTCATCATTGGTCCTTTTTTATGTAAAAATATTTTTAAATTTATATTTTTTTACAAGTAGTTTTAAGGATGTATCAAACATTTTTACCAAACCTATTATTGATGTTATCAGTTTCAATACTTCTATTTAAATACACTATTACGTATTTTGATAAAATCAGTTTCAAGACCTAAAAATCATATTTTTCAGCACTTGATGTAGATTGTACTCCTTTAAATCAATTTTAAGTGTTTAACCCATAGTCAGTGAAAGAACAAACAAAGTCAAACTAGACAAAATTAAATGAATTTGTGATACAAAATAAATTAATTAAGTATTTGAGAGATGATTAATTAGATGGAATATGGCGCATTTTTATATTAACGAAGAATTGAGTTTAGCTAGGAAGGAGTGAATGTTGCATAATAGGGTAGAATTAATGCTAGTAGGGGTAGAGTATCGTCTTGTCTTATGAAGGTTTAGTGCATACCTTATGACTAGTCATGCCATGATAGCTAATTCTTTTCAACTTTTCGATTATTACGTTATTTCTCTCTCATATATTTGTGTGGACAACATCCCAGAATAAACTACACATTCAACGTCTGACCTTTCACCAAATTAACTTATTAGTGTTCAAGATTGCAACATTGTTGGATCAGAATTCAACTGGGCGGTGGTTTGCTGGAACATGTTTTCTTCCTACCACATCATAAATCAGCAGCTGAGCGGTCTCTGTCTAATAAATAGTAAATATTAGAAACAATGAATTTGGGCAGAATTCAATTAATTCATTCTATCAGGAGAAAATATATGACTGTCCTTCCTAGGTTTGACGAATGTCTTTTTTTGCGTCTCTAAAATATATATGCACGTGGAAATTATGGAAAAAAAAAGAAGAAAAAATACTGCAAGAACAGCTGGAATATTATGCTATCGACATGGAAATTGACATTTATAAAAATTTAAATTTATTTGTACTATTTTTCGGATATTGACATCGTCAAATATTATACGTCGAAATTTCTGCCAAAAAAAAAAGAGATTGCAAGATTCAATTTGGTGTGATATATATGTGTGTGGTGTTGGTGGTGGGGGGGTCCCAGATCCACACTGAGATCGAAACATAATGTCAATTTACTATACTTAATTTTATGGTATGTTTATGTAAAATCAATTTAACTTGTCATGATTTAAAAATTTAGGTGCAGCGAAAAATATATATTAATTAATTAGGGTGGTAGAAGTGTAAATATAAATAGAGGTAGAGCTAGGTGGAGGTTTATGGGTTCAGATGAATTCAATAGCTTTTTTTGTAGACTCCCTATTTATATTAGAAAATTAATTAACTATATACGTATATTATTTGTGAACCCCTAACAAAAGTAATTGACAGTTATTACAGAAATTTAGAACCCTCAAACTCTAAATCTTGACTTCGCCTATGAATATAAACATATATATTATATCATCCATAATATGTTTATTTATTTGATGTAAATACCAAATAAGAAAATATCAAATGGGAAATAATTCTTGACCGACAATATATTAAATTTGGCCGCAAAATCTTGGTCGTTTTAGAATTTACCACAATATTAAAATATTATGATCTTTGTCACGCTGAAATCTCAGTGTGGATTTGGTTAGGCAAGAGAAGAGAGATCTAAAATCTTAAAATCTACCCCGAGATTGGTGCTCATGCTTCATTAAAATTCCATTGTTTTGCTTAGAAAGAAGAGAATAATCCAGCAAATCTCATTAATTATTCCATCCTACTCCCATCGTGACTTTCTTTTCTATTCGTTCACGTTGAACATAGCTAGGCTTCAATAGACAAACAGAGTTGCTCATATAATAAATACCTTTCACATTTAATCTTAAAATTATGAATACGAGTCATAAATGAAGTAAAAAGGTAGAAGTTTCTAAAAATGGATAATAATAATAATAATAAAAGCTAGACTTTAGTATAGTAGACTTGAGGAATAATTTGAAACAATTTATTTTTATCTTAATATGATAAAATGGATCAATACAAATGAAAATCTATTTTTAATATATTGGACAACTAAAAATAAATGAACGGATCATAGTAATGTTTCAAATATAAATAAACAATTAAATAAGATCGACCTAAAAATAAGAAACAATCATGATAACATATCTTGAAAACAAGCTACACATTTTTTAATTAATAATGTAACATCATGTGCAGACAAAATAATATTGTAGTACCCACCAATCACCATTATGAAAGAATTCAAACTTTATTAATCATCTATGAAATATCGATGTCTGATTCTATGAATCAAAGTCATTTTCCTTAAATAAACCAACAAAATTCTACATATTCACTGGATGTCTGTCAGTACAAGTAGATTGAAGAAAAATAAATCAACTTTCATTAATTAGTTTGTCAATCCACAAAGAAGACACCTAAAAAAGACATCCCAAAAAAGAAAAAAAAAAATAGAGAGAGATGATTCAAGTGAACCAAATCTCTTTACACAACTCAAGATCATTAAGTTAACCTTCAACTCTAATCTAAGAACAAAATTCTTCTATTTTTGCTTAGCAAACTCCAACCCTGAAAATAGAGAAATTCCTAATAAAAAACGTTTTTTTATGGATCTTACTCAGCGTGAGTTCACATTAATCACTGGATCCTGTTCAACGTGAATCTAAATTAGTCAGACAGTATACTACATGAGAGGGCTATTGAGAAGTCCATGCCAAGAAGATCCACCAACTCCATTCCACATTCTCCTAGTTGAATCAAAATCAGCCATATTATTTCCTTCTCCATTAATTTGCCATGGAAATCCCCACAAAACTCTGTTGTGATCACCTTGATCTTTAGTCATGTTGCACATCTCTTGTTTGACTGTGGTCATTGTTGTAGATGTTGTTACACCACTGCTTATTTCTTGATCATAATTATGCATTAATCCCATTTCTTGATCATTGTTATTCACCCCTAATCCACCATTTTCCACATTATGTAATCCCATGTCCCCATTAATAATATTCCCAACTCCATAGTACAAATTCTGTTGATGAATTAATCCATTCATTGGATTATTATTTTCAAGAAATCCAGTATTACCCCTAAGTGCATCAAGAAATATTCCACTTGGATTTTCATTGCACATCATTGAAATATTACCATGGTTTTCAAATCCCAATTGCCCATTTCCTTGTTTTTGGAGCCTAGCAAATGCTAGGCTCAAATCACTAGAATCATAGGAAAATGGATTATTAGGAGTGTTGATAATGGAATGTTGATCTTGGCTACTAATACTACTACTTCTTGATGATGACCTTTTGTTCTTCCTACAGCCTCCTCCAACTGGAACATTTCTTAATGTTCCTCCTTTGGTCCAATATCTTCTACATGATTTGCAAAAGTATCTAGGTTGAGAGAGACTATAGTTGTTGTAGTAGCAAAATTTGGTGTTGGAAGAGTCACATCTTGGACAATTTATTGCTTGCTCTGGTGGCTTTGGCTTCTTTGGATCTTCTTGTTGTGGCTTTGTACTCACCAACATGCTTTCTAGGGTTTGAGAAGACAATTCCTAAACAACACAATTAACTATAAATATCAGAACTTGATATCACACACACAAAAAAACATTGTTAAGAACTATTAGCTATATATTTTTGCTTCATATAAATGTCTTGTATCTTAATATTTTGATTTCCTACTTATAATACATTTCTTTGAACCGAACATCTTTTTTACCTCCCAGACTCCACTTATAAGAATATAGTATTGATGTATGAATGCCTTACTTTTGACATTCAAAAATCAAATCTTTAACTTGAAAAGCAACATAATTTTCTTAAAGGGATGAGTGACTTTAAATTTGTAAAGATCAGCTAGCATCAATTTAATTTGTTCTTAGGCTATATAGCAACAGTCGTGAAAGAAAAGAAATTTACAAAATTAGCAAAAGTAACAAGAGTCTACACTACTCTCCTTAGAAGTTAGGCACATAAAGTAGGTCTTTTTTAGGGGGTATTTCAATTCATAGAATAAACTCTTTTTTGGGGTAAAATTAAAGACTCACTCCATATCAAGATTGGTAGTTCTAGCTTTGATTTTTTTTTTTTTACAAAATCTCAGAGAAAGGAAATGGAAAATGAAAAAATAACACACAAGTAAGAAATTGAATCAAAAGAGCTCCAAGAAAATTAATTGACATAACAACAAAAGAAATTAAACCATCATTACTACTACTAATTAATGCAACTTCATTAATTTACCTGAAGATGTTGATGCTGCGCACTAGAGGGATCCATCACTAAGTACAGCTAGAAACAACACAAAACTTAGAGCTTAATTAAAACTTAATTAATCCTCCAAGATGGTTTAATGTTTTTTTTGGTACTTAATTGATCTCTTGAATAATAAGCACAAGAAAATATTTGAATTTTGCTAAGAAAAGGAGAGAAAATTATGAAAAAGCCAAGAGAGAACAACTTGTGAGTGCCTCTTTCTCAAACTCAATATATATATAAATGTAGACAAAGTAGGGGTGAGGATGGGTGTGGGGTGTGTGTGTGTGGGGGGGGGGGTTGTTGCTTAAGTACAATGTCTTATTGTGTGTGTGAGAGAGAAAAATAAAGCAAAATTTTTAGAAATAAGATAAGGAAATACGTGTAAGGCTTAGGTCTGTAATATTTAGGGGACAAAGGAGTGGAAAATCTAACTGTATATGCCCACAATGGGTCCCTTCTTGCTTCAAGTTTCCTAATTCTTTCATTCTATTTTCCTATCTTCTTCCTTTTATTATAAGTTATTAAGTTACACTCCTTTTGTCCCTAATTATTTATCTACTTTTTGATTTATAGCTGTTCATAATTACTTGTCCATTTTGACAAATCAAGAAAGAACAATTTTTTTTATCTATTATATCCTCAATTAAATGACTAATTACTTTGAAAAATACAGAACTTTTCATCCACTTCACAATTAATAGGGGTAAAATGGTAAACTCATTATGTCATTAATTGATTTCTTAATAGGTGTGTCAATTCAAAAGTGGACAAGTAATTAGGGACAGAGGGAGTACAATATAATAATATAATAATAACTAAATTCATAATAAACAAAATGTGCAAGTATTTAGTAAAATTTTGAACATACATGGAGGATTTCAGGAAATATTAATGAGTTCATGTAAATCGATAACAAAGTTTTTAGATTTTCCTAGGTGTTTTCGTGTTTGGATATAAATTTTAGCAAAAACTAGTACTTTTCATGAATTACTCTTCGAACTTATTTTTCCAATTTGAAAGTTAAAAGTTGAAATGATGCACTAAATTGATAAACAAATACTTGTTTGTATTAATCTTTAAATATCTGAAATCATATCTATGGTCAAAGGGTATTCATGAATGGTAAATAAATGACAATATATGTTATTAATTTAACTAAGACTAAATAATGAAAGCGTATACGTAAAAAATATGATGTCTAAAAAGTTTTAATTAGAAATTATATATTAAAAGAATTATATAAAGAAAAAACAAATGAGCATATGATTGATGTAGAGATCTCATTCTTTGTCCCATTATGTAAGCGCACCTTGTCCTGTACCTGCTCATGCCATTTCGGTTATACAAACTTTATTAAAATAAAAACATAATAATTGAGGTGCACTTTCTTCTTAAAATCATCTTAGTTCTATTAAAATTTTCTTTTAATTTTCATTTTCATGTACAAATTAAATATGTTTGAATGATGAACCTAAGCTTGGCTCCAATATCCCCACAAAAAAATGGAATAAAGTTTTGGTCTCAAATAAAAAATGAAAATAATTTTAAGAATATTTTGATGTTTGGTGCATTTATATATATTTGGACCCAACAACAACAGGAGCCGTGGGTATATATATGTCGAGTGGCTACAAGTTAAAGGCTATAATTGAAATGGACAAGTGATGATACAAAGAGGGAAAAATGGCCACTTGGATCAGGTACACCTTTATTTTGCATGCTTAACCCAAAGTACTCTTCTTCCATGTGACTTGTCTTTATCACCCTAATTAGTTTTCATGGAAAATCCAAATTTGAAGATTAATTAGTTAGTTTGAAATATTGATACATATTTGATAAATTTTCAAATATAAATATAAATTTATCTTGAATAAAAGTTATTGAATTCACCGTTATTGAGTTGATTGTTTAAACACAAAGTTTACGTTATATGAGTGCCATGTGTGATGAGACAGTGGTACTAGAGCTATATAGGTGTGAGCTAATTTGTGCTTGAAGAAATGTGTTGACAGAAATATACTCATGTGAAAACAAACATGGAGAATCTAACACTTGTCCACCTAAAATCTGAACTTTCTGACATATGAGTACAACACAATTCTTTTTCTTCAAGATTGTTTTTTCCCTATTAATTCTGATTAGACTAGTTTAATTACTTGAGCGATATAAATAGAGTAGTAAGATTATAATTTAATTTATTATCTGATTTTAATAAAATAATTTGAATTTTATATTTTAAACTAAAGGTCTATATCAAAGTATTACTTTATCTTTGTGAGAAAGTTAGAATTGAAGAATTTCTAAAAAATATTATGAACTAAAAAAAATACTCCATGAAAAACAAATCAAAACACATTAAATATTATTTTGCTAAGAAAATAATTGATGAGCAATTGTTATTATTGTAATTTCCTCATGGCCTCTTGATGAAAATACTCGGTAATATCGTGGAAAAGTAAAAATTAACGGAGTAAGTATATTCTTAAATTTGTTAGTTGTAAGTAATAGTAGTATATGTCATCAAAGTAACAGAACAGGAACATAGAAATAATATTCTAAGGTGTCATCATCTGTCAGTAACAGCATTTACAATGAATAATCATTTCATAGAAAAAAACTATCAATCAATCATTGATCCTACCACTCATTGATTATCTTCGGATCCTATGAACAATTTTTTTTTTTCCTTCCTTTTTCATTTCAAAATTTTCATACTCCCTCCCAATTTTTGTATATATTTTGCCTCTATTTTTTTCAAAATACTACTCCACTTCCACTAAAGAAAAACTATATTTCTTTATCATTTAATAGCAATATCATAAAAGGTACTCCCTATTTAACTAAAATATTCTTGTTTTGTCATGAATAACTAATTAATTTCTACATATATGTTTTCTTGTTTGGATTAATATAAGTGAATTGTAGAAAGCAATCAAATTTGTTTGTTAATGATTTAAATTTGAACCAAATTTGTTTTTGACAGTATTGCTAGCGAAGCTAAAATAATTCAAAAACATGTTATTTTCTCTAAAATCATAGTTGTCTATTATTGACTTGACACATCTTAAGAAACATTATCTCTTTAATTTTTTAAACTGAACAAATATTATTAAATAATCGTTCTTAATATAATGGACAAGTAAAAAGGAGTGTGGGAGTAAAAGTTTTTGTAATCATCTCAATTTAGAACCAATAATACGTATGAGAGGCCTCGATATAATAACAATAATATTACTATTTTTTTAGAATTAAACCATTCCTCTTTAGTGGTAGGCACATGGAACAAATGTGGGACAGGATGTTTGATGATGAAGAATTGAATATGACATGGGGATCAGTCAAGTTAGTTGACTGGTCAAAATTTTGGCTTCATTCAAATAAAACACCAACTGACTCAAAAAAAGTGAAAGTAGAGGGAAGTACTGTTGTGGAATGTATAAAAAACAGAGCCTCCATGTATAAAAAAGTGAAATTAGGTGAATTATTAATTTTGTTTATTACCATCTTCAAAATAGTTCTCTATTTGACTAAATGAATTTAGATATATTCATAACCTTGCTATACAAGTGAAGTATATCCCTAAATTCTTGTCATATTTAAATGTGCATATTTTCATACTTCTTTCAATTTCTTATTAAAAGTCATACACTCCTACAGAAATTTGAAGCCACTTGTTATGACATATGGTAGATGGATGGTGTATTTAAGTTGAGTTAGTCAAATCGTTGAGTGTTTTTAAGGTTGTCGATATATAGTTAAAAAATGAAATTAATAATTAACGTCAAGTTTATGAGTATTTTCAATACTTCTCTTTGCATTATAATGCATCTGCTCTTTGTGAGTATTACTATCAGTCTATCACTAGTACTACAATAATATTTTTTTCATTATCTATATGAATTGTTTTATATCACAAAATTAAATTAAAAAATATTTTATATATTATTAATTTAAGATTATAAAATCTAAAAATTATTCTAATTTTTTAAAAATATATGTCACGTTAAAATTGAACAAATAAAGTACTAATTTAAGGAAGAAAAGAATGTGCATGCGTCTGGGATTTTCACTATAATGATAGAAGTAGTGAAGGAAATAATTTTGTTCAGATTGAAGAGAACGTTCTAATGAGATGAGGAAATCATACACAAGATTTGCCTTGTGCTTCGTGCAGGCGCTGGCTCATTGGGAAACGTTCTATTCACTTTATCAGTTTCGAGAAATGCCTTCTTAAATGTAACCATAACATTTCTTTTTGTTTGTATGGGTACGATATTCATTTTGGAATCTAATTAAATTGAATTTGTGCTGAAAATGTTTACGTTAAAGGGTAAAGTATTACCCCTACAAAATACAATATTATATTCGGATCTTGAATTTGAGATTTTTACTTACCACAATCTTTGGTGGTGTTAACAATGCATGTACGTAGTACATAATATTAAAACATGCGCAATGCGTTCTTTAAGACGTACATATAATTAATGGGTCAATCTTACAAAATCAAGTCTCTATGATTGTCTCGAATCTTTTAAAACACTCTTCATATTGCAATGAGTTGCTTTACCTTTTAAAATATTAGACTAATTAGATAAGCATAAGAACACTAATGCTTGGAATAAATCAGTGCTACTAGCTAGCTTAATTTAACTCTGTGGTCCTAGATTATGCGGCTGTTGGCCTGTTTAGTTACTTTAATTAATAGTCCATGCATAAATAGAGTAAAAAAAGTTCCCAATAATAGTCACTTCTTCATGGAATAATCGAGGTATCCTTCGACTACGCCGAATTCGCATAGGATAGGGCTATATTAAAAAAAACATTTCCTACCAATTTTTTTTTGATATCCATGATTCAAATTTGAGATATATAATTAAAGAAAGGAAAAATCAGTCTCATCCACTGCAACACATCCTTTGATAGTGAATAACTTCATAATTTTATTTCCGTAACCATATTTACCCTTAAGTAATACTAATTAAATATATAGCATACATCAATTAGTTTAATTAAACACAAATTAGTTTTTATTTAGTGATTTATGCAGTCAAGTTAGTTGAAGGAAGGAGCAATTTCCGGTGGATTAATTCCTTCAACTCGAAGTATTCACATTTATCCCAACCTTAGGTACGAAGAATATTGATTGAAATGGATTAGGCAAAGACAAAGCCAATTAGATCCCAAGAATTTTAATTACAAGTGCCCCATTCTTCCAACTACACAATCATATAAACTTTAATTGATTGATTACTTAATTAAATAATTAATTTTATTACATTAAAGTAAAACATACTAATCCGAAGCAAGTATGATTTAATAATATGATTTCACATATGCCAAAAAAATAAAACTTAACAAGGACAAGTGTAATCATTTTAGTTCACACGGAAGTTAAGTTGCACCAACCATTTGTATTAATCATAGGACGAATCTAGTGTCCAGCTAGGTCTCTATGACTTTTTTTTTTTTGGTCCAGTGAAATAATTTCAAAGAAATTTACAAATATATACCATTTGAACAACTAATTTAGTTCACATAGGCGAAATATACAATATATTATATATAACATATATGTTGTAAACAAATTTCCGTAATATTTAAGGTGGTAATTTCCTTAAAATTAATTGGTTATATGGTCATTTTTTTTTCCTTTTTTGGTCATATGCTATGCTTCATCGTAAAACAAGCTACTACGTACTTAGAATAGGAAAATGGCATTGTTAGCCGTTTGTTTGACATTTGTTTGACTAATAACTAGTGGTTAGTAAGTTGTCCAGCTCTGGCCTCACTTAATTTAGATTGTGTTTTCTTGAATAACTTTACCAGTTTACAATTAAAATTGTTTTATATAATGATTAGTTATCATTTTACCACTAAAACTGTCAAATTCAAAATATGTCAAACGAATCAATGCGACTCGTAGTTCTAGTTAAACTGTTTTAATTTACATGCAAAATATTTGTCATTTGATTTTTTGTATATGATAGAATTACTGATTGAAGTATTAAACCAGTGAGCTTCCTCCATTAATGGAGATTAAGCTCAAAGAGAAAGAAGAACAAAGGATACAATGGGTCATTCTAGAATGAAGAGAGGATCTGTATTATTTCTTTCTCAATGAATGAATAATGAATACAATAGTTGTGTATATATACATGAATAAAACATGAGAATAGCCAACTAACCAACTAATTGTAACTAACTACTTCAACAGTGTTTAACAGACTCCTAACTAACTTTAAGTAACTAACTCTAAGTCTTAACTAATTCTATCACCCCCCCCCCCCTCAAGTTGGAGGTAGTGTGATTACATACAACTTGCTTAGAATGGTAGAGTGCTTGACTCTAGTTAAGGCCTTGGTAAATATGTCTGCTAATTGTGAGTTTATGGAAATATAATGAAGTGCAATTAGTCCTTGTTGAAGCTTATCTCTCACAAAATGACAATCCACCTCAATATGTTTTGTTCTCTTAGGGAAAACTGGATTTTTAGCAATATGAACTACAACTTGGCTGTCACAAAACACACGTATGGGTAATGAACTTTGCACCACCAATTCATCAAGTAATCTCTCGAGCTACACTAGTTCTCCTACTACTTGTCTCACAGCCCTGTATTCTGCTTCTGCAGATGATAGTGACACTGTAGCTTGCTTTTTGGACTTCCAACTAACATGACTGTCTCCCATAAGAACCAAATACCCACTAACTGACCTCCTTGAATCAGAACAAGCTGCCCAATCTGAATCACAGTAAGCAGTAACAGTAAGGTCAGACTTGTTTGAGATGAAAATTCCCAAAGTAGGATCTTGCATCATATATCTAAGGACATGATAAGCAGCCTTCATGTGTGGTTCTCTAGGAGATTGCATAAACTGGCTAAGATGTTGAACACTAAAAGCTATATCCATCCTTGTATTTGTGAGGAAATTAAGTTTCCCAACTAGCTTTCTATAATGAGTGGGATCTGATAACAACTCCCCATTTGTGGCTTTAAGTTTTTCAGTAATATCAAGTGGTGATGTTGCAACTCTGTAGTTCATTATCAAACTCCTTCAAAAGACCAGTAGTAAATTTTCTCTGGGAAAGAAGAACACCATCATCCCTATATAGTATTTCTAGTCCTAAGAAGTAGTGTAACTTGCCAAGATCTTTTATTTTGAATTGATCATGCAAGAAACTCTTCAAAAAAATGATTTCCTCAAAGTCTGTATCAGTCAAGATCATATCATCCACATATATTGCAACAAAAACTAAAGAGCATCCCTTTCTCTTATAGAAAAGTGAGTAGTCACTGTTTGAATGTGTATAACCCTTTGAACATAGACTGCTGGCCAGTTTGTCATATCACTATCTACTGGCCTGTTTTAAACCATATAGAGACTTCTTGAGTTTGCAAACTAAGTTGTTGTCCACCATAAGACCTTCTGGTATTGTCATGTATACTTCCTCATGCAAATCACCATAAAGGAAGACATTATTCACATCCAACTGATATAAACTCCAACTCATTTTTACAGCCAAACAAATCAAAGTTCTCACAGTGGTCATTTTCATTACAGGTGAGAATGTTTCAGTATAATCAATCCCAGCTTGTTGTGTATATCCCTTCACCACCAGTCTGGCCCTGAACCTCTCCACACTATCATCAACTTTGTGCTTGATTTTATACACCCACATACATCCAATGGCATTCTTACCTACTGGTAGGGGGACTAGTTCCCATGTATCATTTGCATATAGTGCCTCAAACTCCTGTGTCATTGCCATTTGCCAAGCAGAATTCAAGATTGCCTCAGCATAACATGAAGGTTCACTTTCATGTGAAATGGCCTTTACTAGCTGCTGGCTACTAGAACATAAAATAGTAAAACAAACATGCTCATGGTTTGACAGTAATGAAGTGAGGGAATGTTGTTGTTCATGCGTTGATGTGGTAGAGTGCATGTTAGGTAATGTGTAGTTGTAGTCTTTAAAATAGCTAGGTGTATGAAGGGTTCTACTTGTTCTTCTAGGTGCTGGCACTGGTGGAGCATCACAAGTAATGGAAGGATTAGAATTATGTGGTGGTGTTGGTGCAGTGTTAGGTGAAGTTGTGTCTGTGTTTGATATGGGATCAGAAATATTGTTGGCTACTTGGTTAGTGATAACTTCATGGAGTGTGTCTGTATCCAACATTTTATCATTGAAAGTGGTTGTTTCATTAAGCATACAAGTCAATTTATTGGGGTGATGAACTAGCAATTTGAGAATAGAGTTAAAACTAGAACAATCAGGAGCAATAACAAAAGGAAAAACATGTTCATGGAAAGAAACATCTCTGCATACATGAATCCTCTTTGTGGCCAAATCTAGGACTATGTAACCCTTTGTATTGTAAGGATATCCAACAAAAATATGAGGGTTGCCCTTGGTTCAAACTTGTCTTTATGGTTTTTCAAAATGGTGGGGAAACATAGACATCCAAGACTCCTAAGATGAGAGTATGTGGGTTTTCTTTGGTACAATTGTTTATATGGTGACATATTTGGTAGGTAATCTATTGATAAGGTAAGTAGCAGTTAACACACATTCTTCCCAATACCTCATAGGTAATTTGGATTGATAAAGAAAGGCTCTTGTTGTTTCCAAGAGGTATTTATGTTTCCTTTCTACTACCCCATTTTGTTGGGGTGTGTAAGGACAAGATTTCTGATGTATAATTCTTTTTTCTTGAAAATATATTGTTGCCTCACTACTTGTGAATTCTAGGCCATTGTCAGACCTGATAGTTTTCAGTTTGGTTTGAAATTGGTTTTCTATGATGCATACAAAAGCTTTCACAGCTTGTAGTGCATTACTTTTGCATCTAAGTACCTGTGTCCATGTTGATCTACTATGATCATCCACCATGGTCAAGAAATAATTGTAGCCATCATGAGTTGGTATGTGGTATGGTCCCCATAGATCAACATGTAGTAACTCAAAGATCTTTCTAGTTGTGGTTGTACTTTCTGGAAAAGGTATTCTGGTTTGTCTTGCCATAGGGGATATGACACAAGTAAAGGGTTGTTTGGTGGAAAAATCTACAGGTATGGTTGAAATATTCCTCATCTTTACAAATGGTACATGTCCCAATCTAGTGTGCCACAAGAGGTCAGCAGTATGATTATGAGATGCAGGAGAGGAAGCATGAGTAAAAGAATTTGCAGCATAGAAAATAGGATCACCAGTAGAACAAGTTCCTTTATTAGTAGTTTGTGAAACCTTTACAATAGATGATGAAACTTTACATTTATTTTCAACTAAAGGTTTTCCACAACTGAGTAAAGATGGAATAGAATGACAACTTGAAGAGTGGTGTGTGTGTGAATGAATGCCATCAGACTGAGCACAACAGTTGTGACACTTGATGCATATAAAGTATAGACCATTTTTGGCTCTACCAAGCTTCAGAGGGCTACTCAGAGAAGGGCCCTGCAACAAACAAGAAGATTTGTTAAAACTAACTGTACCTTTAAGTTGTAGAGACAAACAATGGACAGATATCAAGTTAAACTTGAAGCTAGGTACAAACAACACTTTACATTGAGTCAAAGTTGGGTTCAAACAAGCATCTCCAATTTCAGTTACTTTAACTTTATATCTATTTGGTAGGATGATTAGTAAAGGATAAAGTAGAGTTCTAATATTCTTAAGGATAGTTTTATTGTAGGTCATATGATGTGATGCTCCCGAGTCTATGATCTATGAGCTAGCAACTAATCTAGTACATCACATGATAGATCATCTATCTCAGTCATTGAAGAGTAGCAAGCAAGTATACCTGCTAGGTTAACAGCTCCACTCAATGTGTTGTCTGAATTGTCACCTCTATTGTTTCCAGCCTGCAGGGTGTAACATCCCAAAAAAAAATTCGAACTAAGACTCGAACCGTTCATCGTAGTGAGTGAGATTTTGCCAAGGAATTAAAAATTTCTTTAAGTTTTAAGTTCACTAGATGTAGGACCTTGAGTTCGAAAAAAAATTAAATTAGAAATAGCAAAATCTGAAATTTTGCAAGTTAAGCTAAGTATGAGTATTGGGTTGACTTTAAACGACCATAACTCCTAGCTCAGAACGAGTTAGGTGCGCTACCAGATACTGTAGGAAATATCTTTGAGTTATCTTTCCAATGCCGCCGAGTTTGCTAAGTTTCGAGGTCGGATGAGTGAGATATGACCTTTTGAAGTTAGGCTGTCCAGTTAAGGAAAGTCAAAACCGGGTTTTAGAGGGGTATTTTGGTCTTTTCCTTACCCAATCAAATTTAATTCATTTTTAGTAATATTTTAGAGGTATAATCTGATTAGGTTCAGTTTTATAATCCTAGTTTACGCCTAAGGTTTTAGTTGAGAGTTCAGGAATAGAAAAGAAAAAGATAAAAATGAAAGGATGAAGGCATTCATCGACGTTCTTGAGAGTTGTTGCGGATTGTTGCCATGGGTTTGATCCCTAAGAGATATGTAAGCTTCCATAGTGTTGGGTTTGTTCACCCACACGCCAATCATATTATTTTTTAGCGAAATTTCATTCTTAAAGTTGAAAGTTTACAGTTCTTGATAGGTGTTCTTGAAGTTCATTCTAAATCTTGTTGTGTTGGGTTTTAGATGATTTCTTGAGCCCAAAGTGAGTGTTTTAAGGGATGTATTGTGTAACACCCCGTATCCGAAAATAGAGATTTCAGATTTCTGGTATTACAGGTGGCACTCACGGACACCATCCACGGACCGTAGATGGACTCACGGTCCGTCCTGCAGGTCCGTGGTTCATGACAGAAAACTTCCCCAGAACTTAGCCAAAAAATTTGGCTAAGTCCCGACTCACGGACAGACCCACGGTCCGTAGATCAGACCACGGTCCGTGGTCTGTGTCCATGGATCGAGACTTCCCTTACCCAGCCTCTGACATAAACTACGGTCGACCAGCATGGACCGTCATTCGATCCACGGTCCGTAGGTCTGACCGTAGATGAGGGTCAGCAACCAGTTAGCTGAAATTTGTTGATGGGTCAACTTCAGATGGTCATAACTTTTATTACAAAACGAATTATGTGTCCCATGACCTATGGTTAGATAGATAATTGAATTATCTTTCCAACGCCACCGAGTTTATTAAATTCCGACCTCCAAGTAAAGAGTTTTGCCCGTTTTAGTGAAGCCCTGTCGGGCAGACTCGACCTACGGACCCAATCGACGGACAGTCAGTCCCGTCCGTCAGTCACTCCGACAGCAGCTAATTCAGGGGTCTTTTGGTCTTTTCCTATTTCATTTAACTCCTAAGATGCGTCGTTTAGACCCCAAATCAAGAGGTTTTAATTAGATTAACCCTAGAAACATAACTAAAACTTACCTTAGTCAAAATCATTAATCAAAACTTAGAAAATTAGAACGCTAAAAGGAGAAGAGAAGTCAAGAACCCTAGTTCAAGAACGCAGCAAGGTTCCATCAGTTCCAACTACGAAATCGAAAGATTTCTCCGTGGAATTCGTCACCAGGTATGTGGGATTTCACTAGTGGGTTCCTTTCGCCCATTAGGTCCCTATAATTCAGTCAGATTCTTGATTCCATGATTATGAACAGACCTAGGGTTTCTAGAATTTGAACAGATCATCATGAATTAATTATTTAAATGTTCCAAATCAGATTATCATGTTATTACTCAGTTTATCGCATGAATTTCAGAACCCTAGCTATGTATTTCTTTAGTTCTTGAATTACACATGTTAGGTAAGATATTTCGGTATTCAGTTTTACATGCCTCAGTTTATGAATGCATCATTATTAGATTAATTGTTGCATTCTCAGTTTGCATGTTCAGTTTCGAGCTATCCAGTATTTACAGAAATTCAGTCATAACCAGTTAACCACTTAATTCATTGGGAGTAGCATAATACCGAGTTGGACTAGGGTTTTAGCGTACCCATATAGTCTCAGAACTACGAGCCACGTAGGTGTAAGTCCCCTCTGTGGGCAACATCAGTTTAGTGATCACGCCAACATGTCTTTATACCTCTGGCAGGGTATATTGGGTCCTCTCGATGGGGCGTATACATCGGACTCCACATTTAGCTCATGTGGTTTTATGTTGGTTATTAGTAGCTCCCACAGTTCAGTCAGATTCTATTGCATTGACCATTTATCAGTATATTCAGTATTCAGTCTCAGCATGTTATAAATTGGTCATTGCATTCAGTTAGCTCAGCATTCAGTATCTATATTATGTTCAGATTATTTCATTGCTTTATTGCTTTGTTCAGTTATATGTTCTTTCAGCTTTACTCTATCCTGCATGCTCAGTACCTTTCAAGTACTGACGCAAACGTGCGCTACATCTTCTCGTGATGTAGGTTCAGGTTCTCAGTATCCAGATCACACTTAGATCGGTTCTCGATCTTCAGTTCAACAACATCAGTGGTGAGTCCTCATTCTTCGAGGACTAGTGACATATTTATCTTTATCGTTTTTAGTCTTTAGTTTCAGTTTTGCTAGACCTAGTTGGGGCATGTCCCAACATTTCTAGTCAGTTTAGAGGCTTATTTCAGACATAGTTAGATTCAGCTTAGTGTTTTGAGTTTGATATTTCTTTTGTATTAAACTCTCAGATTTCATATATTCAGTTATAGTATATGGGTATTCCCCATCTTTTCAGATATATTTATGAATTAGCTTCCGCATCAGTTTATTATCTTTAGTATGCTCATGATCATGCCAGCAGGGTTAGCTTGGGATCACTTGTGGTCCTAGGTCCAGTGTCCGCGTCTCGGGGGTAGCTCGGGGCGTGACATATTGAGTATATTAGAGTGTACTTATGTTAAATAATTGATTCTAAGTGATTGGAGAAAAAAATCGTTCGATTCTAGGCGAGTTAGGGTGAGAAAACGAGCAAAGAAGTTCGTCAGATTTTCTGGCTTGGGGGCCTGGCGCGATGCGCCTGCCAGAGCGCCCCAAACCCACCTCTGAAGTTTAGAAGCTGGCGCCCCGTGCCACCCATAGCGCCAGGGTCTCCTGCCCCACCCAGTTTGTCGTCGGTTGCCCCGTTTGAGTTCATTTAAAGTGCACCTTCACTCCTTTTCGATTCTAACTAATCTAAGCTACTTCTAAACACCTAAAATCATTCCTAACATTATCATAACTTTGAATTCATAATTCAAATTCAAGGTAGAGTTGAGAGTTAAGTTTTGAGAATTTTTTCGAACATTCTAAGAGAGTACCTTTGAGTCCTTTTGTGGAGTCTTCTACAACTTCTAGTAACTTGTTTCAAAACTCGAGCAACTGAGTATGAGAATGATGAGAATGTATTCATGAGTCTACTTTGTTATCACGAGATCCTTTATATCATGAAACATAACTCTTGAATTCATAATTCACATTTAAGAGAGAGTTAAAAGTAAAGTTCAAGAAAGTTTTTGAGTTCAATTGTGAATCCTTTGAGATCAACAATCGATTTGAACTAAGTTTTGAGGAAGTAAGTAAGAGAAAGAGAAGAGTTGTATACATGAGTTCCATAATGTTATGTAGACCTACGAGTCAAGTCGTTCATGCCCATAAATTCGGCATAAACTTCAGAAGTTGAGTATCTATGAGAGAAGTAATATCTTCATGTCCTAAGTCTTAAGTATTGAGTTCCTAACCCTTCCGAGATTATAATCCTAATCATGGGACTATTACTTATTACCCATGAAGTCCATGAGTTGAGTTGTTCATGACCACAATTCCGCATGAACATTATAAGTCGAACAATCTTGAAACGAGAAGTATCTTTGAGCCCTTGAGTTGAGTAGTTCATGCTTATAAATTCCGCATGAACCCTCTGAGTTGAGCATTCTTGAAGTGAGTAGTATTATTGAAGTTCTTGAGTTCCAAGTATTGAGTTCTATCTATGGTTATTGAAAACCTTGCATTGAGTCGTTCACGTCCATAATTCGGCATGAACCTCATTTTAAGAAGTCTTTTACAAATGTTTTAACTTTGTTTTAAGACTAAAAGTTTCAAGTTAAGAAAAGAGCAAATAGTTGAGTCCATTTCTCAAAAAGCTATATGGGAACTAAGTATTCCCAAAAAGTTTATAAATGTTTTCACATTTGAGCATGAAAAGGGAACATCGATTCCAAGAGAACTTTTAATCTAACTTTTGTGTAATTATCTCAGTTCAAAGAAAGAGTTCTGTTTTTACAAACATATGAGCTAAGTATATTTTGGGAGTAGTATTGAGCACCGATATGGGGATGCGAGTTCATATTAACTCAAGTATCCATAAACCATGTAGCCATCATGGGTAGTAAATGATCATACTTTTTATATGACTCCTTAAGATGCTTTTAGCATAGACTAGTGCATCCACTAAGTTAAGCGTTCTATATGAAGATAAAGTATAAGACAGTTCTGGCAGCGTGGACAAGACGTTATATCACCACTTAGGCTCATAGTGATGGTTGTCGATTAGAGAATCTCCCACAGAAACTATATTACTTTATTATATAAGTAAAGCTGAGTTTGTTATTGCATTTTCTTTAACGAACTAAGTTGTTTTTACTGTTTTATAAGCTTTCCATATATTGCATCTTTTACTATTGCATTATCCATGAGTATCATGAGTTGAGTATCTAATCTCTGAGTTGAGCATCTTATCCATGAGTATTCCTTGAGTTGAGTAAGTTTGAGAAGAGGTAAGTATGTTTCTTTTTTATCAAGTTTCAAGCTTATGTTTATGCTTTAGAATTCCTCTTACATGCTCGTACATTCCACGTACTGAGTCATTTGGCCTGCATCTTCTCATGATGCAGACACATGTATTCAGGATCATCAACAGGAGCTTCGTTGATACATCCGAGAGTTCGAGTTAGCTATGGTGAGCCTCCTTGCTTCCGGAGGATTTCATTTACCTTTCAGTTTAGTCAGGATGCGTGGGTCTTGTCCCGACTTCCATCTTTATCAGTTAGAGGCTTCATAGATAGTCAGTATAGTTGAGAAGTCTGTATTATTTATATATTTTATTATATATATCAAAGACTTAAGTTGCCAATTTTGGGGCGACTCGAATATATTTTATTATTTAGAGTTTTCATTTGAGTTAAAGTTTGAATTTAAGTTTTTTGAACTTTTATTTCAGTTTTTAAGTTTTGTACACTTGAATCAGTTTTCCGCTTGTAGTCAGCCAAGATGAGGGTTCGCTTGGGGACCAGCAATGGTCTTCGAGTGTCGGCCACATCCATGGTGTAGGCTCGGGTCGTGACACAGGGTTCCCAAAAGGTTCAGCAACTGCTCATACTGATCCTTGGACATGTTCAATGGCATTTGTCGCCTTAGTTCAGGACCTTCCTCGACTTCATTGTTCCCCTCTTCTTGTGTATATGCATTTGGTGCAGAACCTGAATCGTTACCTTTAGAAAATCTAGAATTTGTTGGATAACCATGAAGCTTATAACATCTATCCTTTGTGTGTCCAGGCCTTTTGCAGTAGTCACAAAATAGACCAAATTTGTTCTGTGAATAGGAGTTATTAGTGTTAGGACTTGCTCGATTGTTATTGGTACTGCCAGAGCTGCTTGCACCTCCTCTATAAGAACTGTAATTTGTCTTGAAACCTTTTCCATTAGAAGTAGATGTAGATGCAATTAGAGATGTGGAGTCCAAAAAAGTGTGATTATGGGGCTTTACTTCCCTCTGTCTCTCTTCTTGGGATAGTATAGCAAAAGCATGTGCCATGCTTGGTAAGTCACTCATCATCAGGATACTTCCCTTCAGTGCAGTATACACTTCATTCAAACCCATCAGAAAATACATAAGTCTCATGTCTTGTTCAGCCTTGTGCATCTTGGTCTTTCCACCACAAATGCACACACGAGTGCATTGAGAAGTGATGTCAACAATGTTTATCTCTTCCCACAACTTCTTCATTTGTGTGTAATATCTAGTAACATCAAAACTTCAATGCACCAAATTATTTATCTCCTTCTGTAATTGATACAACTTACATCCATTTGTTTGGTCATAACGATCCTTCAATTCCTCCCAAAGCTCTCTAGCATTGTTCACATACTGTAGGCCATCTCTCAATTATGGTGAGAGGGAATTTATAATCCACGAAGTTACCATGTCATCACACCTTTCCCAATGCGCAAAGCTTGGATCCTCTGAATCAGGCTTTATAATTTTCCCATTAATGAAGCATGTTGTGCTCTTCACTGATAAGGCCCTAAGGACAGCTTGTCTCCATGATCTATAACCAGTTCCATAAAAAACAGTTGGCAACAATGTTGATCCTGCATTTTCTGAAGGATGCAGGTAAAATGGACTAGCAATGTCCATTCTCACAGTAGAAGAAGTTGCAATGTTTGAATTATCAAATTGAACATCAACCATACTGATCAATATACCTTTGAAAGTAAAATTTCCAGTTCGTGTAAAACAACAAACACAAAAACACAAACAGATGATATGCAACAGTGATTTGTCGCACAGAAAAGATAGAAATTCAGCAGAATAACACCAATAATAATTGATTCCAACACTTTGAATAGATCGAGAAACAGAAATTGCGATCGAAAAACAAAAATCGCAGTTGATTCAAAATAGATCGAGAAACAGAAACAAACACAATCTCACAAATTCCCAGTTGTGAACTGAAACCAATACTCACAAATCAAAATTGAATGCAGAATGAATCTATGAGCTCTGATACCATGACAGAATTACTGATTGAAGTATTAAACCAGTGAGCTTCCTCCATTAATGGAGATTAAGCTCAAAGAGAAAGAAGAACAGAGGCTACAATGGGTCATTCTAGAATGAAGAGAGGATTTTATTATTTCTTTCTTAATGAATGAATAATGAATACAACAGCAGTGTATATATACATGAATAAAACATGAGAATAGCCAACTAACCAACTAATTGTAATTAACTACTTCAACAGTGTTTAACAGACTCCTAACTAACTTTAAGTAATTAACTCTAAGTCTTAACTAATTCTATCAATATAACTGTTACAATTTTAAATAATTAAATATCATTAAATTAATTATTTACATTTTAAGCAAACTCCGATCATTCATTTGTTGAACTTAATTATCATGAATCTAAAATAACAACCACAACAAAAATAATTTAATCCCAAGCGATTTAGATTCAGCTAGCTATATGAATCCCAAAAATGAGTTTGATCCAGCTAACTGTATTTTCTAGCATGGAGTTTAAAAAAAAATAAAAAATATAGAATTTTTTAAAATCTTGACACCCTTAAACTAAAAGTATATATTTCTCGATTTACTTTTATTTGTCTACTTTAAACATTACACGCCCTTCAAGAAACAATAATTAATATAAATACTTTATCATAATACTCATATTAATTGATTGATACATTGTCATAGGTCTCGTGAAATGATTTAAAAAATGTATAATTAGTTTAGAGTATATGACACGGAAACAATATGCTAAAAACAAGAAGTAAAAATATGATTTTAATATAATGGACGTAAAAATAAATGGAGGAATGTGTGAGTAACGGATATATTATATAAATATTTTCCTAAAAATAAAAAGAGGGAAAGGTGGGAAAAGAGACAGACATGGATGAGTGGGCTTTAGTCGGTGGAGAAAAGGGGCCCAGCAGACAATTTAGGAGTATGAACACGCGGCATGCCTATCTAACGAATATTTCAGTTTCAAGGAACCTGCACATTAGTGGATAGAGGACCCCACTATTACTTCTCCCTCTTCAAGCAAAGAATTAACGCAATATTTATATGGCTGAATCGTAATCAAATCAAATCAAATATCAATCTGCCCAAATCCGATCTAATCTGCCTATTTGTCATCACTATAACTCAACAGGAAATAACTATAGTATAGTTGTTGATCGCACTTGAGGCTAACGATAGAAATGAAACAACCAAGAAAACTAACAAATACTATGCATTACCCACTGATAATTAATGGCTAACCAGAATTGAATTTGCAAGCCATGGCTACCATTTTCCCGAAAAAGTACACTAGTTCAGCTGTTCAGGTACTCAATCTTAAAGATGAAACCAGCTGTCGGCTGAATGCTATGTATGGTGCAAGGAAAATCTACTTCACTCTACCTCCATATCAGAAATAGCTTCATTTAAGACACTCTGAAGCTCTTTCACTCTGCGTTTTGCCAGTGCGACGCAATCCTGAAGAAGAAATTAATGAACTGTTAACAGGATTGTTTTAGGAACCATTACAGATCAATAGGGAATGGAATGTAAGTTAACAAACGTCTCCAGAAAAGTGAGTATGACATAAGAAAATAGCATTATTTTAATACAAACAACAACATACACAGTGAGATCACACAAGTAGGATCTGGGAAGGGTGGATGTACCGCAGACCTTACCTCTACCTTGATGGGGTAGAGAGGCTGTTTTCGATAGATCCTCGGCTCAAGAAAAGTGATTTTCAAAACAGGTTTGGGAAATTTTAATTTCCTTGTTTGTTTTCTTATGATTTGTTGAACTACAAAACAGAACTGATTAAAAAAATCTTATTTATAATTATCATAGCAATATAAAACATATTAAACAGAAAAAAAATTATCTTGACAAAGTTTCTCAAGGGTCAATTTGGACAACATATAACTTCTAATGCAAACCTGAACCAAAACTAGGCATCCAAAAACAGCTTGCCTGGGTATAACCTCTTTCTGTCCTCCTATCCGATAAGATTTCTATATTGTTCTTTTCTCAATAGAGAGGGGAGGGAAGACAGTTACAAAACATGCCCAAAAATAATTGGAAATCTTAATGTCCCCTTAGATAAGTTTTCCGATAACTTGTGACCTCCTTTAGCTACGATCTAAGATAAATATCAAATGTGCCTTATAAAGAAAAGTAGAGAAAAATAAACCTTCTTGTCCGTTTAGTTAAGCATTAGGATTATGATGCAAACTAACCTGGATGACTGATGTATGGGCATGAACTGGTCCCCCTGGTTTATAAAGTGAAACAAGCTGGTAGGACGAATCCAATACCACAGTTACAGCCGTTTCCATTATAGATTCTTCCTCTGCTGTAGGATCTGCTAGGATGTAGTTCTTGTGAAGTAAGCACGTTAAGGAGAATGGTGGAGAGTTCAATTTTAGTTTTCTTTTCTCTGTATTGACAGGTTGCTTCTCCAATTTCAATTGGATATTGTCCTCAGAAACAAGAACTATTCGCCCATCTTCATTCAAAGACACTACTGGAATGTTCACTGCGAAAAAATCATTTCCTACGTAAAATTCCATGCATATAATAATCAACTTTCCCAGACTGATACGTACAGCTATAAAGAACTCAGTGCATATAATATTGAACACTTCAGAAGAAAACACTCTTCCCACATAGCAAAAAAAGAGCTATTGACCTACAGGAATTGTTGCAACCTTAAGAAAATTTAAAATAAAATCACATGACTGCACCTAATATGTGCACTCTTCTTCATTCCTTCATCTCTTTCTCAATAATGGCTTCATAATTTTATTGCATGATATTCCTTTTAACAAACCAAAACTAAGTGCAGAAGATTGCTCTTTTGACCTATTGCTTAAACTAAGAACAGTTCATCCCCTCTCTTTTTATTCTCTTCAAGACTGGCCTTCCCCTAAGGTTTATTACATGACATATGCAGGCCAGATTCTTGCAGATACTTGCTCCTTGAACATATTGCTAATTACTCTAAGAACTTGTGCAGACAGCTGGTCCTCTTTTTACGGTCGCCTGTTTGGTATAATAAATATTTTCTGTAATCACTAAAACATCTTCTTTCTTACCCTTTTTCAACTTTGATATCGAAAACCTTTCCAAAATTTTGTTTTAACATGTGGTCCATTTCCAATCTCAAAATCAGAAACAGGATATAAAGTACAATATTGTTGTCTCTCATGGGACAAGTAATGATTACAGGAATACTCAAGAAAATCCAAGCAATAGCAAACTTACAATGCGAAAAGGCAGCAACTGTAGATAGTAATGCAGCGTCAAACAGAGAACCGTCAGCATCCAAACAGTATATGTCCTGTATTAATCATATGCCATAGGAATTAATACCAACAAGTAGGCCTATGGTCTAAAAGCGGAATGTTGGGACTTGGGAGGAGGAGATATATGGAAATCCTTGGTACATCCTTCATCCAAAGATTAAAAAAACCACCAAAACTCTTAGTTGATGGTCGAGACAGGCTTATGGAGACATTTTTGAAGTTCCTAAAAAACTGGAAGCTGATATGAAATCACTGGAAGATGAATGTGTAATCAATAATTCATCTGAGAATAGAGAAAGCTTTCCAAAAATCGAGCGGAGTTTTCAAAATACATCAAGCTTCAGGATAAAATTCTGAGACAGAAAGCAAGGGCCAAATGGTTCAAAGAAGGTGATGCTAATACTTCATACTTTCATAACATTATCAAGGAAAGGAGGAGACTCACTATTAGCAGGATCATGGATGAAGATGGTGAATGGATTGAAGGAAATGACGGGATTGCAGAGGCAGCAGTGAGACATTTTGAAAATGCTTTCAGACAGGAAACTCATATCTCAAACCTGGATGCTTTAAACCATATTGAAAGAATGGTGACTGAAGCAGATAACAAAAGGCTTACTGCCATCCCCACTATGCAAGAAATTAGGGACAGTGTCTTCTCAATTGTCAATGAAAGTGCACCTGGTCCGGATGGGTTGAATGGTTGCTTTTACCAAGCTACATGGAGTATTATAAGCAATGATCTTTCTAGAGCTATTGAGGCTTTCTTCAATGGAGCTAAGCTTCCAAAGTTTTTTACTCACACTTGTTTGGTAATGATTCCTAAAATAGAGAACCCTCATAAGTTCTCGGACCTTAGACCAATCAGTCTGTGTAATGTCTCCACCAAAATCATCTCCAAGATCATCAATTCTAGACTAGCTGGTATTTTGCCTATGATCATTTCTCAAAGCGAGTCAGGATTCATCAAGGGAAGGTCTATCTCAGAGAATATAATGCTAGCTCAGGAGATTATTAACGATATCAAGAAGCCTACTAGAGGTGGGAACATTGTTATAAAGTTGACAAAAGCTTACGACAGAGTATCGTGGGAGTACTTGTGCTTAATTTTGAAAAAGTTTGGCTTCTCAGATTGGTGGGTTCACATTACCAACAACTACATTCCAACAATTGGTACTCAGTCATAGTGAATGGGGGTAGGCATGGCTTCTTTAAGTCTGAAAGAGGCCTGAGACAAGGATATCATGTATCCCCCTCTCTTTTTGTCATAGCTGTGGAACTCCTATCGAAAATGCTAAACGATCTAAATTATAGAACTGGGTACAAAGGTTTTCACATGAACTCTAATGGGCCTCAAATCAACCATCTATCCTTTGCAGATGATACCATCCTGTTCTGCAATGGTAGTAAACGACCTCTGGAAATGATTTTGAGAGTTCTGAAAACTTATGAAGATGTCTCCGGGCAGCTCATGAACAAAGACAACTTTTGTTTTACGGTAGCTGCCAACACCAACACTATTACTATCACCAGGATCAAGAGAATCACTAGTATGAACCATCAACAATTTCCTATCAAATATTTGGGATGTCCTCTAATCACAGGGAAGAAAAAGATTTCTCACTATTCTGGCATGGTTAATAAAATCATCAATAAAATTAGGGGATGGCATACTAAACTTCTTTCAATGGGAGGAAGAACTATATTGATCAGACATGTTTTGTCAGCTCTCCCGGTCCATCTACTGTCAGCCACTAATCCTCCAATGGGTACTATAGAACTTATTGAAAAATACATTACTAGATTCTTTTGGTCTGGTCAAGAATCTAGAGGAAAGTACCATTGGGTCTCCTGGAAAAACCTTTGTTGCCCATACAGTGAGGGCGGGACTAATTTTAGAAGTCTTTCAGACACACGTCAAGCTTTCCAAGCAAAACAATGGTGGAACTTGAGGACGACTAACTCCTTATGGAAGCAATTTATGAAAGCTAAGTACTTCAACTTTGACCACCCCAGCACAGTTCAATGGAAAAAGGGGAAAGCTCAGAGTTGGAAAATACTTGCTGAAATCAAGGAAGATGTCGAATGCAATATCATCTGGAAAGTTGGTAAGGGAGACGTTTCCTTTTGGTTTGACAATTGGTCTAGATTTGGGACCTCTTTGGCAATTAACTCCTAACAACGACCACTATAGCCAGATTACAATTAAGGAGGTCCTCAGTAATGGAACTTGGAACTGGAACATTCTGCAACCTCAGTTAAATGAGGAGACCAAGGCTAAGATCATTGACCTCAATATCAGGATTGATGAACACAAGAATGACAGAGCCATTTGGTCCCTAGATAATGCAGGCCTTTTCTCAATCAGCTCTGCATGGAATATGCTGAGACAAAAAAGGACCACGAATAATTTTGTCAACTATATTTGGCACAAAGACATTCCATTCAAAATGATGCCCTTCCTGATCTGGAGAGCGATAAAAGATAGACTATCCACCAAAGAGAGAGTAGCCAGGTTTGGAATTCAGGTGGACATTTCATGCCACTGTTGTAATACAAACAACACTATTACTGAGATGGAAGACACTGACCACCTATTCAGCAAATGAGAGCATGCTAGGAAACTCTGGAAATAATTTGCGGACCCTCTTGGGATTGAACATATGAATAGGAGTTTGAAGATGCTCCTCCTAAATTGGTGGAACTATAAGACACCTAACATCATTGCTAAATTCATTACAAGGATATTACCACTGATCGTATGTTGGGAATTATGGAGGGCCAGATGCAACAAAAAATTCAATAATATGAACCCCTCATTCTACAGAACAAAAACTAACATACTATCCTTTCTTTTGCAGGTCATTAATAGGAGATTTGAAAATGCATTGGAGGACAATTTGCCAAACATGTGAAGCAACATTACAACAAAAAACCACCACAATGGTTAGATGGTTAAGGCCAATGACGCAGAGAGTGAAAATCAACAGTGATGGCAGTTGCAACCAGGGTATGTGTGGTGGTGGAGGACTAGTCAGAGATGAACATGGAAGATTTATTTTTGCCTATACTATCCACCTAGGATTTGGTACAAGCAACATGGCAGAAGCATCAGCCATGCTTTTTGGACTCAAATGGTGTGCACATAATGGCTTTAGAACTGCCTTGGGCGAAACAGACTCTTTACTGTTGGCTAAATGCATAAACAGAGAATGGAAAATTCCTTGGAGAATTCTCAATTTCATAGAAGAAATTCAGAGTTTAGTTGAAGAACATGGGTTCGAGATCAATCATAGCTATAGAGAAACTAATCAACCTGCTGATAGATTGGCAAACTTGGGTCATAGTATTCCGGGAACCCAAGTGTTCAACTCTTTTGCTGAGCTTTCAAAACACATTAGGGGGCTTATTAACATTGATAGATGGAATTTACCATCTTTTCGAGTCAAACATACCGAATATGCCCAAATAGCTTATGAACCTCCTTGAATTATGTATAAAAGGATTGAGTAGGCTAGACTAGTCTCATCTCGATGGTCATGTACAAAGTTTGGTATACCAAACTCAAATATGTAACTTTTTGCACATAAATGATCAGTAGAGACGATGTCTTTGAGTTAAAAAATAAAATAAAATGAAGAAATAGAGGGGAAGATTCAAAGACCAACTATGAATAAGTGAAAAACTAGTCCAAATCTACGTGTTGAGGGACGGCCTTACGGGGTAACATATTTAAATGGTTACACCTAGATACGCCAAAAATTTCCATTGTTTCATATTCTGATGACTCAACTCTTCAATTAACGTAAAATTAAGGAACAAACTTTTCCTTCTTCTACCGACAAGGGGAAAAAGCAAGAAAACAAGATCTTCACATTCGTTAGCACTTACCAGGTAGGCCATCCATGCAGCTTTTCCTCCAACCAAGCACAACTCTTTCAAGTCAATCATGCCAGAACTGCAAACATTTCAATTGCTTATTAAGGAGATTGTACAGGCATACTTATCAGAAAGTGAAGAAAAAAAATATTATGAAGATGCACCAAGAGGAAAGACCTAAAATAGGAAGGGTAAACAAAGCCACGAAGATAACAATCGAAGTAATTCTTTCTTACTTCTACTTTTAAAAAAAACAAGAGAAAAGTTAGACTTGCTCCACAACCAGAGATACTTCTTGGTATAAAGCTTTTTGTAGGAGTAGTATTAACAGATATGATCAAGTTCCAAACAGATCAAATGGAGTCAGATCATTCATATGGCAGGCCACCAACTAGTGTGGGACTGAAGCATGGTTAATCGAATGATGATTAACAACAACATACCCAGTGTAATCCCACAAGTGGGGTCTAGGGAGGGTTGATCGAATGATGATTAAGTTCCAAGAATTTCTGGGAAGAACAAGGATTCATGCAAAGGTTATTTTATCGGATGTCCCCAAAGGGACATGCAAAGGTTATTCTCTTGGGATAAAGCAGAAGAAGAATATTCTCCCTTGTAAGTTGTAACATAAAGTTCGTCCAGAAGCAGCTGCTTCTGGTTGTCTGGTAATATTGTTTGGCACAGTATGAAAGATCTTTTAGATGCACATATTCCTCCGGGGGGACATTGGGTGTGGACATAAGGGTCTTTATGACACAATCAACAATTTGTTTCATTTTCAATTAGGTCTTGCTCTAGCTTCTTTAGGAGTGTGATCCCGACTTAGTGAGCCCTTTCTTCCGTGATGAACTATTGGCACCAGTCTACATTTTGTCTCTGTAGACCGAGGAGAGGAAATCTTATTTAAAAAGCATAAAACTCTTGTGATGTAAAGTTCGTTCAAAAACTTCTCCAGGTAATAATAGCTACTACAATTTATTAACAATAAGTAATAACCCCTTCGAAGACTAGAAACACAGCCAAGATGCTTGAAGCAGGAGGATTTTCCCAATCAGATTATTATGTTTGCTGCAGATCATAAGTGGGTCTAGTTGAACCTTAAATAAAACTTGTTGTATTAGATTACCAGACGCTCAAAAAATAATAAAAACAAATCAGTAATTACCAAAAGGCATGGTCAATATTAAAATACCTAACATAATGAAATAGATGACGACAAATATTTAGACTCCAAGTTCAGATTATTTAAAAAAAAGGATATTTAGACTCCGAGTTTTGGGCACCTGCAAGCTATTACTACGTACCTCAAGATAGTGTCTGACAGCTGCTTTGAAATTACTGATGCTGCCTCGGCAGGCCTACCAGGCCGAACCAGGGGAGAACAAATGGGAGGCATGTGAAATTCGATAGCTGCAATCACAATATAATCATATACATAAGCAGAAACTATATGGGTAATAAGGTAATAAGAGCTGAGAGATGAGAGACCTTTTACCTATGGATCCCTCATCTGGACATTCAACAGTTGGTGTCATGATTTCCATTTTGATGGCGGCCAGCATCGTCTGCGATTGATTCAAGATGATCAATCAATTCAGAAGAAATTCAAGTGAAAAATGGAAGCTCCTGTACATTAAAGAAGCAATTGATATAGGATACACTTACAGTGGAGCCAATCTTTGCCAGTGCTGATCCCTCAGCAGAGGCCACGGCACCTGCAGTGATAATAGAAATGTATATTTGGACAAATCCTGAGAAAAGATAATATAATAACAACTAATAAGTTGAAATGATGATTAGACAAACCAAGTGCAAGTGTTGTATCTCTAGCGCTTCCGAGCTTTCGAGCATCAGGTCGGACTGATTTAAGAAGATGCTGCTCATGATAGCGCAAAGGGAAAAGACGTCTAAATGCGTCCACCTCCATCTCTGAATACAAGTCACTTGAGCCATTGGCAGCAGCCATTCTATAGAAATCAGATGTCTTAGCAATAGCCTTATCAACCAGGGATTATCCAATCATAGGAATGCAAGAAGATCTCATATTCAAATAAAATGCATGACCCTAGTATCCTGCTGTTCAGTGAGAATGAAGGTTTTGAACTTCGAAATTATAATAAAACAAGAAAGACATGCAGAAATGGTTGGTCAATATATAAAGAAAATGGGAAAGAGGAAGTACTGTCAAAACCTCAACCCAACCTTGTGAAATTATCTTAATTCTTATTTTGCTTATAGCTGATTTTTTCTTCTTTCCCATGGAGAAATCAAAAGGAAAAAAAGTTACAGAATATAAAAGTACCTTCTGTAACACGGTTGAAAATTATTTGTTTTGGGCTACTTGCTTTTCCACTTTGTGGTACTACATTGGGTTTGTTGTTGTTGTTGGTCTATCTGTTTTCAGTTATCAGATTCATAACTTAACCTTCAAAAACTTAAACAGGACACGTCGCACTGTCATCACCCGTTTTGTAACACAATAATAATGTTTATCTACTTGACAAATTTGAAGTCTGAAATTTATGGACTTATAAGAAGATATTAACAGACTATTAATGGCAAAATAATAAAGGAGATTTTTCAGGCCAGTGACAAGAATCATTAGATTATTATCCTGCCATAACAGAAAACAATTGATAATCTAACTTTAGTAACGGAAGCAGTATAATTGACCTGATAGAGATTCATATAATCAACTTATCCTTAAACATCAGCAACATGGAATATTTTCTAATTCTATGTTCAGATTGCAATCACAGTAATTCCTTTGGGTCTTCTTAATTCAGAATCTTAATCTTTCAAGTTCCCAACCTTAGATACATGTCTAGATTCATCCCTGAGTTGCTCGGCTAAGATACATGCAGTTTATAGTACATGCTTATGTGCAGATGAATCTAGACAACTACATACGTAGCATAAACTATATTTTTTCCAACTGCTGTGATCGCACACACATATCAGTTCAGACGTCAGACAGAGTTGTAAGGACATTCTCACATCACCCAGTAACAATTTGGCAGTCTAATAGGGGCCTATAATGTTTAGCCAATCAACATCCGGATAAAAGAGGAATCTTTCCATTAAATAGTATAACTACATAAAGATTGATATGTCCAAACTCAACTAGTTTGGAATTGATGCATAGTTAACTAACTAATTAACAGAGCTTGATATAAGAAATAAGTGTTTCCAATTAGTTCTCTGAAAGGTAGTTTCATAGGCACAAGGTAAAAGCAAATCTTTTTCAAAATAAAGTTTGAAAATTTCAGCAAATACACAAGCATAATTTCAGCATAACAAAACTGTTGGACAACAATCAAGCCATGAATGGAAGCTCAGATAATAACTAGATGACATGGAGAGCACCTTTTAGCACCACATTTCATGAAAATACACTAAAAAAAATAAATACAAATTATGTATTGAAGTTAGTGAATTACTGAAATTTTACAGCCAAAAGTGAATTACTCCATACATTATTTTATTTTATATGTCAATTTCACTAGCTCTGCTAACAGATGCAGAGGTTTTTACAAAATCTTCACTATACAAATGGCCACAGACAGTAAGTTTTGGGACAAAGTTAGATATTTGCAAGGAAGAAAGTATTTTCCATCAGTAGTTTTACTTCTTCCAGAAAATTAAAGAAAATGTAAAAACTAACTCTTGGTGGAACCCGAGAAACTTACAGAAATTTGCGGCTGAAGACACGGCAAGAGTTGCTGGCGGAGTGAAGCGAGGGAGGGTTTTACTCGAATCGGAAAAGAAGAATAAGGAGTGTGACTTGGGGACATATCATGAGAAAAAGCTTAAAATAGTCCCTAATCTTTGCATTTAGACTTTAAAGTCATCATTATTCTCCACAAAAAGCATTAATAGTCCTTTATATATATATTTATGATACACAAAGCATTAATAGTCCATTATATTTACGATGTTAGTGTAGTTTTGGTGCACCACTAAACTTTTTTTGTTTTTGGAGATTGAAAGGTTCATCACATCAAAATTTTCAAATGTAACGATATAAGAAGATACAAAAATCGCAAATTAAAATAAAAAAATGGGTATAAACTGACTTGTTTTTCTGCTTAGTAAGTTTGGTGGGTAGTTGATATTAATATTAATCCTATAATTTCTTATTCTTCAATTACTACTACTATATGATGTTTGTTGTGCTTCATTTGTCATATTGTTATACTCTATGATTCATTACGTTTACTCTATTATTTGTTATGTGTTATTTGCTATATCTTATATTATTTTGGTATGTTTTTTTCAAAAGTGTTACTTGATCCGAGAGTCTTACAAAAAATAATTTATCTATCTCCATAAGATAGAAGCAGATTTATGTAAATTCTACTATTTCCAACCCCTTTATGAAAATACATATAGTATTAATAAATAAAATTATTTTCCTAATAAGATAAACTTTTAATCTAATTTTCTTTTTATAATGGTGTTCCTATAAAAATAACATAAACTCGATTTGGCAATTTGATAATTCCTTTTCAAATTATTTTAGATCGATACATTCACAATGAACAATAAAAGTCAGCGTGTATTTTAATTACTTTAAAGTCAGCGCGCACTAGAATTTTATGCGTATACCTTTTTATCTTTATCCCAAATGAATGAAAAGTAAAGTAGGAAAAACTGCGAAATATGCGAGATGCCGACCGAATTAATTTCCATGGCAGTTACCTTTGCCCAGTGTTAACGAAACCGCAGTTTAACTAAATTTGCAGTGCGAGCTGCGAGGAGTGTTAGAGACGAGCGTGGTGTCCCTTTCTCAGAGAGTAGATCTGAATATAGATCTCTCTCTGTCTACTAGGTGAATTGTTACCTTTCGGAAAAAAATGGAGTACATAGACAACATGCCGCTAATGGATCTGATGCGCTCGGAGAAGATGACTTTCGTTCAGCTTATCATTCCTGCTGAATCCGCTCATCGTGCCATCACTTACCTTGGCCAACTCGGACTTCTCCAATTCCGTGATGTACTCATCTCTTTACCTGTGGATTTTTGTTTTTGAAGGATTTTGAAGTTTGTTTGTTGATTCAGGATTGATACTGTGGTTTTATGATTTTGAGGTGTCACTCACTATATGTGCCTGATTAATTGGCCTGATTTTTACTCGAATAGTTAGTCTTCGAGAGTGATTTTGGTTATGTGGAATGCAATGTAACAGGAAAGTGTTGCTTTTGACTAAGTAACGATTCTGTAGTTTTAGTAGTCTGTGTTGTGAAGGATTTGGAAGTTAATTAATGAATTCGAATAAGACTCGTTTACTTAATCACTTTTTAAGTGCCAAAGAGTATCAAAATTGAAGGGAAGCTTAATTTCATTCTTCTAATATAGTTGTTCTAACAATCCAATGTGTTATTTGTGTAAATTGAGGTGAGGTTTCAAAGGCATCAAATTACCGTGCTGGTTCTTTCTTTTGGGTTGGAGTAAGGCCAGAGAGAACTATCCACACTCTTGAAGATGAGATGCAGTCAATTTTTTTCATTATTATAATGTTGTTGTCCCTTTCAATATTTTGTATGATATTTGTAACTAGTTTGTCATCTTCAAGGGGATGTGGCAAACTTTTAAATATTATTATATTTTTATGATCTAGCTATCCTGACTTTTATCTCCAGTTAAGCTGCTTTATTTTCATTATCCAGCAAATAAACTGATTACCTAACTTCTTTTGTGCAGCTAAATGCCGAAAAGAGTCCTTTCCAGAGAACATTTGTAAACCAGGTATCTACGAATTTCTGTGAATACAGTAAATTCATCTTCAAAATTCTACATGCTTGTTACTAAAGTGGAATTGTGACTATAATCAGCTTAAACTGTTGACAAGTTTCAATGTGCTTGTACTGTTGACAAACTGCTATCTCTGCTAACTTTTGCTGGAACTTTGCTAAAGAGAAGATCACTTCCTTTTACTCAAATTTTAGTCCATAATTTTGTGAAATTAAGTCGAGCTGCTTAGAATTGCTCTTTCTCGCCTTTATTGAACCTAGAAATGAATACATATTGATCTGTTATTTCTTTTATTAATTACAATCTTGGGTGACGTTTGTAGGTAAAAAGATGCGTGGAGATGGCAAGAAAACTACGATATTTCAAAGATCAGATACACAAAGCCGGTTTATTGCTGCCTCCTCTTCCTGCTTCCCAACCTGATACTGAATTAGAAGAAATAGAGGTCTCTTTCTGGTTGTTACTTGCTGATAAATGAGTTTTCCTCTGTTTTCTTTTTCAATTATGGATTTATTCAGTAGCTTTTCCAATTAAACAAAAGCTCATATGGACAATTTGGTTCTTCAAAATTTCAGATACAACTTGCAGAGCATGAACATGAATTGATTGAAATGAATGCTAATAGTGAGAAATTGCGGCAATCATATAATGAGCTGCTAGAATTTAAGATGGTACTGCAGAAGGTACATTTCTACCTTGACATCTAGTCATTCTGTTAATGTGCAAGCATTCGAAGTAAGAAATGAATTTTGCATTAATGATGTGGATTCTGAGTTGTTTGAGGCATTTAATTTTTGCCAGAAACTTGGAATTCTTAAATAGCTGCTTTAAAGAGAGCAAAGATATTGATTTTTTTTTTGTAATCAATAAGGTGGTTGCATACACTAGGGTTTATTGGAAACAATCTCTTGACCTCTGAGGTAGGGTAAGGTCTGCGTGCACTCTACCCTCCCCAGACCTCACTCTGTGGGACTACACTGTCTATGTTGTAGTTGTTTATGCTTACCTATCATTTTCTCTTCTAAGTTTGAACTTGTGAGCTGACATTCAAAGCTTCTCAGATCACCTCTTTATCAGAATTACCTGAAGGACCAAACTTATGTTTTTTTGGGTTTAAAATGTAATCATTCCTTTCAGAGATACTTATTTTTTTGGTCACCATCACTCCAGGCTAGTGGCTTCCTTGTTTCAAGTAGTAGTCATACAACTGACCGGGAAATAGAATTGGATGAAAATGTATACTCCAATGATAACCATGGAGATACAGCATCATTACTTGAGCAGGTAACTGCACAAAAAACAGTTTTTTCTTTTGAGTAGCTTATATCATTAATTCATTGATGATTAAGTTCCTTAAAACTTTTTCAGCAAAGTTATTTTCAATCTTCAGGAGATGCATTCAGAACTGTCAAATCAATCCGGAGTGAGATTTATTAGTGGCATTATCTGCAAGTCCAAGGTTCTTCAATTTGAAAGAATGTTATTTCGTGCAACAAGGGGTAATATGCTTTTCAATCAGGCAGTTGCTGATGATGAAATACTGGATCCTTCGTCAAACGAAATGGTCATCCTCTTTCTTTTGAACTTCTAATATAATTGAACCCTTCTAATTGGACATTTGCACTGCCATCTTTCTAAACGTGGGTCAGCACAAAATGAATTTGTTCACTAAGAAAAGTTCCAAATAAAGGAAAATTCTAAAATGCGTAAGATTTACTCATGACTCATGAGTCATGAATAAATAAGGAAAGAGTAGAAGCATTTCTCTCCATTTGAAATGGCCAAACTCTAACTCTCTCTGTCTATGCAATGTGGTTTCTTTAATTATCTATATGTTTTTATCTATTATTATTATTATTCCCTCCTTTTCAATTTTTTTTTGTCCTGTTTTGACTTTGACTTGACACGTAGTTTAAGAAAGTAGAGAAGACTGCTAAATCTTGTGTTCTTAAATGAAAGACATGTCAAATGCCCTCTAATCTTATGGTCTTAAACATGTCATGTGGAAAGCTGGAATTAAAGAGTTGCTAAAAAAAAAAAAAGAGGCATTCTTTTTGAAATGGACTGAAAAGGAAAATAGGACAAACAAATTGAAATGGAGGGAGTATTATTACTGTTGTTGTTATTATTATTTCTTTGTTGGATCCTTGCTGCAAGGAAATAGCCTGATTATAAAGGTTATCTTATGGTTAACATAGATTTGCTTCTGCAGGTTGAGAAAATAGTCTTTGTAGTATTCTTTTCAGGTGAGCAGGCGAGAACAAAAATACTGAAAATTTGTGAGGCATTCAGTGCAAATTGCTATCCTGTTCCTGAAGACACGACAAAGAGGAGGCAGATAACTCAAGAAGTATGTTTCTAATGGAAAGGAGTTTCATCGGCATTATAATTGAACCTTTTTGCGTGTTAATTATCTTTGCATAATTTGTTGAAAAATTGTAAGTAGGAAATGGATAATTTTATGGTATTTCTGCCTAATGTAAGCAAGCTAAGTTTTAGTTTCCCTCAATTTATGTGTAGATTGACATTCAACGTCATAATATACATCAAGAATGGGCCAATGTTCTGTTATCTCCCTACTAGCACTCGTGCTATGTCTGATTGCCTTCACATTTATTCCACAATCACCTCAGCATGATTTGCCGCATTTGCACTTCAATGAGTCCCAACCCCAAATCTGTTTAGACATACTGTGATGTACATAGCATATATAATTTGTGATTGTTCATTCTTGAATGCTCTAAAGTAAGATATCTGAATGAGATAAACTTCTTGATTATAGGTGTTGTCTCGGCTGTCTGAATTAGAAACCACTCTGGATGCTGGCCTGCGACATAGAGATAAAGCTTTGACCTCTATCGGATATCACCTTACAAAATGGATAAACATGGTAAGAGATTAAGAGTGAATAGAATAGTTGTATAATCTTTCAGTTTCAAAAAGGAGTGAATAGAATAGTTGGAGTTATTTCTTTATACTGTAGTTTATTATTGTCTGGTGGGAGCAAGTGCACCTTTGTGGTTTTGACAAACGAGTTAATTGCTCCAACTTCATTTTCTAGGTTAAAACACAAAAGGCTGTGTATGACACTTTAAATATGCTGAATTTCGATGTTACTAAGAAGTGTCTAGTGGGTGAGGGCTGGTGCCCAATATTTGCAAAGACCAAGGTAAATTTCTTTTTTGATTCTTTTTGTAGCAGTTAATATATGGAGCTTCAACATGCACAATTTTATAACATTAATACCAAGTAATGACTCGTGAAAATTTTAGATACAAGAGGCTTTGCAACGTGCGACATTTGATAGCAGTTCACAAGTGGGCATTATATTTCATGTGATGGATGCCGTGGAGTCACCTCCAACATACTTTAGGACAAACAGATTCACAAATGCATTTCAAGAAATTGTTGATGCGTATGGGTAAGTTAAACATGCAGTAGCATTTCATTATTTGAAGAAAATGATGTAGACATAATAGTTTTGTCTTGAAATAGTTGATGCAGTTAGGTCATGGGGATAAAATGTTTGTTGACTGCATTAGTTCTATTCCATCATTTTTGCTGATTCTACTGATAGCAGCATGTCCATCTGAAATTACTTCAACATAATTCAAGTTGGTATTCTATGAAGATGTAAAGGGGAGATGATGTTAATGTCATGACCCGAAATAGACATGTTTGTTGATGATGTTTTAGATGGTACATTGAAACTTTATTGCATTTGCTGTTTTATCTTACGCTTCACTCATTTTTGCAGTAAAACCTTTACTTGTTTCAAGAATGTTTTTCATATGCCTGAAGCTTGGCAAAATAAAATTTTAATAGAAAAGATTCTACTTTTCAACATAATGCATGCCATTATTTTTGGTTGTAGTTGTACAGAATGCTTCAGCTCTTCAGATAAATTTCAATTTCATTTGTTTCTCAAAAGAATATATGAATATGAATATCCATATGTTGTGCACTTAGGCTGGTCCAAACAGAAAACACTTATAGTGCTGTTTTTCTTGACAGTGTTGCCAAATACCAGGAAGCAAATCCAGCTGTTTATACCATTGTTACATTTCCTTTCCTTTTCGCTGTGATGTTTGGGGACTGGGGTCATGGAATCTGCTTGCTCTTGGGAGCATTAGTTCTTATCGCAAGGGAAAGCAAACTTAGTTCTCAGGTTAATACTCCTATTGATTTAAGATTCTTCTTTGGAGGGCTGAATTAGAGCAATCATATAATTATATGTTCCTTTTGTGAATCAAATAACTTTTCCTGGCAGAAACTAGGCAGCTTCATGGAGATGCTCTTTGGTGGTCGCTATGTACTCCTGTTGATGTCAATATTTTCAATTTACTGTGGCTTGATATATAATGAATTCTTCTCAGTTCCCTTTCACATATTTGGTGATTCGGCGTACAAATGCCGAGATGCTACATGCAGGTATACAATAATTATCATGCTACATTTTCTAAATAGAAATGGACTACAATTTCTGATTATGAGGAAATAACGTATTCACTTTGTATCAAGTGTATCAACGATTACAATTGTATCAAGTGCATACATATGTATCATGTGTTGTATACTCTTACATAATACGATTGATACGATATTGTATCTTGACATTACTGTGTGTACATTACAGTGATGCACAGACAGTTGGTTTAATAAAATACAAGGATCCGTATCCATTTGGCGTGGATCCAAGCTGGAGAGGCAGCCGTTCAGAGCTTCCTTTTTTGAATTCTCTGAAGATGAAGATGTCTATTTTGTTGGGTGTGGCCCAGATGAATCTTGGAATCATTTTAAGTTATTTCAATGCACGTTTCTTCAGCAGCTCACTTGATATTAAGTGTGTAATCATTTCTCTTCTCTCTTTTTTCATGGTTTGCCTGTATGTTGTCATTTATTCTGTGATTGGTTGTTGTCAGGTATCAGTTTATACCACAAATAATCTTTCTCAACAGCCTCTTTGGATACCTTTCTCTTCTCGTTGTTGTCAAATGGTGTACTGGTTCTCAAGCAGATCTATATCATGTTATGATATATATGTTCTTAAGTCCTTTTGAGGCTCTTGGTGAAAATAGGTTGTTTTGGGGCCAGAGTGTGCTTCAGGTATGAGGTACCCTTCTATTTCCGGAACATGTGCTCTTAGAGGTTGTTTGGTTCTTAAATGGGGTATGGTAGAATTGTACTAGCACAAAATTATTGTGAGAATATTGTCAATTAGTGAATTATTAATGGGTTTCTAATACATGCATCCCATATTTGGGATTTTTGGAGTGGGGTTTAAATTCTTTTAATAAAAATGCCTCTGGCATAATTTTTATAAATAACTTGTAATGAGTAGTTAAATATATATGTATGTATGCATTAAAGGTGCCATATGCAACTAATAGAAAGAACAAGTAACAAACAAAGAAATATGAAAAACAAAACCACTAATGAAGTTCTTTTTTCTCCCTTGTCCGTCACACAATTCGATACCAAACAACCCCTAAGAATATGTCTGCGTCCTTGTACCCCTCTGTTAACAATTACTGTTGCAGGTAATATTGCTGCTTTTGGCACTAATTGCTGTTCCATGGATGCTCTTCCCAAAACCTTTTATTTTGAAGAGACTTCACATGGAGGTACTGTGTTGACCTTTCTGATTCAGAGAAAAGATGAAAGTAGTGAACCTTGGAACCCTTTCCAGAAATAACTTTTGTTTTCTTTGAGAGACATTTTAGTGGCATAGAATGGAGAAACCTTTAAAAAGGAAATTCTAATTTCTATTTTGATTTTTTTTTTTTCTTGGAGAGCGAGGGGTCCTGTTGGCATGCCATAAAATCTAGTAATAGTCAAGTAGGCTCCTATTGAGTACCTTACTTTATTGAAGATATACTTCCCTTTATAAGTATGACTTCACTCTTGATATGTTGCCAGAATGAACTTCTAAATGTACCCTTCCATGATTGTCTGGTTAAATTAATTAGCCTGACAAGTTTTGAGTGTATGGTTTTTATCTAAAAATAGTGGTAAGAAGGGAATAGCCAAAAATATAAGTTTGATATACTAGTGAAGGCATTAATGCTTTCAGTTGTTAAGTAATATCTGCCAAGAGATATTAGGCTTTCGAAAATGGAGATTTGTGTCCTTGAACTTCTCATATCCTAAGATGAAGCTGCTTCATGGGAAATTTCAGCATGGCATATGCTGTGTAGGTAGGGTGATTACACTATTAGAGCTACTTGTGCCACTAGGTGACTGTCTGAGATTGTAATCCATATTCCAATTGTTTTTTTTCTCTTCCTTTGTTTGGAAATTGTGAGAAAAGGTGGGACGCCTTTGCTTGTTTTTCAGAAAACCCCTTTCTAGTGTACCTTTTAGCAGCCTCCTTCCCTGTTCTCACTCTAGCAGATCCGTTCCAGTCAGACTTTCCATTTTTCCTTTTATTTTCTCTGTTTTAACCAAATATGAGAATGCAACAAAGTTCTTATTTGGTCGAGATCCCACCTAAAATGAACAGGAATTTTATTCTGTACACCAAATGGTTGCATCTGTTCCTGTATAGATGTTGTTTAGGTGTCCATTGATGTTACTGAATTCTCAAATATGATTTTATATATTGACAGGATCTGAGGGGAGGACGGAGAGCCTTATTTACTTTTGTATTTAATTTCGCACAATTTCATGTACTGCCTATCAATACTACTTAGTATCTTGAAGGCTTTATTTCTCTTGCACCTTTGATGATTCTCAGAGATTTCAAGGTCGGACATATGGAATACTTGGAACCTCAGAGATGGGTAGTGATGATCAACCAGATTCTGCCAGAGAGCGTGCCGAGGAGTTCAACTTTAGTGAGGTTTTTGTGCACCAGATGATACACTCTATTGAATTTGTACTTGGTGCTGTTTCTAACACTGCATCGTACCTTCGGCTTTGGGCTTTGAGGTAAATCCATCAATTACTTATTTTTGTCATCAACTTGAATTTTGTATATTTCTTGAAAATTCGCTGTATATACCACACACGTTTATGTTGGTGCAGTTTGGCTCACTCTGAATTATCTACTGTGTTCTATGAGAAAGTTCTCCTCCTAGCTTGGGGGTAAGTTTTCATGTGACATTTAGCTATTTCATTTTCTTCTCACTGGCTGTTCAAGTTTCTCCAGTTTATAGCTATGGCTTTCCTTTCAAAGGAAAAACCTAAATATAGCTATGATTTGATGTAGAATGGTTAATTTTCTTCATAATTTACTCTTGGTATTCTTGGTGTTGAATTTATCTGTCTATTATCATTCTAAGTTCAGGTATGAAAACATCATCATACGACTAGTGGGGCTGGCAGTTTTTGCCTTTGCGACAGCTTTTATACTACTCATGATGGAGACTCTTAGTGCATTCCTTCATGCATTGCGTCTTCACTGGGTGGAATTCCAAAACAAGTTTTATCATGGGGATGGTTATAAGTTCATGCCATTCTCCTTTGCCTTATTAGCAGATGATGAAGATTAGTACATAGTGTTTCTTTCTCTCTTTTCTTCCTTTGGGGAATTCCGTGGAGAAGAAGAGTTCCCAATCTAGAGAAGAAGCCTGACAAGAATTTCGGAAGGACCCAATTTTGACTGACTGGTACATTTGACACACTTTATTTGGATGAAAGCAGCTGGATTATGTAGGATAGAATTGTAAAGTTGCAGCACATAATCTTTTGGTATAGCAGTATGAAAAGGACCCTGAGGGTCGTAGTTAGCTGTTGAGGAAGAGATGTGTAAATTTTTCTCATTTCTTATATCCTCATCCCATTCTCTCAAACAGTCAGTATAATTTGTGAAGAGGGAATCTCTTATACCACCTGCATCTTCTGAGTTTCACATCTTTTTGTGGAGGAAAACTTGCTTATTCTAAAATTATACCTGCAAGTTGTATTCATTCATTTTGATGGGGGAAGTTTTCCTTCCCGTTTTGTAACAATAAATCCAGTCTCACTTACGGTGTTATGCTTCAGAAAGAAGAATGTTTCCGAGTGTGTATCAAATGTGTGAAACAGATAAACAAACTAGAGGAGCACATGCCGTGCGTACCAGCACGAACATCCCTGAAATCACTATATAGAAGTTCACAAACATATGGCGAATGGCTTTTGTAGGAAAAAAAAAAAGGAGGAAAAACTCTCTCCGTAGAGAGTTATTGTTTCACTACGATTTAAGATTTTCCAACATATGAATTATCATCTTCGGATGCAATGACATTCATTGCGTAAAACTGTCATTCTACATTGAATCTTCAAAACCTGCAAATGGTCCAATAGTTAACTAAGGAAAACATTTCCAAATCTCGAATAATTCGAGCTATAATAAAGTCATATCTATTTTAATTTGAATATCAATAGTTAAATCTTTTAAACTGAAGTTTTCATTCTCCAAAACCATATAATAAGAATACTAGTAGAAAATATTTGTCATCCAAATATAATAATAGTGGTAAGAAAGACTCCCAATACAATTTCTTATGACCTTCGCGTAGATCTTATCAGCACTCGACATAATTTTAATACTTCATCATGATTAAGTAATACTTAATTACAATTAGGTGATAATAAAGGGTAAACACTAGCTACTGCTGGTTTTTTTTAAAAAACTCGATTCTAGTATCGTAGGGAGTCAGGACTCTAGTGTCAATTTTTGAAACAACTAAACGAAGGGTCAAATAAATAAAAATCCAGATTTGGCATTGGAGTGAACAAGGCACGTGTGATTTGTCCTACATTAGGGACCCTTTCCCGCTTGCCCCCAATTCAAAACCAACAAACAAATCCTCTTTTCCGCTTAACCAAACAAACTACTCCTACTTCTTTTGATGATTTCTTCAACAATTTCAAGTAACAGAGAAAAATGGAATCAGATCTACGCCTCCTTGAAATCTCCGGTGAAGAAGATTCTCTACTCACGCCACTCCCTGATATGGACACCAATCCCAACGATTTCGCTTCAATTTCAAATTTCATTTCCCCAATGAGTCAGTTCTTCTACTTTTCTTCTCTTCCATTTTTGTTTCTTTCAAGTTTCACATTGCCATTTTCCAATTCCTATGGCTTGCTCCGTCTTTTTTATTTCAATTCGTCAATTCCCGCATTGAGGGATTTGTAGCAGTCAACGAAGTGCTCAGATACCTTAAAATGTTTTTTTTTTCTAGAAGTTTTGGAGGTTTCATCTTGTTTAGATAAATCTAAATTTTTGTTTTATATGGAAATGAGTCGTAATGAGTTTGTAGGGTTAATTAGGTTCTGCAGTTTTTGCCTACTTTCAGCAGTTATATAATTCATTGTGTTACTTCAATCAAGTATATTAGGTTCCTGATAAAGGAGGAGATTAGCTATGCGTTGGCAACTAGTGTCTGTAGTCATACTTTGGTGAATACTATGAAACGGGACTAAGTAGAACGTAATTGATGCATAAGACTCTAACTATAGGCTTTGAGGTGAATTTGATTGATTGATTTGTATTATTAAGTCCGTCAGTGGAATTTTGATCTTTTCTTCTTTACATTTGGTATTATGTGGCTCTTCTATTTTGTTGGTTGTAGCATACATTTTTATTCAAAACTTCTGCTTTTCTGTTGAAGATGATATGCATTATGTTCTTCTTGATGGTTCTCATTTGCCTATGTTCCAGCTTGAAGCTGTTTAGTTTTCTGTTTGAAATTTGAAGCAGTTGGTGCCTTGAAGTAGAGGGGTAGTTATTTACAGATTGCATCATGTTGCAGGAGGGCTGGAGGTTCGCGTAGATCATGTAAACTCCGGATGTTCATCTCGTAGAGTTTCCAGCAATAAAGAAAATATCAATTCAGACAAAGCAGAAATGCCTAAACTGAGTGTGGAGCCGCTGCACATGAAGAGGAAGAAGAGGAGTGGTGGTTGCAATTTGCGGAAAAGTTTAGCATGGGATAGAGCCTTTTCAACTGAAGAAGGTAATTTTTTTTACAGTACAATATCTCTAGTATCAATGCCGAAAAGTTTGTTAGATACTTCAGGAGATTGATATCAGGAAAAACCTACTTCGTTCTTTCTGTTAGGTGTTTTGGATCCATTAGAACTTTCTCTGCTTAGTGGTTCATTGGTTAAAACATGCGGAGAGGCCTTGTTCACCATCAATGAAGAAGAGCGAAATCCAACTTCAAATGACTCTCTACATGATGCTAGTTCAGTTTATTTGAGCTCGAACAAAAAAAGTACGTTTAAAGGAATTCGAGCTGTAGCTTTAAAAGAAGAAAATCGGAAGGTCAGATCCCAGCTTAAGATTAGCAGTGATTCAGCTCATAAAATATGGCCATGACTTCTGATGATGCTCATCTTATTTTAGTTTATTGTTTACTTGGTCTTTTGCGTGGTTTCAGGCCTCAAATAAAATGCCAGCGTCTCACAATGGTAGAACTTTCTCCAAATCTAGTAGCTGTTCTCGACCTTTGTCTTCAGCTTCATATCCTTGCACATGTTAGATATATTTGAAATTCAACTATTTCCAAGTTGTTAGTTTTTTATTTTGCTATATTTGGAGGTTGTACAGATGATGAGCCTTAATACCATTTTAGACTGAAAAGGCCTGCAAACATGAATCATGGAAAATCTGCGACCAAGGATTCCAAGTTACCAAAATGTCAAGTTTCAAAGCCAAATTCTTGTTCGTTGCCTACAAACTCTAAGAATTGCATACCAAGAGCAAGTCATTTTAAGCATCAAGTAACCGATTCTGGTAATCTCTTCATTAGCTATTCCTCTGGCTTCTGCTGAGCGTGATTGTTTCCATTGCTATCATGGAATGTATCCAAAATGTGCTGTAATATTATATTTTACGAAAGTAACTTCCTCATTTGGGTCACAGATTGAAAGAACACGTCGTTTATATTCTAATTTCCTTTCTCTTGCAGCTTTTGGTATTCAGAAGAATTTGGGATTAATGAGTTCCTCTAGAAAGTTGAGAAATAGCCAAGAGAAAGCAAAAGCTGATGCTGCACCTTTAAAGGATAAATCTTTGTCAAGCATTTTGAGAGGAAATGATGTAAGCTTCAGTTCAAGTTTAAGATCAATATTTTAGAATAAACCTGCATGGTTAAGAACTTAAAAGTACTTTTAAATTTCAAAGATAAATTTTTATCATGTATTTTAATTTTAAGGAGAAATGACATAAGGGTTAGTTCAAGTTTTGAGCTCAATATTTTAGAAAAATTCGGTGTGATTAAGAACTGTTCAAATTTCAAGGACACAACACTAAAGAATTTAGCTTACATTCAATATATTTGGTAAACCAACAATACCAAAGCCCCTCCTTTTTGCTGAATTCTAATTTGTGCAGGAGAAATTAGCATCAAAATTACAGGCATCAATTGAATCTTCTCCAGTTGATAATTCTAGCAATACTGGTGTGGAGATGAATCCAGATGCCACACTTCCATCTACCCGAGCACATTCATCTGAAAGTCATGATGCATGTGCACCATTTGTACTTCCTCTTCCTCACAGCACTCGTACTGCTGTTAGCAGTATGCCATACCTGCCCGCACAAGCCATGAAACCATCGGGTTTGCGGAGGCCCTCACCTTCCTTGGGATTTTTTCGTCAGGTATTACCAGCATCCAGCACTATTCTGGCTAAGCATTAGGTTCTTTTGTTTTAGGTGCATAGGCTGCATGATGCTCATGCTGTAGCATTTCATTTTAAAGACATGATAACCAATATGGTGATTGCAGACAAAAGCTTCAGATACACATTGCTTGTTGAAAGTCGAGTCTAGCATGTGCCCATTGCAAAGGTCTGGTGATCTGAGGCCACCAGAGACACTAGCACGGCAAGAAAGCAAGGACGATGTAGCTAATCTAAACTGTAAGGGACTAGGATCTGAATCGGAAAGCTCAACAGCATCCTTCAAAGTAATTAAAACAGTCTTGGAAGGAAACAGTGTAGAAAGAGTGTATATTCCAAGTAGTGTTATTAAAAAGCTTGATCTAGTCAGTGATAATTTCAGAGATCATGTTGGTAATTTTGATGAGCAAGCATTGGATCACATCAAGTATGAAGAAAAGAAGCTTCAAGATACAGAATTGCTGATGAACGGCAATCAACATCCACCACAAACAGGAAAACTTGAATATATAAACAAAAATGGTGATCTCATGAACTTCATCCCTGGTTTTATAGAAAATAAATGCTCTGCTGGATCAAATTTTAGAGATTCTCAGTTTCCACAAGCTAGCTACAATTCACAATCTCTAGTTCTACATAGACTGGAAGATGGCAATCCAAAGGAAGCAGAAGAATCTGACATTTCTTCAGTAATTGATGGTTTGATTTGTAACTCGCAGTATGTGAATATGATCAATTTAAGCGGGGAGGTGATGAAGGAAGGTCACATGGGCGGCTGCAATAATATAACTGGTGGAGAGTTTGAAAAGGTCAAGTCCTTTGCAGTTGAAGATGACAGGATCTTTGATAATGATAAGTACATTATGAAGATTAAGAGCAATTTGAGCAAAGTCCAGAGAGAACTAAGGAATATTGGAGGTGGGAACTGTGAGCCCTTGAATCTCACTGGTTCAGACTTTAGTGAAGTAAAGATGGAAATGTCAGAAGTTGCATATCAGCATGAAGATTCTCATAATCTGAAAGAAGCTTTTACCAGCAAGCAGATCACAGATAGAGCACAAACAGGAGGTTTAGTAGCAGATATCTCAAGGGAAACATTATCTGATGAAAATTGCGAGACTAATCCTGGTGGGCTTTCAATGTACTCAGAACATAAGTCCCAGGCTGGTAGCATATTGCATTCAAGTGGTCAGTCCCTTAGTAAACATGTTTGCATAGATCAAAGCCAAGATGGACAGATTGATGAAACTGGTTTATCCGCTCTTCCATATCGATCAGATGAAAGTGGTTTTGATAGGTTTGATGTAACAAGCGAACAGACAGTGGTTGGAGAAGATCCTGCGGAAATCATGTGTTCTAGTCTTGTCAAAATTACTCTTCCCGGAAATTGCAATCATTCAACAGATGAAGAAGTCAATCGTGATAAGATTCTTGCAAATTCAACTACCTGTCTGGAATTTTGTTTATCGTCTAGTAGAACAAGAGACAAAATGGTATCAGATGTACTTGGTTCGATTGGTGAATGTAGGAAACCAATTATAGAGTCTGTGTTGGAATTGGTGGATGAAACTGAAATACACAATTCATTGAACTGTCACAGTGAGGGCAATTTAACTTCCTCTATGGAATTTGGTTCATCTTCCAGGGGAACACAAAATGTAATTGGATCTGGTATACTTGGTCCAGTGGGTGAAGGTAACAAATTGATCAACGGTGTGCTCCTCTCCAAAGGAATGGATGAATTTGAAATTCAAGATTCATCAAACAAGCCTAATGATGGTAATCAGACCATCACGTTGAAGCTTGGTATGCTCTCTCCGGAAAGCCTGAAAGTTGAAGAGTCACACATGTGCAGCCATCCAGACCTCATCCCTTCCAGTCCAACAGAACCGGGGTGTCATAAGGTTGTATTAGAGAGTCTTCATACTCCTCCAAAAGTCAGAGATGCAAGACAAGCAAATGAAGTTGGAAAGACAACAACTGCCCTAACAAATATCTTACAGATAGAAGATGCACACGTGGAGACATATAACAATGATGCTCAGTTATTGCCTAAAAAAGCCCCTATCACTGTGGTGGAAGAATGTGAAAGCAGCAATGCCTTTGAGAATTTTCGAGAAGCTTTTCCAGCACGAAAAAGTGTTGATGCAGGTGGATTAGAAAGCCCAAGTTTTCTGAACCAGGAGTCACCTCTGATTCATGGGAGTGATGATGATGCTGATGATCTGGATGCTATCCACTGTGTTGCGGGTAGACTATCATATCCGGCGGCAATTGAATCTTTATCTTTGGAATCTGATTTATCTGAGGGGACAAGTAAAAACCATACAGCAAGTGTGCCAACTGATTGCATAGAACTTGTTGCAGGGGATCAGACCTCATCAAGAATCAGAAGGAAGGTAGATGACATGCTGAATAAAGATATTCTGGTGAAGGAATCTGAAACTGGTAAACTTAGTGGAAGTGAGAGTTCTCAAAATGAACTTTGCCATGGTCTGGAAGATACCGAGCAATGCACAAATGACGACACCATTTTTCCAGTGTAAGTATTGCATAAACTTTTCTCATTCCAAAGAACTCCTTCATTTTTTGTGGACTTAGCCTTCTCAAATTTCAATTCTTTTGGAGAATTGCTAAAATGCCTTTTGTTGATGGCAGCAAGAATGCTGAGAGCTGTCTGAAGAAAGGCAATCTTTTGATATTACCACCACGGGATGCAGTTCCATTTTCTGATGAATGGTTGGCAGCAATGGAAGCTGCAGGGGAGGTAATTTCTTTTTGGAAAATGAGCTGTATACTGTGATCTATTGAAGCCAAACATAATTAACTTTGAAGCATATTTTATTAGATCCACTCATCTTCAGTTTCCTCAAGAGCAGTTTGCTTCCACACCTTTATCCAAATCCTTCACTTATAGCAGGTGGTATTAAAGGAAAAACTGATGAGATATTAGCTGTTCATCATATTTCCTTTAGTAAAATGATAGAAGCTATCATCCAGTAATAGGTCCAGAACAATCTTGATATCCTTAAATGTTGTGTTCTGAACCTTAGGTTAGGCAGTGAGACAAACTTGGATTGAGTGTTAAGCTCTACTGCTCTAAATCTATTGTTGGAGCATGATTTAGCAGAAAAGTAATCAAGTAACTGACTCTTGTGTTCTGATTCTACAGGATATATTAACGATGAAAGGTGGTGCTGTACAAAACTCACCCCAAGAGAAATCCTTGCCTGAGCCAAGCCCATGGTCTCCGGTATGTCACTATCTATACATGCTTCTTTTCTTGTTTGAGGTAGCCTATGTCATATCTAAATGTATGTCACAAGTTAGAATGAGAGTGCATTCAACTTTATTCTTACTTATTATAGTTAAACAGGTTCGATGCTCATACGCTACCAATTAAGTGAGAATTGATTCACTTTTGGTTAGGCCACTTACAATATACCCAGTGGTTTGGTCCTTCCTAAAACCTCATGCTTAACTGGAGCTTAGTGTACCATTTTGTTCCATATAGATACATTTTGGTACTTTCTTAGAGGGGTTTTTACCTCACTTTTCTCTTTAACTAGAATTCTTGATCAAAAAGTGATGAATAATGAAGTGGAAAATAGCGTGCTGTTGCATATATTTCTATTGACTGGTTCTGCCGATTTCATATTAGTTTTATTAAACTGTTATTTTTCTTTGACTTACAGGTGAAGAAGAAAAACAATCAACTTGGACCTTATGACTGTACAAAGTTCCACCACAATGGGCCTCCCGAGTCCTGATTCGTATTGACTAAACTTGGTCTCTTTCAAATTCTTTTATTCACCACCTAACATGTTCCTGGCGTAGACTAGATTGACACTGCTTTGCTAGAAAAGCTGCTAACTGATACATTTCTCCATAGACACACGATTTATCCTTTTTATATGTAATTCTTTTACATCCACTTTAAAGGATTCCTTTTTTTTTCCTTTCATGTAAAGAGCAATATCTCATTCATGGAAACTTGTATCTTTATTCCAAACGGTAAGTAGCCTGGAAATCTCTTGCGGAACTTATGGTATCCATGCTTCTTGAATTGTACTTGTAAGTAGAATTTGCCATTCACTGGGTGCATCGGTTGGTTTTCATCTATATTCTTATACTTGTGGAAGGAGGTAAACGCAAGGTAACACATGAATTTTGCTGATCCCAAGAAACAACAGAGCCAGAAGACGGTATCCATTCTTCCATCATTGATATTGTCTGTCAACCAGTCGTTCTCTGAACTAGATCATAGTAAAAATCAAATCTATACATACATAATTATCAATTTATCATACATATCTGTAAAAATCTAACTTCACCACATACTGGAAGAGTACACTAGTCATTTCACATTTTTATAGAAAAACAAACCAAACTTCACTAGCATTTACTGTCAAGCAACTTTAGCTTAGAGAAAAAATATGAGACTGTATAGCATTTGCAGTTAAGGAAATACATCTCTGACAGTTGACTTGCTTCCAGAAATTAAAAGAAAAACAAAGCAGCATATAGAGCTCAAACATGTAAAAAGTTCGGTGTCAATTGCTTTGTTCCAACCTGAAATAATAATATGTACTGTAATTCCAAAATCAGAAAGGGAAAAAAGAATATCACACAAATATGAATTAGCATTTTGTAAAGTACAATGTGTATCTTTCTGCATTTTGATCAGCTTGAGTAGGCTATCAATGTCAGCATTTCTGTCAGCCTGTTGATCTACATCTTCATTCGTTTCATTGGCCGCGATCCATCTTGATCATTATTCATTAGGACCTTGTTCATTAGCGGTTTCATCTTGATCATGATTCTCTTCTTTGCATCTCTATCTTGATCAGCATTAGCACCTGCATCTTGATCAACATTAGCGCCTACATCTTGAACATGATCCTGTCGATTTGCACCTCCAAAGAGAGAATCATGCAACGTTACACGACTCTTGTACATGAGCATATCCCTGCCACACTTGAATTAACACCTTCCACAAAATATATATACAGACAATCTCAATTTGCAAATTCATAATTAGAAACTTACAATCTCATAAAGAATCTTCCTCTTATGAAATACTTGGACGGTAGGGTGGCTTCCCTCTGAAATAAAATCATAAACTCTGTATTTAAGAGATTAAACAAAAGAGCAACAAAATAGTCTTGTTATCATGAAACGAAATGATCTTTAATATTAGTATCTTACAAGTCTCCACCCGAGCAGCATATTACATTGGGTACAGTAAATATTGAGTGTGGTTAGGGTATTTCCATCTTCTTGTTGATGAAATTTCGGTTGGTCTAGTATAACAACATTAAACCTGAATATAATATAATACACAGAACTCAGAAAAAAGCTTAATCAAATCACAATATTTCCGAATTATCGAAATCATGAGACTTACACTCTCTTAAAGTAGCCTCCATAATCTAAGTCCTGCACCTGGACAAGAAAATGAACATAATAAGTTGTTCTGTTCATAAGTCAAGAAAAGGCAACAGTACAAAATGATCCTTACATTAGGAATGTAATACTGGACACGTGCAATTCGAGCTTCACAATTACTGCAATAGATGTAATCACGATGACCGAAAACTAGTGGATCATATACAGAATCTTCTTGCATTATATCAAATTTGTGAATCAACCTGTTTCTTCAACTAAGAACAAAGTGGAAGAGGAATTATCAATGGAAAAAAGACTTAAACTGATTGTGAATGTAACAAGAACAGAGCTAATGGAAAATGAGAATTCAACAAAGTAAGATAAAAATTGAAATTAATGGGATTGAGAAGAGAGTGTTAGTATAGAAAAGTGAGTTCTTGATTCTTGAATCCAAATTGACCAAGTGCTTTGTGTTGACAGTTAATTCAAAAAAGGAGGGAAATTCAACTCTTTTTTTTCTTGACAGGATTTTACAATTTACCCCTAAAAACTTGTCATATTGACATTCATATGCACCGACTTAAAAATGTGTAAAGAATAAAATACCTTATGTTTTCTTTTCTTTTGCTAATGAGAAATACAGTTATGTTTCAATAATGTTACCGTGGGATGATTTTGATATCAAAAATCAGAAACAGATTGGGAGACGGGAGTTGTGTATTATTGTATTTATGTATGAACCCATTACGAATTTAGTTGAATTTAATAATTTTGATTCACATTTGATATTTGTTTTGAGAAATTCATTGAATATGTACAAATTATTAAATTAGAACACAATAATGTATTAAGGACTAATATTCTGAATACATAAACTTTAAATTCAGATTCAATCCCTAATCACAAGTTCATCGAAAAAGGGTAAAAAATTAGACTAATGTGTCGAAATTGGTAAAATTTCCCTCCTCCACCTACTGGTCCGCAATTGCCCTTAATATCAATTTTTGGGTTAAAAATGTCTCTCCTTCCATTTATTAAAACACGATTTCTCTTTATGATTTAAAATGTCCTTTCTAACAAAATAAATAATAATATGATACATGTGTGGTTTCAATTAACTATGTAGATCCCTACTTATTGTTTTTGCCTGTCTACTTGCCGATGTGCTATCTCTACTCGTAGCTTTGCACAAAAAACAAACAGACAGCGGGATGTGATAATATAAACAGTTAATCTCCAAAAACTTTTGCTCAAAAATTCACCTCCCAAATATACCGGGGAACAAAAAGGATGATTTGTCTCTTTTTGGGGGGAACAAAATGTACTGTTACCCTAAATGCATTGGCCTGTACATTAACTAATGGGAAAATAAACATGTTTGTCTCTTGCTAAAAGTCAACAAATAAAAAGCCAAAAAAACCAATGTCAGCAATTTTATCTTTTTATCTTGAAAAAAGCCATGAATTGAGATTCATTGGTTGTTCAATGTTTACATAATGAATCCAGGACTATTTCATTTGGACTAATTTCCATCTACTTTGTCGATAGAATCATTCACTTCCTTGTCAACATTTTTATACTCGTACAATGAAGCACATACAACATAATACACAAAGTTTAAAGCTCCTAAAACACTAATCACCCAGAAAACATTATCCAACCTACCATTATTTATATTCTCAGGCAACCATCCTGTCACTTTTTGAACCAAATCCATCACTCCATTCCCTAGATAAAATGCCACTCCCATAAAAACCGCCACAACTGCGGTAGACGTGCTTTTCAACGACCCTGGAAACTCTTGGTAATAAAATCCGACGTATCCTGGAGAATGAAAAGCTAGCCCGATACCTGAAATAGCTAGTTGTGGTGCCAGCCAGAAGACTGACATTGGCACCACAACACTATTTTGGTGGTGGGATTTGTCCAATTTTATCCTCTTTGACTCTACCAGGGCGGATAGGACCATGCTGACGACCGTCAACACGTGTCCTATCCCAACCAGTTGGAGCGGTGTCAGAGAAGTACGGATGCGTTTAGTCAACAAGGGGGATAGGACTCGGTCCATGAATGTTATTGTTATGCACGTGGAGATCATCGTGAAGACTATAACAGAACCAGCTGGGATTTTGAAATTCGATCCTAAATGCCGGTCCATTTTCAGGGCCTGGAGGATTGCTAAACTGGTTTGTATGACTAGTGGGGTGCATAGAAGCAAACCAGTAGTCCATATTGGAAAAAGCTTTATCAGGATTTTGAGATCTTCTACTTGTTGCACTGTACATAGTCTCCATGGCTCAGCAGCAACTCTGTCCGGTTTCTTATCTCCTTCTGTGATCAAAGCTGCTCTGTTCAGGAACCTATTAAACCACACAACACATTCATTTTTCGACGTTTGGACTATAAATCACCTAAAACAACAGGAATTAGGTGTATTGACGGTCTCTAATCCACTAATCCTATTTAATGAGGTATTATTAACAAAAAAATTCTTAGCAACAGACTATTTAGAGATGGGCATTTAAATTTTTTGATAAAGGAATTCAAGAAAATGCAAAGAGGGAATCCTAGTAGTTTAGTTGGTTGGCTATCTGAACTTTCACCTAGTTCGATTCCCCGCCTTGTAATGCCCTCCCCCATTTCCCCTGCTACTGAAAACTATATATACTTTGAACCATTATTTAGTGTAGGGAGAGTGTTGTTATACCTGAAGAATTTGCTAGGATTTGTGAGGTCATGAGCACTTGTTGCACTGTCCTGTTTTGTCATGCCATGATAATAATCTTCACCTCCTAATGACAACGGTTCTCTATGCTTCCTGATAGCAGCAACGGCAACTCGAGCCAAACTCATGAAAGGGCTTTCTTGTTGTGCCTCAATATGGCGATAGAAAGAGCGTCCAGACAAGAAAATAGCCAAGCCAAGTATGTTGAAGGCGACACAGATGGCGAACCCAAGTACCCAACTAACGTTGTCCTCAATATACAAAAGGACTGTGCTACCAATGACATTAGATGTGTAGAGCGCAAAAGTATACCAATTGAAGAAAATCGCTTGATGATTTGGCTTATGAAATTGATTCGCTCCCATTGATCCAATGGTGAAACGTGTTCCTCCGTTTCCCAAATATGCTAGAGCTAAAGCTGCATATAAGATTGTAAGATGGAATGTTGATGCATTTCTGCACTCATTTGAACCATCAAAGCATTTTGGAGGTCTCAATGTGTCAATGACTGCTGTGAAGGTGAGAAGCAACACTCCCTACATGCCAATTTGAGAAAACAAAACAGTATATTGTACATTAGATTAGTTTAATTTCTATGCATGATCAGGCTGTCTAAAGATAACTACAAGTAATGGCTTATAATATATAAGTAGAAAAATAAAGCAAACAAGCTCTGACAAGCTATATTTTGTATAACGACTACGATACAGCCAATTTCCTCAGTAATAAAGCAAGCAACCTACTACAACCCGCTAAATTCTACTCATTAAAAGATGTTGAGCTGAGCCTGTTATACAAAGTTCTATGAAATTAATGCAGAGCAAGATATATTTTGCAGAAATTAAAATATCCATGACTGAAAAAGGGCAGTTCAGTGCATTAAACTTTTGCTATGTCCATTCTTTCAGTATAGTAACTAGTAAGCCATATCTCTATGTAGTCCGGGGTGGAGCCAGATTGGGCGTAGGGGTTCATCCAAATCTCTGAGGCGGAAATTGTACTATTATATGATTAACATTGTTTTTATGTATATCTAAGAGATGTTGTATGTTTATTTTTTAATATTTTGAACCGTCTTACTAGAAATTCTGCTACGTCACTGCATGTAGTAACATGACTTAGCCGAAACTAATGTTTCTTTGCACCTATAGAAGAACTACTGTTCACAAAATTTGACGGGTATAAAAGTTATAGTATTGGTTCAATTTGTTCCAACTCAACTCACCACATGTAAAATTCCAACTATCAAATTAATGATTCGTTAATTTATTAACTCAATTTATTTTAATTTGATTCGATATGCTTATTGAACTCACATTTTGAGACCGACTAAAAGTTCCAACTCCAAGCTAGTGCATATTCTATAAAGTATGTCCGACAGGAGAAATATTATTATTGTGGTAGTACTAATTTGTCATATATTTATTATTAAAGATAGGTATAAGTGCTTGAATAATATTGGTCGTGAAATCATTTTTCTGTTGAATTTTGTGTCAGTTTTTGTTGTAACAAATTGCTCTACTCCATATATATACACATCAACATGGATATTGTGCTACTCATGTAGGGCCAGCCCTCATCTAAGCGAAAAAAAAGATGGATAACTCTGTTGGAAAGCATTATTATTAATTAATAATAAGTGAGAAATACTCTAACTTACATAGCAATGGCCTAAAAAGCCGCAAACAAAGGAAGTATGAGTCAGAGAAAAATAAATGATGACGTGGCGCATGTTGAGTGAAAAGAGGCTACTCCAGACAGTCTCTTTCTTATGAATATGTGGTGCAAAAATAAATTAAAATTCCACCAGGAACTTAAGTTTATCTACAATATTAATATTTAAATAGAATATTACATCTCTATGAGCTTTTTTTTCTGAATAAATGTGAATCAATATGAGTAAATGTTATCAAATATATGTCAAATAAAAAATATGTCAATTTTTTTAGATTTACTAAAAAAAAATGTATATAGAAAATTCAAATTATATGTAATGTATTTCGACTAACTGTCTGAATACATGTTAAATTGCTTCTATCGAAAAATTTTGACTCCTATTTTGAACCAAAAAAATTGTGAATCTTCACAAACAACCATTACGGAAATGAGTTAATAGCCAAAAATATATCTCCTTTTAATTATTTATCAATATTAATTGAAATATATATGAAATTTTACGAGTTATTAATTTAATTTAAAATATAACAAATGATAAACTTGTCTATGCTATGGTGTTACATTTGAGAACATGGGCGATTTCTTTTTAATAACTTGATAAAAATACATTACATATATTCAAATGTTCAATCAAAACAAATTATAACTAAATATTTTTAACAAATTTTACTCACAAAATTAAAGAATTGTCCACATTTGCGGCTCATAAGTAAACAACTATCTTAGCAATATAATGATGAGAGATAATAGTGGCTTTCTGTTACTCATGAACTGACGTCTTTTGGCATCAAAACTACCACACGATTTTAAAAAAAAAAAATAGAATTTGATTTTAATTTGCAATAATAGATTAGTTTTTTCCTTCGTTTTTATTTTTAACTATTTTCTTTTAAAATCACAAATTTTAACTAATTTGTATCTCTTAAATTCTGTGTCCAAGACTCTAATCAAATCCTACTACCTAAATTAAGACGGAATGTGTCAGTCACCATTACGAATTAATTTACTTATAATCACCTTAATAAATATACCTAACCGTATAACAAATATTTACACAGCCGATTCATATATAACTAAATAAAATCCCCAAAACTAAGTATTCCCTCTGTCCCACCGCTGTCCCAATATACGTAACATTCCTTTTTTAATATGTTCAATTTTTCTTTTAAAAAAAACTCTTTTATAATTAAAAAATAATTTAATTCTAAAAATTATGTTTTTATTATAAATAAATAATTTATAATTATGTACAAAATGAAAAAATTTAAACCACAAATTTAAAAAATATTCCTTTTTTTAAAAAATCTAATATCACGTCACTGTCAACTAAATTAAAACGGTGAAAATAGTAAAATTCAAAATCAATAAGCCGACTTCCCACAGAACCGATCATAACATAAAATAGAAGCTACCTATTTCTTGGGAAATGAAATGACAAATACTTCATTGTTTCAACTTCCGTTTTACAAAAATATACTTTTTCACATATTAGTAATTTTTTAATTTAGTAGATATTTTTATACATTTGATATATTGTTAATTTAATATGATAAAATTAAAAAAAGATTAAAATTTTATATCAAATTAAAATAAGTCAAGCAAATTGAAACAAACACACGAATGAATTTCACAAACGAAAAAAAGAGAGAGGAGAAAGTCGTTACCAGCAAAGAGATGAAAGAAGAAATCCATATGACGGAGAAACAGCCGAGAAAAGAATCAGCGACGACAGCCCCCAAAATAGGAAAAATAGTGCTGCACCCATTAGCCATGTTGTACACTTTAGCAGCACTCACACTATTCATATTGAATTCTTCTATCAAATACACTATTAAGTTGTTATTCCATCCTGCTGCTGCCAATGATAATCCTGCCATACTCCCTAATCAAATTTCAACACCACCGTCAGCGCGCAGAATCAGAATTTTCACTATATATATAATAATAATTTAAATATATAAAAAAAATAAACACAAAAAAAGTTAATCTTATATATACAGTATAATTTTTCATTCAGATAGATGAGGGAAGAAAGAAGACCTATGATGAAGGGAAATGAAATCCAACCGCCATTGTTGTTGGTGTTGGTAGAAGAGTGGAGATGATTTGGTGGTGCTTCATTTACAAACGTCTGGACTGATTTCTCCATTGCTGCATTAATTATTAACTCAGCTACCTCTTTATATATCCTCTCTTTTTAGTTTCTCTAGGACAACTTGGATATATACTAGTAGTACTAATTATGTATATACTTTTTTTTTATTTGTGTTGTGCTTGTTGCCTTGGGATATATAGTAGCAAAATTAATTTTAGTAGTGTATTCTGTTTCCAAAGTTTGGGGTAAATTAAATTTTATAAGTTGATACACTATCTTATCACTATGTCTTTTGGATGCATACGACAAAAGATGCCACTATGTTTAATTTCCTCCTCCCTGTCAAATCAAGTAGTATTTGTATTTTAACTGTTAAATAAAAAGAGGAAAGTGTATCTTTTATATTTGGTAAGTTTTAAAATTTTAATATTTAGTCAAAAAGTTTAAGATTACAAACATAAATATTATATATTTTTTAAATTAATTTTTTTTTGAGATTCAAAAAATCTCTCTTTTTATTTTAAACTTAATATCTAATTAATTAAAGTAAGATATTTAAATTGTGACAAAAAATATTTTTAAAAGTTGAATTAAAAAAATTACTTTTATAAAGATTTTTATTTATAATTTCTTTATGTAAGTTTTACCAACTTCCTATAAAAAGAATTGAACTTACAGATAAAGTCACTCAATTATTGAGTACTTCATTATATTAAAGTCATTAAATAATATATTGTAAGAAAAAACTATTCAACTAAAATCTAGATAAAATTTTATCTTTAAATATCTATTTAATTATTAATGGTAGCGCAAATTAAGGGCCAAAATCATAGGGATAAAGACCTACTAGCTATTAAGGTCTAAGAGTTGATTTGAATTGATTTAAAAATTGGTCAAATATACTTTCAAGTCATTTTTAGCTTTTGAGAGAGTTGACAAAGTTTAAAATAACTTAAAATAAATTTTAAATGACTTAAACAAATATTAAAAAGTCAAAAATTACTTTTTAACTTAAAAGTTACTAAAGTTTGACTTTTTTAAAATTGTTTTTTTAAAAAAAAATTAAAACCAAACGGGTTCTAGCATGATTTCAAATAATTGGATTGATTGAAGTTGATTTTTATTTGGACAGAATTTGATTTTTTCATGTTGTATTTCACTAAAAGCCTCATAAATTTGAGAAAACTATAAAAAAAAAATCCAACTCTTATATAATTTTATTGAATAAGCAAATTACAGTTCATAAATAATGTAATTAGCTCTTGACACTATGTGATTTATGTAAATTATACTTCAAAATATCATAAGATGCGCCGAATTAATAAATTGTATGTCTTTATGTTCATTTAATAAATAAATATTTGTGATTATATTTTATTACAAACTTTTAATTACACATAATTTTACAATTTTTTATGAATTTAATAAATCAATAATAGTTGTATCTAGCTATTCCTTAACAAATTCATCCACGTGAGTCATGAGTCTCTTTCAAAAATATAATTTTATGAGTTAAGTTTTAGATTTTAAAAAATTAAAATGACAATTTGAAATTCCATTTTTTAAAAAAGAATTTGAGATTAAAGTTGAAGTTGAATTTTTTAAATAACTTTTATAAATAAATGCAAATTTAAAATCGCACGAACAGTTAAGAAGAGGAATTGCAAGAGACATGTTAATGTGTTATATGGTATTTAAATGAATTAAAGCTAAATGACTTTGATTAGGGAAAAAATGTTCAGCAACGCTGTGAACTGTAGTGTTGTTGCAAAAAATACTTTTATGATTTTTTTGTGAGATGTGAGTAAGGTGAAGGATTTTATATTGCAAATAGTGATTTAGTTATTTTGGTACAGTAAAATAAAAATTAAATTATTAACTATAAAATGAACTTCTTGTAATAAATAACATTGGTAATGGAATAACAGCCCTACCTTATGATTTTCTAATTTATTTTTATTTTAACTCGATCGTTTATAATTATGAGGAACGCTTCCCGAGGCAAAAATTCCTTGCTCGGCCTTCCCTGATAAAGATGGTATAATTTTTAATTTGTTTTAACCAAAAAAATTGTATATGTGCCTTTTTCAATCAGCTGCTTATTGTTAATTTCAAAACTTATGTTTAAATTAAACATACGATAATTTATGTACGAAATTAAGTTTACCACTCAAAAAACTTTTCAATATTAACATCTGAGTAGCAATAAAATTGAAAGGGTACCTTCTTTACTCCATAAATTCAACTATATATATATATTCTTTGTAAAAACGTTTTGTCGTTCTCTTTAAATGGAATTAATATCTCAAAATGTCACTCAACTTTCAGAATTTATCTATTAGAGTCATTGAACTTTCTTTTGTATCATTAAAATCACTAAACTTAGACATTTCTATCAATAAAATCACTCAATCAAATTTATCACTAAAAAAAGTATTGGCATAGCAAAATAAATTTTTATTTTTATATCATGTAAATATGAATCCCACAAATAAATAAAATTAAAGAAATCTCATTAAGAACTTTTCACTTCCTCTCACATTTTTTTTAAAGAAAAACAACTAAAATGTATGTCCGAAAACGATTTCAAATTTCAAACCTTATTTATCAACAATTTTGAAAACTAATTTATTCAAGCTCAAACAAATCTAACATTAGCAAACAGTGGAAAACGAAGGAAAAGTAGATCTATACCTATTATATATAGCAAGAAACATCTAAATAAATTACACGTTGAAGAACTTAATTAGTAATAATACTTACCTGTTCTATTTTGACATTTGTTTATTGTTTTTCTTCCCGTTTTGGATTTAATTTGTTGTTTTGCTGAAGTACTTGTACTCATTTTTTATTTATTAAGGAGGCAAACTAAATATTATGGTATTACAGTAATACCAAATATGTTTCACCAAGAATTTTTTTTCATTTATTTATTAAATCAAGACATAAACTATACAACAATATCATAAAAAAATATTTGTTTCCGTGATTAAGTCTGTCCGAATTTTTTTAATAAGTTTTCTTTAATTTTATCTATTTGTGAGTTCGTGTTTACCTGATATAAAAATATACAAGTAATTTATTTTGCTATGTCAATATTTTATTTAATAATAAATTTGATTGAGTGGTTTTATTGATAGAAATATCTAAGTTTAGTGATTTTATTGATACAAAATAAAGTTCAATGACTTTGCTAGATAAATTCTCAAAGTTGAATGACATTTTGAGATATTAACTCTAAAATCAACAGTAGCACATTCTTTTTTCCTTTCACCAGTCGCAAATTACTTAAAATTATAATGGGACATGCTATCCGATGGATATCGCTTGATATGACATTTTGCATGCTATCGATGATAAGATGCTCCACAATCAACCAATCAATTAGTGACAGAGTTCAAATTTTTATAAAATTTTAAAATATATATATAAAAGAAGTCGAGGAGTTTATATTAAAATTTTAATTTTGATATTATACATATAATATAATTAGTCGTTTGATCCTATGTAATAATATAATATTTACATAAAAATTATTGAAATCACAGTAAATTCACGAACCTAAGCGCCGTAGATCTGCCCCTAAAACGTTTTGTCGTTCTCATATATGGGATAAACTCACCACTCACTAATTTCCTATATATTGCGGTGTGTGTGTAATCCGACATGTTATCTGATCTGACACTTGCACTATTCTTTTCGGCACAAAGCAATAATCCATGTATTTATTTTGTTTTCTTAATTATTTATAAAAAAAATTATAATCTTGCTGTGAGATATACCAAAAATAAATACATTTAAGCATTTAACTAAAAGAATTATGTCATTTATTAATATATTTTTATATAATGAACGTAGCTTTTAATTGTTAATCAATGCGATTATTCATCTTTATTGCAAAAAAAAAAAAACTACTGTCTTGTTGCTTGTTTGTCAACAACATACTCAACGTAATCTGAAGATGATAGTATGTATGCAGATCTAATCTCTATCTTTGTCGAGATAGAGAGGCTATGACATGGGCTAAATGAGTGATTCATGAGAGTAGCGTGGTTGTTTAAGGAGATGGGGAATTATTAGAGGAGCTAAATGAGCATGTAGCTAGTTTGGTTGTTGTGGACTTGTCAGGAAAATGACAAAACGAACAATGTTTGTTGCTACAGTACATAATGAGGCACAACATACACCGACAATTGACATTATCTATCTTCTATATATATACTAGATATAGGACCCCGTGCCAGCACGGGGCCCAATATATGTTACTGTTTCTGTTTTAATTTATGTGGTACATATGAACTTTGAAGTTAATCAATTTTTTAGTATGTTTTTATATATTTTAAGTTGTTAATTATTTTTATTTAGAGTATGTTTTACGTAAATATATTATAAATCACAATAACAAGTTAATTTAAAAAAAAATAAATATATATATATATATATAAAATTCATTGACTTTTGAAATTTCATTTGTATCACATAAATCAGGACAAAGCGTGTAATATATATGAAAATGACATAAAACGTACTATAACTCACAATCATTAGTAACTTAAAATATCTATATATCTATATTTCTCCCAATTTATGTGGTATAGATGAAATTTTGAAAGTCAACAAAAACTTTTTATATGTTTTCAAATATTTTAAGCTATTAATTATTATGATTTATAATACTTTTTACATAAAAAAATTATTTATATAAAGTATAAAAGAAATTTTTTTTAAAAAGGAAACATAAATGTTAGCAGGAGTCCAATCTATGTTAATTTCTATGTTTTAATTATTGTAATACCGATTGAATTTGGAGAGCCAACTAAATTTTTTTAAAGGATATTTTTTATAAATTTTAAGTTGTTAATTTATAATATTTTTATTAATTTTAAACCAATATATGTTTTTCTATGTCTCAATTACATGAGACATATGGAATTTGGAGAGTGAACTAAAATTTTAAAATATGTTAAGTTGTTAATTATTATACCTTATAGTACTATTACGTGATTTTAAAATAAAATATGTAATTTTTTTAATTTCAATTTATATGTCATTGATATAATTACATATATTAAGTAATGAAGAATTAATGTGTAAATTATGTGACACCTATGAATTTTGGAGTGTAAATCAAATTAGTTATATGATTTTTAAAAAATAAAGCGGTTAATTATTACAATTTATAATATTGATATTAGTATTATAATAAATTAAATTTTATTATTTTTAAATTTATGATCTCAATTGTCAGCCTATGCCACATTATAAAATGTTCAAAAGTAGATATCAGATTTACAAAAATGTCGATGCCAGCTAAAGTAATAAAATAACATCTAAGGGCATGAACCTATATATGTATATATAAAGCTGAATATAGACAATCTGATGTGGCATCTCTCTATGACCAGTATTTCTAGTCATCATTTTTCTCCTTTTTTTGACATTTTATCTTTGTTTTGTATTTCTTATTTGTATTTTTTTAAAAAAAGTATTTATATCATACCCGATTAATTATGCCCTTTATAACATCCAATACACTAATATAGATTTAAGTAAATGAAAATGGAAGATGAAAAGATAAAAACTATTCATTTTTCATAACTGTTTATAATTATTTAGCCTATAAAAAAATAAAATAGTTGACCATTTGTAACAAATAAGAACAAATTTCTTCACTTTGGCTCTTCTTCTTCTGACGATGATGATCAATATATGGTATCAACTTCTGTCGCTAAGATGTCCATCAAATTTCTAGGTCATGTGACTTTTTTAACAAAAGAGAAAGAGAGAATATCTCATGATTCTTGTGAAGACATTGATGTAAAGAAAGAGATTATGTAACAAAAAGTTCTTTTCAAAATAAAAGACTTTTTGAAAAAATGTTTATTCCTCCTACAAGGAGAAAAAATTCATTGTGGTTGACAAATTTATAAAAAGGCTGATTAGTTTTTCAAAGGGTAAGAAAAAATATTTGGAGAAAAAATCATTCTATTTATGGAATTCGTATCAAATTAGGAGGAGAACAAGCAAAAATTTATTTTGTGATTTGAAAAGAGAGAAAATTACATATTATTTCTTTCAACCTCATTATTCTTCTAATTTCTTTCTTCTTTTATTTTGTCTTGATTTTTTGTATCTTTAAAGTTTTTTTTTCTTATTTATCTTTAATTAAAGTTTTTATATATTTTCTTAAAAAAGAATTTAAAAAGATGATCATATTTAGTTCCTTTCCTCATCAATGCTATTAATCTCATAATTAGTGTTATTTATATTATTTTCTTAATTACTTTTTTTTCTTTCATTTAATTATTTATTTGAAAAAATTAGTTATTATAACTTTATAAGAATTACACATGTATTTTTACATAATTGATTTGTTATTTTTAAAATTGTTTGGATCATTCTTCATCTTAAAGTTTCTATCTATATGTAATAATAAAGCTAAAATAGAAAATGTGGGGTGACACCTTCTTAACAATAGATACTTATTTATTCTTATCAATGTTTCTGACATTTTTTGTTATTTTTTCCTTAAAATAATAGTTGCCTCGATTTTTAGTTTTAGTTTTATTTTTTTAGCATTTTCTAATTTTAAAAGACTGAAAAATTTATATTGAAAATTTACAAAATATAAAAAATGATTTATTTAACTCCTATCATCATCAATATTATTATTAATTTGTTTTACTTCTTTTCTTAATCTTCATTTCATCATTAATGTAATTTATATCATTTTCTTAGATATATATATATATATATATTTGTGACATTTCTTAGAAGTTAGGATTATTATTTATTTAATTTTTTAAAATTTTGAATTCTTTTGTCATACTAAATACAACATGTTTTATTATAATTACATTTAATATATTAATGAATATGTTGTACGAATGAAAAGAAAATTATCATTTCACAAAAACAAAGGTTAAAATATAATTTATTATGATTAAGGAAAGATAAAATTATTATTCCAATATCCATAACCATATATAATACATTAAAAATTAATTGAAAAGCTGTAAATGGAAAAGGAATCACCATTTAAGGAATCATTATTTTTAAAATTTTTGATTCATTTCTTCTTCTAAAAGTTTCTATCCATATGTAACAATAAAGTTAAAATAGAAAATGTAGTGACACCATTCTTAGTAATAGATACTTATTTATTTTTATCAATTTTTTCTGACAATTTTGGTTATTTTTTTCTTTAAAATAATTATTGCCTCAATTTTATTTTATTTTTTAATTTTAAAAGATTGGAAATTTTATGTTAAAAATTTAAATAATAGAAAAAATGATTTATTTAACTTTTATCATCATCAATACTACTAATTTATTTGACGTTTTTTCTTAATCTTCATCTGATCATTAATGTTATTTATATAATTTTCTTAAATCACTTATTTTTTCTTTTTTAACTCTTTTATATATATAAAGTTGGATATGTAAATGATGATGTGACATTTCTTAGAAGCTAAGATTAATATTTATCTAATTTCTCCAATTCTTGGGTTCTTTTGTCATACTAAATACAATATGTTTTATTATAATTACATTCAATACAGTAAACAATATGTTCTAGGAATTAAAACAAAATTATTATTTCAGAAAAATAAATATTAAATTATAATTTTATTATGATTAAGGAAAGATAAAGATATTATTTCAATATCCCATAACCACATTCCATACATTAGAAATTAATTGGATATAACTGTAAATGGCAAATGAATCACCATTTAAAGAAAATAAATGTTTGCAATATCATAATAATTAAGGAGAGAGTAAGATATTATTTTAATATCCTAATTCGGAACTTTTAATCTACTACTCAATTAAAAAGAAAATGGAAAAGGGTCAAAATTTGCCCCTGAACTATGCCCACTTATACCCTCCATTACATTTTGGGATCAAAAATACCCCCGCAGATATCCCAGGAGACCACAAATACCCTCAAAAGTTAACACCCCAATTTTTTAGTGACGTGGCAAGCCACATGGGACTAATCCCTCCACCTAAGCATTGCCAACTAAGATTCACTACAAAAGAACTTGACTTTTAGTGGCGACAAAGTCGCCACAAAATCCCAAAATATTGCCACTAAAGGTTATGAGTGATTTTTAGTGGCGACTAAGGCTCCAACAACCATTCACTAGTAAAACCTATTTTTTCAACAAAAAAATATGATAATTAATTTTCAATTGCGACCTAATTTTCTAAAATAAATAACTTGCAATATCCATATTAAAAACATCCAATATTATTACGAAAAATAATCAAAATTACTTCTCGATTCAAATCTCCTACTATATATATATATATATATATATATATATATATATATATATATATATAATGCATCATTGTACATTTTATACATTTACATATGACATAAAAATAAAACATATAATGTCTTCAAACTCCTACTTAATCGATATCATATTTGGTTTTTTAAAAACAATGAAGAAAAAAACACAAAATTAGAATTTAATGTTAAAAACTTTTAATGACGATTTTCTGGGCTTTTGTGGCGACTGTTGTTGCCGCTAAAGGTCTAGTTCTTTTGTAGTGAATCCTAGTTGGCAACGCTTAGGTGGAAAGATTAGTCCCACGTGGCTTGCCACGTCAACAAAATTTTGGGGTGTTAACTCTTAAGGGTATTTGTGGTCTCTTAGGATAACAGCAGGGGCATTTTTTATCCCAAAATGTAACGAAGGGTATAAATGGTCTATTTCATATAGTTCGGGGGCCATTTTGACCCTTTTCCGAAAAGAAAATGCATTTAATAACATTAAAAAGTTATTAGTTTAATATTTTTTCTCATTGTACTAATTCAATTCAATCAAACTTAATTTTAAAGATAAATAACAACTTCATCTTAATTGTTATCAATATATTTCAAAAAATTATCGTGAGAAGGCTTTTCTTGCACCTTATTTTAATTTTCATATACTATTATTATTTTTTCTGTCATTTTTCAATGATTTTTTATTTCGATTTAAAATTTAATGTTTATTCTTAAAACTCTGATGGTACAAATTAAGGTGGAGTAGAATATAATAAATGATGATTCTTCTACTAAATAAGAAGATATAACGAAATTGAAAGGGTGAAGCTTTTTTTTTTAAATGAATAGGAAATTCTATTAAGGTATCATTACGTCATTATTCAATATATTTTTAATATAAATTTCATTTGCTGATGCATTTGTTTAGTACTCCCTCTGTCCCTAATTACTTGTTCACTTTTCCTTTTATAGTTGTCTCTAATTACTTGTCCATTTTGACAAATCAAGAAAGAACATTTTTTTTACCTATTATACCCTCAATTAAATTACTAATTACTTTGAAAATTGCAGAACTTTTCATTTACTTCATAATTAATAGGGTTAAAATGATAAACTCACTATGTCATTAATTGATTTCTTAATAAATGTGTCAATTTAAAAGTGGACAAGTAATTAGGGACAGAGGGAGTATTACAGTGTTATTTGACATTATGAGATATTTCTTAGACATTTAAGGAGAATGGTACACCGGAATATATATATTATATATTAAAGGATCAACTTCATGCAATGAAAGAATTTGTTATTAGCAAATATATTTTAACTTATTTGATAAAAAATATATTCTTCCTCATTTAATAGATGTAAAATTTGTGAAGCTTTATTTTTTTCACAATCTTCATATTATTAAAACAAATAATAATATTACGATTAAACAACAGAGTAAATATAAAATTAATCAAAAATATTCAATCTAAATGATCGTGTGAAGTGCGGCCAAGTTCTTTAATTTAAAACAAAAAAGTAAAATTTAAATGGGTCTACTATAGAATTCCTAGAAATCCAACTTGAAAAATTATGTTAAAAATGGAAAATAAAAAGTGAAATAAATTTAATTGAGAGTTATCCTTTGTCTGTCCCATTTTATGTGACACTTTATATTTCTCGAGAATCAAATAGTTTAAGTTTGACCATAAATTTGCGTATGATATCTTCAATTTTTTTTTAAAAATTTGGAGAAATTAGATAAATAGTAATCTTAGCTTTTAAGAAATGTCACATCATCTTTTACATATCCAACTTTTATATATATAAAAGAGTTAAAAAAGAAAAAATAAGTGATTTAAGAAAATTATATAAATAACATTAATGATGAGATGAAGATTAAGAAAAAACGTCAAATAAATTATAAATATAAAAGAGTTAAAAAAGAAAAAATAAGTGATTTAAGAAAATTATATAAATAACATTAATGATGAGATGAAGATTAAGAAAAAACGTCAAATAAATTAGTAGTATTGATGATGATTAAAGTTAAATAAATCATTTTTTCTATTATTTAAATTTTTAACATAAAATTTCCAATCTTTTAAAATTAAAAATAAATATAAAAATCGAGGCAATAAATATTTTAAAGAAAAATATAACCAAAATTGTCAGAAAAACACGTGTACAGAAAGCAGTACACATTCTAATGTGTAGAAAAAGTAGAAGTAGATGAAGTTACTTTAACTTATCTTTTTGGTGGGCCTCAATGTACAATTTTTATAGCTTTTAGTCCAGCTCTTTAGTGCAGTGTTGGTCCTCCCAAACTCCCATTTCTAAATATGAGTAATATTAAAGGATCACCTTCATGCAATGAAAGAATTTGTTATTAGCAAATATATTTTAACTTATTTGATAAAAAATATATTCTTCCTCATTTAATAGATGTAAAATTTGTGAAGCTTTATTTTTTTCACAATCTTCATATTATTAAAACAAACAATAATATTACGATTAAACAACAAAGTAAATATAAAATTAATCAAAAATATTTAATTTTTAATGATCGCGCGAAGCGCGGCCAAGTTCTCTAGTGGTGTAATGAAAGCCAAATGTTCAACCAAAGTTAAAAGGTGGACATGTGTCTTCCCAAAAATGAAAATATGAGTTTGCAATTGAACTACACAATACACGTGTCTTGTACAATAAAGAGTAAATAAATACATTTACTAAATTCAGCTAGTTTCTAGTACAATTTGCACTATTTTTGGTACAATAATTCATTGCGATGTTCGTACTTCAAAAGTGCCATTTCTAAATAAGAAGAATATATATATAGGAAAATACAACTCTATGGGCTTACACACCACTACTGTATGCTTTGCTCGCACGTCTCCATAAATCATGTTTTGTATCTGAAATCATTCAAAGGGCCCTAGCTTTCATAACTTATGGATTCATAAAGTATTTTAAACAGATTTCACATGGTTATTTTTTTAAAAGATACAAGGGAAAATGTCTTTTAACTTATTTGAAGAATTATTTTCTCTAAAATATCAAATTTTGGTGCCTCTTAGACCTTAGTTTGTGGTTTAAAATATTAAATTTTACGAGTAAGCATTTTGGAATTTCCTTAAATTCCGCTTCAACCGAGCATATATGTTGAAAGGATATTATAAAAATTAGTAACTTCTATGTTGAAGTCTTCCCTTTAGAAAGCTTGGCGCCTTGAATTTGGGAGTTTTAGAACGTCCAAAAAGGTTTATATTTTGTATCATCGCCTTAATTAAGGTGCACGACTCATATATAGTTCTGGTATTTGGGCCCAATTTAGGTCAAGATTCATGAGACAGAAAAAGAAAAAGTACGTAATTAGACATATTTCACTATCATATATACTATTATTACATATATTTTAAAAATATTACGTATCTTACCATTAATTTAGAGTTCCCTACGTATCATACACTTAGATACATGTATTTTTGCTACCAAATACACAAAATAGGTAGAGAGGCGAGCGAGATTGGAGAGGGAGGCGAACGAGATTCGTAAGTATCTCAGATACATGTGAATCACACTAGATATATGTATTTGTATATATCTGGAGTGATTCACATGTACCTAGGATACCAGATACATAGGAGAGCGACGAGTGAGATTTGCTATGTATCCCAGATACATTCAAATCCACTTAAATACAATGTATCTAGAACAAAATACACCTAAACTTGACCTCATGTAACTGAGATACATGTATCTTGATGTATATGGAGGCATCAAAATCTGGTAAGATACGTAATATTGCAAACAAGAGTGTATCTAAGTAATTAATTCATTAACTAGTGGAATTTAATTTATGTAAGTCCTAGAAAATTCACAATAACATGGTTCTGGTCAAATTATTACGGATTCACACCCAAACTTATATTGCTCCTCTCATTTATTTACAAAAAAAAAAACACACATAGGTTTATGGTAATGTTTTAAATTCTTAGATCCTAAATTATTACAGTATAGACTTCTTTTCAATTGATTCCATTTATTTGATAAGTGTTTGATATGTTGGACTATAACGCATTGTTTAGACTACTATTAGCCAATAATCCATTTAAGCGCAAGTACCTCTACTTGAACAGAGTTAAGCAATGACTCATTGTTAATTGAATGATTTCTGCTAAGCTCCAACTCAACTCGACTTATCCCTCCCAAAACCAACGTAATCAAACATACTGAAGTAATTAAGCATAAAATAACTGAGAAAATGATCAAAATGGTCCTTGATGTATTGGGGTTGCTTTATATTGATCCTTGATATATTTTAGGTATTGAAATAGTCTTTCATGTATGACAAAATGTGTTCAATTTAGTCTTTTACCCTAAATTTAACAATTTACCCCCAAAAACTGTTAAATATAATGGTGGGGTCCACATAACTTACAAATTCACCATTTTTACCTTCTTTATTAGCTCAAAAAAGAGTTTCATGAATTCTAAAACACAATTTTTTCTAACATCTAACCATACAATTACAAAATAATTATGTAAAAAGATTGAATGAAATGGATCGTCAAGAATTTGATGGTCAATAAGAATGGAGATTGATCCAAAGACAACAACACTAAACCGACCCAAGTAAGAATCAACAACAATTGCCCCAACAGTGGCCAATCCATTTAAAAGTGCAGCGCATAATCCAAGAATACTCTTACCAATAGCAGCACTCAAGTTATAATATGAGTGGTTAGATAATTATTCTTGAGAAGCACTAGTAATATCCAAGAATACTAGTACCAGTAGCAGCACTCATGTTACCAATAGCAAGCATACGTTCTACCGACAAATTAAATTCTTAATGATCCATTTCATTCAACTTTTTTATAATAATTATTTTATAATTGTGTAGTTAGATGTTAGAGAAATGGTGTTTTAGAATTCATGAAACTCTTTCTTTGAGCTAATAAAAATGGTAAAAATGGTAGATTTTGTAAGTTGTGTGGGCCCCACCGTTATATTTAACAGTTTTTGAGGGTATATTGTTAAGTTTAGGGTAAAAGACTAAATTGAACACATTTTGTCATCTATTTCAATCACCTAGAATATATTAAGGACCAAAATAAAGCAACCCCAATACATTAAGGACCATTTTGATCGTTTTCTAATGATCAAAGTTTAAAAACCGGTCTTTCACACGATTCAATCGTCCTAAAATTGAATAAAAACAAATCTTAAGTCTAATTTAATCCAAACATTATCTGTCCAAAGTTTTATTGCTCTTCAATAGTCAATACTGTCCATCAATAAAATAGCTTTATTACGTAAGTCAATAAAAGATCCTGAGTGGGGGAAAACCACACCCTGATACCTGAGTGGGCGTGCAATCTAGAATTATTTTTAAAAAATCACAGACAAAACTAAATGTCAAGATCTAATAGCAAATATTCATGACATACAGTAAAAAAAAAAAAACTTATTAATGGATATTTTAGGAACTTGTAAAACCAAGCACTTATTACAAAAAAAAATCACAGACAAAACTAAATGTCAAGATCTAATAGTAACTTTCTTCATATTTTTGGAACTTGTTAATGGATATTTTTAGCCTTTTACTAAAAAAAGAAGTACTAATTTGGTAATCGCAACATACAGTAAAAAGATACATATTTTCATAGTCAATAATCATGACCACCAATTTTCTTTTCTTTTTGAGCGGTGAATCACTCATGAGAAGGAGAATCACTATGATCCACTACTGCCTTCATGTTTTGATACTTGTAAAACCAAGCACATATTACATAGTAACCAAAATTCAATACCCCCCCTACAACCAATACCCCATACACTTTGTCCAATCTTCCATTATTTATGTTACCTGGTAACCATGTAGTTGTCCTTCTAACAACATCAATTAGAGCAGTGGTCAAGTAAAATGCTATACCAATAAGCACGGATATCATCGCGGTCGCCAAGTTCTTTAAGGTTATTGGGAACTCTTGGTAGTACAATGATACTTGTCCAGGAAGATGAAATGCCTCTGCGATACCAACAAGTGCTAATTGTGGCACAAGCCATAAAGCTGACATTGGCACAATAATGGAACCTTGATTGGATTTTGCTACATTTAGCCTCTTTGACTCGACTATGGCTGAGACACCCATACACAAAAAATTGAGCACGTGCCCAACCCCAATTCTCTGGAGAGGTGTAAGTGATTTGCCTGACAAATTTTTCCACGTAGGAAATAGAAATTTGTCGAACAGGGCGAGGAATAGAGCGGTAGAGAGCATGACAAAAACGAGCATGGAGCCAGCTGGGATTTGGAAATTGGGTCCTATATGACGGTCCATTGATAAGGCTTGAAGGATTGACAAACTTGCTTGTACGCCAATTGTTGTGCCAAGAAAAAAACTAGTTGACCATAGTGGTAAAATTTTAATTAAGGTTTTGAAATCTTCAATTTCTTGGACTGAACAAAGTCTCCATGACTTAGCTGTTGAGCCATCTGGTTTAACATCACCTTCACTTTTAATGGCTGCACGGTTCAAAAACCTGCATCATAATAATAAAACAAACAAATTACAAAAATGTAAAGTTTGCATATATTATTGATGGATCATGTAGGATATATTACCTGTAGGTTTTTGAAGGCTCAACAAGCATTAGTCCGTGGTAGAAATCTTCACTAGTCGATGGGAGTGGCAACTTTCTTTTCCTAATACTTGCAACCACAACGCGAGCCAAACTGGTGAAAGGACTCCCTTCTGGCTTAGAATTGTTGTAAAATCTGGTCCCCAATAGAAAAATGGCTGCACCAACTACATTAGCTGCTACACAAATGATATATCCAGCTTTCCAGCTCACGTTATCTTCAACATATACAATAGCTGTGGATGCTACAATAGTAGAACCAGAAAGGAAGAAAAAAAACCAATTGAAGAAAATCCCTTGATCTTTTGGTTTATCAAATTGGTTCGCTCCCATTGTTGAAAGGGTTGATCGGAGACTAGCATTACCCAGAGTCGTCAAAACTATGGCTGCATAGAGAACTACATATTGAACTTTTGGTTTAGGGGTACATGAGGTTGAACCAACTTCACACGTTGTAGGCCTCAATGAATCAACAGTCGTTGTTAGAGTTAAAAGGATTGCACCCTACACGTACAAACAACAAAACAAATCTTATATAGGAATTAATGTATATCAAATTATATATACTTGGATAACAAAACAAAATTAGCTAGTTTTTACCAATAATGAGATGATGGATGAAATCCAAATGATAGAGAAGCAACCAAAAAAAGAGTCGGCAACAATTGCAGCAAGGACAGGAGTTAAGCCTCCAGCACCATTAACCAAATTTGTTATTTGAGCAGCATCAATACTCTCCACATCAAATTCCTTAATCAGATACACAATAAGATTGCTCGTCAAACCTCCAAATGCTAGGGTCAACCCAACTAAGCTCGCTGTTTTTGTCAAAATCAAATTATGGATCAGATTTAGCTTCAAGTAACTTGTTATAACATGCATGTTAAATTACTGTAACAAATATTAAGCCAATGTGCAAGTACATGGATAACATCATAGCATTAGAGCTTTTGATTACTCCATTTTTATTCAATATTGTAATAAATTTGAACTACTCCCTCTGTCCCATTTTATGTGGCAAAATTTTCTTTTTGGTCAGTCCCAAAAAGAATGTCACATTTCCTTATATGGAAAGTATTTAAAGGTACAATTCCTTTTTTATCCTTGTTGATCCCACTTAATCTTAAAATAATACTCAAATACATTTATGAGGAGAGAGAAATTGAGTCTACTTTTTAAAAGGGCAATTTGGTAAACATTTCAAAGTCTTTATTTATTTCTTAAACTCCGTGCCCGGTCAAATGTTGCCACATAAAATGGGACGGAGGGAGTATAAAATAAACGACAAGTGCCTGATCAAATCATGTAGGAACAAGGTTCAGGTCTACCGAAAAAGAGAGAGAGAGAGAGGAGAGACCTATGATGAAGGGGAAGGTGATCCATCCTCCGGTTCTTCTTGATATCTGTGCCTCCGATGGAGCTTCCATAGTTGAAAAAAAACTAGGGATAAATAATAACTTGAAACTCCTAGGAGAGCACTTATATACATTATCAGCTCAAAAATATATGGATTGGAAAGATATATTTTGATCAAAAGAAAACTCAACAGTGAGCACACACAAATAAAGTATGAACCCATGCGTTTAGTAGTTGTTTTTAAAAGGATTTTAGTTTCCTTCAGGCTATTAAACAAATAATACACTATTCTCTTTGTTCTAATTCATGTGTTATGATTCAGATTTCCAAAAACAAATCTCTTAATTTTAACCATAAAATCTTTAAAAATAAAAAATATGACAATACAATAATTTATAATTCAAACAATATTTAAAACGACATACAAAAAAATGGCAAATAAATAATGTTATTTGACTCTCAATCGAATGTCGCCAAATCAATATGGATGGGGAGTGCTATTGTATGTTATCATCTGCGGATCTACAATATTTGCCACCAACGCTAAGGACAACACACTTTCTTGTTTAGGAAATTAAAACAAATAGTTGTATTATTCTCCCTGCAACAATTTTGACAATAAATATCTGCACTCTCTCACAATTTTAACCATAAATATCTTTACTTTCTCATTCAAATTTCGACCATAACTTTAACCATAAAATATCTAAAAGTAAAATTTATATATTTGAAATAAAAAATATTACTCCCTCTGTGTGTCTCATTTTTATGTGATCCTGTTTAATCTGTTTAAAAAAGAATGTCACCTTATTATTAGTAGAAATAATTTAACTTTAAAATACCCCTTTTACCCTTAATGAAGTGATTATCAAACACATAAATATCTAAGAATTATTTTAGACCACAAATTTCAAAAGTCTTCATTTTTTCTTTAACATCATACCAAGCCAAATAGTACTACACAAAATGAAACGGAGGGAGTATAACATAATAATTAATAATTCAAAATATTATAAATGTATATATGAAAAATTGTTATATATATAAAATCTTCTGGTTTACATGACAGCTTCTTCCTTTTAATATTGGATGTCACTAGAGCTGTCAAAAAGGGTCGGCCCAGCCTCACCCGATCCAAGCCTCACGGGCCAATGAATTTGAAGGGCTAGGACGGGCCGGCCCTTCATTTGGTAGGGCCTAAAAATTCTCAACCCAACTCAACCCTAGAAGGGCCGAGGGCTGGGGTGAACTAACCCTTTTTTTTCATTTTTTTCTTTCCAAACTTATAATTTTATAACATCAAGAAAATGAGAAGATTTTCAAATCAAATATGACAAACAATAACACTAGCAAAAAATCTAGTGTAATTAGCATGTATCTCGCATACCAGATACGCGAGTGAGATAAGAGAGTGACAAACAAGATGGAAGAGAGGTGTTGTCTATGTATTCTAGATACATGCGAATCTACTTGGATAGAGTGTATCTAGAACAAATTAACATAATTTTGAGTCCATATATTTTTAGATACATGTATCTGGACGTACCAAAATCTAATAAGATTCATAATATTACAACATAGCGTGTATTTAAGTAATTAGATTATATACTAGTGATATTATTATAAATTACAATTAAATAAAAACTTTTGACCCATGGCCCGACCCCGATCAAGCCTCAAGGGCTAAGGGCTTATATGGGCCGGACTTATAAGCCTTAGTTTTAAATGAGCTTGAAAAATTATATCCCAAACTTACCTCAATAACGAATTGGATTGGACCGGCTAAGCCCGTTTTAACGACTCTAGATGTCACAATTGGTCTTCCGATAAAATAACTCAACTTGCATATACTAAATAATCATTAGACTCCCACTTTAAAATTAGATATTCCAATATCACCTAAATCAATATTATAAGAAGGAAAATCAATATCTTTTGCTGTCCTACAGCGTACGTTGTCCAAACTGTTGAACACATGAATTATATACATTTCATAAATTAAAAATTACTTATGTCTTTTCCTATTTGACCAACTTCAAAATATGCATCAATAGTGGGATTATCTTTTCATTATTTATCTGACCGAATCAATCATTTCAGATGTAATTATTGGTATCATCGTTCTAATAAAATAAATTCTTAATGTCTAAAGTAATCAAAGCCAATTAATTAAGACTGATTCTCCTAATAATTTAGAGTTTTGGATTAACCTTAATTTTATTGAAAAGTATTTTACGTAGTTGTAGCAAACATGTATGTACATGTGATAGAGGAAGAGCACTCATAAGTCATAACTTAAATTATACCCTTAATTATTTATGTATATAATTATATAAGATACTATCTAATATTTATATCCACATCACAACTATTAACATTATATTGTTGTCAACGTAAATATTACACAAATTCACTTGAACGGTTAAACATGAGAGTTCTTCCGAAAAGTAAAAAACAGGTATTTTTAACCAAAATTTTGGGTTAACGTTTTTCCAGTAACCCTTTTAGGTGGAACTAGACAGGTCTTGCACCAACTTTTGAAGTAAACTGAACTTACTAATCCAAAGATTATTTTTTTGTTTTAGAGAACAGTTCATTTGAATTGATATGTCTGATAAATTTTAGATTACATGATATTTTAAATAACTCAATGTGTATTTATTAAATGGAAAAGGGTTAAAATTAAATATCCTCGAATTATTTAAATTTTATCCTCTGTTGGCTTTTGGTATCAAAAATAACAAAAATTTGTCATGCTGAACCAGAACTACCATATCAGCCCACTAAATGACTCAAGTGGACATCCGTTAGTTTGGAGGTATTTGTGGTCCAAAAAATAAACGTGAAGAGTATTTTTTATACCAAAAGTAAACAGAGCATAAATGTATACTTTTGGATGTATTTTTTTTTTTTTTACCTTCAGTAGAATCATGCATCGCATCTCATTCATATATTTCTTCTTGCCCGTTAACAAAACCCGGCCCTTTCTTTGTACGTTAAAAATTAAGCACTCCGTTTAAAAAAGAATGACCTCGTTTTCTTTTTAGTCTGTTTAAAAAAGAATGATTTCTTTCCTCTTTTGCTAACACTTTAGTTTCAGCTTTTCATATGACATGTTTAAGGCCACAAAATTAAAAGACATTTTGGTATATTTGACATAACATTAATTTAGAGCCACAAATTGAAAAGTTTTCTTTATTTTCTTAATTTCCGAGTCAAATCAAACTAGATCATTCTTCTTGAAATGGAGGAGTACATAGCTAGGTACAGACAGTAGAGTGTTGTTACTTTCATGATCAATAATCATGATCATCCATTTTATTTTCTTTTGACATAATACATAAACATGACCCTTAACTTGACTTCAACGAACAACTATGCCCTTCAACTTTGAGTGTGCACAAGTAGACACTTAAACTTGTATAAAATTGAACAAGTAGACACACATGTCGTCCTACATGACATAATACACGTAGGACACAAAATTTCCATGTAGGGTGCCATGTAGGACGAATGTGTTTATTTGTTCAATTTTATACAAGTTTAAATGTCTATTTGTGTACACCCAAGGTTAAAGGTCATAGTTGACAATTGATGCCAAATTAAGGGTCATGTTTATGTATTATGCCTTTTCTTTTTGACCCATGAATCACTCATGAGAAGGAAAATCACTATGATCCGCCACTTCCTTCATGTTTTGATACTTGTAAAACCAAGCACATGTTACATAGTAACCAAAGTTCAATACTCCCCCTACAACCAATACCCAATACACATTGTCCAATCTTCCATTATTTATGTTACCTGGTAACCATGTAGTTGTCCTTCTAACAACATCAATTAGAGCAGTAGTCAAATAAAATGCTATACCAATAAGCATAGAATTCATCGCGGTCGCCATGTTCTTTAAGGTTATTGGGAACTCTTGATAGTACAATGATACTTGTCCAGGATAATGAAATGCCTCCGCGATACCATTAAGTGCTAATTGTGGAACAAGCCATAAAACTGACATTGGCACAATATTATAACCTTCATTTGATTTTGCTACATTTAGCCTCTTCGACTCGACTAAGGCTGAGACACCCATGCTCACAAAATTAATCACGTGTCCAACCCCAATTCTCTGGAGAGGTGAAAGTGATTTGCCAGTCAAATTCCTCCATGTAGGAAAGAGAAATTTGTCGAACAGGGCGAGGAATAGAGCAGTAAATATGAGGACAAAAACGAGTATGGATCCAGCTGGGATTTGGAAATTGGGTCCTATATGACGGTCCATTGCTAAGGCTTGAAGGATTGACAAACTTGCTTGTACGCCAATTGTGGTGCCAAGAAAAAAACTAGTTGACCAAAGTGGTAAGATTTTAATTAAGGTTTTGAAATCTTCTACTTCTTGTACTGAACATAGTCTCCATCGATTACTTGTTGAACCATCTGATTTTACATCATCACCTTCACTTATAATGGCGGCACGGTTCAAGAACCTGCATCATTATATATAAGCAACTTCAGTACTCCAATGAAAGTAAAAGATACGCGCAAGCTGAACGGATAACGTATCACACTACTATCACAAAATAAATACTCTATGAAAGCAGGTGCACGTGAGCCCAACTTAATTAATGTATCAATTGACTTTAAAATATTAATATTTCTTTAATGAAATGAGTTATAACTATAAAAAAAATGAACGAGTACAATATTTTTTGAAACCAACTAAGAAAAAACAATAAGACAAACAAATTGAAATTGAAACAGAGGGGAGGGAGCATTTATTACCTGAAGGTGTTGGAAGGTACAACGACATCTAATGATTCGGGTGCTACTTTACATCCCTGGAAGAAATCCTCACCGGTCGATGGGAGTTTAATTTCTCTTTTCGTAATACTAGCAACAATAACACGAGCCAAACTGGTAAATGGACTCCCTTCTGGCTTAAATTTAGTGTAAAATCTGCTTCCCATTAGGAAAATGGCTGAACCAAGTACATTAGCTGCTACACAAATGATAAATCCAGCTTTCCAGCTTACATTATCTTCAACGTACACAATAGCTGTTGATGCTATAACAGAAGCAGAATACCAAAAAAAGAAGAACCAATTGAAGAAAATTCCTTGATCTCTTGGTTTATCAGCTAGTTGATCGGCTCCAATAGTCGAAAGGGTTGATCGGGTACCACCATTCCCCAAAGTTGCTAGAACTATGGCTGCGTAGAGTACTACATATTGAACTTTTGGTTTAGGGGTACATGAGGTTGACCCAACTTCACATGGTTTAGGCCTTAAAGAATCAACTGTAGCTGTCAAAGCTAAAAGGATTGTGCCCTACAAGTATATTGAAAAGAAAATGGTTCTATAAATATACAGTTACGTCATACTGTCATTGAAGAAAAGTGTTGAATCTAATAATAAAATTAAGTAATTCAACATGTGTTCACGTAAGAATAAATAAAAGAAGTTAATAATTATTGTTGATATGGCGTTAAAGCTATTTTAAAAAAAATTAGTCAAACTAAAAGTACTTATAAACCAAAAATTCAGGGGAGATTTTGTTTCATTGTACGTAATTAATACATACTTATAATATCTTTTACGTTTAGTAAACAAAAATATAAATAAGTCAAAAAAAATGCTTATAAACTAGTTTAACGAACAGTAAACTTAGTTTAAGTAAACACAAATAGTACTGATAGTTACCAATAATGAGATGATGGATGAAATCCAAATGGTAGTGAAGCAACCAAGAAAAGAGTCGGCAATAATTGCAGCAAGGACAGGAATTAAGTTTCCAGCACCATTAACCAAATTTGATATTTGAGCAGCATCAATACTCTCAACATCAAATTCCTTAATCAGATACACAATAAGATTGTTTGTCCAACCTCCAAATGCTAGGGTCCACCCTACTGAGCTCGCTGTTTTTGTCAAAATCGAGTTATGAATTTAGCTTCAATATTACTACATAACATGTTATAACATGCTAAGTTAATGTAAAAAAATATTAAGCCCACGGGCAACAAATAAAGTACATGGATAGCGTTATAGCATTAGAGCTTTAATTTTGATTATTTATTTTTTCACGTTGTTATAAATTTGAACAATAAAAATAAATGAGTGCTGAATCAAATCGTGTAGAAACAAAGTTCAGGTCTACCGAAAGAGAGATAAGAGAGGAGAGACCTATGATGAAGGGGAAGGTGATCCAGCCTCCGGTTCTTCTTGGTAATAGTGCCTCTGATGGAGCTTCCATGGTTGAAAAACACAAAGGATAAATAATTACTTCAAACTTTTGGGAGAGCACTTATTTATATATGGTCAGCTCGAAAAATATTATTATTATATAGAAGAGTGAAGCCAACCAACGACCAGTGGCAAAACGGAAAATAAATCAAACATAGAAGGGCAAATATCAGTGGCACAACGGATATTAAATCAAAAATACAATGGCAAATTATAACTTCTATACTAATGAAGAGTGAAGCCAACCAACGACCAGTGGCAAAACGGAAAATAAATCAAACATAGAAGGGCAAATATCAGTGGCACAACGAATATTAAATCAAAAATACAATGGCAAATTATAACTTCTATACTAATATATAGAAATATATATATATTGATAACTGTGCACTCCTGGTCAAAGGAAGGTTGTATTTTTCTTTTTTTATATGACCAAGGGTAGTTTTGTCAAACAAAAAATATTTCAAGCTTAGTTTTAAGTGTACATTGTGCATAAAGTATTAAAATTTCCAAAAAAACCAACCAAAATTTATGTAATTCCCAATGAATCCATCACTAAGTCAATAGTTGTGGATTTTAATGGGCACACGTGTACCAATACATTGGGAGGAGTAAAAGAAATCATTGCAAAGTTACATGGACCCCATTTATTGATTTACTTCAAAACCATGTACATTCAAGCTGATAAATTTTTTAAAAAATTCTTTTTTATTTTTGAATGTATAATTTTTAATGAGATTTTTTCATACCAAAAATTCAAATTTGAGGGCATTTAATCATTTCCTTTCTTAGTGTGGTTTGATCATGAAAAAATACTGTTTATTTTATTTAAAAAATTTATAGTTGAAGTCATGTTTGGTTAAATTTTATGCAAAAAATATTTAGAATTTAAATATACTTTTTTCTAAAGGCATAATATATAAATATGTCATTTAATTTGTTTCATCTAACATGTCCTTCAATTTTAGATATCCATAAGTAGACACATAAACTTGTATAGAATTGAACAAGTTGACACTTGTGTCCTACTTGACGTCCTATGTGACAATATAATTCACGTCCTATGCGATATTTTATGTGGCTCCCACGTGTGTTATTCCCCGTAGGACGCGTGTGTCTACTTCTTCAACTTTATAAAATTTTAAGTGCTTACTTGTGCACTCCCTAAGTTGAATGTCATAGATGTCAGACGAAGTCAAGTTAAAAGATATATTTATATATTATGTTTTTCTAAATATGGTTTATATTCCTCAGTTTCTAAAAATTACTTGACTAATATACCTGAGACGTACAACCAAATTGCAATAAAAAAAAGTAATATCTCAAAATAGATAGTTGTATAATGTCATAGATTAGATCTCATATAAGAACTACCACATACTATAACAAAAAAATATCACTTTATTTAAAATTTTTGAAGTTGAACTTGTGTCAAGCTATTGATTTTGCAAATTATATTTGATTATTTGAATGTGTTTTTTTAAAAAAATAAATAAACTAATATGAAATATAATTCAAATGGGGCCATTTTTATAAGAATAAAGAATTTGTGATAAATTTTAAAAAGGATAATATAGTTAGGGGCTGTTTGGTTATTGGTTAGACTTACGCAGTTTTTAGTAATGCATGGTTTAGTTATGTAGGATTTAGTTATGTGGTATTAATTATGTTGGTGTTAATTATGCAAATATTAGTTATGTAGGTATTACTTAGTTATGTAGAGATTACAATACATAAATTATTAATTATTGAATATATTATTTACAAATAAATAAGCAAGCAAATAGTATAATTTCCAAAAAAAAATAAAAATAGAAAGAAATCTTCTCTATACTTAAGTGGGAATTCTATTTATTTTTTCTCTCTCTATTTTTTTTTTAATGTTTAAAGCTTATAAAAATAAAATACCATAAATATATTTCAAGTACATTATAAAATCCTATTTTATATAATGTAAATTTCTATCAAGATGCTGCATGTATTGTTTGTACATTTTTAGTATACCAAATATATGAGTTATATATAAATTTATATTCCAAATAAAAAAACAATACATAATAATTAAATATGTGGAATATATTTAGTAATATATGGTGATAATATATGATTAGCATATGCGTTGTCAAAATTATACATTCCGATTCATCATATTAATAAAATATTTATATTTTGATTTCAAATGAAAACAAATAAAAAATTGTTCGTATACAAAAGAAATAAGAAACAAAAATAGCTAGGAAAATAGAATAGTTATGTAAAGTTTTTTCTAGAGTTTTCAATATAAAAAGGTAATAGGGATAAATGTGTAGTTTTTTTAATACATGTATAACTAATACCCTCATAACTTATTCCATCTTTTATCATGCATAATTTATACATAGATTCCCTCATAAGTTATGTAGGTATCAATTATGTAGGATTACAAAAAATGTAACCATACACCGTATAGAATTAATACAAGAATAACTTTTATACAATATTGAGAAACGTATCAACCAAACATGGTAAGTCATGTTGGCTTTTCTACCTAATAGGAAAATAGAATAGTTATGTAAAGTTTTTTCTAGAGTTTTCAATATAAAAAGGTAATAGGGATAAATGTGTAGTTTTCAAAAATGGACGTGATGGCACTCGTCTTAACCCACCAAGACAAGTCAGCCTAAAACTCAACCATTACAATGAAATGCGGAAATTTTTATAAGAAACTCAAATATACCCCCAAAATCTGGTTGTCACGTGTACAAGCCTCTAAAGTATTACAATTGAATCAAAAGAAAAATATAAGTCTCATATGACATTGTTTCTAGAATAGAACAAGATCATAAATAGGAGTAAGAAGGATCGCTGAGAAGATAAACAACTACCTCACAAATCTCCCAGAAGCCTCAGAAAAGAAGAGAATAACAAGTACCACAAAAATCCAGGCTCGTAACCTACACAAATTTGTAGAAGCAAGGGGTGAGTACCAAACCACACGGTAGTCAGCAAGTAAACCTCTAAACACGAGCTAAGGGGATAGAATACAAGTACTCCTTACACCCTAACCGAACCTTCACAACTACAATCTGTATAAAACCAGCCCAACCTAGCAGTTCACAATTTACAAGCACATATCTCAACAACAACATTCTAACAATCATATATTCTCAACAACAAGCTCAATATTTATCAATTACCACCTCCACAACTACAACCTGCTTAGTACCAGCCCAACATAACAGTTCACAGTTTACAAAGCACATAGCTCAACACAACACTCTAACAATTTCATATCCTCAACAACAACAATAGTTTCATATCCTCAACAACAACACTCTAACAATTGCATATCTTCAACAATAAGCTCAATATTCACCAGTCACAAGTTTCATAGAAAGGTACTCGCAAGATCAGCAACACACAACATCAAGTTCACCAATAATAAAGAAGTGCAATGCAATGTCAAGTATAGTGATGCATGTCTGACCTAATGATACACACCCGCTGTCTCTCAGTCCGGGACCCATGGGGGACATATCTGTCCATGCATCCATCGCGGCGCGCGATACGACCCTCGATAATAGTAACCATCGCGGCGCGCGATACGTCTCTCGAAATATAGTATCCGTCGCGGCGCGCGACACGTCCCTCGAAATATAGTATCCATCGCGGCGCGCGATACGTCCCTCGAAATGGTACATCCTCTTTATTTTCTTATTCTTTCTCAATGCACATAACACTTGTCACAACCATGTCTCAGAACAATGCAAATGACATGTTCACACAAAAAAAATGAAGAGATAACCATTTTCATAACATTGCACAATTCACAACAACACAATCAGGATACAACATCAACAATGATTCAACAAGCCTTTCAAACAATTCTCAACACATCACACAAACAATTGATCACATTGCCTTTTATTATCCCTTTCTCATCATTAAAATTAATCAATGTGGACAAGTCAACCCATCACCAAGCCTCGTTACCCTAAACACATATTACAAGGAAATACATGAATTCCATACACTTAACAAGGGTTTAGAAATTCACTTGCCTCAATCAATCAAGAATTCACTCCGGAACTTGAGCCTTCCCTTTTCGTTGAACTTCCAACTCAAGGCAATCTATTCACATTGATAATCACAATAAGATTTCGAAACTAACAACACCCATTTTATATTTCTAGCATATACCCAAAAACTTACACCAACCTAAAATCAAGTTCCTAAATTTTGATGCCAATTATCATGTCAATCCTCATATTTCCAAATTTCAAGTCTAGGGTTAAGTTTTCATTCTCCAATACCATAAATCTAATGATATTACGTAATATTTAATTACATGTCTCAATCTATCAAAATTTCGTATCCAAAATCAAGGACATAACCCGTAATCTCTACTGTGGAATAATATAAAGAACCTTAACCTAGTTATCACTTTCATTCTTCTATAATGATTTGCTCCCAATTGGCCAATTATTACCCAATAATTGGCTATCAATGCCTAGCCACCAAGTCAACACTACAATATTTACTCAATTTGCAAAACAAAGAAATCTAACTGCTTTTCTTACTTTCTGTTCCACCGCATAAAATTATAATAATAGTAATAACAACATGACTTCTAACTTCTATATCCATACAAAATATAAATTAGACCTTTTCGTGCATATGGAACAGAACCTTCTTTAACATTCTGATGAGAGTAAATTGAATAAGACATTAAATTATAAAACTAACACATGGCATATCATCATTATACATAGATTGTTTGTCCCCCATTAAATTAGAAGATAATAATAATCTACCGCAGTGGACAATTCTAAAATTAAGCAATTCAATTCTGTGTATACTAATAATATTTCGAATACAAGGATTTGGGCAAGGTTACATTACCTCATGAAATTGGTTCGCTTTTGGTTGTTGCCGAAACTATTCTTGTCAATTATTATAATTATCTCCTCTTCGAGAATTTGAGCCAAAATATGCTTGTACGGCGACTAAATTATATTAAACCCTATTAACTTAATTTTTTTATACACGGGTCAAGTAGAATAGGATAATAATTAAATTGTGAATTTGGCCCATTAACCACCAACTAAAATAAATTATTTAAAATTTCTCATAAATTAATCACCATAGTTAAACAAATAGTCCAAAATTTCCAAACCAACTTCACCGACTGATCAAGAAATTACTCGGGGCAACTATTGAGATGGGTAAAATAGTAACTTTATGAAAATTTCCAAAAAATGACCGTCCGGGTCATTACATAATTACTTCAAACTTTTGGGAGAGCACTTATTTATATATGATCAGCTCGAAAAATATCTATTAATATGGGCCTTCTGGTGGGATTTTGGAAAGATAAGTTTCATAAAAAGAAAAGGGACCCACAATGAGCACTAAGAAATAAAGTTTCATATATACGTTGAAGTCTTCCCTTTAGAAATCACATGGCCTTAAGGTGCAGGACGTACTGGTATTTGGGCCCAATCCAGCTCATCTAAACGTCAGGCTGATATGGACTAATGTATAATCCAACTGAAATAATTCATGAGAAAAATTATTAAAATATTTTAATTTTGTTTTTGTTTGATATATCATATCATCATAAGAAAATATATAATGAAATTAATTAAATCCCATAAATTACGCTTATGTTTCTTCTTACTCTCAATCATACAGAGGCAAATTTTAATAGAACGAAGAAATTCAAAATTTCAAATTGCTACCCCGTTCAACGAAGAAACCTTTCAGAGTTGATTCAAAAACTTTTGTCGAAATTTTGGGTAAGCGAGGTGAGTTATGAAGGATACAAAAGTGATGAAATTGTTGTTGGACAAACAATATCCTTTTGAATCTTCAAGTTCATCGAAGATTCTTTCAATTTTGATTCAAGATTATCAAAATTTTTGAGATTCAAGATTCTTTCTTCTCCAAGTTCAGCGAAGATCCTTTCTATTTTGATTCAAAATTGTTGAAAATTTTGAGATTCAAAATTTTACTCTTAGTTTATTGAAGATCCTTTCAATTTTGAATCAAAATTGTTGAAAAAATTGAGAAGATACATCATGAATATCTTTGCTACTTAGATTTTACTATTTATGTATCTTGTTTAAATTGATAATTATTGTATTTATACTAGATACATTAAATAAATAATTATTGTCCATAAGATGTTAGATTTGATATCGATACATTACTGTGTGGTAGTTGCTATGTAATTGATACATTTAGTATAAATTCGAATTTACGTATCATATCTAAAAAATTAGTGCATGATACATTACTATTTATGTATATTGTTTAAATTGATAAGTATTGTATTTATATTAGATACATTAAATAAGTAATTGTTGTCCATAAGATATTAGATTTGAGATCGATACATTACCGTGTGACAATTGCTATGTAATTGATACATTTAGTATAAATTCAAATTTATGTATCATAGCTAAAAAATTAGTGCATGACACATTACTATTTATGTATCTCGTTTAAATTGATAAGTATTTTATTGTTTGCCTGGAAAAATATTTATAACTTATATAATGTATCATTTTATAGTTGATATAATGTATCTGATACAATAAGGTTGTGAAAGAAGGATGTATGTAAGCTGGAATAAAGTGTATCTATAAATGTATCACAATAAATATGAATTAAGTTATCAATTAGATACATGAACAAACACAATCCATTAAAGAAAATTGATTATTGAAAACACCAGGAAAAAAGAGGAAAATATTAGACTGTATGAAATTTTGGTGAAATTGAAACTAATATTATTATGAGAAAATTAAAAGATTAAATAATAATACAAAAATCCTAATTAGTTTCAATGAATGATTAGTTGTTAGAGTCCATAACCAACTCAAATTATGAAAAATTTACAAATATTATATTCTCTTTTTAATCAAACACCCGAGGTGAGTTTTATTAACCAAAAATAAAGAAATCAAATACAAATACCAAACCCAACAGTGATTTGGAAACAATAGAAAAACAAAACAACTACTAAACCAAAAAAAGAAAAAAAGGAAAAAGACAAAATAAAAAGAAAAGATGACAGAAAAGGCAAAAACTTGTACAAATATTATATTAATTATTAACAAATAATAACAACTACTACTACTTTTTTTTTTTCCCCTAATTTACGTTTAAAAAATTGAAGTTCACATAGTTTATTTTATTATAAATTTGGAGTATTTTAAAAAATAGGTAAAAGACTCATAAATATTCTTTTTAAATTTTTTTATCTAAAACTATCCTTAACCTACGGAAAAGAGACTGATTTTGAATTTCAAATGTGAATGAGAAAATAACTACCAAGATTCTGTGACTAAAAATAAGGAGAGATTTGTGAAGTGAAATAAGGAAGGGATAAATGTTGGTTTTGAGAGTTAGAATTTATGTATCCAACTTTTGGGGGTTTGGAAGTAAAATAAGGAATTCTGGAAAATTTTAGAATTGGTAGGGAATAATGGAAATTATAGAAAAAAAAGATGTGTATATAGATAATTTATCCTTAAACAAATTATAAAAACGTAAGCAAGAAAGTAAAATTTGGTAAATGTTAGGTGGGTTGAGTTCTGATTCATTATGTAGCTCGTTTTAATACAAATTATCCCAGCCATATCTAACAATATAATAAGTTTAATTATGTAACTCAATAAAAGATCATGGGGGAGGGGGGGGGGGGGGGGGGAAGCACAACCCAACACCTTAGTGGGCATGCAATCTAATAACAAATAATTAAGACAAAATGATGTAAATAAACCACGATTAAGCCACAAGGGATGCTCCAAGATCCAGGTCAAAGAAGTAAAAAACAAGAGAGGTGCTTCCTCTCTGAAACAAACTCGAATTCTCAACACAAATATCCAAACATTATATAATAAGATAGCCAAATTACAATAACAACACTTGAATTACAAGGAGAAGTACTGAAATATCGAGAAACTAGAGATAGAGATAAGAATGGGAATGAAAAGTTAAGACTTTAGAAAGAAGATGAGAGGAACAAACGGTTTCTTCATAATACGCATAACTCTTATGTCTAATCCCTATTCCTATTTAACTATTGATAATTGGGCCTGGATCCCAAATAAAACCCTCTAGTATTTTACTCGGTCCAATAATTCTATCTAAATCAGCCCCATTCACCACTTCTAACACATAAGTCAGTACAAAGTCTACTTGATTCACAACAATACCCCCATCCTGAATAAGAACCTTGTCCTCAAGGTTCGGATAGAACAATATGGATATCATAGCAGCGAACTTGTTAAGACTTGGATATATGTTAGGAGTTGCTTTAACAAGTATTCTGTCTTCTTTGTCTTCCCGGGCATTCCTTTGGAGGGAATATATTAATAGCCACCTGACTAAGGTAATATCAAACGTGGCATTCTCAGCAACATTTGCATTGCTAAATATTACAGTATAAGGTGAAAATACATCAATACAGACTGAAGGAAATTCCAATGACAATGTTGCTTCCATTTTGTTTTTAGTCAATACACTGATGTACCGGTTAATGTGGTTCAATATTGTATCCACATTATGATAAGCAACTTCAAGATGAGACCGTGCAAATGTAATATATGTCCAGACAAAGGCATTAGCACTTGCCATTAATATACCACATGGGGTTGGATAAAAGAAATAATTTTTTTTAAATTCAAGCTTTGCACATGTTGGATAGAAACATGAAACAAGGTTCTGAATATTGCTCAGTCCATGAAAATCTTGATGCACAATTATATGACACATGCTGCATTTGATTTTATTGTTATCGTCCAAATCCTCAACCCATCTATATATACCACATCGCTCTGTTGTCCACCTTGCAAGAACAGGCTCATGCTTTTGTCTTACGATTTCAAATATTTATTGGTGATCTAATTTCTGAGAATTCCAACGTCGCACCACTCTCTTCTCAATTCCACCGCCAACAAGGAAAGATTCTCCTTGATGCACAATTAGTGCACAAACTGGTCTCTTAAGTTGCTTTGCATTCGCAAGAATATCTTGAGTTTGGGTGTGAAACAAAATGCCACTATTCAAATGGTTTAACTTCACAAGCTGCCGATGTATTCCAGGATCCCATACATGTAAAATTATCTTATTTCCAACTAAATTGCTTCAAGAAACCAAACATTTAAGGTCATAACCATCACATTCAACAAGTTCAGGACACATGTCCAAGGAAAAAATAATATAGCAGCCAACATAGTCCCGACCATCATTAGTAACTTTACTCATAAGCATGGCATGATGGAAAATGGAAGGAATAGAAGGCATCACCTCCCAACGTAGAGCAAGCCCGAAAGGGTAAGCAAATAATTGATTCCAGCGATCATCCAAAGCTTTATGAATATAAAAAATGGAAAGGTTACAAGGAGTAGATACTATAAAATTAATTCAGAATGAATGCTTATCTGCATTTGCAATCACAAGTTCTATAGGTTTGTTTATGATGGAAACAATTTCTTCTTCATCATTCTTGTCTTCATTTTTAACATCATCACCACAACTATTTAGCTTAGAGATAGAACTTACCAGATCATTAGGGGGAATGAAAAGTTCAATAGGCTTGCTAGATGTACCGAGAGAATGTGCATCTTTGTGCCTATCAGACGATTCACCAAATACCTTGCGCGCATTGGTATTGCTTTTGCATCCCGATTGTTCACCGTGATGTTGCGATAAAAGTGAGTTAGTCATGTTGCTCCATCGTGGATGGACATATGTACGGCCTGGGAATAGTACATCTGACTCACCGAATCTATCCTCACAACAATTTTGGTACTCAATTACATATGGTAACTGTTCGAGATTGGTGAATCTCCCTTCTGTGAACTCGTATTCTTTCTATTTAAATCGAATTCTCACCTTATCAGCGAAATGCAGCCAATCAATTAATTGATTATTCTGAAATAGCCATTGGTACCATTTCAATGCTTCATCGTCAAGGTAGAACGACGCCACATTAAGCTTCTCATCTTTCTCAATTTTATAGAAATCAAAATAATGCTCCGCTTGAACTATCCAAGCCTCCGGATTCTTGCCTCTAAACTGCCATAATTTGGTGTTCGTAACTGTATTTTGGGGTTCAAAAGAGGTCATAGCCTTTCCCCCCAAAACCTCCAGCAACATCAAACGAAATTCAGTGAGATCCTTACGGATAGAATCATTCATCTCTTGTATTGAATCACGAATTGAATCATCAACAGAAGCCTTGAGTACTCTATGGTCTTCCATTAGAGATACCTCTGGATGAAAGCACCAATGAAACAAACTCGAATTCTCAACACAAATATCCAAACATTATATAATAAGATAGCCAAATTACAATAACAACACTTGAATTACAAGGAGAAGTACTGAAATATCAAGTAACTAGAGATAGAGATAAGAATGGGAATGAGAAGTTAAGACTTTAGAAAGAAGATGAGAGGAACAAACGGTTTCTTCATAATACGCGTAACTCTTCTGTCTAATCCCTATTCCTATTTAACTATTGATAATTGGGCCTGGATCTCAAATAAAACCCTCTAGTATTTTACTCGGTCCAATAATTCCATCTAAATCAGCCCCATTCACCACTTCTAACACATAAGCCCGTAAAAAGTCTACTAAATTCACAACACTCTCTTTCAAAATACTCCTCCATCGTACCATTTTACTTGTTATACTTATTAAAACTGGACAATTTAAAATAATTGTCATTTAAAAAAATTAAGATATAATTAATTATTTATTTCAATTTCTACTTTTATTCGATAAATGGGAAGAAACATTATTGTGGTTAAAAGAAAGTAGTATTACTTCAAAATCAAAAAGTAAATGAGTGTTTTTGAAGTGGCGACAACTATTGCATTGTCTGCCACCTCACTATGTCAGTGTGATAAAAATCATCACTAGTCATTTTTCTCATACTTTGTAAAGGAGTATTTTTAGCCATTTACTACAAAAAAATAAAAATAAAAATGAACTACGCACTAATTTGTAATCTATATAATCACAAATACTCATGCCATACACTTAAAAGTTACATAGATAGCTAGGTACAATACTTTTGTTATTTTCATGGCCGATAATCACGAGCATACATTTTCTTTTCTTTTGGACCCATTAATCACTCATGAGAAGGAGAATCACTATGGTCCACCACTTCCTTCATGTTTTTATACTTGTAAAACCAAGCACATGTTACATAATAACCAAAGTTCACTACTCCCCCTACAACTAATATCCAGTACACATTGTCCAGCCTTCCATTATTTATGTTACCGGGTAACCATGTACTTGTCGTTCTAACAACATCAATTAAAGCAGTGGTCAAGTAAAATGACACCCCTACAACCACTGAAATCATCGCCGTCGCCATGTTCTTTAAGGTTATTGGAAATTCCTGGTAATAGAACGCGACTTGTCCAGGAAAATGAAATACCAACGATGGCTAATTGTGGCACAAGCCATAACACTGACATAGGCACAATATTGGAACCTTCATTTGATTTTGCTACATTTAGCCTCTTTGACTCAACTAAGGCAGAGACACCCATACACAAAAAGTTGAGAACGTGCCCAACCCCAATTCTTTGGAGAGGCGTAAGTGATTTGCCAGTCATTTTTTTCCACGTAGGAAATAGAAATTTGTCGAACAGGGCGAGGAATAGAGCAGTAGAGACCGTGACAAAAACCAATATAGAACCAGCTGGGATTTGGAAATTGGGGCCTATGTGACGATCCATTGCTAAGGCTTGAAGGATTGACAAACTTGCTTGTACGCCAATTGTTGTGCCAAGAAAAAAACTACTTGACCAGAGTGGTAAAATTTTGATTAAGGATTTGAAATCTTCTATTTCTTGTACTGAACAAAGTTTCCATGGCTTAGTTGTTGAGCCATCCGGTTTAACATCGCCTTCACTTTTAATGGCTGCACGGTTCAAAAACCTGCATCGTAAGAAAACAAACAAACTAATATTATCAAAGGAAAAATTACATTCCTATATCTGTTTTACAAAATATGTACGCATAATGTATATTTTATAAGTACTAATTATACATGCACTATACATAAATATTAAAATTTGAGCGTCATCATCGCTATCCGCCGACAAAATAGTAATATCAGTGTAAACCCCCCAAAATAAAAAGATCAATTTGAACCTAAGTGAGTAAAAAAGCACACCTAATGAGTAGGCGTGAAATCTCTGATACTTTTATTTTAAAAATCACCTACCAGCCTTAAGAAAGTCATCGTCGAAATAGTATATAATTATAACATTCCTAGTACTTAAAGACTGTTTTTAAATATTTATTAGTACCAATAACATATTTATATTATATAGTGCTCCATGACAGTACTAATATCAAGATTTACTTAATAGTAATTCATCATTGAGATTTGAGACAATATAAAACAAACATTAGTGATGCAAATTAATCATAATTAAGCGACAAGGGATGTCCCAAGCACGTGGTCAAAGACATACGTAAACACTCAAGAGTGACGTTACTGTCGCAGATTATATGGAAAAACTATATAATTGGACATGTTCACTATCATAAATACTATTATTACCTATACTTTTAAAATATTACATATTTTATCACTAATTAAGAGTTTTCTACGTATCTTACACTTGGTTAGGTACCTGTAATTTTACTGTCAGTTACATAAAAATAGGGAGAGAGGCAATCGATATTGGAGAGGGAGGTGAGCGAGATTTGTATGTATTGTGAATCACACTAGATACATATATCTGGAGTGATTCGCATGTATCTGGGATACCAAATACATGGGAGAGTGGCAAACAAGATGGGAGAGAGGCGAGGTAGACGAGCGAGATTTGTTATGTATCACAAATACATGCTAAACCACTTGGATACAATGTATCTAGAACAATTACACCTAAATTTGACCTCCATATATACGAGATACATGTATCTGGACGAATCTGAAGGCATCAAAATCCGGTAAGATACATAATATTGCAAACTAGAGTATATCTAAGTAATTATTAGCTCATAAATTAATACTAAAATTTATATAAGTTTCCCCTTTTAATTGAATCAATAACACTGTATTCTCTTTAATATTGAAATGGTTATTCAATTAAGTACTCCCTCCATTCCATATTAATTGAATTTTTGAGGCATTTTTTATTTTTCAAATTAACTTAATTGTTCAGTTTTCAAGACTACTTTTAGAGTGTCATTCATTTGAATTTTCAATGTGATGACTTCAATAAATTTGACAAAAATTAATAAGGGTAAAAATGGAAAACTATGTTTAATTTATGTCTTAATCTACTTTTCTTAAAGGGTGTGAAACACCTCAAAACTTCAACTAATATATATGGTCTCACCAACATTCATAATGTAAAAAAAAATCACGTGTTTTACCGTAAACAAAAGAATTAACGATTTAAACTTTTATACGAGATTGGTGTAATAGTTATAAAGTATTACCGGAAGGTTTTTGAAGGCGCAACAACTATTGCTTTAGGTCCGTGGTATAAATGTTCTCCAGTGGATGGGATTGTCACTTTTCTTTTCCTAATACTTGCAACCACAACACGAGCCAAGTTGGTGAAAGGACTCCCTTCTGGCTTAGAATTGTTGTAAAATCTGGTCCCCAATAGAAAAATGGCTGAACCAAGTAAATTAGCTGCAACACAAATGATAAATCCAGCTTTCCAGCTTACGTTATCTTCAACATACACAATAGCTGTTGATGCTACTACAGATGCACCATAAGTAAAGAAAAAGAACCAATTGAAGAAAATTCCTTCATCTTTTTGTTTATCAAATTGGTTGGCTCCCATTGTTGAAAGGGTTGATCGGAGACCGCCATTCCCCAGAGTCGCCAGAACAATGGCTGCATAGAGTACTACATATTGAACTTTTGGTTTAGGGGTACATGAAGTTGAACCAACTTCACAAGGTTTAGGCCTCAGAGAATCAAGCGTCGCTGTTAAAGCTAAAAGGATTGTGCCCTACACGTACAAGCGACAAAGCAATCTCTTAGGAATGTGTATTACTACTATTTCCTCTGTTTTAATTTATGTGACATATTTTAAATTTTAAAAATCAAACAATTTTATCATTTTTTTTTTACTGGAATCTCCTTATATATATGCCTTTGAATTAATACTTTTAGATAGTTTTCAAATATATAAATTTATTTCAGAAAAACTTGAACCTTCTATAATAGGAAACACAATTAAATCACAAAAACACCACTGTGCCATATAAATTGGATAGAGAGTACATACATGACTCATGGGTACCACAATAATATATTTAGTGTTGTCCTACAAAGTGAAGCCTGGAAAGGATAGACCGTAGACTCATTATATTAGGGTGAAACAAAACAAGATTAGTTTGTACCAATAATGAGATGAAGGATGAAATCCAGATGATAGAGAAGCAACCAAGAAAAGAGTCAGCAATAATTGCAGCAAAAATAGGAATTAAGCTTCCAGCACCATTAACCAAATTTGATATTTGAGCAGCATCAATACTCTCCACATCAAATTCTTTTATGAGATACACAATTAGGTTGCTTGTCCAACCTCCAAATGCTAGTGTCAAACATGTTGATGTTGCTGCATATTATACATATAAATCATGGTAAAATTAATAATTAATACACATTTCATATCATGGATGGGCACACAAATATATATGAGACCTATGATGAAGGGGAAGGTGATCCAGCCTCCGGTTCTTCTTGGTAACTGTGCTTCGCCGTCACCGGACGATAATGGTGGAGCTTCCATACCTAAACAAACAAAACAACTTCTTCTACTAATATAATTTAGCATTTACAAAATTATATATGGAGTAATTCAATTGTTGGGAGAGCACTAATAAGTAGTAATATTTATATAGAGAGAGGTGCAAAGTTAGTCCGCTAAATCATAATTACTCAATTCATTTAAATTTGGACGGACACCATGTTTATCAAAATAAAAACATGTTTTGAATCTGATGGTCACTTTTTTGAGTTATATTAAAAAAATAAGTGTGTCACATGAACTAAGACATGAAGAATAATAGGTACAAAAGCATATTTGGGAGATAAAATCCTTTTGATTAACAAGTTGCTCAAATAGGACTTTGCCTCCTTTCTATTTTTATAATTGTCTCCATTTTTTTCAAGTTCGAGAGACGCATAAAATTAATAATAATTAAGATATATTAACTAAAGTAAGATACCATGATTAAGATTTTACTTTAATAATTAAATCTTAACTATATGATTATAATCTTAACTAGAGCTTCTCGGTATTCCCAAAGCTCATTTTGTGGTGAAGGCGGAAAAGCTTCTCTACTCCTTGTCCCAATCGCTGCACTTAAAAGGGTAATCCTCCATTCCCATTTTTATTTTAGGTTCTTTTATGTTGTAGATTAGCTTAACTTTGTTAGATTCATATGCCTAATTTTTTTATATATTTTTATTTATTTATTTATTATTATTTTTTATTCACATTCCAATCTTGCCTAACTTGGGGTTCTAGTAGAGTAATGTTTGTCATTTATTTTGGGTTATTAGTTGTTGCTATGAATGGACTGAAACCCGAATTTAAAATTGATTCTCGATTATTCCTTCTTTGCTTTGTTAATCAGTAGCGTAGCTTATTTGTCTCGGTAATATTTTCCTTTGCTTGGAGTGTCTAACACTTGAGAATCTGGAAAATTTCATATCAATAATAGTAAGTCTCTTATATATGATTGTTAACATTTTACTATGAAGGCATTTAGGACGTATACTTTTCTGGTTTAAATAAGAGATTTGTATAAAGATGAGTTTGAGTTCAAATATTATGCGATCTTATTCGGTTCATTTATCCTTCCCGGAGTTTCAGATCACCTCGTGAAGTATTAATGAGTTGTGTTGAGATTTTGCTCCAAATATCTCGTTTATTCTGAAATCGTTAAGCGTATCACTTTAAGATGAGGTCGTGTTTTATGATTGGTATGATGTTTATGAAGTTGGATGAAGTAACAGTAGCTCATTTGTTTGGATTATAATACAATGGCTTAGCTTACTTTGCATTCGTTTATAATTGGACTAATTATCCTTAAACTAGAGGGAAAAGGTTGTTTTGGGTTTGATAATATGACTATTTAATACTAGTTTATAATTAGTTTGTTCTTCTTATATTGTAGATGTAAATCTTGTTTGGAAACTTTCTCTAAAACCAATCAAACTTGGAGAAAAGCTCCTAACACTTCTTGTTATTTTCTCTATTGCCTTTAGTTTTGTTGAAAGAATGATACCTGAATTAGTGTTCATATGCTTTTACTGGTTGGCCTATATTTGCATATGTGGATGTATGTTCCATTTCCCAATTGTATATGCTGATATTCTCTTTAGCTATGTCTTATTTATCGTATTTTTTACTAAAGGTGTTTTTCTTGTGGAATAGTCTCAAGTGTGGATACTAATCTTTTTTACTCTTTATTTGCATGTGAAAATTCCATCCGAGTCCATTTTGGTCTTCTCCTGCATATCCTTGAGTTGTCTCAAGTCAGCCTCACCCATATTCGATCAAGGGGAGCAGAAATATGGGTTTAGAAGCAAAATCACAGGTCCCGAGAGCTGAAAACGCGCTGATATACAGCGTGATACAACCGATATACAACAGTTGTATACACTGTAAAAAGCAGGAGAAATGGGCCCAAAGTCCTAAAATTTCAGTTTTTGTGTTGTATTGTAATTGAGTCAAAAGCCCAAAACGAGATTAGGCCCAAGTACTGGCCCAGACGGACAGGAAACCAGACCTGGGTCCAAATTTCCTTCTCTACTTTATCATTTATTTGTTTACCTGTCATTATTCGTTGTTAGTCTTAAGGTTACCACAATTTAATTTCCCGAAAGATGGTCATTCTGAACTAATCTCTTAAAAATTAACTAATTAAAATACTCGCCTCCTATAATATTAAAACATAATCTACCAAAGCGTTTAACTTAAATAATATCCCAATACTCCCCATTTTCCCTTTTAAAATAGTCTTAACTATAAAATAGTCCAATTTTGCCTTTTGAGTTAAGTTAAAAAATTAGCCAAATAGTTAGTTATCGAATAACCGTGTGTGAGCAGGCATTTCGGATGCTTTCAAACCCTTTCCGAAATGTTAATATGAACCTCGAACCCCCTTAATAGTTTTCAATAGATTTACTGTTTTGATCTATTTGAAAATAAATAGTTTTCTTGATTTTATTAAAAAAATTAAGTGGCGACTCTGTTCTTTTGGAAATTTGATTTCTCTTAAATCATAAGTTGATCGATTTTTTAAAAATTTAGTCATTTTTTTTTCTTTTATTTATATTTTTCTAGTAAAACAGGACGGAGGGAGTAAGAAATATATTCAAGGGTAAATCTCACCTTGAGAAGATTGGATACAACTATAATACACTTGTCATTCACATGAATAATTTCCCCATTGAAATGTTGTACATAGGATATATATATATATATATATATATATTCAGAAGGTAGAGTGGAGAAGATTGATATGTAACAATAGTCAATACAAGGTACATACTCAAAATGGACTTTCACCTTAACATTGGTAGACTATGCAAATGAAGACTGTTCAATGATCAATCACATCTCCTTTAATTTTGATTTTGATTTCAATATAGAATCTTTTAATGGACAGTACATATTGATCACTTGTTTTTCTAAAAATGTGTGTGCGCTGCCAGAATATGCATGGTCTAATCAACTTTTAACTTGGTAGGGCATTTGTATGAATATAATGTGTTGGTCACAGCAAATGCAGTTAGGCAGCAGGAAGGAGTGCTAAAGCAGAGATACATGACGACTTGGTCCGTTACACTGTAGGATAATTTCATACCGCTCCATTAAAAAGCCTAATATTTCTTTCAATATCTATGGTCAAACGCATAATCGAAACTTCACATAAAAATGACTTGCCAATTTTTTTAAGAAATTGTGGCCAAACGCTACCTAATATTTAATGATGCGTGTGGTGTATCAACATTCATTTAATTAATTAAACTATTACTTCTCCATTCATGTTTAGTGTCTATGGTTGACTTGACACGCCTCTTAAAAATTAAATAAAATTATATCATTTTTAATTGTAATAAAAATTATAGAAAATAAATAGAATTTAATAAGAAAATAAAATAAATATAAAATAATAAATTATCTCTTAATTTTCAAATTATCTGAATAAAATAAATATATATTTTTAATATAATAAAAAATAAAAATAAAATACATTAAATAAGATAATGAGAATTTAAGATCCACTTTGGGAACATGATTTAGTGGAAAATGGAAGCCACACAAACCAAAATACTTTTTTTTCTTTTGAAGTGCAATACATTGCCGGGTCAAGGAGAAGCAGTGCATGATCAATCATACTACAAAGCTGGAATGAAGAAAGGGACATCTTAAAAGCAATACCAAACTTCACCAATAAAGTTACAATATGGAATAATATCACATTGGTAATATCTTCTGGAAAAAAAAAAAGAGAATCATAAGAAGACTAGAAGGGATCCAGAAGTCGCCTCAATACACATTCAGCTATTTTCTACAGAAACTCGAAGAAAACCTAATAAAGGACTTTAACTACATCCTCCGTCTGGAAGAAGACTTTTGGTTCTTCCACACAACAACCTTAAATAGAAGAAGAAGGAATATAATAAAACTGTCTCACTACAAAATTCAGAGAGAGAATGAGTATACGAACAAGAGGGCATTAAAAACATCGCTACCATTTACTTTGCCAACTTATTCCGCACAACCCAAAATCTCTTGACCACAGGCAATGGGAACCCCAAAAATATCCATATCAGCTCTGATCTAGAGGACTTAGGTAATGTTCCTTCTGAAAAAAGAGATACTCCAAGCAGTAAACTCCTTTCAACCTTATAAAGCTCCTGGTCCGGATGGATTTCACCCCTATTTCTATCAAAATTATTGGAGTATAGTAGGGGAATCAGTCGTAGCACTCTATGTTAACCCCTTTTTAAGAATGAGCGAATACCAAAGGAAATCAATAGAACTCATGTTTGCCTTGTACCAAAAAAAAAACGGGGGCCAATAATCTCCGAGATTTAGACTTATAAGCCTGTGTGGTACAAATTATAAAATAATCACTAAAATTATATCTAACAGGCTAAAACCTATTATGAATAAGTTGATAGGTCCATGCTTAAGCGAGCTTCCTATAAAACAGGCAAGCTACGGACAACGCAATAATAGTGCATGAAACTATCTCTCATTTCCAGAAAATGAAGGGGGGAAATGGAAACATGATGCTAAAAATCGACCTGGAAAAAGCTTTTGATAGGATCGAATGGTCCTTTATACGAAACACCATTATCTACTTTGGGTTCCCACACAACTTTATTAATCTAATTACGTCTTGTATCACCACGAGAAGTATAGCCATTCTAGTTAATGGTGAACGCACAAACTTTTTCGAACCATCACGAGGCATAAGACAAGGTGACCCAATATCCCCTACATCTTCATATTATGCATGGAAATGTTGTCGCAAAGAATAGAAAGTGAAGTGTCACAGAAATATTGGACACCCATAAGAATTACTACTAGAAAAGGGCCCTATTTATCTCATATATTCTTCGTTGACGACCTCATCCTAATGGGCAGAGCTGATGATAGGAATTGCAATATAATCAAACAAGTGGTGGATCCATGATTTAAAAGTTGTGGGTGCTCAAATCCTTTAACATAAAACTGTTAGCAATCACATAGCGTAAACATATACTAACTCAAACTCTTTAATAAAAAAAGTAAAAAAATAAAACAACGATTAGTATTATCATCATAAAAAACAACATCTAATTAAAAGTCACAATGACCTACTAGTAATATTATCATTACAAAAAGAGACTTTTAGTCTTAAAGTCATAATTGTGCTCGACGCCTTTTCATATGTTGAAAATGATAAATAATAGCATCATTGCTTACATTTGCGAATATCTTACGCTCTACTTAGCAAACTAAACAACCATTCAAAAAGTCATTACCAATACTATTACGAAGTTCATTTTTAATGTACTTCATGGATGAGAAAGCTCGTTCCACAGAAGCAGTAGCAACAAGAAGAATGAGAGTCAATTTGATAATTGTCTTGATATGTCAAAAGTGACCAGTAAAAATGAAAATCTATTTTAGAAATAAGTGATAAGTAAAAGTGAACGGAAAGAGTATTATTTATATACGCACTTGGTGCGTCTAGCTAGGTACATGTATCTAATTTTCAGAATGTATCTTGAATGTATATGGTATCAAATACATGTATCTATGCGATTTGCATGTACTTGGGATACACTGAATCTCTTTCACTCGTCTCTCTCCTATCTCACTCGCATTTCTCCCTATGTAGAGAGTATTTGGTAGCAAAAATACATGTAATTAAGTGTAGTTGACTTGAAATCTGATATGCAATTATTAATTAGTTAGACTATATATAATTATTTTAAACTATGAAGAGAATTAGTAATATGATAGGAATATTTGTGTAGTTAGGTAGTTTTTCCTTGATTATTTTACCCTTTTTTATATCTTACTAAAATATAATTTCCTTTCACTAAATATTCATTCTATTTATGTGTCATAATTGATGTGTTTATACTAATATTAAGGAATAATTACTACTAAAGAGTATATAAAAAGAATAAATAATTTTGTCTTGAACTTTCTCGATATAATAAAGTGCATCTGAAGATGCATATTTTTTCGAAATAAAGAGGCTTACCATTGTTGCTGGATATATAGTACAGTAGCTAATTTGGCATTTGAAAATCTAATAATTCTTGTTATATATATATATATATAACATTCCAGCATAAGATAAGAACAATTTGAGTCCTTTTAATTTGCATGAATTTCTTGTGGAATGAATAATGATGGCAACATTATCATCAAGAAAGCACTACTGGACTGGTATAAAGTCTGTTTATCTAAGTCGTGAATATGACTTATGTATAAGGTGGATATACTGTTGCACAGTACTGTCACCAAAGCAGGAATCGTAAATAATACTTTCCTATGCTCTAATTTATGTGGCATATTTTTTTATTCCGTCCCAATTATAAGAATGTCACTTTTCCGTTATTGAAAATAATAGAGTTTTAACTTCAAAATTCTCATTACTCTTAATGAAATCATTTATAACCACATAAATAGTTAAGGAGTGTTTTCAATCACAATTTTATTAAAATCTTTCTTTTTTCTCAAACTTTTTATCAGTTCAAATGGTGTCACATAATATAAGACGGAGGTAGTAAGGAATATATAATTCAAGGGTAAATCTCACCTTGAGAAGAATGGATACAGCTATAATACACTTGTCATTCTCAATAATTGCTCCATTGAAATGTTGTATATAGGAGATATATATATATATATTCATAAGGTAGAGTGGAGAAGATTGATATGTAACAGTAGTCAATAGAAGGTACATACTCAAAATTGACTTTCACCTTAACATTGGTAGCCCATGGTCCAATTTACACCAAGGACGATGGACTATATATGCAAATGAAGACTGTTCAATGATCAATCACATCTTATGATTTTTATTTCAATATAGAATCTTTTTATGGTCACATATTGATCACTTGTTTTTTTTTTTTTTTTTCTTAAAAAGTGTATGCTCTGCCAGAATATGCATGGTCTAATCAATTCCTAACTTGGTAGGGCATTTGTAGGTATGTAATGTGTTGGTCACAGGAAATGCCAGGGAGGGTCCCGAATAGGCAGCAGGAAGGAGTGCTAAAGCAGAGATATATCGAATGACATGACTTGTTGGTTCATTACACTGTTGGATAATTTCTTACCGCTCCATTAAAAAGCCTAATATTTTTTTTCAAATATCTACGCAAAGTTGAAATTTTACATAAATATAACTTGTCAAAAATATTTGGGAATTGTGGCCAAATGCTATTTAATACTCCCTCCGTCCCTATTTAGTTGTCCATATTTCCTTTTTTAGTTGTCCCTATTTAGTTGTCCATTTTGACAAATCAAGAAAGGACAACAAATTTTTTCCTATTATACCCTTATTTACACTTCTTGAAAATTGTAAAAGTGTATGTTGTTTCCCTCCAATTTATTTCACTTGAATTCAAAGAAGTGGTTGTAATTTTGAAGTGAAAAGTTGTCATAAGGGTAAAATTGTAACTTCACTGTGCTAATCATTGTTGCCTTAATCTGTGTGTCATTTCTAAAGTGGACAACTAAAAAGGGACGGAGGGAGTATTAATGATGCGTGTATCAACATTCATTTAATTAATTAAACTATTACTTCTCCACTCATATTTACTTATCTATGGTTGACTTGACACGCCTCTTAAAAAATAAATAAAATGATATATTTATTATATCATGTCTAATTATAATAAAAAAATTAAATATTAGAAAATAAATAGAATTTAATTAGAAAAATTAAATAAATATAAAATAATAAATCATCTCTTGATTTTTAAATTATCTGAATAAAATAAATATGTATTTTTAAAATAATAAACCAAAAAAAAATACATTATATAAAGATAATGAGAATTTAAGATCTACTTTGGGAACATGATTTTTAGTGGAAAATGGAAGCCACACAAACCAAAATACTTTTTTGTTCTTTTGTAGTGCAATACATTAGGAAAAAAAAAAAAAAAACTTTGCCGGGTCAAGGAGAATCAGTGCATGATCAACAAAAATGCTTCCATTTATATTAAACTAATTAAATTGTCGGCGCATCGTGGGGGTGTGAAATTAGTGTATTTGTAAACATTTTTTTAAAAAAATAATCGAGATTATAATCATAACTTTCATAAGGCATACACGTAAAAGTTATGTAAGCAAATGCAAGGAAAATATTTATTTATATACGAAAATAAGATTTAAAAATTATTCCAAGATATAATTCTAGTTTTATTACACTCCATAGTATGATTAAAATATGTAACGCAAGTCCTCACACCTTGTCTCTTGTTTAAATGTTATTCAGGAAAATTTGTCCGCACTTAGCGGTCATAAAATTAATCATAGACAATGTGTAAAGGAAAAAATCCTTATGAAAACGTAAGACACTTGAATATTTTCTGAAGTTCAAATATTCGTATTGAAGTGTGAATTTGAGAACCAAGCAAGCCTAGAAATCCAAAAAACTTGAGATGTTTTTGTTTGAAATTCGGCCTAAAAGTTTCAAAACTTCATATATTTTTGTCTGAAGTTGAAATATGAAAATCGGTTAAAAAGAAATTAAGTAGGACAATATGATGTAATTTGAAAATGTTTTTCTACTAATTGCAAGATTGATGATAGTTATTGCTCTCTCTAAATACCCACAAGTCTGAGGATACTAGAATTGATTTCACTCATCAGAAGGAGAATCAATATGATCCACTTCCTTGAGGTTTTGATACTTGTAATACCAAGCACATGTTACATAGTAACCAAAGTTCACTACTCCCCCTATAACTAATATCCAGTACACATTATCCAGCCTTCCATTAATTATGTTACCTGGTAACCATGTACTTGTCTTTCTAACAACATCAATTAGAGCAGTAGCCAAGTAAAATGATATAGCAAGAATCACGGAAATCATCGCAGTCGCCATGTTCTTTAAGGTTATTGGGAACTCTTGGTAGTACAATGATACTTGTCCAGGATAATGAAATGCCTCCGCGATACCATTAAGTGCTAATTGTGGCACAAGCCATAAAACTGACATTGCCACAATATTGGAACCTTTATTTGATTTTGCTACATTTAGTCTCTTTGACTCGACTAAGGCTGATACACCCATGCTCACAAAATTGAGCACGTGTCCAATTCCAATTCTCTGGAGAGGCGTAAGTGATTTGCCTGTCAAATTCTTCCACGTAGGTAAAACAAATTTATCGAACAGGGCGAGGAATAGAGCAGTAGATATGAGGACAAAAACGAATACGGATCCAGCTGGGATTTGGAAATTGGGTCCTATGTGGCGGTCCATTGCTAAGGCTTGCAGGATTGACAAACTAAATAGCACGCCAACTGTTGTGCCAAGAAAAAAACTAGTTGACCAAAGTGGTAAGATTTTAATTAAGGCTTTGAAATCTTCTACTTGTTGTACTGAACAAAGTCTCCATCGATTAGTTGTTGAACCATCTGATTTTACGTCACCTTCACTTATAATAGCGGCATGGTTCAAACACCTGCATCATATATAAGCAACTTCGAAAGTTAATGATACACGCAAGCAGATCCCATATATAACATTGTTATCATGTAAAAGATACTCTATGTAAAGCAAGTGCACGTGTGCCCAACTTATCACTAAATATGGAACTTACTTGCTATTTATTTGTAAATCTTAATACACAAAAATGTCCGTTACGTTCCCTGATAATTTAAGCTTATTTAAAAAAAGACATACTCCAAAAGTCAATAGCTTAAATTTATAATAGAAAGCCAAGCATACAAATCAATATGTTATCAAAGTAAGCAAAGTTCCAAATTTTTGTATCATGTGAGTATTATCAACAACAAAATATAGAGGTTTTATTGAAACAAACTTAGAATAACAGTACATAATACAAACAAATTGAAACGGAAGGAGCATGTGTTACTTGAAGGTCTTGGAAGGTACAACAGCTAATGCTTCTTTAGGTACTACATTACATCCCTGGAAGAAATCCTCAGCAGTCGATGGAAGTGCAACTTGTCTTTTTGTAATACTAGCAACAATAACACGAGCCAAACTGGTAAATGGACTCCCTTTTGGCTTAAACTTAGCGTAAAATCTGCTTCCCATTAGGAAAATGGCTGAACCAAGTACATTAGCTGCTACACAAATGAAAAATCCAGCTTTCCAGCTTACGTTATCTTCAACATACACAATAGCTGTTGATGCTATAGCAGAAGCAGAATACCAAAAGAAGAAGAACCAATTGAAGAAAATCCCTTGATCTTTTGGTTTATCAGCTAGTTGATCCGCTCCAATCGTCGAAAGGGTTGATCGGGTACCACCACTACCCAATGTTGCTAGAACAATGGCTGCATAGAGTACTACATATTGAACTTTTGGTTTAGGGGTACATGAGGTTGAACCAACTTCACAAGGTTTAGGCCTTAAAGAATCAACTGTAGCTGTTAGAGCTAAAAGTAGTGTGCCCTACGAGTATATTGCAAAAAAAAAATGGTTCTATAAATATATAATTATGTCATACAATGATTGAAGAGAAGTGTTGAATATGAGGATCGGAGTAATAACAAAAAACAGTGGTAGTTACCAATAATGAGATGATGGATGAAATCCAAATGGTAGAGAAGCAACCAAGAAAAGAGTCAGCAATAATTGCAGCAAGGACAGGAGTTAAGCTTCCAGCACCATTAACCAAATTTGCTATTTGAACAGCATCAATACTCTCCACATCAAATTCCTTAATCAGATAAACAATAAGATTGCTTGTCCAACCCACAAATGCTAGGGTCAACCCTACTGAGCTCGCTGTTTTTTTCAAAATTGAGTTACGGATTTAGCGTCAATATATATACGCAAGTTAAATTACTGTAACAAATATTTAGGCTATTTGCAACAAACAAGGTAACATGAATAGCACATAGCATTTGATTTTTTCACGTTATTAAAAATTTGAAATGCCTGATCAAATCATATAGGAACAAGGTTCAGGTCTACCGGAAGAGAGAGAGGAGAGGAGAGACCTGTGATGAAGGGGAAGGTGATCCAGCCTCCGGTTTTTCTTGGTAATTGTGCCTCTGATGGAGCTTCCATGGTTCAAAAACACAAAGGATAAGTTCCAAACTTTTGGGAGAGCACTTATATATATTATATCAGCTCAAAAAATATCTTAATTAGGATAAGGACAGCACATTCTCTTCACTCTTGTTCATGAGAATTTAATAAAATGGCTAGAAATTAGAAATTACAATATTGCATAAATCTTTTTAACGGCCCTCAACTTTATATTAAATTGTATATTTGACTAATGATTACTTTCTTTTTATTTGTCATGTTGCGCTTTTTGAAAGTCAATTTGACTAATTTTCAAAGTTAAATTAGATTACATTAATTTGATATTTTAAAAAAAAAAAATTAGATATCCAAAAACTATATAAAAGGTAATATAAATTGCAATTTTTTGCATATCAATATGATAAAAAAATACAATCATAAAATGTTAGTCAAAGTTTTTATAGTTTAACTCTAAAAAAAAAAATTATACTAACAATTAAAAGTGGACGGTGCTAGTACTCAATAATCATAATTAATTAGACTCTCACTTTCGAAATAGATATTATTCCAATATCACCTAGAATATCTTTTGCTGGTGTATTCCAAACTGTTGAACACACATACATTTCATTAATTAAAAAATTGGATAAACTACTTATACCTCACTACCATATATATTAATATTATAACCTCTATTTTCAAATAATTACATATATCATTTTAAAAATTTTATACCATATATTATTGAAGATGATACCCACAATCCTTAAAATTAAAATTAATTAATTATCTTACATTTAAACTCCACAATTAATATTTTAATAACAATCAAATATTTCTCTCTCATCATCTCCCCAATCTCAAACCCAATCTCTCCCCCCACCCCCACCCCCCACTTATTAACAAGTAAAATTCCCCAAACTAGGGTATACAAAACTGAACCGAAAACCGAATCAAATCGCAAACCGAGTCAAATCGGAAAAAAAAACCCGACTAGTGGTTTGGTTTGACTTGGTTTGGTTTTGAAAAAAAAAATCGACTATATTTGGGTTGGTTTGGTTTTAACTAAAAAATACCAACTATTGTGCCGTAATTTAACTATTTCTAGAAAAATCACTTTTGAAATGTTCCAAGTATAAAACAATTTGAGAACAATACTTAGAAAAGAGTCGCCACTTAATTTTTTAAAGAAATTAAGAAAAACTTATAATTTTCAAAGATTTAAACAGAAAAAATCATTTGAAAATACCAAAGAAGGTTCGGGGTTCAATTTACACTTCGAGAAGGGTTTAAGCATTCGAAGTGCCCGCTAACATGCGATTGACCTGTGATTTGACTAAAATATATTTGACTATTTTTAGAAAAAAAAATAATTAACATAAAGAATAATAACTTATAATATATTTGATTAAGAAAATAATTAAATAAATGACGCATTTTATTTCATTTTATTTTTTAGAGGAAGGGATCCAAAATGATACATTTGACTCGAAATGAAAGTGATTGAAATATTAATAAAACTAGATTAATTAGAATTTATTTAATTCATTTTGAAATAATAATTTAAACCAATTTAATAAATTAAAGCATGAAAATCATTTTAAATTAATTGAAGAATAAAAGTTTTGGCTAACCTTCTTAAAAAAATGACTAAGTAAGTATTTTATAATAATAATTAACATTATTAGATTAACTTTGAGAATATAGTTAAACAAATAGCAATTTTTATTTTTTAAGAAAATGGGACCTTAATTGAAACATTTGAATTAGAGACAAGTAATTAGAATTTTAACGAAACTAAATTAATTGGTTTCTATTTGAGTCATTTTTTTGGTTTATGAAAAAAACTATTTTAAACTAAAAAAAAAAAAAAGTGTTGACTAAAGATTATAAATGATAATGCAAGAGTTGATAAAATGAGATTTGTTAGAAATAAAACAACACAGAGAAATAGTTTGTCTTTTGGGGAATTCGATTAAATTAATTAACAATTCTAAATTAGAATTAATGATAAAAAACAAACAATAAATAAAGGCAATTAAATAATTTAGAGGTAAAGGAGAAATGAATTTGGGCCCCTTTTTGGGCCAATTTCGCTGGATTTTTTGGGGCTAATCCAATTCCCGTTTTTGTGTATACACTGGGCGTATATCAGTGTATATGAGCATATAAATCAGCTCTTTTCATGTATATCTTGCTTCCGGACACATGTGTTTTGCCTCCACCCTCTGTTTTTGTGTTTTGGGCCTGCATATCAGCGTATACCGCTGTATACAACATGTATACAACCCATTTTCGACTTTTCGGGACCTGTAATTTTGACTTTCCAGCAACGAACAAGATGTGACCGACTCGATAAAAGAATCTTGGGCCTTTATGGCCCTCTCGAAATGCGAAGGGAAGAAAGATGAAGCCCAGGAGGGACTCGAGTTGGTGTCACATGTATTAAAAGTAAAGGGAAAAGGAATTAGTGAGGGATTTTGAACAATTCATATATATATAATTATGCATTCAACTAGAGATAATTATGATATAACTCATCCAAAACATTTAAAAATTACTACAAGTATAGACAGAGAACATATAGGCACCAGAAGCATCATCAATGCTCACCAGGTGATACGTATACTCCTTCCAATAATTCCATCTTGACAAATTAATGCACATCTCATACTTAATCAAATAGAGAATTGAAACGGAAGGGAATTATTCACGCAATTAAATAAAACATCTTTTAAATAACATGACAAATTCTATATTTCCTGATTTTAAAAAAAAAACTCATAAGAAGCACAAGTAAGAACAAATGTTGAAGGACTTAATATTCAAAGCAAAATATTTACTAGCACTAATTGAGATAAAAAACAGATCTAAAGGATTAAGGCACTAGTGACTAAGTTGAATATTGGAAAATAGTGAACGCAAACAGATGCGGCAAACTTGAATGGGGAAAAGGAAAACAAAAATGGAGCAAATGCCATCTGAGAAAACGGAAACAAAGCCTACACTCCGAATTAGACTCAACAGAGCAACCAAATAAAAGGAATCAAAACGACTAGTGACAAACATAATACAAGAACCCCAAAAAAAGGAGTAGTAAATGCGGCACATGAACTCGAAATGTTTATATGTTAATTCATTCATTCAACTCGAGGTGAAAGAATAAAGGATAAGACGTCAAATATTAAGCAACAACACAGATTCATATTGAACATGAGCAAGCTAGGACCAAGAACTCCTATTCTCCAAAATCAACAAGAAGAACGACAGGTGAGACAAACAAAGGGGGGCATTTGGAAGGGATAAAATCGATAGAAAACTCATAACAGGTCAAAAATTCCATTCTATTCACAAACACAACATTAACTAACAATATTAACTAACAAGTATAAACACAACAATAACTAACAACATTAACTAACAAGTATAATCACAACAGTAACTAATAACATTAACTAACAAGCACAATCACAACAGTAACTAATAACATATTTTTTTTTTTTTTTTTTTACCGTGGTTTTCGGGCGTCGCTTTGCGAACCCGACTAGCTGTACCCACCGGGTCCCGCTGTTTCAAGGCGGGTCCACCACGGTTAGTTCCACGGGGCCCTGGAGACGCGGCCGGTTTGTAATGCCTCCAGTGGCCCTGCTGGGGCTCGAACCGGCGACCTGAAGGACTTTGTCCCAGGCCTTTACCAGCTGAGCTACCCCTCAGGGTTAGTAACTAATAACATTAACTAACAAGTATGATCACAACAGTAACTAATAACATTAACTAACAAGAACAAACACAACATTGACTAACAAGAAATTAAAATTAAAAGGACATTTACCTTTTTTGGAGCAGCGACTGGAAACGAGATTTCGGGAAGGATTCCACCACCACCAAACTATGACTCCGAGAAACTTCGATGAATGGAAAAGAATCAAACGAGAGTAGAAATCTTATTGCCAATCTCTATCACTTCAAAATCTATTTCCTAAATATTTGTCTATGACTATGTATAATTAATAGTTCACTATATTTTTTTTTCTTCTCTAATTCCAATTAATTCCCCTTCTTCCCCTTACAGTGAATAATAAGAGAGTATATATAGCCAGGAAATTACGGCAGATTTGGGGGAAGAAAACGGATAGGAACTTGGGGCAAAATCGGAATTCTCCAACCAAATCAATTCAAATTTTTCCCTCAAGGGTAAGGAAAAGATGTTGTTGTATGGAAATTCAACCAAAATCCCCTAAAATCTGGATGGAAAAGATCAAAATGGGCGATTGTTGTAGAGCAAGGCTGAGGGAGCTGTCGATTGCGTGAACTCGCCCTCGCGTGAAGGAGACGAGGCGCGTACATGATCGTTCACGCGTGCTGTGCACGCTGTTGCTACTGCTGGACCGGGTCTGGGCTGCTGGCTCGTTTCTGGTTATCACATCTGGTCACGCGAGGAAGAAGAAAAAGAAAATGGGGTGGGGTCGGGTTAGTTTGGTGGAATTGGACTGAGGCGGCTGGAAGAGGTTTTTGTATTGTTATATATGTATTGCCGTTTGGGAGTGTATTATTGTATTGTTGCATGTATGGGTGGGCTGGGAATATTGTGGAGAAATGGGTTTGAGGGATAAAAAGGGAAATGGGCTGATTTGGTGCTGCTGTAAAGCAAATTGGCCCAACAAAATAGCCCAAATTTGGGTCTTACAAGAATTGGAACTCAAGCTAATAAATGACTACATTAGCAATTGAAAATATAACCAATTGAGATTAAAACTTAGCCAAAATTGAAAAAATTAATTGGCAAACTCGGCCAAAAGCTGAATAAGACAAACCTTTGAAATTAATTTATGAGATTCTTAATCTTAACGAAATAAAATAATCAATTTGATTATAAACTAATTAATTTAAAATATAAATTGTTATATGACTAAACTAATTAAACAATTATTTAATTAAAACAAAATCTTTTTGAGACGATTTTCGAATAATCATAAAATATACTAATTATATACATAATTATGTAAAACATATATATCATCTAAAAATTATAAAAAGTGACAAAACTATTTAAAATAACTTGCAAAATAATATTTGAAATTTTATAAAACTAATTATTATAAATCGTTTGAAATTGAAGAAGCTCAATTATTAATCTATAATGTGGAGGTCAAAAATTGGGTGTCAACACCAACCCGAGATCAAACCAATCCGACATTATATATGTAATTTTAAAATTTTATTTTATACATAAAAATATTTACTTTGATATAAATTTAAAATATTTCTTATGATATTTCATAGTTTTTATCTTTTAATATATTATTTCAAGTTTAAAACTTAGAATTCGGAATGATCCAATAAAGATTATAGTTCATAGATATTGATAATTATAATAAAATTTAAATCAAAATCAAATTAATACTAATGCAAAAAGAAAATCAATTCAACATTAAGAATGACAATAATATAGAATATTTGTTTTTTAGTTTTACATTGATTTAGATAATTAAAATACATAATCTAATTTTAATTTTCCTTAAATATTTAGTAATGTAACTAATACTTATTAAATTTATTTTGACATGATTTAGTACTTTTAAATTATGATCATTTTCATTATGACTTTGCAATATTTATTTTATATGATGATTTCATTATTATTTTTTATTGAATATTTTAGTGTCATCAGTACTCATCTCATATTTTGTGTTATTTTCTTAAGAAACATCTTAGATAATTGTATTTTGGTTGGACTAAAGAAATATTTGGAGCACAAGTTAATTATATGTTTGTATGCAAACTTTATCGAAAAAATCCGAGGTTTATTAGTTTGGTTTGATTTATAAATTTAAAAATTTGACACAATGATTTGGTTTGGTATTTGAAAAACTCGAACCAACCCGATCATGTACACCCCTACCCAAACAATCAGAATCAATGCAAATAATGTAATAGCTCTAGAAAATTATAGTTCGAATATTTTATTGCAAAGAGTATGCTACAATATAATGGCAATTGGTGTTACTTGCAAGTAGTTAGTTGAATGTGATTTTTTTTTCTGCCAATTTATAGTCACGATTTTTTCCTAACAATCTCACTCTTCAGCCGACTCTTATTTCATCTCTGTCGACTTGAAGGCCTTATTTTTTAAAGCTTTACTAGTCGGAGGAACGAAAAAGCTAATTTTTCAATGGCTCTGCTGGAGGTCCGTCAGATCTAGGAGCAACATTGACAAATCAAAAGGTGAAGCAAACATCGTCGTGGTGAGATGTCCTGACCAGCTATGAATGTAATCGACACATTATTTTAATAAGCGAAGAAGTACACATGATTTGAAACATTATTGAGATACGATATTATGTATTTGTTTCTAAATTCGTGTGTTTTAGTTACATTCCATATTTAGATACATATAATTAATTATATGTCAATAAAGTTCACTTGATTTGATATGTCTCAATAGCTTTTAGATTACACAATTTTTTTCCACTAATTGCAGATTGATGATAAATTATTGCTATCTCTAAACACTCACAAGTCTGAGGATATTAAAATTGATCTCATCCTCAGATCACTCATCAGAAGGAATCTCATTATGATCCACTTCGTTAAGGTTTTGATACTTGTAATACCAAGCACATGTTACATAGTAACCAAAGTTCACTACTCCCCCTACAACCAATATCCAGTACACATTATCCAGCCTTCCATCATTTATGTTACCTGGTAACCATTTACTTGTCTTTCTAACAACATCAATTAGAGCAGTAGCGAAGTAAAATGCTATACCAACAAGCACGGAAATCATCGCGGTCGCCATGTTCTTTAAGGTTATCGGGAACTCTTGGTAGTACAATGATACTTGTCCAGGATAATGAAATGCCTCCGCAATACCAACGATGACTAATTGTGGCACAAGCCATAACACTGACATGGGCACAATATTGGAACCTTCATTTGATTTTGCTACATTTAGTCTCTTTGACTCGACTAAGGCTGATACACCCATGCTCAAAAAATTGAGCACGTGTCCAATCCCAATTCTCTGGAGAGGTGTTAGTGATTTTCCAGTCAAATTCTTCCACGTAGGTAAGACAAATTTATCAAACGGGGCGAGGAATAGAGCAGTAGATAGGAGGACAAAAACGAGTACGGATCCAGCTGGGATTTGGAAATTGGGTTCTATGTGGCGGTTCATTGCTAAGGCTTGAAGGATTGACAAACTTGCTTGTACGCCAATTGTGGTGCCAAGAAAAAAACTAGTGGACCAAAGTGATAAGATTTTAATTAAGGTTTTGAAATCTTCTACTTGTTGTACTGAACAAAGTCTCCATCGATTAGTTGTTGAACCATCTGGTTTTAGGTCACCTTCACTTATAATGGCAGCACGGTTCAAAAACCTACATCATATATGAGCAACTTCAATACTCTACGAAAGTTAAAAGATACACTCAAGCTGACATTATTATCACACAAAAGATGCTCTATGTAAAGCAAGAGCACGTGTGCCCAACTTAATTAATGTATCACTAAATAGTCATGTGGAACTTAGTTGCTATTTATTTGAAAAACTTAATACACAAAAGTGTCCGTTCCCTGATAATTTAAGCTTATTTTTTTAAAAAAAATACAAATTTTTGTCTCATGTGAGTATATTATCAACAACATTTTGTAGTGGTTTTACTTGTTTGAATTAACCAAATAAAGAAGTGAAAAATAAATAAATTAACCAAATAAATCAACTTGCCCGTGACATGTAGGAGTACGTCTCGATCCAAATTAATTAACAATAAAGTATTCAATATCAATAGTTTAGAGATAACATCCATCCATAAAAAGAAAAAGGTGCTTCATATAAATATTGTTGAAAAAGTCTGTTTATAAGAAATCTTTCAACATAAAGATATGCTGAAATCTTCACATCCACCTCCACTGAAAAATTAAATTACCCCACGATCATAAAACACCCCTCATTTTATGTGTGTTAATTTTACAAGACACCACATTTAAAAGATAAAAAAGACTTCTATCTTGTCTCTATATGTAATCATTTATATTCCCTCTATTTCAATTTATTTAACTAGTTTTAATTTGACACGAAATTTAAAGAAAATAGATACTAATACTTTTAAATCTTATGTCTTATAATAAAAACATGTAAAATATATAAAATTTTCTTTTAATCTAGTGGTCTTAAACATGACATTTGAAAATTTGAAATGAAAGTGTTGCTAAGAAAGTAGAGAGTGTACACTTTTCTTGAAACAGACTTAAAAGAACAGTAGAACAAACAAAAACAAATTGAAATGGAGGGAGCATGTGTTACCTGAAGGTCTTGGAAGGTACAACAGCTAATGCTTCTTTAGGTACTACATTACATCCCTGGAAGAAATCCTCAGCAGTCGATGGAAGTGCAACTTGTCTTTTGGTAATACTAGCAACAATAACACGAGCCAAACTGGTAAATGGACTCCCTTCTGGCTTAAACTTAGCGTAAAATTTGCTTCCCATTAGAAAAATGAGTAAAGCAACAACATTGGACGCAACACAAATGAAAAATCCAGCTTTCCAACTCACGTTATCTTCAACATAGACAATAGCTGTTGATGCTATAACAGAAGCAGAATACCAAAAGAAGAAGAACCAATTGAAGAAAATCCCTTGATCCTTTGGTTTATCAGCTAGCTGACCGGCTCCGATAGTCGCAAGGGTTGATCGGGTACCACCACTACCCAATGTTGCTAGAACAATGGCTGCATAGAGTACTACAGATTGAACTTTTGGTTTAGGGGTACATGAGGTTGACCCAACTTCACACGGTTTAGGCCTCAAAGAATCAACTGTAGCTGTTAAAGCTAAAAGGATTGTGCCCTACAACGTATTCACAAAAAAAAATAAAAAATGGCTCTATAAATATACAATTATGTCATACAATGATTGAAGAGAAGTGTTGAATATGAGGAGTAGTAAGTAATTCATGAAAAAGAAGTTAAAAGTCAAAAGTTAGGTACACAAAAAATAGTGGTAAGTTACCAATAATGAGATGAAGGATGAAATCCAAATGGTAGAGAAGCAACCAAGAAAAGAGTCGGCAATAATTGCAGCAACGATAGGAATTAAGCTTCCAGCACCATTAACCAAATTTGATATTTGAGCAGCATCAATACTATCCACATCAAATTCCTTAATCAGATACACAATAAGATTGCTTGTCCAACCCACAAATGCTAGGGCCAACCCTACTGAGCTTGCTGTTTTTGTCAAAATCGAATTACGCGTCAATATATATACGTAACTTGTTAAATCACTTGTAACAGATATTTAGGCTATGTGCAACAAACAAAGTAACATAGATAGCATCGTAGCACTAGAACTTTTGAGTTTTTTTTATGTTGTTAAAAATAACGATAAAAATAAATAACGAATGCCTGTTAAAAAATCGTGTAGGAACAAGGTAGAGACCTATGATAAAGGGGAAGGTGATCCAGTCTCCAGTTCTTCTTGGTAATTGTGCCTCTGATGGAGCTTCCATGGTTGAAAAACTCAATGGATAAATAATTACTTCAAACTTTTGGGAGAGAACTTATATATATAAGATCAGCTCAAAAATATCTCAATTAGGATAAGGACAGCACATTGTCTTGTTCATGAGAATTTAATAAAATGGGAGGAAATTACATATTGCATAAATCTTTTTCAAAGATTTAATTAAAGGCCCTCAACTTTATAGTATTAAATTGTTAATTTGACTAATGACTACAATTTAGTATAATTTCGCTACTTGTTACTTGTGTTTTACTGACTTTGATTGCAATCACTACAAAAGGAACCCCAATTACCAACAAAAAAATTTGTTGGTAAATTGATCAAATTGGTTGGCAAATTGAGTTACCAATCAAATGCCAACTGATATTAATTCGTTGCTAAAAGGCTCGTCGGTAAATATTACCAACCGATTTTAATTTGTTGGTAAACACCCAAAGATGTTGTTACAAAATTTTGAAACATGGCCCTGAAATTTCCGTTGGTAAATTCACCAACTAATTTTTGGTTAGTATGTCGTTAGTACCTTTACTAATGCATTGAGAAGGAGTTAGTAAATTTTTTTCTTCATTATTCGATTCCATTGGTAATACGTTGGTAATTATAGTAACAAATGTCTGATAGTAAACTTTTCCAGTCGCTCCCTAATAAAGGCGACTTCGTTCCCAAGGGGAATCGAACCTGAGACCTCTTGGTTAAGGATGAAGGAGTACTTACCACTCCACCACAACCCTTGTAGATAATAAATTTTAAATACATTAGTATGATTACTTGTTTTTCTAATAAATTTACTAATTAATTGTTAGTTTTTTGGTAATATATCATTCAAGGCGACTCTGTACCCAAGGGGAATCGAACTTGAGACCTCTTGGTTAAGGATGAAAGAGTACTTACCACTCCACCACAACCCCTGTTGGTAATAAATTTTAAATACGTTAGTATGATTATTTGTTTTTCTAATAAATTTACTAATTGATTGTTAGTTTTTTGGTAATATATCATTCAAGTTCAATGTTAGGTTAGTAATTGATTGACAATATGTTCAAAATATTATTAACTGAATGATTATCCAATAGTAAAATATTATTAATTTATTGCATTTAAAAATCTAAGAGCACGAATATAAATCCAAAAATATTAATATCAATCTTATAAATCATATTTGAATGAAACAATGCAAAATCTATGATAACAAGTTAAATTAATCGCAATATGAAACATATCATTATATCAAAAAGTTTAATTTGAGCACGTTTACCAAAATTATTGACCAAATCTAAATTTTGGCCAAAACTTAAAAGTTAAAACGCCTAACAGCACAAACTGAAAATGGATGCCTCAAAACCTGATCAACCAACCATCCTATTAGATATAAAAATGACCTTTCGAAGCTAATCACGCTGATGGAATTCTCATCAGAGCATGTTTACAAAAAAATTAAGCACAGTCAAATTTTGGCCAAAAGTTAAAAGTTAAAACGCCTAACGGTACAAACTGAATATGAAACCTCAAAATCCAAACCAACCATCCTATAAGACAAAAAATGACCTTCCAGAGCTAACTGCGCTGACGAAATTCAAATTTGAGCATGTTTCCCAAAAAAATTGACCTAATTCAAATTTTAGCCAAAAGTTTAAAGTTAAAACGCTTAACTACACAAACTGAAAATAAAAGTCTCAAAATCCAAACCAACCACACTATGAGACCAAAACTAAACTTATATGGCTAACCGCGGTGATAAAATTTCAATTCGAGCACGATTACCAAAAATATTGACTAAAGTGAATTTTTGGCCAAAACTTAAAAGTTAAAATGCCTAACGGCACAAACTAAAAATGGAACCCTCAAAACCCGAACTCTCTATCTTATTACATAAAAAATGACCTTCCGCATCTAACTGCATTGACGAAATTCTCATCTGAGCACGTTTATCAAATATATTGACCGAAGTTAAATTTTGGCCAAAATTTATAATTTAAAACACCTAACGGCACACACTAAAAATGAAATCTTCAAAACCCGAACCAACCATTCTATTAGATAAGAAATAACCTTTGGAGTTAATTACGCTGACGAAATTCTCATCTGAGTATGTTCACAAAAATATTGACCAAAGTCAAATTTTGGCCAAAACATAAGATTTAAAACACCTAACGGCACAAACAAAAAAACGCAAGCCTCAAAGCTTGAACCAACCTTCCTGTTAGATAAAAAATGACCTTTCGAAGCTAATGACACTGACAGAGTTCTAATCTAAGCATGTTTACCAAAAATATCGACCAAAGTCAAGTTTTGGCTAAAATTTAAAAGTTAAAACGCCTAACGACACAAACTGAATATGAAAGCCTCAACACTAGACGCTAATTTACCAAAAATTTTAACTTCAATTGATAAATTTACCAACTATTCAAATATAAGTTAGTAATTAATAATTTACCAATAAAATTTTTCACAGTTGGTAATAGTTACTAGTCAACTAAACATTCATATGTAATATTACCAACTAATAATTAATATGTTGGTAAATTTTATCAATGGATTAATGATCGGTTGGTATATTACCAACTATTTTAATGATGTTAGTAATTTACTAACTACAATCTTTATTCGTCGGCAAAATTTTCAACTAAATGGATATTGGTTGGCAAGTTTACCAACAAATTACATTTCGTTACTAATTTACCAAGACATTTATATTTGTTTGGTAATTTAGCAACACAATCTTGTCGTTGGTAAATGTTTGGTTAGTAATTCATTGGTAATATGTTAATAAATTATATAAACAATTTTTTGTCATATTTACCAACCAATATATACTTCGTTGGTAATATTACCAACAAAAGGTGTGCGTTAGTAATATTTCAGTTGGTAATCCATTGATAGAATGTTGCTAAATTTGGCGCCATTTTTTCCCGCCGTATTTACCAACTAAAATACTTAGTTAGTAAGATTTTGGTTGGTAATCTGTTAGAACTTCGTTGTTAAGTTTTAAAATATAATTCAGTTAGAAATATGTTGGTTATTTGTTACTAGAATACTAACCAACTTAAGTTGTTAGTAAAATCTGTTGGCAATTTGGGGTTTTTTTTAGTGAATTGTTCATTTAATTTGATGTCTTCTGGTTTACATGACAATTGTCGGCTTCTTCCCTTTAATTAATATTCATAATCGCAATTGAATATCGATTAAAGGACTCGAGTACTAAATAATCATTAATTAATTAGACTCTCACTTTCAAAATAGATATTATTCCAATATCACCTAGCTCGAAAGTCGAAGGAAAATAATATCTTTTGCTGGAGTATTCCAAACTGTTGAACACACAAATTACATTTCATTAATTATAAATTACTGTCTTTTCCTACTTGACCATTTCAGAAGTAATTATTGGTATCATAGACTCTTAATTAATATCTAATGCAATCAAAGTCAATTAAGACTACTAATCCTAATAATTTGGATAATGACTGATTTTTGGAGAAATTTTTCTCATTTGACTTTTACGTCGTCGTAGCAAACATGTACATGGAAGATATATAGACAGACATGGATTGCATATCAAAGCACTCATAACTTTAATTATTCTTATTTATACTACTCCCTCCGTTTTACAAAGAATGACCTCCTTTCCTTTTTAGTCAGTTTCAAAAAAATGACCTCTTTCCTTTTTTGGTAACATTTTACTTTTTGCTTTCCACGTGGCATGTTTAAGACCACAAGATTGAGGACAATTTTGTACATTTGACATAACTTTAATTTAGGACCACAAGATTCAAAAGTCATCTTTAATTTCTTAAACTTCGTGCCAAGTCAAACCAGACCAATCTTTTGAAACGGAGGGAGTATTATAAGTTACAATCTAATATTTATATTCACATCAGAATTATTAACATTTTTATTGTAAATATAAATGTAAAAAACAGAACTTTGTAAGACAAAATATTTGGATTAAAGTTATTCCTTCTGGAAAATCATTTTTATAAAGAAGGGTTGGGAAGTTTACCAGTTACATGGTAACTATGCCCCCTTCTTTTTCATATAAGAGATAATTAGTTCATCTCTTTTCAGACAACTTTTTGGATCAGGTTAGATCGATCCACATGGACGGTTTACGACCCAAAACTTAGACATATATGTAGTTACAATTTCTTGGATCAGGTTAGATCGATTCACATGGACGATCCACGACCCAAAACTTACACATACATGTAGTTATGTAAGCAAATGCAAGAAAAAAAATTATATACAAAAATAAGATTTAAAAATTACTCCAACATATAATTATAATTTTTATCATATATCAGAGTATGTTTAAAATATGTAATGCAAGACCTCACACCTTCATTCTTGTTTAAATGTTATCCATGAAAATTTGTCCACAAACTTGGCGATCATCATATGATAGACAATGTATAAGGAGAAAATCCTTATGAAAACGTAAAACGCATGAATATATTGTCTGAAGTTCGGATAATCGTATTGAAGTGTGAATATGAAAATTAAAGCAAGCAAGTCTAGCAATCCAAAAACTTAAGACGTTTTTGTTTGAAATTCGGCTAAAGAGTTTCAAAACTTCATATGTCTTTGTCAGAAGTTGACATTACAACATGTTTTTTCACTAATTGCAGATTGATGATAAATTATTGCTCTGTCTAAACACTCACAAGTCTGAGGATATTAAAATTGATCTCATCCTCAAATCACTCATCAGAAGGAGTCTCATTATGATCCACTTCGTTAAGGTTTTGATACTTGTAATACCAAGCACATGTTACATAGTAACCAAAGTTCACTACTCCCCCTACAACCAATATCCAGTACACATTATCCAGCCTTCCATCATTTATGTTACCTGGTAACCATTTACTTGTCTTTCTAACAACATCAATTAGAGCAGTAGCGAAGTAAAATGCTATACCAACAAGCACGGAAATCATCGCGGTCGCCATGTTCTTTAAGGTTATCGGGAACTCTTGGTAGTACAATGATACTTGTCCAGGATAATGAAATGCCTCCGCAATACCAACGATGACTAATTGTGGCACAAGCCATAACACTGACATGGGCACAATATTGGAACCTTCATTTGATTTTGCTACATTTAGTCTCTTTGACTCGACTAAGGCTGATACACCCATGCTCAAAAAATTGAGCACGTGTCCAATCCCAATTCTCTGGAGAGGTGTTAGTGATTTGCCTCTCAAATTCTTCCACATAGGTAAAAGAAATTTATCAAACAGGGCGAGGAATAGAGCAGTAGATATGAGAACAAAAACTTGTATGGATCCAGCTGGGATTTGGAAATTGGGTCCTACGTGGCGGTCCATAGCTAAGGCTTGAAGGACCGAAAAACTTAATTGTACGCCAATTGTGGTGCCAAGAAAAAAACTAGTTGACCAAAGTGGTAAGATTTTAATTAAGGTTTTGAAATCTTCTACTTGTTGTACTGAACAAAGTCTCCATCGATTAGTTGTTGAACCATCTGGTTTTACGTCACCTTCACTTATAATAGCAGCACGATTCAAAAACCTGCATTATTATTAATACGGAAGTTCAAATTTTTTGTCTCATGTGATTATATTATCAACAACAAAATATAGTGGTTTTACTTGTTTGAACAAAAATAAATCAACTTGCCTGTGACGTGTGAGAGTACGTCTCCTCTAAAATTAATTAACAAATCTCCAATAGTGTAGAGGTAACATCAATCCATAAAAACAAAAAAGTGCTTCATATCATTGTCGAAACAGATTATTTATAAAAAAATCTTCTAACATAAAGATATGCTGACATCTTCACATGTACTTCCACTGCAAAAATTAATCATGCCGCGATCATATAATCCCCGCATTTCGTTTGTGTTACTTTGACGAGACAACATTTTAAAGTATAAAAAGGACTTTTATATTTACTCCCTCTATCTTAATTTGTTTTGACATAGAGTTTAAGAAAGTAAATAAGATTTTTGAATCTTATATATCGTCTTAAACTAATAAAGATATGTAGAATGTATCAAAATATTCTTTAATATTGTGATCTCAAACATGTGTAGAAAGTTGAAATTAAAGAGTTGTTAAAAAATGAAGGGAAAAAGGACAAATATACCACCGAACTATCGTAAATGGTATGCAGATACCCTCCGTCATACTTTTGGGTCATTGGTGCCCCTGCCGTCCCAAAAGTATGACGGAGGGTATATGCATACCATTTACGATAGTTCGAGGGTATATTTGTCTTTTTTCCCTTTAATGAAAAGAGACAATCTTTTCAAAACAGACTAAAAAAAAAGTTAAAGAGCCACAGATTAAAACGAATGAAGTATGTATTACCTGAGGGTGTTGGAAGGTACAACAGCTAGTGATTTGGGTGCTACGTTACATCCCTGGAAGAAATCCTGAGCAGTCGATGGGAGTGGAACTTGTCTTTTGGTAATACTAGCAACAACAACACGAGCCAAACTGGTGAATGGACTCCCTTCTGGCTTAAATTTAGTGTAAAATCTACTTCCCATTAGGAAAATGAGTAAAGCAACAATATTGGACGCTGCACAAATGAAAAATCCAGCTTTCCAACTCACGTTATCTTCAACATACACAATAGCTGTGGACGATACTACAGAAGCAGAATACCAAAAGAAGAAGAACCAATTGAAGAAAATCCCTTGATCCCTTGGTTTATCAGCTAGCTGATCGGCTCCGATCGTCGAAAGGGTTGATCGGGTACCTCCACTACCCAGAGTAGTCAGAGCTATTGCTGCATAGAGAACTACATATTGAACTTTTGGTTTAGGGGAACATGAGGTTGAACCAACTTCACACGGTTTAGGCCTTAAAGAATCAACTGTAGCTGTTAAAGCTAAAAGGATAGTGCCCTACAATGTATTCACACAAAAAAAAATTAAACTTAATAAAACACCCTAAAGAACCAATTTCAAAAGGTCAAACAAATTAAGTTAGGTACACACAAAATAGTGGAGTAGTAATTACCAATAATGAGATGATGGATGAGATCCAAATGGTAGAGAAGCAACCAAGAAAAGAGTCGGCAATAATTGCAGCAACAACAGGAATTAAGCTTCCAGCACCATTAACCAAATTTGATATTTGAGCAGCATCAATACTCTCCACATCAAATTCCTTAATCAGATACACAATAAGATTGTTTGTCCAACCTCCAAATGCTAAGGTCAACCCCACTGAGCTCGCTGTTTTTGTCAAAATCCAGTTACGCGTCAATATTTATACGTAACTTGTTATAACATGTTAAATTACCTGTAACAAATATTTAGGCTATGTGCAACAAACAAAGTAACATGGATAACATTGTAGCACTTGAGATTTTGGGTCTTTTCATGCTGTTAAAAATAACAATAAAAATAAATAACGAATGCTTGATAAAAAATCGTGTAGGAACAAGGTTCAGGGTCTACAAAAGAGAAAGGAGAGGAGAGACCTATGATAAAGGGGAAGGTGATCCAGCCTCCGGTTCTTCTTGGCAATTGTGCCTCTGATGGAGCTTCCATGGTTCAAAAACTCAAAGGATAAATAATTACTTCAAACTTTTGGCAGAGCACTTATATATATTATAAGCTCAAAAATATCTGTAAGTATGGAGCATCTTGTAGAAACCCCACAATTAGCGCTAAGAAATAAAGTATGGTGCCATATGTTAGTTAGTTTTTATTCATGCGTACCATGCGTTTGTTTAGTGGACTTTGACAGAAATGATATACCTACCTCGAAGGAAAATAATATATTTTGCTGGCATAATTCAAACTGTTGGAACACACAAACTACATTTCATTAATTAAAAATTACTAATGTCTTTTCCTACTTAACCATTTAAGATGTATTGGTATCATAGACTCAATATCTAAAGAAATCAAAGTCAATTAAGACTGCTAATCCTAATAATTTAGAGAATGACTTCTTTTTGGAGAATTTTTTCTTAAAAAATAGTTTACGTCGAAGCAAACACGGAAGATATATAGACAGACTTGGATTGCATATCAAAGCATCTTAACTTATCCTTATTTATGCTATTATAAATTACGATCTAATATTTATATTCACATCAGAATTATTAACATTTTATTGTAAATGTAAAAAGCAAAAAATTTTGGGTTAAACTTTTTCCAAGAACCTTTTTAGGTGGAACTACACATGTCTTTGCACCAACAGATTATTTGATTTGATATGTCTGATAACTATTAGATTACATGATATTGCTTATCTTTAATATTTGTTCAGAATACCATTCTGATTAAATAACTCAATTTGTATTTACTAAGTAATGATAATTAGAGATTGACTTGCAAAATAAATATTCCGATTACCTAATAAATATTGGAGTCCCGAGCCAAAAGGGCAAAAAGAATTGTCAAAAATTTCAAAAGGGTACATCAATTTTTTTAAAAACAAAAAGGGCAAAATCGCTCCTGACGAAGTGATTTCCCTCTGATACAATGACCCAAAATCGCTGCTCCAAAAAAAAAAATTAATTAAAAATTGCTGTTGTAGCAGCGATTTTTAGTCAAAATTATTTTTTTCCTTACACATCGCTGCAGGGGCAGCGTTTTTCATGGTGCATTAATTATTAATAATATAAAAATGATAAACAAGACGGACAGTATACTCAATAAAATTGTTGAAGCATGAGGAAAATTGAATTATATATCATAAATAATAATAAAAGAATATTGAATTAAAAAAATGCCTTTTTTTTAAATTCTTAACCAAAATCGCTGCCAGAAAAAACTTTTTTTTTTTAAATTCTTAACCACAGCGATTTTCTCAATCAAAAGAGTTGGCTTTGGTAAAGTAGAGTGTAAGTAGGGTACTAGACTAGTCACTGCCAACTACTCACTAACACTAGTCTAGTACCCTACTTACACTCTACTTTATCAAAACCAACTCTTTTGAAGAATTTTTTTTTCTTTTTTTTTGAGAGGCAGCAGCGATTTTGGTTAATTCAATATTCTTTTTAAATTATTTTTTTTTAATTCAATATTCTTTTATTATTATTTATGATATATAATTCAATTTTCCTTATGCTTCAACAATTTTATTGAGTATACTGTTCGTCTTGTTTATCATTTTTATATTATTAATAATTAATACACTATGAAAAACGCTGCCCCTGCAACGATGTGTAAGGAAAAAAATAATTTGACTTAAATTTTTAATTAAAAATTTTTTTTTGGACAAAATCACTGCTAGGGCAGCGATTTTTAGTCATTGTGTCAGAGGGAAATTACTTCGTCAGGAGCGATTTTGCCCTTTTGGTTTAAAAAAAATTGATGTGCCCTTTTGGAATTTTTGACAATTTTTTTTTCCCTTTTCACAAATATTGCATATACCAAATCGCTATGTATAATGAGATCGTAAGATTAAAAAAAGGCCAAAGTCATCTCTGGCCTCCTAAAATTATCCGCATAATTCATTTGAACACCTCAACTAAGGCTAGTACCTATTAAACACTCTAATATTAACAAATATGTACTTATTGAACACAAAATGATAATAAGCTTTTAAAATGTATCATGTGTAATTCACGCACACTATCTTTAAAAAGTAACCAATAAAACTGCAACATGTGACACATGGGCCCAATCTAATGAATATTCAATTTTAAAAAAAAAAAAAAACTCCAGCCATCAATAATCCAAAAAATTAATTAGCAAAAAGGAGAAAAAAGAAAGCCCCCGTCCCCACAAACCCACCTTTCTTCTTCTTCCCTTCAGCGGCCATCCTGATTCTAACAACAATCCCGATTTCTCCGGCGACAACAAAAAGAAGAAAAAAGAAAATCTACCCCACCCGCTCCCCCAAATCTACCCACCTAATCATTTGTCTTATCTTCTTCTTCTTCATCCTCTGTTACTTGTCATTTTTTATTCCTTTGAAAATATTGATTTTTTTTCTTGTAATAAACTATGGGCTATTGAAATCAAGTCTAATGCAAATAGTGAAATAAATTATGAAGCATAATAGATTAATGGAGTGGTTGTTGAGATTTTTGTGAAAAATAAATCGACGTTGATAAATTATTTCAAAATCAATAATGAAGAGAAATCAAAAGGATTCAAATGAATTATATCAAATGGACAGAGGTTGCTTTTATAATTTCGATGTCCCATTTTTTTTCTTGTTGCAAATTCAATTAACAAATTCAATTTCATTTTATAAAGAGTAAAACATAAAAACGATGAGAAAAAAACAAACAGAGTTTAAAAAGCTTAAAATAGGGTGAAGAAGAAGACCATTGGTATATCCTACAGCGGAGGGGTGGGGTTGCTTTCTTTTTGGGTTAAAAACATTATTTTAAATAAAAAATATTTTTAGTTATTTTAATTAATGCATGCCAGTCATTAGGACAAAAAAAGTAAAGTTTATTCTAAAAAAAAAAATTGGGACATATTCACGCGCTACTAGGCAGTGAGATACACTTATTTTGCCACATCAACATTTTGTGCTTAATAGACACATGTTTTGAACTATTTAAGTGTTTATTAGGTACAAGCCTTAGTTGAGGTGTTTAAATAAATTATGAGGACAACTTTAAGGGGCCGCATATGACTTAGGCCTTAAAAAAATAATTTTTGAGTGAGGTTGAAGTGGGCTATATGATGAATGATAGAGCATTGTTCTAGTTATATTTAACTTCCAAATTAATGATCTTCTTAGCATCTTGGTCAATTTACTCCCCTCTTCTCAGTTAACTTATGTAAATAATCTTCTGTTGGCATTTTGTCCAAATAATTTATGCTAAAAATTTTTATTATAGAGAACAACTACAAAGCTACCAAACATAATATTGAGTATGCTAGTTTTAATACATGAATAACTCTAGTTACAACTAACGACCACGTCAAAATCTCCAGCCTGTGACAATTATGATTTTACTCCAAACCCCACCTCCATTGATGAATGTCAAGCCAGAAAATCACATGTTTCCCTATATAAAATCAACCACCAAATGATGCCCAATTTTTTATTATCATGATACTTTCCGGGATAAATTCTGAAATCCAGAGAGAGCCAAGACACGTGAGATTGACAGTTCCTGTGGAGGCATCAGGTTTCATGACAAACTTGACACCCAAAAAGTCTCTGATGTGCCTTAATGCCTCTATTCCATATGGTGACAACTTCCCAACACGAACTTCTGAAACATCTTTCAGACACAACGCACATAGGAGAAACAGCAGTCCCTGTTAATACACAAAATTGGTGAGAAAGAATTCATGGAACGGGGGACCATCTTGAAGTGAAATCAAAGTTATTTTCAGCCCTAAATAGTGCTAGGCAATGTTTATGAATGGGAACAAACTGGGAGAAGCTTGTTTCAGGTTTCTGTGGAAGTACTCATAAGCACATCAAAATCATATGTTGAAATGCTGATAAATGTACAATAGGACTCGGAAGAGGTTCATACGGAGATGCAAAAGTAAAAGACAGACAGATTGTCATGTAGAAAACTGAAGGAGACTGATATGATCGTCTAGAATTCATGAGGATTAACGTTGTTAGAAATTACACACACCTGATGTGTTGAATCAACTACTCCCCACTGTTTTCTTTCCTCAAGTAGTGCAGAAGCAATTTGCTCACCAACTTCCTCAGCAGGGATCAGAGCTTTCCTATCATCCTCTAAGTCAGCTTCATCTTCTCCTCTTGCATAAGAAACTGTGGTATCAGCAGATATAACACAACCAAATGTAGTCTCTGCCACTAGAGAAATTCCATAGCCAGGTGACCTGCAATCAAAGTTGATCGTCAGATATAATCAGCAAGTCCAAGTTAAAACATGACCTGGACTGTTACTACATTAAAGGACAGCAAGTGTGACATATCCACAAGGTGATCATACATTCCGGCTTGTGCTCCAGCTTTATGATCTGTAAATATGTGAACACCTGCAAGCAATGGATTCAAGATTCCACGAGCTGCGTGTATCATGGTATTCTCAAACTGAACAAAGACCCTAGTTGAAAAGGAAACACATCTAATTCTCTTCACCAGACCTTTGTCAACCCATTTCGTAGCCTATATAACAGCAGTCACAAAAATAATTGGTCAAAAAATCATTATAGTTATCTTAACTGTCCTCAGAATACAAAACAATGAAGTGAATGAGAATAAAACTCACCGTTAAACTATTCAGGACCATAGGGACTGAAAGAACTACTTCTCCACCACCTTTGGGGGCAACTCCACGACTCTCAATTTTCAGTTCCAATCCTTCTGCAGGGACTCCAAACTGTTTTAGTATGGGCAAAGTAGTTGATCAAAATGTATCAATAGATGGGTCCTTTGCATCATTTGTGATCCCTAAAAAAGTTGTTTCAAGCTTTAGGGATAAAGAGCAAATTCATATAAATAATAGTAGCATTTTTTTACTCACACTTGGTTATAAGGAAATCAATGGTTTTAACATTCAAAAGCTTTAAAAATCTAAGCGAGAGCCAGTTACAGTACTTTTTGGGATTTAGGGACTGATAGTAGAGCTCCTTGAGCTATTAAACCTGGGCAATTTTATTTGTTAACAAACCTATCTCCAGCCTAAGTAATGTCCTCAACTTGCATTGAACAGAGTTTTTGGCCAAAAAGGCATCCTTAAATTATACCCACAACCTAAACTACATCCTTAAAGTAACTCAATGAACAAAGAACATCCATAAAATTTCCCAAAAAATGAGCAAGTTTCATCCTTTTGAGGCCATTTAATTTCACTGATCCATTGGGGCCTCCCTCTTTATTTAGGCCATCATACAGTAGGTTCCACAAGATGAGAATTTATGGAGCATGGTACAAAGAACACGAAGTCGGTACGCTATGTCAAGATAATAATACCTTCTCCTAAGCTTTGTTGACATTACTAGTTGTAGGATGTCCAATTAACTTTTCATCACTAACGGGTAGGCCACGATATGTTTTGTTGTTCTTCAACAAGCAGGGATGGTTGTATCCTATTCATGATCACCGACATATTGCCAACACCCAAGTACATAAAAAAAATGGAAGACATCTCAAGTCCCAAATTAAAAAGGACCAGTGACAGCAGCAATAATAGCTGCAACTGACAAATCCTTTTGATGGAAATCAACAGACTGTTTCACTGGCTTCTCTGCTCTGCAATATTCCTTTGCATCCGCACTCTATCTTCAATTGTCTCTTTGCTTACGTAAATCTTTGCAGAAATTATTCGATCAAGACCATTATTCATATAGTAATTTTTTGGTCAAGGACTAAGCAGTTGCTCACAGTCACAACAGTATATATAACAATTCATCAATTCTTTTTTTCCAGCATTAACCTTTCTCTTCGATGCAACCAGTGGCAGAGGCAGGATTTCCATCGAGGGGGTTCAAAAAGATAAGTAAACACGGTATAATGCAACCTTGGAAAGGATAATTTCTTTAGCTGCCAAAGACCCTACATACTGAAAATATTGATCTTCGCTCTGTTCATCCTGTTTTGAAACATCATAATGTACTCAAAAAACTTGAAGATTGCAGGGTGGCTGTTGTCAACTTGAACATCATAATGAGTTGCAATGTGTTTTAACCGAAGACGAGAGGCGAGTAGTATGTTAATCGACTTCAACTAACATTAGTATAAAGGTATTGCCTAATGGAATAAGTTGAAAGTACAGCTAAAGGGAAAAATAAACATCAAATCACCCAAAAAAAAAAAGAAAGAGAGAGAGCAAAAGGCATACCTTTAAGCCTAATGGTGAGTGGTTTCTTTCCAAACGAACCGAGTAGAATCCACGGTTCTAAAAAGTAACCAATTGAGCGATTGACACCACAATCATGAACTAAATGTCTTCCTCCCATTATAATTCCTGGTTTGTACTTCAACTTTGTGTCTACCAAAATAAGCAGAGGGGTTTATATCCATAATAAGGCCAACCGAGTATCCAGAAAAGAAAAAAGAGGCAATTTTGGGAGTTTACCAGTTTCATTGATTTCAACAACACAATCATCACAAACTTTTTCAAGCAGACGGAGAAAAGATACCTCATGTGGACGAAGACCAAGCCAAGTAGAATCAGCACGTATATCCTCAATAATAATCGATTTGGATGAAAGGGTCGCTACTAAAAGACGGAGTCTCAAGTTTTGACTTCCCTTCAGCTTCATGTAACATACTTTCCCCATCTTCCTTCCTCTATATCTTCGGGACTGAAACGGAGCAACTTAGCGGCGGGAAGAATTTAGATTTTCTTGTTTATCCTGTTAAATTAAAGGTTAGGCTTAAAATAGTCCGTTCAACATATTTATTTTTTGAAAAATTTACACATAATTACTAGTATATTTATTATATCTGGCTATAATTTAAAAATATTACGTATAATATTTGATATGCATTTTTAAAAGTTTGACACTAAAATTATTGTACAACTAGCTAGTTACTAAATATTCACAAGCAAACAAAGCTCATTTTTGTTTGTTGACAAAAAATGTTGTAGTTGTTTACTTGGTTGTTAGTATAATTTGGAAGAGATATATTTATTGAAGCATTACTTGTTTCAACAGTCATTAGCTCAAACTAAACTGTTAGGAAGTGTTTGGTTTTCACGAATTGTCAAAGTTTATCTATGTTTTAGACCATAAGGTATGTCTGAAGTTTTATCCTTTTTACCTCTTGAACGATGTCTTATTGACAGCCATAACAATCACTTATTTTTATCCAGTACTGCATTTTCAGCAATTAGAGGTTCTCCGAGTTTCACACTTTCTCATTTGCGATAAATCTCTAGAAAAGTATTAATGCTATGTACGTTTACCTGCATGACCAAGGTTTGAACTTAACTTGTTATGTGGTTTATCTATCTTTTGTTTTCGTTGGTTGTTCTTTGCTGAAGTTGTATGGATTCTTAGAGATTATAGGAACTAGAGACTATTCTAATCAAAATAATCTCTTTTAGTAATATATTCAATGATCATAACGATCAAACAAATATCAAATCTTATACTTGCTGTTACTTAAATCTTCTGTGAGTCTAAAGATAAGAAAAAGCAAATAATGCCCCAAATTCTTGAATCAGAGTAGACAAATATGAAACAAAAAAGACTCCTCAACTTCGAGCCTTTTCCTTATCAAATGGGTTGTCTAAATATGTGCCACAAGTTTTTATGTTTTAAAACTTAAATGAGTCATAGATATATATGAAGGACAAAGCAGAAAACCTAATCCTCAGTACTCAGTAGTAGCAAATCTCAGTCAGAACCAATAAAAGTGCGGTAAAGTTCCCATGGGTATGAATTAGATCAATTAAAATCCAATAGGACTTTAGATTCCCCACAATATTCAATTATTAAAGGAGACGGAAGAATGCCATTTTGCACCAATGTAACAGTACGGTAAGCAAGGATAGCACAAATACTATAGTCAATCTGCAATGGGAGTTTGAATCTTTGCCCATCAGATTCAGAAGCAGTTCTAAAAATTATCCAATCCACAAAAATGTCATTTATTTCTTACAAAAGAAATCAATGACTATGTTTATACCTATATTACTAGTTACGGAAGAAAACATGTTATGGAGGTGGTAGGCGGGGGTTGATCTGATAAAAGCACTGTGAGGCATTTGTTGAAGTTGCTAATGCAGATGCTGATGAAGTGATAGAAGTAGTAGATGGAATGAAGAATCCTGATGATGCTGCCGTGCAGAACATTGTCAATGGGTTGGTCGTATCAACCTGACTGGCCATTTGCAATGCCCAATTTGGAGGTCCTTGTGATGACACTGTATCCTTTCTCTTGTCATATGCTCTTCCCTGCCAAATGATTTTAATTAGTAGGCGTTTGGCCATGCGATACCATATCACGATATGATATCGTGAGATGGAATCAACGTTTGGACGTGCAATTTTACGCTGATTCCATCTTATGATTCCATATCATGAGATGTGATATCATATTCTCCAAAAACCATGATATGGAATTACATGGTGATTCCATATCATGATTTGAGATATTTTAATACAATAATTGATCCATTAGTTTATATTTTGTTAAAACAACCCCACATTTATATCTACTAACCATTTGTTTCATATGTAAATAAAATTTATAATCACATCATTACTTTTTAAAATTTATTATTCTCACCGACATAAAATTTATTATTCTCACCAAGATATAGTCACTTTAACTCACACCTCACGATTGTGAAACTTTTCAACATTCACTTGAAACAATTAACCGGAATGTTAAAATAGTTGCCGAGGCAATTAGTAAGATCGCACCAACATTTATACAACCAAAAAATATGACTGGTGTACATTCCAAAATTCGACATAATACTCGACTTTGGCCTTGGTTTAAGGTACAATTTCAATCACATTAATAAATTTATTTTATGGCCTTAATAAGTGCACATTTATATTTTATGTGTAAGTTATTAGTATTTAGTTACATATTTCCGCCACATGGTAACTTTAAATTACATCCTTAGAATAAATATTATTTATTTACACAAAACTGTCTCATTTACGTCACATATGCTTTTAGTAATTCTTTATATAATGTTTTTTGGTAGATAAATATTATGTTGTTGATGCTGGTTTCCGAAACACAAAAGGATTTTTAGTTCCATACAAAGGACTACGCTATCATTTGCAAGATTATCGAGGAAGCGAAAGAGAGCCTCAAAATGTCAAAGAACTATTTAATTATAGGCATTCATCTCTGCGCAATGTGATTGAACGGACTTTTGGAGCTTGGAAAAATAGATTTAGAATACTGAAACAAGGTATGAACCATTATGATATTGATACACAAGTGAAAATTGTCATAGCTTGTGCAGTGTTACATAATTATTTGTCAAAATACCGAAGTAGTGATGAAATATTTATGGTCTATGAACATGAAGATATAGTTGTGGAGGATATTGACCAACAAATGGCTAACAATGTTGGTTCGTCTTCTCGGTCACATGATCGAGAAATGCAAGTTCAACGTGAGGAAATTGTTTGGACTATGTGGGAGGATTATAATAAAGACTAGTACACTACAATTTATGTTCAATTTTTTTTATTAAATTAAAGTTAGATAAAACAATTACTTAAGTGGAGAACAAATAACTTTGTAATAATTTATTATGCGATTTTATAATTTTTTATTTATTTGATAAGATTGAATAAAAAATTGGGGCTATTTTAATAGTTTTACAACTTATGGGATTTTTTTGTTTATAAGAAAATATACAACACAAAAATTCCATATCGCATGTCCAAACAAACCTTCAATTTCATCTCATGATTCCATATCATAATACCATATCATGATTCCATATCATGATACCATATCGCATGGCCAAACGGGCCCTTACTAAGATGAAACTTTAACTGTGGTAATATGCTACTTTAATATCGTCAAACCTCCAAGGCTATAAAGAGAAAAACAAGGAAAATGCCTTCATCATTAAGTTTTATACATCGAATCTTGTAACAAAGTCTAATTATTAACATGCATGAGAATCATATCTTCTGTTCTATCTCTATACTACTTTCTAATATCACCATGTATCTCCCAATTTATTTCTATGAATCTCCCTCTTCCGTTTATCTTATCTATGGGGAAAAAACATAAGGAAGTCAAAATATATAAGAACCAAGAAAGACAACTGTGAGAGATATGGGAGATGGGACGAAGGCACGAAGCAAGCAAAAAGATTTTCTTGTTCCCCTGTTAGCTTTCCCTAGTTTTTCTTTCTATTATTAAGTTTATCATGATTGTTAGTTAAATTAACAGAGAGAGGGTTTTGGAAGGTTAAACTAGGGATGCATTCAATTTAAGAAGTGGCACAATAGGGCACAACAGAGACATTGACTTTTAATAACTGTTTGCAATGAAAAACCGGCTATGATCACACATGAGAAGATGCACCCGAAGAATAACATAGCTCATTATTGTCCAAATAAATGATCAAGAACAAAAAAATACTGTTAAGTTAAAGATAAAATCTTATCATGGGGCATATGATCCCACATAAATTTTGTAATTTGTCATGGGGCATACTATCACTGATTCTCAGCCCCACAAAACAAAATGTTTCATACAAAACAAACGATTCCACTACTTGAGGGAAATTGGGGTTGGGGGGATGAAGATGGCTATTTTGGCAACTGAAGACAATGCAAAAGAAGCAGAAGTAAAAAGGTAAAATGTTTCATACAACACAAATGGTCCCAGCACTTGAGGGAAATTGGGGGAAGGGGGCATGAATATGGCTATTTTGGCGACTGAATACATGCAAATTTGACCACAAGTGAGGAAAAGAAAACTAAACAGAGATAAATTGGAGTTTCATCACTGTATTTGTCCCCAAATTTCTGACTGAAGGTAGAGTTAGACTTTTACCTCAAAGCTGGAAGAGAAATTAGAATAGATTCCAGTCCACAATTGAGCTTGTTGGGACATCATTGGTAGTCCCTTGAGATGTGAACTTCCAACTATTACTGAACCAGGTTTATCCATCTATAATTAAAGAGCACAAATAGATTATTACAATCTACAAAAAAGAAAGATTAAAGATGCTCATGAACATGTTTTATCACAATTATGAATGAATGGGAAAAGCTATCTGAATTAACAAAATGAGATTATATCACTACCAATAATTAATACTCATGAATTTACTACAATAGATTCTCTTGCATATGAACTATGAAAGAAGTAATAATAGAAGACTATAACATAAAAGAGAGCATTTTAATTCAATTGAAGATTCTGCATGAACAGAAGCATATAAGCTACTCTGCTAATACCTTAGGTTTGGTTACGTCTTGCATATCATAAGGATGATAGCGAGAACCTCCCAACCTATCAATTTCCTTTGAAGAAGTGGTTGATATCCTCAAGTTCAGATCAAGATCATGTTGGCTACCTGCATCATAGGCATCATAAATGAGATAGATCCACATATAGATAATATTGTTCCATGGAATTAGTGATAATAGTTTGGAAAATAGTAAGAACTTTTGAGCAAACCTTCACTCTGTGGTAAAGACATTGTTTCCCCTTCATAGGTACTTGGCTCAAAGTTGGTAACAGCCTCCCTTCCGCTAGTTTTAATTGCCGCTTTATCGTAAGCCCTAATTTGCAGAAATATAAAGTAGATATCGGTTGGATGACACGTAATTGAAGTTGAAAATTTAGGATAAATGTTCATTATCAGAGAGAGGGTAATTCAATATCATTAGGACCTTGCAGCTTCTACTTCGCTGTCGAATAGCCCAAGATATATATACCTGCAATATAAGCAGTGCAATCCCCACTATGAATACTGTAGTACCAATGATTTCTTCTTCAAATACGCAAGTTAAACATATGTATGTCCCATTTTGGACCAACTACTAGCCTAAGATGTAATCTACTTCTTCAAGAATTTCAATGAGTGAGTGAGTTCCTTACTTTTTCCCGAGGAACTGTCCCATCCGAGCCTCCCATCTGCCACATTTATGTAGCGTCACTCCTCTGAATTTGGAGCTCCCTCTTGAGAAACCAGTGCTATGGCGTCGCAGCAAGTGCACAAATTCTTCTTTACCAAGGTTTTTCATCTGTGTTAATCAAAAAAAGGTGTCCAAATAGTTCAGAACACTTGTATATGATTCATTTAATTGATGCCAATTAAAACGGAAGCAATTATAAACCCAGAGAAGGGCTCAACAGTGACCTTAACATATTTGCGCAAATTGAATCTTTGCATTTCTAACCTGTTGCATATCCTCCTCGTAATCACTTAAGCTAAAGTTGATATCAGCATCAACACCCCTGAACTTAATTGCAGCTCTGTCATAAGCTCTATACAATGGAGAAGAAAACAAATACAATCAAATTTGGGAAATAGCATAAAGTTGAAAAATCTGACAACACGTATATTTGAGAACTCGTATGACTTTTATTTTACCTTGCTGCTGTGTGAGCAGTATCAAAACCACCTAATATAAAGCAGCAACAAAAACCAATCAAAAATTAGCAAAAAGTATAGACACAGCTTTAGCACCAAAATCCACAGAAACAACGAAATTAAGCAAACTGTATAGTTAAAATAGCAATATCCATACCCAAATATACTTGTTTCCCACAGTCCCTGCATCCAATTGTAGTTATATTAACAAAATTGACGACTTATCATTTATCATTTTGCCAATTAATCATGATACAGTCAAAAAAAATTCAATTAGAAAACTAACCATATATGTGATTCCCATCTACCAGTTCTCCGATAGAAAGTGACACCTCTGTACTGTGAACTTCTTGACCTTGGCCCTCTCCTACTCTTCTTCACTTGCTGTTTCGCTTGCTCCGGTTGTTGTGGTTGTACTAGTCGCACATCTCCATAACCGACAGAAGTACCGGATCGACCGGAGGAGAGAATGACCCGATCGGTCTGTTTCCGGTTCAACTCACCATCATCAACGGGAAACAGCTGCCTAGTCACGAATTGAGAATGAGTAACTCTCTGATTCTCACCGTATCCTTCCTCATCATCGTTGTTGCTGCTCCTACTAGTTTCAGTTCCTCCAACTTTGAGGATTCCGAAATTGAAAGCGAACAACTCACCGGCGCACGAATCGTCGTCACCGGCACTGGTTGTAGCTTCCGCATTTCGTAAGGATGAATTGGACGTCGCTGATTCATCAACTAGAGAAACTCCTGGAAGCTCATTATTGTAGATTACGCTTACATTGAGATCCAACATCATTATCTTCACTTCACCTCCAACTACACAAATGACAAAACTATAATATCTGTATTTACAACTTGGCAGTTATAACCAAAATGATTGTAAGCGTCAATGGAAGAAGAGTAAATTGTTGATCATGTGAGTATTCAATGGAGATGAATTTCATTTACTTATATAACTATATTACTCCATATGAGAAGTAGATAGGGGTAGGGGTAGGGGTAGGGGAAGAAGAAAGATGGGACGTGTGAGGCAACTTTTATGTGAGTTGTGTGATTTGTGTACTTTTGGTTCCTCTTATTTTGGGGAAGACTATGGTTTATATGAAAAAATTACAAGAAAATTAATTTCTTTTCTAGTATCTTGCTTTTACCAAAAACAGAAAGGGGGGCCCGGTCCTAGGGCTTTTCATTTTGTTGTCTATATAAATCTGCCTGTATATTATTTTTATTTATTGTTTTTTCAGAGTATTATTTTCTTCTCTTCATTTTATAAGTGATGGAGAAATCTTCACAAGGTCTTAATAACTAATGACAATATATTATTATTATAATTTTCATATCCCTTTTAGGAAACTCAAAAATCAAGCAAGGACCTTTTATGCAAATTAAGAATCATTGGGTGCTCCATTATTAGTATTAATAATTTTATTTATTATTCTTAAATGGGGGTCTTTGTTCTTGTAAATGGCTAACGAATAATGGATTCCTAGATGGGTCCGAATGAATAGTCTCCTTGATTTGTCCACTTTGTTATCAGTTGAATTGTAGTTTAACTTAGCATAATGGTTTAAAAATATATTCATTACAAGTAACTATACGCAAGACTAATATTTATATGGAGAGGGTAAAAATTAAAAAAATGAAATTACTCTCTCTATTTAAAGATCTCATATGACATGTTTAAAACATAATATAAAGTATTTTGGGCAGTGAGGATTTCATTTCAAATGAACCTTATTTTGTAACAGTTTTGCATAAACTAGGAATCAAGAAATACCAATGGTGATTCCTTTTGTGGATAGAGACTGCGGGTATGTACGAGGAAAATATTTTCGTAAAAAAAAAACTTTTTAAATTTTTTTAAAAAATTACATATTTTTTAAATAGAAATAGAAAAAAAAAAGTTTCTCATTTTCGTATGGCCACAAATATTTTCAAATATAAGTTGTTATTACTTCATAAACATATTTGGCAAACATCCTAAGTTTTCAAATATTAGAAAGAAAAAAAAGTATTTGGGGATATTTTTAAAAATTTAAAATTACCCTAACATTTATATTTTATAAAAACACTCTTCATTTATAGTTTTGGACTAAATTTCGATCCTATTTTGTACAAAATTTATACATTTATATGCATATTTTATCTAGCTTACTCCCCGAAGTCACTTCTAATTACAAGTAGTAATAATAATTTTTCGTATGTAAATCTATGATATTTCCCTTTTGTTTTTTCATATTCCTACTAATTGTGTTCATTGTCATGATTTTACACGAAACATGTTCATTATAAAATGATAATACAAACTTATGAATATTTTTAATAATTTTTAAAACTTAATAAGTATAAATCAATTTTTTTTTAAAGTCAATTTTTTACTCCAAAATATATATAGTCAAAAAACACATGGTAAAACTTCACTCAAAAATAACTTGTCAAAAATATTGAAAAATTTATAACCAAACACTAAACAATTAGCAATCCCCACTCCCTCCCGACCTCATAGCCTCGTCCCAACCACCCCTACACCCCTAGCTTCCCATGCCAAATTCCAAATATACCGTACCTAGACTAGATTGAATAAAAATACTTTGAAAATAGTATGTGTACTTATTTAACAAATGACAAAAAATATACTTAACTAATTATGAATTTAAGAAAAATCTCATGAAAAACGTTTCCATTTGTACCAAATGCACGTGGTCATTTCTTTGAGAAATTAAATTCTCTTGGTCATTTACAAAATAAATAAAGAAACCAATTTGTTTGCAACAAATTTTAAACATATGGAAAATAAATCAATCACACAAATAAAATCTGAAAAAACATAACTTTATTGATAAATATGCGAGTGAATTTCCTCCCTTGATTCTACTCTCTTAAGATTTATCCGTGATTTGAGGGTCATTAGTGGCATATTTCTCGAACTAGGATGATTTAGATTTGACCTTTATATAAATATTTCATGAATTTGTGGAATATTTGAGATGTCTTTTAAAGGAATTTAGTACCCTTTATATAGGCATGAACTAGGGTTTAGGGTTGAATAATCTCCAATAATTCTAATTGAAACTGAACACACCTTCTAGAGTCCAATTCGAATTAAACAAGTCTTATAGAGTCCCACAAAATTTCAATGTCTATCCGATTCTTTTCAAATATCTTGCATATAAAAATATTTTTTTCTTATTAAAATTATCTTCTTCTTTTTTATTTTAAATGGCCTACAGAATTAATTCATCTCCGGCATTTTCCTTGCCTAACATTAACATGGAGTGAGAGTGTTACCCATACATGTGAGATACAATTAAAATAGTGGCTGATAAATTATTAGAGTCCATCACCTATTTGAATTCAACTATAGGTGATGGACTCTAATATAAATGAAGTGTTAATTAGATGAACTGTTGGAAATTGGAATATATGACTTCCTTTCTTCTTCTTCTTTTTTGGCCATTTTTTTTGTTTTGTCACTTGGTGTTTGAAGTCAATATTGAAGCATTTGCACGGCAAGATATGACAATTCCCAATAAAATTTTATTTATACTCAAAACTTAAATTTAAATTTTCTAATTAAAAGGATGAATAATTCATCACTACACCACGACTCAGATAATGACCTAACGGGTAAGTCTGTACATTACGCACATGAGTCTTATTCCACACCTTTAAGAAAATAAAATAGTTAATATTATTTCATAGGACCATAAGCTACCACGTTTCTCGACATTGAAAGTACATAAACATATGTGGCCCCTTCCCATTTTGTATTGCCCCCGATAACTTACACCAATAACTTTAACGATAAACAATTCCATTCCTTTCTCCTTCCCGTTCGTTCATTTTTAGTTGTTCAATATATTAAAAATTAAAAAATATTTTATCATTTTTTATCTGTTTTACTTTATTGTTGAATTAGTATTATTTATTCTCAAATATTTAAATAATTTAATAAAAGTGATATAAGTTGTATTATTTTTGTACTAATATAATGATTTTATTTTTTAAATATTGATTAAAGTTAACATAGATTGACTTTTGGAAAGTAAAATTGTAAGAAGTATTTTAGGACAGAGGAAATAATTATTTTTTTTAAAAGTAACAGGTTTATTTACTTTTGAAATATTTTTTTTTTTTAAAACAAAAATCAATTCCACATACGTTTTGGGATTAACGTTGACTAAGACATTATTGTTGTCTTCACCTTTTTTCTCCTTGAATTTTAGATGCATTCTCTATTCCAATTCTGAAAAGGGGAACAAAACAAGGTGGAGGAAAATAGATTCGTATTTCATGGAGGAGAAATTAAATTAAAGTTTATCAAACTAATGAGAAATATGATATCTCAAACAATATTTGACCTTCACAAAAAGAATGTGACGCAATTTCAACGTGCTACTTATTGTTTGGCTCTACTTTTTTCTTTTCTTCTAGTACTAAATTTGGTTGAAAGATGCTGTTTTTGGAATCGTTTCTTCTAGTTATATTGGTTGAAAAGTTGTTAGTGGTTTTATAATCTTTTCATATAATTTACGAGAGTGTTAAAGAGTTGCACATCGAATAAAAATAAAAATGAATAATTAATCTTGAGGTTTTAATTATAACTTTTTATGAAACTGACTGGTAATCATGAAGTTATTATCAAAAAAAAATTCTGAGATGTCTAGTTTTAAATTATCTAATATCTAGAATAATTAGAAGATGTATATATGTACACTAATCGAATATTTAACTATTGAATTTGAATCTTGATTTAAAAAATAAGATGAAAATGTTTTAAACTCAGGTAATTAAGGCAATAATTGTCACTAGTACGGTAGTACCGTGAACGATAAATATTGAATGTAAGAACAAATATTACAGGAGATCACAATATATGTACATGATAATTTTTCTCAATATTCAAAGCTCGAACTCAAATATCTTATTAAGAAAAGGAATAGTCACACTCCATCACACACATGTTGGTATGTACGCATTTTCACACATGCATATGTCTATTGTCTTTTGCCTTAACCTCCTCCAAAATAAAATACAAAATAGTAATTAATTATGTGGGGCTAAGAGTTCACATCAATTTATTGAATGAGAAATACATCACATCATGATTATTATTTTTTTGTGACATTTCCTTTTATAATACTCTTTTTTAATCTTTCACACCTTTCATTTGACTTTCCTTGTCCTAAAAAAAAATATCTTGCAAGTTGTACCCACTATGGATTCAACTGGTTCTCCCTAAGGACCTATACTCGTTTAGTCTATTCCCACAAGTTTCACAACAGCACGGTGTGGGATCGTTACAACGGCATGGTGTGGAATCGGGAGGCAGAAAGATAGTGAGATTCAAATACGTGAGCATTAATTTATTTCAAGCATCTAAAATTAATAGGCTATAACAGCTTATTGTGATAAGGGTGTCCAAAATATATCATTTAATTATTTCGTGTATCATTTTACTTGTATATATGATAGTATAATTTTTTTTGATGGAGGATGTCCAATTGGACACCCTAACAACCATGTAGCTACAACACTGCTTTGTTTAAGTCACTCTTCTATTAGGTTTACTTCTACCCTACCTTATTTAGCCCGCTTTGCCATGCTCCATTCAATTCCACTCTTGTGTTCATTGTTTTTGTTACTCTATAAAAAAATGTTCCGGTTAATTTATTCCTTGTAACATTATCCTCAACATAAATTGTTTGACTCTCGAAAAACGAAATGTGCCACATAAATTGAGACAAAAGAGAGTAATTTATTCCCCAAATTCCAAAATTTAGCTGATTTTTCAATTTGGAGGTGGTAGGAAAATAATGATAAATGATGCAAAAATTCGATCTGCCCTACCATCTACCTCGCCCCGTTTAATGTTTTGACGATAGTAACTCTAACTCGGCCTATGCTATCGTGCCCTGTTTATCCTTTTTCTCTTTCATGCCTATTTCGTTCAAAATTTGCTTATCTTATAATTAATATCTCTTTTTGCTATGTATTTTACAACAAAGAAGATGACTATGATATAGCTATTGAAGCAATTGCGCATCCTATACTTTTGCCTATCTTATGTGTACATAGAACCTGGCGTTTCTCAATTTCAGCCTCTCTCGAATACACAGGGTAGGTATAAATGAAAAATGACTTTTAGAATTTTTTTTGTTAGGAGTACTTTTCAAAACAATATTTTTTGGAGGGCAGCAGATTGTATGCTTGACTAATTTATTTTTAAAAATATTTTTATTAATACTAAAGCAACTATATTTGTGTTTGATCAAGGTTTTAAAAATATTTCTTCGAAAAATAGCTAAAAGAAATCATCTTTTCAAAAATAGATTTTGCTAATAATTCAAAAACATCATTTAATTTCATTTTCTTCCTAAAATTCTGGTCAAATACCTCAACTCTTTGAAATAAACATTTATAACTTTTCAAATATTTAACCATATGTTTTTAATTTTATCCATCATCCGTTAGGCCAATAATATTTAATACGAATTTACATTATATATACTAATAATAAACACATATAGCTTATCACCATATAACCTAATCAATGCTATATATAGCGTATATCTTTTATTTTAACGTACCTAAACATAGCACATAATATATAGTATTGGGTAACCTACTATGTAACAACTAATAAGGTACCTAACTTCTTTATTTTCCCTGTACCAGACTGCTGTCTCATTATTATAATACATGACTTAATTATAAGTAGGCGTTCCCCACAAGAAAAGCAAAATCTTCCATAAAAAAATTATAAGATGAAAATCTATGATGTGTCCCTATGAAATCCCTGTGTGACCCAATATTCTTTTGTCTTCTCGTAACTATGCTAGATTAATGTAATAATTATAATATATGATGATGATATAGCAAGGTAACCTTGATCGACAATAAGAATAAGAATAACATTATAATAGTAAAAGTAATTAATAGTATTAATCATTCAGATAGTTATGAGAAAAAAAATTAAAAAAATGTTGCATAAAAAATTAGCTAGTGACATTAATTAAGAAGTCTATTGGAGATGAAAGTAGTACACGCTAGAAAAAAATCTATATGTAACATCATGGAAAAGAGGTGGTTCTTTTCAAAATATCGTCACTTAAAGCCATTTTAACCTATTCATTCCAAAAAAAAAAAAAACTTAGAATAGTTGATTATTTTTTACATATATTAGTGGTTTAATTACAATATTGGTGAGTTACGTACTTTCCCTAGTGTAACATTTTCTCCGACACTTACATAACGTTGAGTAATTTTATTTTTTTTGTTACTATGATATTTTTGTTATAAAAATAATTGATGAAGAAAACCTTATAACTTGTTTACAGGGGTCGCTTGGTACAAAATTTGATAACGCAGGGATTCGTAATGCAGGGATTAATAGTGCAAGGATTAGCAATGCAGAGTTTATTTTTATCAAGTGTTTGGTTCATTGGTTCCCACGTCATCTTGTGTTTGGATTAAAACTCTATAAAAAGTTTTTTTCCAATTATACCCTTGAATTAATTATTATGCAATTGGGTCAAGGTAGATAATTGTCGGATAATATTATTTTTTTATGGCCTTTCTAACTAGCTATGAGAAGAACAATTTTGTTGTCGTGTTTGCTATTTTTTCATGAATTATTTGAGGATAAATAATTGTCATCTTAATAAATTGATCACTCACAAAATATCATTTTTAAATTTAAAAAAAATAAATCATCTACTTTTAAAATCGAAAAGACAGTCAACAATGTTAAAAATGAATAAACCATCCACATTTACACATAAAAATTGCAAGTTGTAATTTTATATAAATATATAATACATTCAATTAAGATCACAAACATCATATACAAATAAACAACTCACATTTCAAATTTGTATTGATTTGTATTGGATTATTTAGTAGCAAACACCTCTCTCTAAATAATTTGTAAGCTAATTTATTTAAATAAATTTACTAGTACAAATATAAATCATTAAATCAAGAAAATACACAAAATAATTAAAATGATTTGAGGAATATTTTTGTCTTTACATAGACTTATCACATGGTATTATATCCTATGTATTACTAATACCTCCAAATGGAAGGTCGTAATGACCTGTTCCCGTCGTTATAGAAAAGCCAATGTGGAAAGAATTGGGGCAAAAAAACTTTTGAGTAGTAACTTGGAATTTCCCAACCTAGTCCAGATTTGGACGAAATCATAGTCGTTAAGGTGTAGGGAAATCTGGTAACAATCGGGTGACTTATTTATGATTTTGATTACATGAGTGGTTAGATATGTCGTTAAGGAATCTGTACGACTTTACATAATTGAATTCGGGTGAGTAGAACTCCCGAAATCGATCTTAGTGTGAACGGTATTTTCTGAGCGTCGTTGGTTAAAGGTGTGTTGTGAAATGGGGGTCTTGGAATTATTAAAATAACTCATTGGTTCCGTGCAAGCCGCTGGGGAGGGATTTCTGCCGCCAGGGCGGGGCTGCTGTAACGGGGTGAGGATCGCTGTGGTATGTCCGACGTGACTTAAGGTCGTAAATAAATCCCAAAAATGTTTTTATTCTACACTTTTTTATTTTTAGAGCTAAGGAACGAACCCCAGGCAATTCTTGACAGTTTCCCACCATTCTTGAGGCTAAAAGTAAGATTTTAACTCCCAAAATCCATTTTTCGATCCGTAGAACGTAATTTAATGGATAATTATCGATGGGGGAGGGTTTTGATCTAGAATCTATGGTGGAAAAAGCCCTAATTTGGGTATTGGGATCTTGGGTTGGCCTAAGATTGATAATGTTGATTATAATCCGAGTAATTAGGCCTCGTTTATTGATCCTTGTGTTAGTTATATGTTTTTAGACCACAAACAAACGGGAAGATTCAAGTGCCTTAAGGGATTCAAGCTTTGATTCGAGGTAGGTGATGGTTGTGATTGCATGTTGGTGTGATATATGTTTGTAATTGCTTATTATAATGTATGTATGTATGTAAATGTTGCATTATTGATCACCATAATCGTAAATAAGGATAATTGAATAATTGTATGCCATAAATCACCTCTTATTGCATGATTATGAGAATATACATTGTGATTGTGATTATGGTTTGTTGAATGGATCGGTTGCCACGTTCCGGCATAAATATGGGATCGGTTGTCACGTTCCGACATAAACATTAGACCGGGTACCACGTTCCGGTATGCTAACAGTTTGGGTGTGGATTCCATGAGAGGACCATTGAATTGTGTTGTGTATCTACTTGTGATGATTACGTTCATATCTAATGATGATTGATATTAGAAGATTGTATGTTGCTCTAAATTGATAACCAATGTGTATTATTGAGAACATGTGATGCTACATTGATCATGAAAAGATGACTAATATTGTATATGTTCGGTATATGCATGTTTTATAATGTTGTGGTTACTTATATATGTTTCACCTTTTGGGATAGCCGTGTGATCCTACCAGTACACAGTGATTGTGTACTGATATTGTGCTTGCTTGTTCTTTGTTGAGTACATGGCATCTTCAGGCGGCTATTGATAGACCTCAGCTAGGTGACTATTGAGCGTGACTGGATTCAAGGGTGAGCCAGTTCTTTCAGGCTATCATGGATCTTTCTTGTTTAAGTCCACTCTTTTCGGACTCAGACTATTGTTAAGGTGTTGTTTAGTTTCAAGGTTGTACCTCTTGTTCTTAGACTTGTCGTTAGTAAAGTTTTGGTACAATGACTTTTAGGTTCTAAGGGTTGTTCTTTCGCATTAGTTTGGTTAGTTGTTTGTTAAAACCTTGGAGTTTATGGTAATTCCATTTTTATAGTCATTTAAACTTGCTTCCGTATTTTTAAATGTCTTAGTGTTCATAAAATTTGTTAGTTGGGCTATAGTTTTGGTTCTCCCACCGGAGGGTTAGTGTGGGTGTCATTCACGACGGTATAGATCGTGACAAAGGTATTAGTAATACATCCTATATATAATACCATATAGGAGGTATAATTAAACCATGGATTAGTTATACATAGGCTCAAATTCCTACTAAACATAGTACTAAATAATATCTTACATAATACATGGACTATTTCTTCTAATGTGGCCTACCAAACGACCTCTTAATGGGTAAACAACGACGACATATCCTCTCACTGTCACATAAAAAAATATTTTTTGGTTCTATTTGGAAAAAAAAATATATGTGATGGTACCAATTCAATCATGGCACAAGTGGTTTTGTCTATGCCTAATTAAATTCTCCTTTCTGTTAAATGAAAATTATTAATTGTGGGTCCTAAGAGTTCACATCAATTTAATTCGAGATAACGAAAGAACATTATGATTTTTCTTGTGACTCTTTCCATTTCTAATATTAAAAAATACTCAAATATTTCACACTATTTGTCCGTTTCAACTACTCAATATTCCAAATCTAGCAAGTTTCATTATTTCAACAACCCTTTGGCCCTACACTTACTAGTACTACATCAACCTATTTTAATCGTTTGAACTGATTAGGAAAACAAGATCAAATTAAGTCAATTAATGTTTGATGTAAATTAAAATATAATGTTCACTTTCTAAAAAAATATATACTAATATTACTATAACTAACGATAATTGATTTAAATATTTAAAAAAGTTAGGATCAAGAAAAATATCATTTAACTGTCCAAATAGTAATTAAGACGAACAAATTAAATGGTTTTTTTTTTTAATTTTAATTCATATGATATATTTTTTCTTTTTTAATCCATTTTGACTACTCATCGTGATATGTTGTTATAGTTAGTGGGTGATTGAGAAACACATAGTATTGGTAGGTCGAATTCCTCTCTCTAAGCGATTGAGTTGAAGCTTTTGGAGATAAAGCATAGCGAGCGAGCGAGAGAGGATTATATTAGAGTCCAAAATAGAGTTACTATTCAAATTCCTACTCAACATGATGTCTTAAAGAGAATCCAAAATTAGTTAGTGACGACAAAGAACAAAACAGCAAATTCACAAAGAAATTGGACGGTGGGGTGGGGAGTGGACTAATACTCCCACGAGCTTCACACCAAGTTTTGGCTATTACTTGTGACCACCAGTTGCTTGTAGAGTTGAGCGTTCTCACTAACTCTATCACCAAATGCTATTATCTTTGTTCGGGGTGGAACCAAAAATTTCATAAAGGGTGTCTAGAAATAGCACAATAAAAGCTCTTTCCAAAAAGTAAATTAGTGAGATTCAAACACGCAAGCACCATCTTCTTCCAAGCATCTGAAACCACTAGGCTACAACAATTTGTTATGTTAAGGATGTTCAAAGTATGTTACAATATTTTTTTTCCGACATACAATTGGACACCCTTACGGCCACCATGTAGCTACACCCTTGTCTTCACTGGTCCACCTCCAAATTTCAGTCCATATCTGCCACATAAAGCCCCCCTTATCTTATCTAAAGTATATTTTTTCACTTTGAATTTTCTATGTAAAGACACATTTTAATTATGATAAAAATATCAACTATATACATATAAAAAAAAAGTGTAACTGCATCATATTTATCGGAATTGAATCTCGTTAATTTCTTGAGCACTCAGTGTGTAATGGTTCGTAAATTACACATAAAAAATAAATAAGGCAAATCTCGTGTGACAAACTAGAACCAAAAGGACAACCTCCTACTATGTGACTAACAAGCTTCAAACTTGAAACGTCTATAATGGAAGTCTCAATTAGCCAAATCATTTGAGCCACCTAAAGGGGTTCTTGATATTTAAACAAGTTTGCAAGTCATTTTGTTTTGTTTATCTTATCCGATCCCTAGCTTATTTATACTAAGGGCTTTAATTTAAAAATAAAATTTGGTATAGGAGAAGGGGAAGGAAAGAGGGAAAGCGCGATAACATGAAAGAAGGTAAGAAATTGAATTCTCACCAGCAAAGTAAAAATTAAAGATTGCCTTGTTGATTGGTTATAATAGTATTTTTTATTTCTAAAAAAAAATGAAAAAGTCATATACAGTGTAATAGTACACATAAATTAAACCCTTTTTTTTAATTGGTTCCACGTCATCAACATCATAAATTAATTTCACAACGATCTAACGACTCGGGTGTAGTCAAATATTTCGCAAGGGCAATGATCACTTGTTTATTATCTTCATGTAAATACTACGGAGTATAATTTGGTGTGAACCAAAATTTGTTTGTTGAGCATTGAACACATAATAAAGTGTCACTATTAAATTTATTTATTTTTTAAATTTTGATAAATAAAGTGAAATGTTAAATACATAAATAAGTTAAATCATTTGAAATGATGGTACCTTCTAATTTTTTTTAATGTTTTAATTATATACATTAAGTTTTATATTGTAAAACTTTAGGCATGTCCAATTTAGGTTGATGAATATAATTAAATAAAATATTATATTTTATATGATTCACTTAAATACTTAATAGGTGCTTGAAAACGTGTAAAAACAATTCAAAAATTTTTAATACAAAATATCTATTAGAAATACTTATCATTTGAGATTTTGAAAGTTTGTGGGGATGTGAATTTATGCCCCAATCAGTTTCTAGTTTTGCTGCATTAACTCATCCATTATTTTTTAGACATTCATATCAAAGAAGCTATTCGTTTCATTATATATATATATATTTTTATTATTATTTTCCTTAAGATTTTTTTTCTAAAATTTCCCTATCTTGTAGACCACTTTTTTTTTGGTTTCATAGGAGAATACAACTATGGTGGGAGCCAAGGGTAGCTAATTATTTAAAAGTTTGGCGAAACCTAGATACCCCACTTGCTACTACAGGACATATATATCACATCTTATTTATATGGTTGAAGAAATTAATACCTAAACTTAGATATCCACTTGCCTCTAAACAAAAATAGAGTTAAATTTTTTAAATTTATGAGTTCTGCATTTTAGAAAACACAATTAGCTAAATATCTATATGTGATAATTTTTTATATAAATATAAAATTTAGACTAAAATTATTGAGTTCTGTCAAACACATGTAATTACGTTGCTTTAAAGGGAAGATAATCATGATTCATACATTGGAGAAAAACGCAAGTGTACAAATGTAGAATAATGTCAAGAAGGCCATGATGTCCACGGCTTACAATAACACTCACGTACATTTTATATATATATATATATATTGATGGGTATTATGTGCAATTATTTGTATTCTTCTATAGTACTTGAATTGAGTACTTTTTAATATCCAGAAAAAAGAAAGAATTTCGAGGAGATTAAGATGCCAAATTAAGAATAAAAAATGGCATGCCAATTCATCATAGTGGAATCAGAATATAGACCCCAATATTATTAATTTCGTTGTAATTTAAATATCTTCTTTTTTGTTTTATTTAAAAATACTCTTTAAAGTTAACACTTTACATATTATATTCAAGATCATATAATTTAAAAGATATTTCGAGCCAATATACACGTCAAAAATTATCTTTATTTTCTAAAACCTCATATTATTAACTCAAACTAAGACAGTTAAATTAAAATGAGAGAAGAGTATTAATTTTAGACTCTATGTATTATAAAAGTTAAACAAGCTCACTTTACTGTAAAAATGATATTTTTCCTTATTTTTTCCTGTTCCCTATGTTTATCACATGCTAAAGTTATAAAAATGACTAAACTAAACATTTAATACTGTATCCATAAGGAGAAAAAAGGGCAAGAAACCTTAAAAGTGAATCAATATTTAACTTTTCTGATTTGCTTAATTAATCACACAAATACTCAACTTTTATATTTTATTGTCTTAAATAGTTGCTGTGAATAAAGGAAGACAGTTGACAGGTTATATTTTCTTTAATTTATTGGAAGTATTAAAATTAGCTAGATCTTTTTTTCCACTTGGAGAAAGATATGATTTGAAATCTTTGAGGACAGAGTGCATGTTAAGGTATTCTTGTTCCAAATTCCAAGGTTTCTGACTATATATATATATATATTTAATTAACACAAAAGGTTATTTAATTACCTAAATATATCCATAATAATAATAAAAATAAGGCTTAATACTAGGTCGATTGTCACATGGCATGCGAATCTAAATAAAACTAGTAATTATTTAATTGACTATATGAAGCAATCAAATCAACAACTCACCACTTTATCCTTAGGAGACATAAATAATCTAATAATACAATCAATTTGGACTAATTGATACACTAAGATCACAAATTACTTCCTTTTTTTTAGGATCTTTTTTACTTATATATATATTAAAAGACTGAGAGTACAATTTGTCTATGTTATCACATATTTTATTTTTTTGTATCAAGCAATCAAGTTTCTTATTTTCTTGGTTATAATTTGACTTATTGAGGGATACTTGTAGTTGTCTTTTAAACAAGCCATAGTAAATATATATATATATATATATATATATATATGTGTGTGTGTGTGTGTGTGTGTGTGTGCATGCAATTTTGGCAGGAACATTTTCACTTGTCTTCAATTTTTGAAAGGATTTCAAAAATGTATTATATATGTGAAATGTGGTTTATATGCGTTGTAAGTTAATTAAGGTAACGTACCGTTTGGAAGATGATGTCAACTTAAATTATGCGAAATGACAAACATCTATAGTATATTATGTAATATAGCTTTCGTTTCAATTATTTTCAATCCATGGCTATAGTTTCGCTAAATTTCACTATTCAATTTTTAAATTGTATAAATCCAGAATTTGTATAATTCGGTTTTTGATTGTATTAATCTAGAATTTGAATATGCTTACCATAGCTATTTGTTTATTATTTATAAAAAAAATCATAATAAATTATCATGTTTATATATTGGCAAGCGAAATATACAAACGGAGTTCGAAAAAACTTCTAAATGTATAAATACATAATTTGTATACACTTATCATGTTTGTATATTCGCAAGCGAAATATACAAACGGGCAAGTGAAATATACAAACCGTAGCCTCTATAGCAAACAAAACTATAACTATGAAGCACAACTACCTAAACTATAGCCATAGTTACTTATTATGTCTATTATTTTTGTTATTTCTGAAATTTTCTCGTTAAATAACATTTTAGAAATTAAGCCCAAAGAAAATAAAATGTAAATCTGAATATCAGCCCATTATATAGGCCCAACTACATGGGTTACAGACCCTGCCCACCATTGATACAATTCAGTAGATCCATGAATTTTGTGAAATGAATCAGAGAAAGAGAATATTATCGATAAGTTTATTAATATTTACGTTGTATTTATGTCTAATTTACATTGGGAGGTCAAACTTAATTATGTTATTTTTTTCAGGAAGATATATTTAAGAACCTACTATGGTGGGTCCAAACTAACTTATAGGTTTAACTGTGTTTTTTTTTTGGTTAAAAAGTAGTAGGTCATCGATTTATTCAATTAAGACGTGTTTTTCTTGGTTTATCCATGTTACAACTTTCGTATCAATTCGTTCGATCCGCAATGGATTGATCTTCTGACTGTCTTAATGATACATGAGTCCATTATTAGTGAAGGAAAAAAAAGAGTTCATGATTGGTATGAAAATGATGAAAAAAAAAGAATTCTGGATCTTCTAAATATAAAGTCATCATGAAATAGTCTAAAGACCATTTGTTCGATTTCACTGATTTCTTATCAACTTAGATAATGCTGGACCAGATAGTACGAATACTATATAGTTTATAATTATTGTGTAAAAGTTGCAATTCAAACTTTTGACTAATGGCTAAGATATCCAAATACTTCATATTGCTTTGACCAATAATGGCTTGGATGATTATCATGGAAAAGGTAAGATATTTAGAGGTGAAATTAGAATTTGAAGTCTATCGATTTAAGATTATAGTTTTTCTTTTTGATTGTTGAATTTTAAACAATGTGTTGGACATGCTACTATCATTTGACATGATTGATAACTTATGGAATATTACAATGTGGAAATATAAATTAATGTCACATGAAAAATTAATATTCATTAGGCAGAGATATAATTTTTAAAAAAACAGCTCAAAATAGGGGCAAAAAGTACAAATGACCCATGTATGTGTACTTTGGAACCATCTATGTTGAAATGGATTTGATATTTTTGTGTGACACATTAGTGCTGACCTATATGACATTTGGTAAGCTACTAAGTGATGTGGTCAATTTAATTGTGTTGATTAGCCTTTTCCACAAACATTGTCCTCTTAAGTTACTTCCACTACCAAATGTTCCTCCTTGATCAAATCGATTTCATAATCGTACAGAAATATTTCTCTTTCGAAATCAGTCCTATCTACTATCGTAAATGTAGTAGTCAATCAGTGGGACACATATAATAATTTGGTTATATGTATACTTTTCTGAATTTGTATATGTATAAATAGATCAATTCAAATATAAATCTATATTATTTCACAAACTCAATCAATCCCTAACCCAAATAGAACTGAAATCGTCAGAATTCTAATTAAACCAAATTTATTTAAGTTAAATACAAATTAGTGTTATTGATTTATTTTTCTTGAATAAGTAATTCATATATTTATATAGTAATCACACCAAAGAGAGCACGATATAGATGGATGTATTAAAGTAAAAATATTTATGTTAAACTTAACTTTTAATTTCCATATTTCAGCAGCCATCGAAAGCAAAGATAGCAGGTCGTTATATTCTACCAAATAGATGCCAGAAAGGCAGATATAAATGCAATTAATCTTCAAAGTCTTCTACCTCATTGACTATACAAAATAAATATATATAGCTCATGATCCACATCTAGAATCACATCACTCTCTTTTGATTTTCAGCTGGCAAGGCAAAACTAATAGTACTAAGTTCAAACCAGGAGGTCAAAGCTCACTAGAAATCAATTTTCTCATAGACTTTCTTTCAACTACCAAAATGGGCCACACATATATTCATTTAGTAGGTACAACTCTAAATTAGGATTTACTAAGGTGATTCATATAAAATATAAATATAAGAGATTTCAACATATAGTATATATAATATACATATAAAAATATAGTTACATATATTACTTAGGTTTTTAACAATAAAGGTTGGATAAACCTTCTTGCCGTATCCTAGCTCTGCTCGTGGATGCAAGAAGATTTGAACTCTTAAGAGATCTGTTTGGTAGCTGGTTAGAGTTATGCAGGTATTAGTAATATAAGGATTATCTATATATGATTGAATCTAGTATTATTTTTATGGTACTAATAATGAAGGGATTAGTTATTCATGTATTAGTTATTTCACCTTCCATCCTGCTTAAAATAATACATAGGTTCCCTCATAACTTATATACATGTATTAGTTTTGTGGATTTCTAAATTGTCAATTATTTATACATAAATAACTTATTTTCTATCTACCTATGTATAAATTATATAGAAAATATTACATGAATAACTTAGATTTTATCCAACTACGAGACGACGCCTAGATCAGCCGGTTGAACCAAACATAACGAGAATAAAATCCTATATGCATTTTCTGAGAAATTACATATAATTTTTCTTATGGGCCCATTCGACGATCATGTAATTGCCTTCCCTTTAAGCTTATGGTCCCTAAAAGGGTTATATTATCTCATTGACAAAGGAGTTCAACTAAATACATTTATTATTGTACTTATTAAATTAAAGTGTCGGTCCTTCACCTTTTTGGTTCTATATAAACTCACTTTCTTTTTTTGTTAGCTTTCATATTCTCATTTATTTATGAAAAAAAAATTCTTTTCCTTCTATATATTCTCTATTTAGTTGAAGATCACATTTAATTTCAATTAATGGCGATTCCTCCTCTAATTAATCCAAAGGGACATATAACAAGCTTTCCTCCAAGAAGGGGCCAAATTAAGGCTCAAATATTTGAGAGTTTGGGAAAGACTATATGGTCAATGTCAACAAAAATAGGGGAAATTCTGGTTAAAATCAAGAACAGAAGAAGTAGAAATGCCAAAAAAAACTCTGGCTCCACATGTCCAACAAATTCAAACACTTCTGTTTGCTAATTAATGTTAGATTATATATGACAAGATGGTATATTTAATATCATCAAAGGTACGGAGAATGTCTGTGTATATTATATCCTCTCCAAATTCCACTTGTGGATTATACTGAATACGTTATTATTGTTATACTTAATAGAATGTTATACTTAATAGAATGCCTTGAAGTGAAGAAATTTTTTTTGTTTATTCATAGATAGTGCTCAAGAAATAAGTTAAGGTATGTATGTTGGTAAACGTGTGATGATAATTGATAGGTTATAATTAACCGTTTCAAGAGACTTTATGTTAGCCGTATTTATTTTGGAGTGGTTTAAATGAAACTATATGGATAGTGATGGGTCATGCAATAGACTTCAACTTGCTTAATCAATATTATTGTTGCTAGTACAAATCACAACCTATGCGCTTCTCTCAATATATATATATTTATTTATTTTATTTTATTTTATTTTTTTTGTTCATAGCAAATTTTGTGCACATATATAATGTAATTTTTAATTTAAAAAAATTCAGATGAACTTCTCATAGCACTTTTTTGGGCCTGATGCATACATCAACCAAGACTCTAGATGATCGATATATGTTGCTGCGCCTATAATTTGACTTGGACTAACGCACCAATTAGTCTACCAAATACTTTACCTTAAATCTTTAAAGAAAGATTACAGATCATCATGAATAATTTGACATCGTGACTTACTCTATTCATATTAAAATAAGTGTTTTTTTAGCAAAAAAAAAAAAAAATCTCAAAATTATAAGTGTCATGATCTTTTTAATAGTATTGATTTTAAAAAAAAACATCTAATAAATAAAGTTAACTTAATAACTTATACATTATATTTATTGTATTTTATGGGGCATGAATTGAGCTAAATGATGCTCCCTCTGTTCCCTTTTATATGTCACATTTTTACTTTGCACTTTCATTAAGAAATGATGTAACTTTACCCTTCTATCCTTATTTAATTTTTTTGGAACTCAAGTTTTCAATCAATGAATATGAATTAATTTAACCAATGAATATGAATCATTTACTTACCTTTTCTAAGTTGGTCAAATGTATATTTTCAAGGCTAATAGCTCACAAGGGTAAAAAAGGAATAATATGATAATTTATGCATTGATTTTATAAAATGACAAATATTATGGACCAACTATTTATAGAAAGAAATGACATATAAAAAGGAATGGAGGGAGTACTTATTTTAGGACGGAGAGTGTATATTGTTAAGTGTATATATATTATGATAAGATAGAATCTGATTTAAGTTCTTTAATGAATATGGAATTATTAATAAGCTTTGAGAGTTACTATGTCCACTTCAGCACTCAATAATAAGAAGTTTACTCAATAATTATTAGTACTACTTCCTTTGTCTCTAATTACTTGTCCACTTTTGAATTGACACACCTATTAAGAAATCAATAATTGACATAGTGAGTTTACCATTTTACCCCTATTAATTATAAAGTGAATGAATTAAAAACTTAATATTTTCAAGAAGTAATTAATTGAGGGTATAATAGGTAAAAAAAATTGCCCTTTCTTGATTTGTCAAAATGAACAAGTAATTAGGAATAACTAAAAAAGAAAATGTGGACAAGTAATTAAGGACAAATGGAGTAATAGTTAACTTCTTTATTGAACTTTTTATCACATGAAAGAGAAAACGTATACAACTTAGTAAATAATCGCAAGCTTTCCAATCAAATGATACTATGGATCTACCCTGTTTGTATATTGGTTGACAAAAAAGAAAAAAATTTGAAAATCATATGCATTTGTATTCAATTAACCAACTTCTCAACAAATATAAATTTCTTTTTTCTGTTGATCATCTATCCTATATTTTCCATGGTTTGTGTCTAATATTTTATTGCAAAGTTGTCATGAATGTGACTGGATTTGGACAGATTCAAGTCTTTTACCTAATGAATATAATTAACAAATCAATCCTTTCAAAGTTGTATCTTTAAATATCTCATATAAAGTTAAAATCTCTTTGAATTTCCAAGATTCTAGTTTAAAGTTGGTATTGGTACTTTTGGGAAATTAACTGATCGAGACTTTGTTATTTGAATCAATTAATTACTCGGTGCAAGAATGACCTTCAATTTCCACAATTTAGTCAACTCCCACTTTAATATTATACTCTATCAAGTTACAATAGTACACCAAGAAGAATGATGATACTCGACCATCTTTACTTTTGTACTGTATTCGACTTGACACACTTAATGAGTAATAAATAAAATGATATTCTTTATCATATTATTTTTTGAATATATTAATTTAATATTTTTAAAAATAATTATCATTAATAATAGGGTAAATTAGAAATAAAAGTGATAAATCATTTCTTGATTTTTTAAATCAGACAAAGAAAAATATACATTTATTTTAATATAGTGAACAAGTAAAAATGAATAAAAAAAAGTATCAATTTTCCTTTCCCTTCAACTATATCCCTTAAATAGAAAAGAATTGTTATGAAAGACATGAGTTAAGCGGAATTTCTCCGTTATGATCTTCTTTTTTTAATTATGGGGCTGTTAATTGTATTAGCTACATAATTTTGTGCTAGATATATAAACATCTGATGCATTAACAGTTCATTAATTTAAAAATTAACCTCTTTTGTAGTAAGAGCATTAATTGAAATCAGCTTAATTAAGCCTGGTGACATTTCTATATCAATGTATAATGAATAACGATACTATCGATCAACTGATGGCTGTATATATTAATCTTAGCTTGATGCATATTTATCATCTACTCTATATATACAAGTACATCTTTTAAGGGTTCATACAAACGTTGAACTTGATTTTGACTTTAATGGAGGCTTATATATAGACTCATAAAGACAACTTAGCTATAATCATGCCTTTATGGAAGTAATTTCCTTAATTAACTTGGTTTAATGTAATGTTTCAACATCTTATAAATAGGGGGAAAAAAAGACGTGTACTAATTAATGACTTGCGACTTGCAACTTGCAACTTGCAATAAGACGTCAATTTCCCACCTTTGCTTTTTTTTTTCTTGTAATTTCTTGTTACTTCTTCCTTTCCAACAAGAGTTTGGAAAATTTGAAGGACCAATAATATTAATGTTGTTGATGGAAAATTCTATAAAATGTTTAGATTTATATTTATGTTTAGAAAGAATAAGAAGACATAGAAAAGAGAGTAGTAAATTAATTTTGTCACCCAAAACTTCCATGCACTTACATGTAGGGTGATTCACCCCTGACCCCACTATAACATTTAGCGCGTGGGACCTAAGTAACAGTTGACTTACCATGTAGACAGGCTACGTGAATTTGTGATTTTGTAGTTCCAACTCTCTATCAAAGTCACGATCGATATCCCTAGAACAATCAAAACAGGTCAGCCCAGTCCTACCCCGTTCAAGCTTCGCGGGTCAAAGAATTTGATGGGTTGGGACGGGCCGGCCCTTCATTTCAAAAGGTTGTACAATGGTCAACCCGGCCCAACCCCAGAACGGCCCTTTTTTTTTTTTTTTATATATGTCTAATCAATGTCACAAACAGTAACATTGTTCGAAGACACGAGTTGTGAGCTGAAGAAGTCTTCAAAGAGATTGAATTCATGGCATTTGTGAGACTTGTAAACGCCTTTTGTGGATGTCACTCAAGCTCAAGAGCTCTGCTGTTGAAAAATTATTGTTATCGGGAGGCCACCGGAGTTTGAGGTTGCCAACGCTAATGGTGTTCCGACCATCGGTTCCTCTGTTACTGTCTATTTAGTGTTGATTTAGTTTTGTTTCTTATTTAGTGTGTAGAATTGGATGTGGGTTTCTTTTGGGCCCAGGTCTTTTGCTTTTTGTCCAATTTTATATTCTTAATAAAAGAGCAATGCCCGATTTAACTTTTTTTTTAAAAAAAAACAGTAACATTGTTTTAATAATTCTAAATAAAATCTAGCAATAAATATTTAAAGAAAAAATAATAATCTCTTAAGTAAATAATATCTGAAAAACAAACTAGTTAACTAAAGAACACTTCTGACTAAAACTTTAGTTAGCAATACATAATTACTTTAAGTATTTTGTTAAATGAAATCAAGAAACTAATTAATTGCTCAAGCCTTAAAATAGTGTCTACTATCCAAGTCTTATATTCAAAACTAAATAATAAAGAAATTCACGAGGTAAGCTCATTAGAAAAACTCCACAAACACTTATTTAGGTTTTCTAGTTTTTTATTCTTATTTTTTTAATATTTATTTTAATTAAAATTAAATAATTTGGTCCATGGGCCGACCCCGGCCCGACCCCGATCAAGCCTCAAGGGCTAAGGGCCTAAAAGGGTTGGGCTTATAAGCCCCAATTTTAAACGGGCTTGTAAATACTTCTCAACCCTATCCCAATAACGGGTTGGGTCGGGCGGCCCCATGGGCTAAGCCCTTTTTGACGGCTCTAGATATCCCCATTAGCATCAAGATTGTCACTATCATTAATATCGATCTCATTAAGAAAAAATATTCTCCATAAAATTATATTTTATATGTATATATATTTTAAAATTAATATGATATAATCTATTGATATATATATATATATATATATATATACTAGATATTAGGTTCCCGTGCCAGCGCAGGCCCAATATATATTACTTCCTCCGTCTCATTTTATGTGAGGTAGTTTGATTCGCCACGGAGTTTAAGAAATAAATGAAAACTTTTAAAACTTGTGGTCCAAAATGAATTATACAAAAAAATTTCACTGTAAATTATTTCATTAAGGGTAAAATAAATATTTCATAGTGAAATTGTTACTTACTATAGAAATGTGACATTCTTTTGGGACTGACTAAAAAGAAAAATAAGTCACATAAATTGGGAGTAGTTCTTTGTTTCAATTTATGTGAGACCGATGAAATTTGGAGAGTTATATAATTTTTTGTATGTGATTTTGTTAAATATATTTTGAAGTTGTTAATTTGTTGTGATTTATAACACTTCTTATATCATTTTCAAATAATATATATTATTCTTTCTGTTCCATTTTATGCTATGTAGGTACTTGTTTTATTAGGAAAATATAATTAGACTGGTTTTAGAGTCGTCACTTAATTTTTAAAGAAAAAATCAAGAAAACTATTTTTTCAACAGATTAAAACAGGGAATCAATTAAAAATATATAGGGGGTTCGGGGGTTCATATTAGTGTTCTAGGAAGGGTTTGAAAGCACCTAGAACACCCGCTAATGCGGTTATCCGACGATTAATTATTTGGCTTAAATTGCGAAATTGAACTATTTTATAGTTAGGACCATTTCAAGGGAGAAAAAGCAAAATGTTGAGATATCATCTAATTGAAATATTTTGTAAACTTATTCTTTAAGTTTTGTTAAGAGATGACCGGCTTAGTTAAATTGTTAAATCAAAATGAACGTTTCTCGGGGATTTGATTTGTTGACCTTAAGATTAATGACAAATATTAGCAAGTAAGGGAGCATAATAAAACAAAGAGGGAGAGGGATTTGGGCCCAGGTTTGGTTTTTTTGTTCGCCTGGACCAATACTTGGACCCATTTTCGTTTTGGACCTTTGGCCCATTTGAGTCACCTGCACCTGTCCTAGTCTAACACAAAACAGAATATTATTTGGGCTTTAGGTTCAATTCTTCCATCTGTCCTAAACTAACACAATAATAGCAATTAAAAGGACAAGGGCTTAGGCCCAAAATAACAAAATACAATCTTTTAAAAAGATTAGGCCTTTGGCCCAATCTTCCGATCTATTTCATATCCTTTCAACTCCGTGACCTGTACGTCGATTTTTACAATTGGATGACTCGGGTAAGAGGAATTTGAGTCTTTACGGCTCTCCCGTAATGCAAGAGAAAATAGGAGTTCATGGTGAACTCGGATGGATTTCACATAAGAAAAGAAAACACATAAAATAAATCAGCACCTACTTAAAATAAGATTAACAAAGTGATTTTGAATTAACTAATATTTGAACTCAAACTTAAACAAATTACAGCAAAACATCGAATCTAGTGTGATCCAGTAGACGCAATCTTATCACATTACTCAACTAAAATAAAGGACCTTCTATCCTCATAATTAATAAACTTAAAATTCCTTTTAGAAGCATGAAATAAGAGGTAAAGAGTAAAATATTTGGGAGGGGGGCAGTAGCTATAATATCAGTGATTAAGTGACCAAAATTCTAAAGGGAAATTATTTTAATTATGCATCTACACCTAGATGCAACATCTATGATAAACATACTTGTCACATAACTAAAATGATCCACACATTTCAGGAAGAAAGAAGAAAAAAAAATAAAAAATACTGCAATTCTTATATTAATTTATAATGATGATTTCCGTTATTTATGTTTCCTATTCCTGACTACATTAATTACTTACAAATTCTAAAATTAAATTGAACAACTAATGAGCAATAATGTCTTACTTCTTCATATGTTATAATATGATTTTATGCCCTGCTTCTTGAATTTTTATTTTATTTTTTACATTTTATGTTGAGATTTGAAAATCTATTTTTTGATTATTTAGAAGTGAAAGTATAAAAAAAAAAAGAGTGATTTAACACATTTTTAAAAAAAAAGGAATTACGTAGGAAAGTAAAAAAAAAAAAGGTTAAAAAAAAGAAAAAAAATATATATTTAATTTTGTTATACATATGCATATACTTATAGAAAGAGTTGATTTTTTATTTTTTTTGAACTCCTTTAATTTCCTTTCTTTTAAGAAAAAAAAATTGTTTCACTTATACAAATTTATATATACAAGTTTTATAGAAAACTCTAAACTTTTATGTGATGAAAAAATAATTAAAAAAATGTTTTAATAATATAATTGATTAAAGTTTATAATATTTTACTAAAAATATACTATCAAAAGTCTAATACGCGCGAAGCGCGAATTTGTTCACTAGTTAACAATAAAGACAAACAATAGGCATTTGGCTGAAACAAATAAAAATATATAATCAGCGGATATATTATTTCTTGAGTTCGACTAGACGAAATAAATGATGAATACATGTTGTCATGATATTGCAGGCAGCAAACAGGGTAGTCGATATGTAAGCACGACCGAAAACTCATAATAAAACAAAGTAAAGAACTTAGACAAAGCTAGCCACTATAGAAAGCTTTTAGAGACAGGGGAAGATGATGGGATGCACAAATAACTATACGCTAAGACCTACAAGATAGGCAGATTGCTGGCCAAAAAGTAAGAACAAAGAGGGAACAAAAAAAATAAAATATTAAAAGCATACACAAAGAAAAATTGATCCTAAGAAAAGCAAGATTGACCTACTGGGGAGGGGAAAAACATCAAAACCTTCCACGAAAAGGAAACAAACAATAACCATGGGCTCTCAAGCGAGCTTCATCGTTGATTTACGGCCAACAGGGAGTCAAAAAGCATGCTAGAATAAAATGCTAACATATAAGAGGCTCACACAATTGAGAGCAAAACGAGCAATACATTGCGAGCAAAATATGTTCGAAGCGAAATGAGTATTACCTTCAGATGTGCAGCGAAATGATACTAAACGAGCAGAGCAGCGATTCCTCCGCCAACTAGTTCTGAATCCGAGTAGTAAATCCGAATACCCGAACTATCTTTGAACAAAGAGTCTTTTAGAACCTAAAACTTTGTATACAAATGTTTTGACTAGTAATTTTTGTGTTTTTCTCAAATTCTCATATAAAAAATCTCCCCCCCTCCCCCAGTAGAAGGATAGGGCATTTATAGTGGAGAATTAGGGTTCGGATTTTGGGGGAAAAGGGATGAAAATTCGGATTCAAAGGGCCAATTTGAAATTTCAAATTCAAAAAAACTTTCACCATTTTGGTGAAACACCCTTTCCCTGATGTTTCAACCCTTTCCGGAAGAGGAAAAGGAAGAAAACGTGTGCTTGGTTGCTGGAAACGGACTGCTGAACAGTACTAGGTTTGCAGTAAAGAAGATCAAGTTGGGGAGGTGGAGTCGTGTGGTATGCGTCTTGTATTGCTGTTGTTTGTTGAAATGGATATTTTACGTATGAACTAATGGGTTTTGGGCTGGATCTTTAGGGAATTAGGAGTGGGAATGGGCCTGGGAATTTTTGGGTTACTGGTGAGGATTTGAAGGGATGGGGAATGGGCTCAAAAATTGGTTGGAAATTAGGAGTCTTGAAAGCAAGGAAGATGGTCGATTTGAATTAAGAAAATAGCCATATGAATGACAATCTCGACCAAATTGAAGCAATTGGCTAAATTCGGCCAAAATTAAAATAAGATGAATTGTCATTAATTAATTAACAAGCTTCTTAATCTTAAAATAAAATAAAATAAATAAATAATTTAATTATAAACTAACTAATTCAAATAACTAAATTAATAAAATAGTTAATTTTGAAAAAATGCAAAAATTTCAAGATGACTTCCAATTATTAATAATGCACGTTGATTATATAAGTAATTATGTAAAATCCATTTATTATCTAAAGTATTATAAAGCCGACTAAATCACTTTAAAAAATCTCGAAGGAGAAAAGAAAAAAAAAGATATTTAAATCTTATAAACTAAATATTCCAAATCGCTTGAAATTTAAGAAGCTCGAGAATTAACTCCAATCGGGGAAGGTCGAAATTGGATGTCAACAGTACTTTTACGAAAGTCAACTAAATTTCTTATATGATTCTTAAATATTTTTAGTTGTTATTTTACTTGAATTTACAGTACTTTTAATGTTATTTTGAAACAAACTTTTTTTGTTTCAATATGGAATTAAAGAGTCAATAAAATTTGTTTTATGATTTTTAATTATGTTGTTTTTAATATCTTATATTATTACATTGTGATTTTAAGTACTTTTTATATAATTTTTAAATATAGAACAAATTAAAAGAAAAACAAGGAATGTGACATTCTTTTGGGACTGACTAAAAAGGAAATAAAACGACCCATTTGTGTGGGTTTCTTAAAGTGATCCCACATCCAAAGTGGGACCATGGACAAAGTCCAATGTAGATATCTTAGGTTAATTTATATACAATCAATGAGTATTTATTAATTAGCAAAATTGTAGTTATAGCCTTGTAGGGGACTACAAATGCCCAATGTACTCAATTATTCCATCTCTTTCTCCTTTTTGACTTAATTGTGTGAATGTTTTTAATTTATTGACATCAAATTTTATAAATAATATTCTTTTAGAATTTTATATCAAGTTAAAATCAGATAAATATATTAATGCGGATATTGTAGTAAAGTAATGAAAGAGGACAAAGAGGAATGAGTGAATGGGGACATTATAATATGATGTTTTTAATGTATTTTGTAGGGTTAGAATAATATGTGGGACCCATTGGGTGTATTTGAGTTTCCACTAATGAAAAGGAAAGCCACTGGACGGTTATGATTAGGTAATTAAGATGGATCTATTAATGAGGACTTTCCTCTTGTGTGTGAATGTTTTTTTGGTCAATTTGAGGGAAGCACAAGTGTCGACGCAAAGGCGTGTGCTATTCCCTCTTCTTATATAGTAATAGTAATATATATATATATTGTGCATGCAATAGCCTACAAGAACGTTAAATGATACACTTAATTAAATGTTGAGTTATTTATCTTGAGTATAAGAGATGAATTTCCACGTACTACAATTTATTATTTTTATTTTAGAAGTACACCCATAACAAATTCTCGATTTGCCTCAGCAGGTAGACATATATACCATCCAAAAGGACCTTTTTTGGGTTATTTTTATTAGATCTAAGTTATATATAAGTGGTAATATCAATATGTATAATTTATTTTTGCGTATTACTTATTATGCATTTTAGGTTATTATTAAATGTAGTTACTTATAATTATTTTGAATTTTCAAGTGATGTGATTGTGTAAACAATAGTCACCAATAGTCCACGCGTAAGAGTTTAAACTTATTTTGTTTTGCATGAGACTTGACTTTTTGTATAATAAAATTCAACGTTGACTATTCGTGGGCATTGTCCTAGCCTCCCAGGTTCGGTGAGTGAATGACGTTGCTTCAGAAGTTCGAAAAGGACAATATGCCACAATTAATTACTGTATTGATTTTATCGTATTTACTCCCCTTATTCACTTTGTATTGTGCAATCCTTATTTTTTATTAAACAATATTCCCAGTCTCATATTAAATGAAATTTTATTTAAAATATTTATTTTATATTATTCGATTACTTATTATTAAATTAGATAGATTTTTTATTTATTTTACCCCTATAATTAATATGACCTTTAAAAGTTTAAATAAATTTTGATTGCAATTTTTTCTTTTAGAGGCTAAATAATATAAAAACAATAAAATAATAAAATAATCAATCTATTAATGATTTAATCAATGTGTACAATAGAAAGAAAGTATCAATCTAATATGAAATGACGTGAGTAATTATTATTTTTTATTATAAGAGAGATTCCAGATACAAAGGGTCCTACATTGGACCCTATTTTATTCCCTTCCTTTTTGTATGGGTCTATCTTTCAAATGCACGAGGATTGACTATTTTGAGGTTTTTTTTTTTCTATTTTATATTGGTTGATCACGTTCTCTTTTATATGCATATTAAAAATTATAAATAAAAAAATAATTTTATTAATTCATTTCTTTTTCTTTTTTTTTTGGAATTTCACCCACATGTGTGAATATTTTCAAAAAGAATTAATTGCAAGAGTAAAATAAGAAAAATTTAATTAATACTTTTTTTTGATCCCTCCATCATATATTATTTAATTAGGGATATATTACATAAATTAAAAACAAATTAACAATAAGAAAATGAAAGAATACTTTTTAAATTATGTTTCTCATATGACTGACACTAATTATGTAAAATAAAAGTAGACAATTTTTTAATCCACATTTTTGTTAGAGAAAAATATGTCTCACATAACATATTAGAGCCTATCTGCATTGGATTATTGCAGATGCTTTTAAACTAAATTACTTTAAATTATTCTTGTAGCGTTTAAATTTTAAAAAAAATGTAAATACTTATTTTTAAATTAAAATAAGATAAAATTTATATGCCAAAAGGAATAAGTAATCCAAACAGCTCATGTGAGACACATAATAAAAAATTTAAGAAAAGATTGGTCTGTTTGAATGATGAAGTGGCAAACATAAGTAACAAAAAGACAGATTTGGTGGCAACTCAAAAAACTTTACTACTACTATAAAATCCTCTCCTTTATCTTTCTTCAATCCTCACAAATGCCTTGAAAAATTTCCCCATATATTCCCCTGCTCCAACCTCTGTTTTTGCTCTTCCATATTTCTTTTTCAGAATTCATTAAAAATCGTCAGAAAATGGAAATTCCGGCGACGAACAATTAGATGAACGGACGGAAAATAAGTGTCCCGCCGAGACGAGGTGAAGTTAAAGCTACGATATTTAAGAAACTGTTGAAATTAGTTGTCATGTTGATGGGCGATTTGGGGAAGAAAATTGGAAATTGCCTCATTAGTCCAGATGAAGATGAAGATGAAGATGAAGCTTAATAAATATCGATTCTTATCATTTTCTTAAAATTCAGTCTTTTTTTGTCCATTTCCACCTACACAACACAGCTTTAAACTGGAAACTCTCTTTCTTACGTATCTCGGTATTTTAGCTGCACTTGTCTGTTTCCTTTCTGTTAAGCTAGCAAGAAATAACATGTTTTTTTCTTACCTTCATTAGCTTATATACGAGTACTAAATTTTTGTTATGTTTATTAAATTGTTCTAAAGTTATTTTAGTACTAATTAACTAGGAGTCGTTGATTTTTCTTTACAATAACCTTATAAGGATGGTACTATTAAAAATGTGAATTTTTTTTTTAAGATAAACTATTTATTTTTATTTTAAAACTATTTTAAAGACAAACTAAAAAGGAGATATGATATTCATTTTGAAATTAACTTTTTAAAAAATGTCACATAAATTAAGACAAATAAATAGTAATATTTGACATTTTATACGCGGTCCGAATTTGTTATATATAGAGAGAAAAATATCAAATTTACAGTAAAGATTGATACAACTTTAACTTGAGTTCATGGTTTATCGATTGCATATGCATCTTCTCTAGACTTTATTTATGATATTATTATTATTCTAAAGCGGAACTCAACGGTGGCCCCTTAAGTTGACATCAATTTTCACTTAGACATCTCAACTAAGTTTTGTTCATTTTAGATACCTCATGTCATATCCCGCTATGTCATTTTGACACTTTTTGCTGACATGTCATAGAAAGTGTAATACACTCATTACCAACACATGAAAGGCTTATTTAATCGGGTTTTTTTTCATCTTCTTCCTCATTTTTCGGCCATCATCTCCCAAAACTTAAACTCCTTTTATGGAGAAATAAATTTGATCATGCTACAGACAAAAAAATAAATTTGAACCCATTGGACTTATAATATATTGATATAATAACAATTAAAAAAAGACAATGTGAAGACCCCTGCAATCATAAAGAAGAAGAAAAATGAAAAGTCATGAATTCATGAATAATCTCAAATTAGATTTGAGTAGTGATATGAGTGGGTTTGTTATTCTTTTCGAGAAGATGATGTGGGTGAGGAAGGGGTTGGGGTTAGGGTGGGTAGATGTGGAGAAGACGTTGGGTGGGTGGGGGAAGAGTGGAGAAAACACAGGGATTGGGGTGGAGAAGATGATCTGGGTGAGGTTGGGTTATTTTATTTCTTAAGTTTTTTGGGCAAAAATTCCACATGTCATTCACTCATTGCCACTTCTTTTTTGTACTAAAAATCATTATTTGAGAATTATTTTTTAGAGATTAACTTCTCTCCACTGACACTTGACAGTGGACAACAAAATTACACTGTCGATTTATTTTTAGAAATATTTATTTTCTTTAATATGCTCACATAATAAAAATATTTAAATAAAAATAATTAAAAAAGTATTATATGGTAACTTAAACTCTAAATTAATTATAGGAGTTTGTTTGGGATTCTTATTTGGTTGTCAAAAATAAGAAGGATTCTTTCACCACTTTCTTGTCCTCGTTATTTTCACCTTGTTCTTCATCAACACCATTGAAGCAATTTGAGACAATCATCAAATAACTTTTTACTCCTTTTTTTCTTTTAAAAAAAATTAGACTAATCTTATAAAATAATTATTCATATCTTATTAAGTGTTCTTTTCAACATCAAAACCTTTTTGGATTGATGTTTCTATTGCTTCAGACTATATTTTCTCTTCTTAGTTCATTCAATCAACAATACAAAAATTAATTTAAAACGAACTTTGATTCATATACTATCATATGTACTCCAATTTATTTAAATAATACTTAAAGTTGATAGTATAAAAAATATTTGAACGTTCTTTCAAAAAAAAAACTTGTTTTAAAAAATAAAAAATGTAAAGAAAAAGAGAAGCTGAAAAATCATAAATCTTTAAATGTAATAATATAATAATTAAATTAAAAGAAATTAGTATTTCTAAAAAGGAACTGACAGTGTAATTTTGTTGTCCACTGTCAGTGGAGAAAGTTAATCTCTTGTTTTTTATATATATACGCCGCGTGTCTTTATTTAATTCGTCATTTTGACACGTTATTGGCGAGTGTGTTGTGCCGTAATTTTCCTATCTCTAGAAAAATTACTTTTTTGAAATGTTCTAAGTATAAAACATTTTAAGAAAAATACTTAGAAAGAGTCGCCACTTAATTTTTTAAAGAAATTAAGAAAACTTATAATTTTCAAATATTTAAACAGAAAAAATCATTTGAAAATGCCAAAGAGGGTTCGGGGTTCAATTTACACTTCGAGAAGGGTTTAAGCATTCGAAGTGTCCGCTAACATGCGGTTGACCTGCGACTTGACTAAAATGTATTTGACTATTTTCAGAAAAATAATGATTTAACATAAAAAATAATAACTTACAATTTTTTATTAACTTTGAGAAAATAATTGAATAAATAACGCATTTTTTTAATTATTATTATTATTTATTTATTTTAGAGAAAAGGGACCCAAAAAAATGAAAACGTTTGAATTAGATTGCAAGTGATTAGAATATTAAATAAACTAGACTAATTAGAATTTATTTAATTCATAAAAAAAAAATTAAACCAATTTAATAATTAAAACATGAAAATCATTTTTTATTAATTGACTAACCTCTTTGAGAAAATGACTAAGTAAGTATTTTATAATAATAATTAACATTATTAAATTAACTTTGAGAAAAAATTAAACAAATAACAATTTTTATTTTTTAGAAAATGGGACCTTAATTGAAACATTTGAATTAGAGACAAGTAATTAGGATTGAAACTAAATTAGTTGATTTTTATTTGAGTCATTTTTAGTTTATGAAAAAAACTATTTTACACTAATAAAATAAAAGAAAAAAGTTTTGACTAAAGATTATAAATGACAATACAAAAGTTGATAAAATAAGTTTTGTTAGGAACAAAACAACTCAGATGAATAGTTCGTCTTTTGGGGAATTCAACTAGGTTAATTAAAAATTCTAAAGTTAGAGTTAAACAACAAATAATAAGTAATCGTAACTAAATAATTAAGGCGTAAAGGAGAAATGAATTTGGGCCCTTTTTGGGCCAAATTCGCTGCCATTATTGGACTTAACCCAATTCCCGTTTTTGTATACACGTGGTGTATATCAGTGTATATCGACGTGTGTATAGGTGTTTTTCATGTATCTCTTGCTTCCGAACACCTGTATTTCACCGAAGGTTGACTCGAACTGTTGGGTTGAAGCCCAACAAAGAGAGTGCGAGGAAAATGGGGTGGTCGGGCTCATCCCAAGAGGTCATTCATGCAAAGAAATATAAATAATGAGCATTAGTGACTTTACAAAAAGCAAAAAAAAATAAAATAAAATAATAATAATAATAATAATAATATTATATAATATATATATACACACAGTGATATTTCTATTGACCACATTCTCTATTTGACAATAAAAGAAAAGCAATCCAACTAACTCTAGATGAATGCTCACATAATCAATCGAGCATGAATCACACTTGAACAATACATATTAGGAAACCCATTTCAATATTACAAAGAGCTCCTTCCAAGGCAAGCTAAATAATTGACTAAGAACTAAGGTAAAAGAATTACTATAAGTGATTTTAATACCCAATTGGACACAAAATATTCTCAACAATAGTTCAAAGAAATATAGCCATTCCACCTTAACCTACTAAATATGAGGCTTCTTATTAACATGCAAGCAACCAAGATCTTAAATCTATATAATATATGCAAATCACATAAACCATAGGCAAAGAAAACTTTCCGTCAAAGGCAAAATAGGGAACAAAATCTCATTTATGCATAATCACTCAATCATAGAGGATTTAAACAAGATAAATTCCACATAAAGAACTATAATCTATGAAATAAAATGCAAGAAAAATGAGCAGCCCCCTATTTAAAGCTAATGCTAATCAAAATGTTAATATGGAACAATGACAATTAGGTACATCCAAGATGAAGAATAATGAAGGCAACATAACTAATAATTACTAACTTTATTATAACAAAATAAGCTTAAACAAGGAGGAATGAAACAAAATCAAATATGGACAAAGCTACCAGATATATTGTTGAAGCAAAAGCAGAAAACACATCTTTGAACATTGTGCACTAGAGAAAGAAAAAAAAAATCGAGGGAGAGCATACATGCTAGGAAGTGAACTAAGCCATTATTTAAGACTAAAATAAAGTAAAATTTGTTTGTAACTAAAGTAGCAATAACAGAGGAGGTTTAATAACGGACCAAAAAATAACATAAAAAAAACGAATATGCATCCAATACAAAGACATTATCAAGCATGTTATCCATCCTAACTACTTAGACCATGGTACATCATTTAAACCAAATTTACTCTTCTAAAAGCAGTAACATCAACAGGCAAACTTGCAACTAAGCTTATGAAATTTCATCAAGTCATCCTACCAGACGACCAAAGCATTCAAGGGATGAATTGGAGACAATGACCAACATAAATTAAAGCCACATATTCTACGAAATCATATTTGCACGAATCGAGATTAACGATATAAACAAACTTGCATTCTTCAGGCAGATTAGCAACTAGAATAACTCCTATCGAGAATAGCTAAACATAACCGATTGGTTCATTTGCATCCTCCGAACACATGACAAGCAAACACAGACTCTACTTCGACAAGTATGAACGGAGTAGTATTAAGATGATTAACGAATAAACAAACAGAAATCGAAATGAGCACAACTCAGCTAAGAAAAACTTGAGAAGAGCCATAAACAGAGAAAAGCAGATCAACAGGTGATAAAATCATTCTGAATACGAAATACACATAATAGTTTCGGAAAGACTACGGAGAAGAGAAACTTACGCTCAAACTATATAAGATCAGCTCATAAACCAACTACAAAGATTTCTTGATTTTAACACTCATCGAAATCGGAAAAAAAAATGGAAGAGGCCAAGAGTTGTTTACCTTATTGTGGGCAGCGAACAGGGATAGGGTGAACAAGGAGTAACAACTTGACCACCGACTTCGAACTTCCGAAAAATCCTATGAATACTAGCAGTTCACAAACAAAGGAAGAGCGTATCTATATTTAAAGTGTATTTCTCTTGAGTTCTTTCCAAAAAAAAGTCCCCCCTCACAGTGATTGAAAAAGAGAATATATAGAAGAAGAAAAAAAACATTTTAGGGGGAAAAATCCATTGAGAATTCAAACAACAATTTCGATCCCCTATGCTATTTTCGAAACCACAGTAAAGGGGATGGGCAAAAGCTGATTTCCGTGAAAAGGGGGAAAGGGGATGTGAAGGTTTGACGTTGGGGTTGCTATGATATGGGTTTTGCAGGGTAGTTGAGCGAGCTTTCCAAGTTTGCAGCGCGATCTCCGCTGGGATTTCGTCTGGCGTCGGTCGTGTTCTTCGCTGGAGGAAGACGTTGGTACAGAGGTGGGGTATTGTTGGTATGTTTGTATTGCTGCTGATGTATGTTGGTGGTCTAGTGGATTCAATTTGAGAAAGGGGAGAAATGGGCTGAAAAAATGAAAAGAAAAGGCCCAAAAATAGGTATTACAAAGAGTTAGAACAAATTGATTATGTGTGGCTAAAATTGTAATTATATAATAGCCCAAACAAATTTCAATTGTAACAAAATCGAACTCAATCGATCAATTTGGTCAAAACTTAAACAAGACGAATTAATATTAATTAATTAACGAGCTTCTTATTTTTTAACGACATAAAATAATTAATTCGATTGCAAAAATGATTAATTTAATCACAACTAATTAATTTGAAATTATAACTATAACTTAGACTAAAGTAAATTAATAAGATATTTGACTAGACATAAAATCTTTTGCGATGATTTTCAAATATTTATAAAATATACTAATTATACACATACATACATACATACATATATATATATATATATATATATACATACATATATATATATATATATACATACAATATGTATATATACATATACATATACATATATATATATATATATATATATATATATATATATATATTTAAATTGACAAAATTTACATAAAGAAACTCGAAAAATATTTTGAATTTATAACAAAAACTAATTAACTCAAAATTAGCCATCACTTATATTTAAAATATAATTATTATTTTTTGACGATTTTCGAATAATCATAAAATATACTAATCATATACGTAATTATGTAAAACATATACATCATCTAAAATTTATGAAAAGTGACAAACTATTTAAAATAACTTGCAAACTATATATATATATATATATATATATATATATATATATATATTATTTTGGAATTTTTATAAAACTAGTTATTTTAAATCGTTTCAAATTGAAGAAGTTCGATGATTAATTTATATTGTGGAGGGTCAAAATTGGGTGTCAACAGAGTGTATTACAAACACTTTATATATTTTACTGATAATTAAAAAAGTGTCAAAATGACACAATGGACCATGACGAGATGTCTAAAATGAACAAAACTTAGTTAAGGCGTCTAAGTGAAAGTTAGTGCCAACTTTAAGGGGCTACCGATGGATTCAACCTTATTCTAATATGTTGTTATTGCTTAATCGAGCTTTACTAACTAATCTCCCCCCCCCCCCCCCCCCCCCAAACAAACAGGAGTAAAAACTAAAAAGCAATTGTGAACTGAGTTGAATATAATTGAGTTGACAAAATGTGAGTTGTTGGCTTCCTTATGTTGTTGTTATGTGAGTAATTTTTGTAAAGAAACATCCTCGGACTTTTTTAGTCACTTTCCCAAACAAACAGGAGTAAAAACTAAAAAGCAATTGTGAACTGAGTTGAATATAGTTGAGTTGACAAAATGTGAGTTGTTGGCTTCCTTATGTTGTTGTTATGTGAGTAATTTTTGTAAAGAAACTTCCTCGGACTTATTTAGTCAATTTTGTACTATGAAACATTTGGTGGGGAGACTTACAGTCCATTTGCCGTGGCAACTAATCGAATCTTCAAGAATAACTACACAACATTCTTTGTCAACTATTTTAGACAAATTAAGTAGTAGTAATTACACAATGGGTTTTTAATTTGTTTTAGTTCGCACAAGGTAAATATGTAACTTAAGAATTGATTCATAGTAGAAAATAATTATATATTTTTGATATAGTTATAATAAAAAGAAAAATATTTAATGGTTATTATTAATTATATATAAGAAAATAAATAATAAAAATGAGATTTAGTAAAAGTATGACAGATTGGATTATAACCCATTATTTAGCTTATATATTGATTCAACCTCTTTCAATTCAAGAAATATTTAAATTGCTTAATGGCTCATTCATTTGTTAAGTGGAATCTATTAAGAGTAAAATGAGAATGATGAAATGGACTAAAATAGACAGGATGCCATCTAAATTGAGATAATGAAAATATTAAATTCAACTTAAATTGCTTTTCCATTAATAATGTGAAACAATAATAATAGACAATGACTGAACCAAAAAGACTATTAGCCATTAAAATGGGTTTTAGTGTCACACCCCAAACCCAGATGTGATGACACGTGTCCATTTTCCACCGGACACGTCAGCCTAACCCAACCACAACGATAGAGAAGTAGAAATACGAGAATAAAAGATAATAAATAAGCGGAAGACTTTAATTAAGACTCAACACTACCCAGAATTTGGTTGTCACATGTACAAACTTCTAAATACAGAATTCAAATAAAAATATACAAGTCTCAGAGTATAGTTCTGGAATAGAACAAAACTGAAAGTAAAGATAACTCAAGGGCACGTCTGGATTGAACCGCTACCTCTCGAGTATGTCCCGAAGCTCAACCTGCTAAAGGAAATACTAAACCGAATCTGAGAGAGCTGTCAACCTACACAATTGTGTAGAAGCAAGGGTGAGTACCGAAAACCACAGGTACTCGCAAGTAACTCTAAACTAAGCAAAACTAGCAGCTACAAACAACTCATTTCAATCCCAATCGAACCACCGAAACTTCAATCTAGCAGCAAACCAACCAACCTATACTAAATAGATTATATTCAACAGCCAGAACCAACAATATATCCTCATCAACCTCAGATCAACAAATAAGAGCAAGTAGATCAAATTCCACATAAGAAGGGTAAACCGATACAATCCACACATCACAGACAAAGATAAGGCAAATGCGATGGAAAATGCAATAATGATGTCATGTAGTCGTGATGCATGTCTGTCCTACGATACACATCATAGTATTACACATCATCTGTCTAAATCACAATCATATCACGACCACATCATATTACACATCACCTGTCTCAATCACAACCATATCACGACCACATCATAGTATTACACATCATCTGTCTCAACATCAATGTCTGTATCAATCATAGCCTACTCATGCTCTTCTATCCCCTCAATATCAGTTATCACATGACTTATTCAACAAATTCAAGTCACATATAACACATTTAGCTCGTTTTATTCCACATCTTTCATTTACAACAATTTCAATCAACAAATAAAACTCATCCTCAATCCCCATTACTCCTCAACACAATTAGGAAAGTAGTCATGCGTAGTCTAAGAGTATTACAAAATTTGGAAGCCACTTGCCTTAAAACGAACTCCAAAAGTTACTTGACTTGAGCCTTTCCTTTCCGAGTATTATCCGGATCGCGATAATCTATTCAAACAATTAATCACAATCACAATTCAAGTCCAATGACACCAAAATCAAGAAATTTAGGGGAAAATGGCAAAACGGTCCAAAAGTCTCATATCGGAAAACGATACCCAAATCTGGAATTTTTTTATGTAAAATGATCCTTAAAGTATTTGGAAGCTAATGGTGAAAACCAATTTGCAAACGAAGTTGAAATCAGTTCACAAACTCAATTTGAAGGAAAATCCACGTTCTTGAAGAAGCCTAAAATATTCGGATCCGAAACCCCGACTCGAAAATGAAATATCTCTTGAAAAACATCTTACCCATGCTTAGATAAGTTCAAATATGAAATTTCATCAAAAACGAAGTTAAGATCGACCTTGAAATTCTCAATTTATCAAACTTTAACTTTACCGGGAAAGTCCAAATTGTACGCGGTTAATATGATGAAAATAATCTATGAATCAATAATTTTATGTTAAAATCAGTTTACCCATAACATAAGGATCGTAAATATACCTTTTTCATCAAAAAGGGAGTCCAAATCGATAAAACCCCAATTTTTCCCAAGAGGTTTACGAATAGGGAAAAAAACCAGATAAAGAAATTATGATAAAATGTTGAATTGAAGATTGAATACTAACCCTCATATTAATTCAAGAAGAAACCCGTAAGAATCACTCCATTCCAATCTCTAGAACTCCCGATATGCTCAAAATATCAAATGAACACAGTCTGAGATTTTTATAACAGTACATGGCTGTTATGCACCAGAAAAACAGCAGTTAATCTTTCACTAAAAAGACCGTAATTTCCTCATACGATAGTGAAATGACCCGATTCTTTTTTGTAAATGTCTTAAATAATGATACAGACCTGCTCGTTCAATCGGAGCTCAATTTCATGCTCGTTTGCCCAGTCAAATATCATTTCTACTCAGTAAACAATTATTTCTTATTTGCGATAAAAGTCCAATCTCGGGTTAGCGAAAATGCACCAAAATTTGCAAATAAGTCCTATAATTCATGCTCTAAATTTCAGAACCTTCAGAATAATTTTTCAACCTTTAAAACTAATAATGAACCCTTTAGTTGCCACAATTTGCTGAAATAGTGTCAAAGCATCCAAGAAGCTTAAAAGCTCACCCAAAACTCATTTGACACTTCCCGAACACAAACCAAATATGCTACTAGCTTGAAAATGACATTTCGGACTCAATGACATCTTCGGAATTTGAATTCGAGGTCCCCTTGACCCGGTATCCGATAAGGCGTCAAGAAACTAACTTTAGGCTCAAAAACTCGAAACGCACTTGGGGCCTCTAAAAATTCAACCAAGACTCATTCTAGACTTAGAATCACCCCCTGAATCCAACGGTGCCCTCGGAATTCCATTTCGAGCACCGGAACCTCGTTTGTTGACCAAAGTCAACTCTTGATCAAAATTTCACAATTTTTGCAACTTAGGACCTCAAATCTTCGTTTTAACTCCAAATTCGACTCCGTAAATTTTCATAGACCCGTTTCGACATTCTAAAACTGCTGGAATCGACGGAAATCCGATTCGAGTCTCGAAACTCCAAATGACTCGAAATAGCACTTTTAACCAAACTTTAACTCTTAAAAACTCAACTTTCCAAAAACTCAACTTTTCATCAATTTTCCTTCAAACCAACTTCGAAAATACAACAATTAGGACTCGGGGCAACTATCGGGAGGGGTAAAACGGTCATTTTATGAAAATTTCCAAAAATGACCTTTAGGGTCATTACATTTAGTTACGTTTATATGCACTTCAATTTTAAGGAATGGACTTAAAACTAATTTTTAATCATAAAAGCTAATCTCATGAGAAAATATTATCAACCAAGAACATGTAAGAACTCGTCCTGTCAATGAATATGGAACTTAACATTCTTCCATACATCCAAAATTGAATAAGTAAAATTTTAACATTGCAAATTCAGGACCTTATTTTATATCATATTAAAAATAGACATAAAAACTAATTAATCACAAATTTTATATCATATTTCAATAATGTGAAAGGTACAAGTCAGCGTTACAAGCTCTTCATTGACTTGCTAAACGAACCATTTCAAATTTTGAACCTTCCAATTCAATGAACCTTTTAAACCTTTGAACCTTTTCAACTCTATGAATTGCTGTTTTGTCACCAATTTAACATGGATTTAAAATGTGAACCTTTTCAACTCGGTTTAACAATTTATTTTCTCAGTTCAACAATGAGTGTTTTCATATCTATGAACCTTTCTTCTTCTTTTTTCCAACCTAATGAACCTTTTCAAAATTAGTACTATAATACCCTCTCTGTTTCTTAGACATATTTTTTTTGGTCCATTCACTAAGAAATGACTTTTTCATAATTAAAAATAATTTAACTTTGAAATTCATTTTTGAAATGATTTATCGTCATATGGAGTAAATGGTTAGTGAGTATTTTAGATTGTAAATTCAAAACTCTTCCTTTCGTTTTTATTTGTCAAATCAAACAATATCATGTAAATTAAAATAAAAATTGGAAAAAAGGTACAGGTGTCAGCTTTTGTACATTAGTTGGAGTGGACCATTTTAGTGTCCACGTAAGCACTCCAAAAAGCGAGATGCGAATTTCTTGAATAACCACTCCACAGCCTTGTGAACCAAGTAACTGGAATTTACAATTTGGTCCTTTTTTGAACTGCTATAAAGGTGCCCTTGCCCTCCCTTTAACTCATTCATAAATCATCAACCTCTTCATTCTCTATTAGATATATCCAATTTCAAAAGCTCTGTTTTACTCTGTCCTGCTCAACACAAAAAATATGTCTATGGAAAAATCAGCGATCAAGTCAAACCAGAACCTTTGCTTTCCTCGAAGAAGGGGACAAATCAAAATGAAGATTTTGAAATCTATGGTGAAATCAGCTGTTGGATTGGCTTCCATGAGGAGTCAATCAGGAAGGGGAGGGTCCGGGTCCGGGTCTTCGACACCATCCACAGCAACCCCTAGTGGTTACGATTCTGATAGGTGAAATCACACTGATCAATTATCGCAAAGAAAGGGATGATATTTCTCATTTGGATGTGGGAATTTTACGTTCCCCTGTTTTCTTCACTGGCTTCATCAGCGCGCTCGCCTTGAAAATACTTTTTTTAATCTGTCGGATCAGCAGTGGTTTTATATTTACCTTGTGATGTGACTTTAATCCGAGCTAAAGATTGGAGGTGGAGGTATCTTCGCTTGGATTATTCGTTAAAGACGAAGGCTATGATGTACATGTACTATTGATTCGATTTGTTTCGTTTTCAATTTCTCTGTGTAATACAAGTGAAAGTAAGCCTGTTTACTGTTTTCTGTTTTGGTTAATTGGAGTATTGTTTTACTCCATTTGTTTCAGCACTTCTTTTATTTGGGATGTTTTTTAATATATATGATTGATTTCATTTCAAATGAAATTATTTATATTTGGATATTGATGTGATATTTGTTTCAAAAAACAAAAAAAAAAATGTGATACTCCATTTGTTTCTCTATAAGTATAACATATTTCTAACTTTAAAGTTGTTTATCCTGTTTTTATAATAATAATAATATATGATGTTTTTCAATGTTAATAATTTCTTAATGAAAATTGAGAAAACAAGCTTTATAATATAAAACACGCCCTTTATCTATGTGATTGATAAAATTTATAGATTTTGCTATAATGTTTTGAAGTTCGGTCACTTTAAATCAGCAACATAAATCATTTTGAAGCAAGGGATTTTCATATGACACTCGTTGCTAATTTTTTATTCATGATTTTTTAAAAAATTTAAAGTTGGGCATGCCCTTTTTATTGAATGGACCACAATTATAAGTCAAAAATAAAATACATGATAATATATAAAAACTAAATCTAATTTACTTGAAATACAAGTTTGTTTTAATTTTAAATTGAATTTCACTAATAAAATTTATAATTTTGCAATTGACTTTAATACGATAGGTAGTTTGCGATTTTTCAAGTGAAGTTAATAATTTTGAAGTAATAAAAAAATAATTTCATGGCTTAATATAAGGCTCAATCACTACTCATTGCAAAACACTTTTTATAATTTATGATAAAATATCACTTTTTTAAAAAAAATTTAAAGTTATGAATTTTTTTGCGGAAACCACAAAAGTTTGAGAAAGTGAAATACAAGTCCAATAAACCAATCGGGTTTTATTGTTGAAAAGATTCAGGACAAAGGGGATTACACGATCAAAAAGAGAAGATGAAAATTCTTCAGATTTTAAGAAGAAAGCTCTCTTCTTCGCAGATTCAAAGCACAGCTACTCCTTCACTATCTTTGGCTTTCTTCTATCGTCAACTTCACTCCTCTTCCAATCCGTACTTAATTTATCTCTATCTCTTATTAGTACATGTGTTTTTGCTATAGTTTTTATGAGAATCTATAATCTCTTGATGCAGAGCTTCATTCGGCGTCGCGTTCGACATTGATGGCGTTTTGCTCCGCGGCAGCAACCCTATCGGCGGCTCTCCTCGAGCTCTCAAACGCTTCTATGATGATTCCGGTACGATGTCGTTTCGACTATCACATTTAGTTTATCTTTCTAATAGAACTAGATTCTTAAGGCCCATAATACGGGCCCAATATAATCAATTATTAATCATTATTTGACAAATATTAAAAGGTATTTCTATGGCATTCTGATCAACATTAATTAATATTGAATGATGTTTCTCATTCCTTAATTAAATATCTTAATTTTGAGTTTTGGATATGAAAAAAATTCTTAATAGAGAGCTCTATATCCGAATGGGCAACTCCAATATAAGAATCGAATACTGAATAAAAATATTAAATTAAATTAACCCAATAATATTTTAAAGTATAATTGATATTAGCGATGGGTAGATTCATTTTTTAAGTTGTAAAACTCTAAAGTATAATATTTAATTAATTTATTTATTTATTACTGTAAGACACAAATTTAGTAGGATTCAGAGTTAATTTGTCTGTTAGATTGGATTATATCTTATATAAAAATCATGAATCATTATGTATTATCATCTTGAAATCTATCCTATTCATTTCAATTAATTTGTCGAATTTTTCTTTATAATCTATTAAAAAGTAATGTCCCTTTTCTTTTCTTAGTTCCAACTCCACATAACATATTTAAGATCACAAGATTAAAAGATATTTACTATATTTCACATATTTTAAATTTAAAATCACAAGATTCAAAAAGCTTCCTTAATTTCTTAAACTTCATGCTAAGTCAATATAGAACAAACATATTGAAACAGAGATATTAATATTTTTTATTTATCACTCATACATAAAAATTAGAACTAAGAAGCATGTTTCACTATTACATGAAGTTCTATATATGCATAATTTGTCTTAATGAACATAATTTTTTTAGCATGATACAAATGTGTTTTTGGTTATCTTTTTTCATGCACAATAACTTATAGGAACAAGTATTTTTGTTATTTTTATCAGTTTAGTGAAAAAATTTCAAACAATCTGAAAACATAAATGCATTTTCTCTGTTTTAAAAAAATCTATTTAGAATTAAATGCTAAATTAGCATGATATTTTAATACATAGATCATTACATATCGTATTGATTTCCTCATCCAGATATTTTATCTTATTCCAAAATTTATTCATAATTTTTAAAACTACTATTAATCATTTGCTATTTTTGTCATCTCTTTCTAAATATTAATCTACTTAAATTTATTTTACTTCTCTAATTAATGTATTGATTTTTCATGTGTTCCGATTCTTAACTTCTTATTTCAAACAAAAGAATAGCAATATTAAGTAAATAAAGTAAACAATCTGATTAATCTTAAAATTTAAAATATTCTATTATCAAAATATTCTTATCATTAATGTACGTAAATTGAACACGAAAAATACTTATTATTTCTCATTAATATTTGATTCGCAAAATTTTAAAACTATTTATTTAAAAATTTAGTTAGTTTCTTAGTTTACTTTAATTTCATTTAATTTATCTATCCATTTTATTTATTAATTTTTATTTTTATGTAAATATTTTTATTTTTTAATACATTTTAAATCATGTTTGTTTCTTTTTATATTTATTTTAGTGCAAAAAGTAAAGGTGTTAATGAAATATAAATTGATTTAATAAATGGGTCCCACCATTTTTAGATAGTACGGCTACTTATTTTTTATTTTTTAATACATTTTAAATCATGTTTGTTTCTTTTTATATTTATTTTAGTGCAAAAAGTAAAGGTGTTAATGAAATATAAATTGATTTAATAAATGGGTCCCACCATTTTTAAATAGTACGGCTACTTATGATATTTTTTATGCTTTTCATGATAGAAAGTACACGTGGCCATCATAATAATAGCAACTTGGTTGGGTAATCTGGGAAATTCAATAATTTTGCAGCAGAAAGTACAATTGTTTTAAGCTGATAATTTTGGTAAAATGACAAAAGTGCCCCTGGTCGTCCTGGTCGTCTTCACTCTTCTATATAATAGAAAAATAGATAGAAATATAAAGTTGAACAAGTAGACAAACGTCATACGAGACATAATTCACGTAAGATGCCACATAGAATGTCGCATAGGACATGAATTATATCGCCGCGTAGGACGTTAAGTAGGACATATGTGTCTACTTGTTCATTTCTATACAAATTTTTGTGTCTACTATGTACATTCAAAATTGGAGAACACTGATGTCAAATGAAACCAAATTAAATGACATATTTATGTATTATGCATTTTAGAAAAATATATTTATATTTTTATATAAAATTTAACCAAACACGACTTTAATTATACATTTTTTTAATAAAATAAAACTATATTTTCATGACCGAACCAGATTAAGAAAGAAAATGATTAAAATGCCTCGAATTTAAATTTTGAATATGAAAAGAAATCTCATTAAAAGTAGTAAGTACATTCAAAAATAAATATGAACTCAAATTAATTATTATTATTTTTTTTAAAAAAAATGTGTGGTCTTGAATGCATAGACTTTTGAAGTGAGTCAAAAATGGGGTCCATGTTTTAACTTTGCATTAATTTCTTTTACTCCTCCCAATGTGTTGTACACGTGTGACAATGAAAATCAACAACTTAATGGTGGATAAAGTGGGAATTACATAACTTTTGGCTGATTTTTTTGGAATGTTCAATACTCTCAATGCAAAATGTACAATTAAATTAAGCTTGGAATTTTATTAAATTGACAAAAGTACCCTTGGTCGTCCTGGTCGTCTTCACTCTTCTATATAATAGAAATATTGTGATTATATAATGTTTGTCACAAGAGGTAATGAAAATGAAATTAAGAATTTTATTAGCTACAACTTAGCAATTGTAGGTGCCTAGTTATTATGAAAATGCCGAGATAACAATCTGCTTATATGTTTAAGGTAAAATGTGTACTGGATGTGGGAAAATAAAGAGGTATGATGGATAAATGTTCAATTTTTTTATTTTTTGTTTTGTTTAGCTCCTCTAAAAGAGACTTTAGTAATATTCATGATCTTATAAGGCGTCGAGGTTGATGCAAGAGAAAATGAGAATGATATTCCAGAATAAGCTCTAGCCACACATTCATTTTTCTTTTCCATTTATTACCCGCGAGCTTGATATATTTTCTTAATTGTTGATGTATTTGGCATGATAGAAAATGCTTGACGAAACTATTTTTCTTAGCAAAGTCATTTTTCAATGTTCGGTTATCAAGAATTGTAGAAAATTTCCATCAAAAGGGGGAAAGTGATATGCACTGGAGTGATTTTTCCTTACAAAATATCTGAAATCACATGCATTTAGACAATGTTATCGATCTTGTGATATGAAGTTGTCCTCTCCTCTGTGATGTTGTAGCATTACCATCTAAATACTACTGATTCATACTTTTATGGGCTTGGAGCTATATATAGGCACTTTTTGTTGGTAGCCCAGATCAGGTAGGTTAACTTCAGTAGCTTTTTGATTGTGCAGGTACTCTGAAGGTTCCCTATGTATTCTTGACCAATGGTGAGTGGTTGATGTAACCTGTTCTTGTTCAACATCCATTTGGTAGCATTGCAACTGGTTTTCATGCCTTCATTCTTTAGCTACTTAAAGTAACAGTGCCGTAAATGCAATAATTTAAGTTCTACCTATCAATTTCTGGAGTAGGATGAATCATGGCTTTAGAAGATATCTATCTCAATTAACTGGGGTATATAAACTTGTAGTGTCCTGTAACATTAATTGGGGTTTCACTGGCCTACTTTTTCCAAACTCTCATATGTAACAATAATTTGTGAATAATGAGAATCCTTGTTGAAATGAGAAAAGTTAGTATCGTAGAAGAGATTTTTTAGGTGGTTGAAGTTGTTGATACCAATATCCCTTAAACCATTGATGACTCATAGGATGTTAGTTCTCTCCCCAATGAATATGTTTTGGCAGTTCTATGAATACATAAAACCCAATGTCATCGGTTAGTATTTGGTTCCTAATTTCATAGGGAGATGAGTGCTGGATTTTCTACAGAAATATCTCTTGATTAGGACATTCCAAAGTCTATCAGCTTCCATGCTGGTTTCGCATTTGCATTCATTTTGTCTTTGGTTTCCACTTTTTATACCTAGCAAAATTGAGTGAAATTTAAAAACATGCACTTTTTTCATGTGTTTTATGCATCAGGTGAACATGAACTAGGTGTATCGATAAACTTATTAAAAAAAGAATTAGGTTTATTGATGGAGCTCTTTTATTGGATCTGACGATAGAGATTGAGTGAAAAATAATGCCAAATAGGTGGAGTGGCATCTTTCACTTAGTAGAATCACAGTAAATATTAATTCATCATAGACTAGTTCTCCTATCTGAATGATTCATTTTTCCTTCTATGACTCATTGAGGCAACGTTATTATAACCTACTGTTCTGGACTTTGAAGTAGTAGGCATGCATTTTGAGAGCCTATTACTTTATCAGACGTAAGGGGCTTAATGTGGTCTTTTATATTCAATAGGAGGTGGTGTTCCTGAATCTAAAAGAGCAAAGGAGTTGGGAAGTTTGTTGGATGTTAATATCCTACCTTTACAGGTATACAACTTTTGAGAGACATAGTGGTGAAGTTCTTTCTGATTATCCAAAATTTAGTATTGTCTTGATTATAATCTGCTCTTTCTCTTCAACAATTGGATCTTTCCATGAGTTGGTAGTCCTATGATGTGCTACTTGCTCCATGCTTAAAGTCTCTCGTGCATTTTGTTTGCTTGAATGGATCTGCAGGTTATACAGGGGCACTCACCGTTCAAACAGTTGATGAGAAGGTAATCTTTTGTTTGGTAGATTTCATTCCCCATTTTCCGCATTCAAATATAATAAAGAACAGTTAGTAGAAGAAAACAAAGATGGCTATTTCTTATGTGCAGGTTTTCTTATACAAAATATTATGCGAAAGGATGTGCTTTCTTCTGAACTGAAATTAATAGCAATAAACTTCGGAAGCACCTAAAAAGCATGTGGCTTGATTACCAGTATGCCAACTCCACATATTTGAAAGTAGGACATAGCTTAGTTGATAGAAGTACCAGCAGGTCTTTAATAAATTGATCACTTATGAATAATAAACATAACTACAGTTTAAAAAATGGCTGTTTTGTTTGAATAAAAGAAAGAAAAGAAAAAGCTTAGCAAATGGTTATCCATGCAGTTAGTCTTCTAGAGCTGACTTAGGAAGTGCACGTAAAATTTTCTCCTGTCCCGAGTTGGGTGTCCAGAAATGTTTTAGTATGGATATTCAATTTGAATGATGAAATAATGCCTTAACCAGAAAATACTTATCTCATTTATTAAGTGATTTTATGCATTAATTTTAGTGACTTGCAAAAGCTAAAAGTGCTGAAGTTCCTATTGTTTGTCTACTTGAGTGTTTGTTGGTGCATCGCGTATGAGAACTGAGAAGTGTTAGATACAGGCACAACAACCAAAGTTAAGAGCCTATAGTGTAAGCGTATATACTACAGATATAGATTTGCAGGATGACACAATAAGGTTACAAGGCTTTATCTGCTGGAACTAAAGCTGTTTACGTTAATAAGAAATCTCAAGTTTGAAAGATCAAAATTTGCTTTGGTTGTTTTTAATAAGTTAAATCCATGTTAACAGATTTGAGAATGAGCTTATTGTTGCTGTTGGAAAAGGAGAACCCGCCGAAGTGATGTCTGAATATGGTTTTAAGTAAGCTCCCTGGCTTTGCACTTTATAGATGTAGGTTGAGAGTGCAAACCTCAAATGCTTAACAATTTCAACGTGATATACTACTATGCTTTAAATTTCAGAAATGTTCTCTCCATAGATGAGTATGCATCTTGTTTTGACAACATTGACCCATTGGCACAATACAAAAAATGGACAGACAAGCTGGATGGTAATCAGAGTAGCAAGTCTAAGCATACAGCTTTGAGCAATGATCCATGCTCGCAGAGAGTGGCGGCGGTCTTTGTTGTTAGTGATTCTGTTGATTGGAGCAGGGACATCCAGGTATTCTTCTTTATAATTAGTGATTTGCAGAAACAACTTCTCAATCAGATTTATCCTTCAATATTTGGCCAATAATTTTTTTTTTTTGAAACTTAATATTTGGCCAATAATTTTGTTTCTTATATTTTTTATTTCCTAATCTATGTTTCCCTTTGATTTGTGAAGTCTTACTGTGGAGTCCCTGTCAGATTCATCCAACTCCCAGAAATTTTGTCTGTTCCTTTATTTCTTATTTTTTTGTGCATTTGCATGCATCTCCATGTCTTACTACATGAAATTAATGTGCTCAAATTTGCTTTCACTCCACCTATTGTGGTTTTTCAATTTTAGGTTCTCTGTGACATTCTAAGGACCGGAGGGCTGCCAGGAAAAGAGATTGCACACCAGCCACCACTCTTTTTTGCAAATGATGACCTTGCCTATCAGGTTTTCCAATGCTAAATAGATCTGATTGTCCTTGCTTTCCTCAACATATTCATAGAGAATGTAACCTTTGCTATCTAACTTTCACTCTAGGCCTTGTTTCCATCTGAACGACTTGGCATGGGTGCTTTCAGAATTGCAGTAGAATCCGTCTTCAATGCGTGAGGCTCATTTCCAAATATCTTGAGACTTGATATAATATCTGATAATTGAGAAAGTAGCTTGCATATAGTGTCGTTATCATGGTCTGATTATAGATCAGCATAAATATTAATATTACATTTCACGTAAGATGGGTATAGAGATGATGTAAATGAAACTGCACCTTGCAGTAATGCACTTCTGAGAGTAGTTTTTGTTGCAGTATCCATCCTGCTGCTCTGAAGTATACGTCATATGGGAAACCAAATCCTTCTGTATTTAAAAATGCGGAGACAGTTCTGATGCATGTTCTACAATCATGTCCCACTAACCATCAAGTTGATGGTAGAAAGCAGTTTTTCAAAACCTTATATATGATTGGTGATAATCCCTCTGTTGATATCAAAGGAGCTCGACAGGTCTGTTCTCTGATTTATTTAAGCTGCTACTCAGCTATTTCATGAACTGCATATAATTCTGAATCTTACCTTTAAGGCTGGAAGTCCTTGGTTCTCTATTTTGACAAGAACTGGTGTCTTCAAGGGGAAAGAAAATCATGACGATTTTCCAGCAGATCTGGTGAGTAAATGACATATTTGACCTATGACTGCATCTACTTTTTTCTTTATACAATAGTGCATAACTGCTTTCTCTTTAATTCCCTCTGCAATCACCCACTCGATCTGGAAAATTAATTTGTAAAGCTAATAAGTGGATGGATGATATTCACTCACATATTTCTAGTATGGTCCATTTCTGGACCGCCATTAAGCAAGTATAACAATGTTCACTAAGGACACATTGCCCAAACATGATCTTCATTTGGTGCAGGTTGTTGACACTGTGGAAGAAGCAGTAGACTACATTTTGAGCAAGGAGTGTATCTCATGATGCACATCTGGTAAAACTCTCACCATGTTTCTACCTTAGATCTGTTAATCGGACTAATTTCCATGAGGAAGATGGTGGTCGTCCTAGCTTTACAGATAAACATTTATATTCCTCTTTTTGGCGAGTGATTTTTTTTTCTTTTCAAATTTATTCTTGTTGCAATAAAGCTTTGGTGAGAGCTCTGCACCTGTTGAAGAAACAGGTGCCGCAAACCTAATTCTTAGATCTGAGATTTAAGTACATAAACATTTTAGCATGTCACTCCCAGATTCCAGTTGATTTATACTCTAGATCATTTCTTGTTGTAAACGATCTTGATATCTGTTTTTGTCAGAATGTCATTGTTAATACTCTATGATTAAAGCTTCAAAATGTTTTTGTTAGTGGTGCTTAAAAATACAAATAAAATGGACCAAAGATAGTATTAATACTAACAATAAGTATACAACGCCAGCAAATTGCCACAGCTGGTTAGAATTAGAATACATTCACTATGTTATTTTAAAAGGGTCTCAAGTGGTTTGTATCAGTAAACGATTTTTTTAATTCCTATCAAGTGATAACTATGTTATTTTATTTTTAATTAGTTGGAGGTTCCAACTCCTTTATTTTAGAAATAGTCTTGATTTTTTCTTTTAAAATAAGAAAAAGATTATGGGGTGACAAATCTTCTAAATTTATATATAATCTTGGTCGGAGAAAAGTCGGAAAAATCTAGAAGGAGATAATAATATAACATTAATTCACTAATAAATCATAAGACATCTGGAGTGTTGCAAATATCTTTCAAATCTATAAATACGTGACACGACAACTTAATAAATAAACAAAATGCATGGCGCAGCATATGAATAGCTATTTTTTCATTTAAAAGTTTGATTATAGTTGTGAGTCATTTTCATAAAAAAAAAAGACATTCCATTTAGTTGCAACATTTTCTCAACATAAATTGTTTGACTAGTGCTCAGTAGCTAGCTTTGCTAACAATTTTAAAAGAAAAACAATCACCCTCGTTTCAGTCTTAATCATCACAACGGTAAAATGTTGATTACTAGGAATTTGTAAACTAGACGCAACTATACGTGCACTCTTATTTGTCACTTCATTTGTAGTTAATCAGCATTAACAATTTGTAAATTAAATAAAAGATATAAACCATATTTAGACAAGTTCGACGACTGAGAAGGTATTGACAAAGAAAATTGATCTCTGATCTCCCTCGTGAGATACTACCTGCTGCACCAGCTCAACTGCCTTTACAATTCTCACTCAATAATATTACTCCATATCAGTTAGTTCAATGTATGTTATTTAGGTGATTCACAATCGTCTTCTTTTGAGTTTAAATTAGGACAAATTACTTAACTACACTCTTTTACTTACCTTAATATCCATTTATCCCTACTTATTTCAAAATTTTCAAAAATCCCTTATTTACCTATGTATCCCGTGCACAACGCTATGTATCCCGCTATGTGGAATGTATCAAACGCTATGTATCCCATGCACAACGCTATGTATCCCGCTAAGTGGAATGTATCAAACCTAATGTATCCCATGCACAACGCTATGTATCCCGCTATGTGGAATGTATCAAATCTAATGTATCCCGTGCACAACATTATGTATCCCGCAAACATCATTTTTAAGGGATTTTTGGTAAATAAAAAACTAGAAGGGATAGGATGTTATTTAGTACTTGTAATATGTGGTTCCTATAATTTATACTTTAAATTAAGGGCATAGTTTGATGCGACTTATGAATTGCGAAATCACAAACCAAGTTTACAACATTTGTCTCTTTACATTTTTATCCACTTTTTAATATTATATATAAGAATGAAAAGGTTCGAATGTATTGTATGTTGTAGGTTATATATTCATTCATTTTGTGTTTTTTCTTGTCATGAAAAATTAAAATAGTCAATATATAGTTGGATTTGGTGGATCAACAGAACAAGACTATACCAATAACCAGAGACGTAGCTGATTGAATATCATTTTTATCTTTTTATTTCTTTCTCAGAAATCAATATTTTTATTTTACAGCTGGGCCGCGGCTGTTTTTTTTTTTTTAATTTATAAAATAAATAAATAATTAATTATCAATATAGTAATGTACTAGTCCTTTTCTTGACAAAATAGAAAATGAAGTAGTACAGTTGGTAGAGAGCATTTTGTTAAAAAATAATTATGAGGGCAAAACAAATTACTAGAAAAGAACAAATGGGCATACGTTCATTTGAGTAGGAGTATTGAACATAACCAAAATACCAAATCGAATCATAAAATAAAATCAAATAAAACAAATTGTGTGGTTTGATTAGGTAGTGAACTTTATTTTTTTTTAAATCATATACTCCATAAACAAATCGAACCAAATTCAATCATATATATAATATTTATCTTATATAAATTTTGTAATTACTTTATACAATTTTTAAATTCTTGCTCCGCTCTTTTTTAACGTGATTTGTTTAATATATAAACACTTACATTTTGGTAATGATCAAGTTTTATTTGTTTGTTTTTCTACTACACGAAGAGTAATTTTAATTCTGGCATATTGGTTTTTTAAAATTATTTTTTCTGCTGGTGGACTTATGTTATTTATTCTATGCTGATTTTTCCCTCTCTTTGTTGTGTTCTCTTTCAATTTTGTTCCTTTCCCTAATATTCAACCAAGGTTACTGAAAATGACATATTTTGGTCAAAACCTACCTACAATAATAAACAATTTGAGTAACTTGACAGATTTCCACTCGTTTATTAGCTCTCAAAAGAAAGCCGCGTTGGAGAAGATGAGCCTTTTGAAGTTATTTTCGGTGTGATTTGTAGATTATGTGTTCGAGTCATGGAGGAAATCGCATTTCATAGGTTGTCTATATCATATTTATTGTAGTGCGATTCTTTTCAGACCTTGTTAACTGAGATGTTTTGTACGTCAAACTATTTTTTTACTCTTTTTGTTGTAGGGCAAATACATAATTTTTATTTTATTTGACAAGTTTTTTAGTAATTAATTTAAAAAGAAAAAATATATATATGTTGATTTTAAAATAAGTTAATTTAATCTTTATATTTTAAATTTGACAATATATTTTTTAATAGTTCGATTGTTTTTTCTTAAATTTTGATGAGATTACACCCGTGGATGAATTCAATGTTTAAGATAAAAGATTCTTAGCATTAAACTCATTATGTACTTAAAGTTATATATTTATATTTAATAATATATTATAAATTTAATAAATTTATGTTTTATATCAAAATATTGAATTCATATGAATCTGTTACGGATACATTGGATCTACCCCGATGAGACAGCAATTGTTGATGAGTCAGCTATGACGACGAGATATATTGATGTGACTTTCTAATATGATTTGACCAAAAAAATCTAGGTATTATTACGTGGCATTTAATTTGAGGATCAGCTGTACCAGAAAAAACTATGTTACACATTTGCACCACAAATACAAAAACCCCAGAAAAAGAGTAGCTTCTTTTTTAATTTAACAAATAAACGTATAAAAAAGGTTAAAGCTATGTGTTCTCTTTCTTCATTTTTCTCTTCTTTCTCTCTTTTAAATTAAGGCAGAAAAAAAACTGAGAGTTTTGTAACTCTTAAATCATTTATTATTATTATTTGAGAAAAAAAGAAGAAGAGAAAAATAGTTAGTAAGAAAGTGAGAGTAGATATATTTTTGAAGAAATTAAAATCATGGGGTGTTTTCCTTGTTCTGGAGATGGAGATACATCGGTGAAGAAACCAGAGAAAAAGATATTTCAAACAAGTAGTAATCATAAATACAAAAGGGTTGAACAGCCACAGCCTAAACAAGGTATTTATATTTACAAATGATTTGGTGAAATTTTTATGGTTTTTTTTTTTGGATTTGGAAAGATTGTTCCTTTTTTGTGCATTTGGAAAATTTCAATGTGGGGTTGTTGGAATTTGATCATATTTTGAATTTTCCAAAACCAAATTTTGTTTTTGTGTCCTGTTTTATGGATCTTGAATTATTATTGTTGCATGCATCTACGATTTTTTAAATCTTTTTCGATATAGTTAATGATTTGATGAAAGATTTTATGGTTATTTTCCATGAATGTGATTGGTATATTAAGGCAACTTTCCATAAGAAAAAATGACTTCCATCGTACCAAGCATATATTATTTCCATTTTTTAAAAATTCCTGGGAGCTTTTTGTTTTTTTGATGACACAAACCTACAAACTTAATATTGGTGGGGGAGGATGTGTACCAAGCAAACATCGTCTTGTCTACCTTATTGCTTTGATTTTCGTTTCAGGTTCTTTTATTTTGCTAATTTTTTTTATGACATCCCGGTAGGAGAAGGGGAAATAGGAAAGGGGATTACAAGGTGGAGAATTGAACCCTCATTAACAAGGTGAAAGTTTACTTAGCCAACTAATTGAGCTATTAAGACCCCTCGTTTTATGTTCGCAAATAATGTCTTCCATATATTTATGTGGCTCTATGCCTATTTCTTTCTTTCATGTTTACAGGATTCTGAAACTTTTGATGTTTTTTTTTTGAGATGTTCATGGAAGGAATTAGTTAAAAAAAAAAAAAAAAATTGTTTTTTTCCTGATAAGGAGGAGGTTGAACATTCTGATTTCTGATTCAGGGTGTTGTCTAGTGTAGCAGATTGACAACAATTTGAGAACAACATTTCTTGGTTCTTTGGACTTTTCTCTGTATATGTTTGATTTTTTTCAAAAAGTTTGGTCCTTTCTCTGTATGAATCTTTTTTTGCTTCTTTGTGTACTACAAAATTTGCGGATCTTGCTGGGATAAGTATTTTGGCCGTTTACTATCCATGTGCTCTTTCATTCTTTTTCTCCCTCCTTCAAATGAGGCCTCCTTTATTTAAACTCCCATCTTTTTGGTGTCTCTTGTTTAATCTTGTTCAGTAGTTACACCGGTGGCTAGTCAATTTAAAGTTGTGAAGAATGAAGAGGGTAAAATTGCAAATCGATCTATGTCTAAGAAAGATGGGGGTTATAGTAACATCCCTCCCACAGATGGGAAAACAGGTGGTGCTAAGGCACAGAGGTTTAAATTCGATCAATTAATAGCTGCAACAGAAGATTTCAAGGAAGATTACTTCTTGGGAGAAGGAGGTTTTGGCAAAGTATATAAAGGTCATTTGGTGGATACTGGTGAGGTCAGCTCGACGCCATTCTTGTCGTGATACTTATCATTCTCCCTTACCTTAAAATCTTTAATACACAACAGGATTGTTTGAATATCTCTCCTCCTTTTATGAACTTATATCCCCTCCAATCTTTGCAAAGTCATTTGAAGTAAGTGAGTGGTTTAGCATTAGGTATAGTTGGTGGCCTGAATCTGTTTATCTTTTATTTTCTTTTCCAATGCAGATTGTAGCCATCAAACAACTTGATCCAAATGGATGCCAAGGAGTTAGGGAATTTGTTGTTGAGGTACAGACACTAAGTAAGGCTGACCATGCTAATCTTGTTAAACTAATTGGTTGTTGTGCTGAGGGAGATCAGAGGCTATTAGTCTATGAGTATATGTCTCTTGGTTCATTGGAAGACCATTTGTTTGGTATGCTATCATTGCCTACTTTTCATGTTACTTTATTCCAATCTTAGCTTCCTCCATCCTGAGAAACATGCTTATTTCTTTCGACTCTTTGTGATGAGTCCATTTGCTTTGCTTCTTTCAATGTGTGCAGACCCCTGGCCAAATCAAAAACCTCTTGATTGGAACATTAGAATGAAGATAGCTGCAGGTGCCGCAAGGGGCCTGGAATATTTACATGACAAGATGAATCCTCCAATTATTTACCGTGATCTGAAATGCTCCAATATTCTACTTGGTGAGGAGTTCCACCCTAAGTTATCTGATTTTGGCTTGGCTAAAGTAGGTCCTAGTGGAGACAAGACCCATGTTTCCACCAGAGTGATGGGCACATATGGATACTGTGCACCAGATTATGCTATGACTGGCCAACTGACATTCAAGTCAGATATCTACAGCTTTGGGGTTGTTCTTCTGGAGATAATCACAGGCAGGAGAGCGATTGACTATACAAAATCTGCTGCGGAGCAAAACCTGGTTTCTTGGGTATGTTCCTTTGATCTCTTATTGTTGCCATGTTATATATTTTTGTCGTTATGCTGTGGTAAGACCTGATTTATCCTTACCTCCTAGCTACTGAAGTTAACCATCATTCTCGTTTCTGCACCTAAATGGATCCAAGAAATGGATGTCCCTAAACTACTTCCAGTATTGTTTTTTGAACAAGTCTTTAGTCATTGTTTATCAGATTGGAGGATGTCTTTGGTTTTAAATATATAGTTTTCTGTCTGTTCTTTTCCTCACAAACAAAAGCCTGGTATTTAAGTGGAGAAGGGTTAAGGGGTGGCCCTTCATCCACCAAGTTTCGAACTGTGCCCACGGCCCTTGGAGATTTCTCCATCATCAAAAGGAAAATTGCAGTTTTCTGCTTAGAAGAGTCGATTTGCATTTACCTGAATCATCCTTCCTTTTGGTACAAATATTATGGTGTCATGTACTGGTTGGTAGTGTCTTTAATTTTGATGTCGTTCTGTCTGCACTGTCCTTGAATGCAGAGGCATATTCAGAATTTATAGATAATGGGTGCACTATTATGAAAAGGTGGATCTAAGACATAAATTTGATCGGTTAGATTCTTTTTACTAAAAACCATTAAAATTTTAAAATTATAGGTCCAAAATTAACTTTTATTTATCCAAACTAGTTACAAAATCTTAGAAAGAAAACTAAAACAAGATAGATAAAATATTCAAATTTCTAACCTCACCTAGAGAGGTGCACCCAATCATCATCGTACTACATTATATGATACTTTGAGTCTGGGTTCACGCAATAATATTTAAATATTTTTTAAAAATATAACACTACTATATATGATTTCGGGAGGTGACCATGGGTTCACGTGAACCCGGTGACCCCCTCCTGTATACGCCCCTGCTTGAATGGCATCTTACCCTATGCATATAGTCTCAGTGATGTGCAGGTGCCTTCTAGTTCAGAGTTCTGATGAGTGATTAGAGAAATACAGTTTAACACAGACTTGTTAAGGATAAACATAATGTTGTTCTATCTGATATGCATTTTGCTTTTGCAGGCAAGACCATTATTCAAAGACAGGAAAAAATTCTACAAAATGGCAGATCCAGCACTTGATGGTCACTATCCAATAAGGAGCTTATACCAAGCTCTTGCAATTGCTGCAATGTGTGTCCAGGAGCAACCTAATATGCGTCCTCCAATTGTTGATATCGTCACTGCTTTGAGCTACCTTGCCTCCTTAAAGTATGACCCTGAAATCGAGCCTCCTATCCGGAAGTCATACAAAAGTCAATCTCCTCAGAAATCTATAAACAATGAAGAAACCTGGTAATGTGGTGATGGAAATGATACAACAAAGCTTGAGGACTAAAATAAGAACTGAAACACACACAAATAGAAGTGGTTGTCAACTTTTTTGTGTCATACGTAAACTAAAGATGCAGCTTTAACATCATAGATTGGACATAATAAAAAAAATGCCTCCTTTGCATATCTGGTGCAAATGCAAGCTCCAGTGCATAGCATATATAATATGTAAAAGTTCTATGCTTCTATGATATACTGAGAAAAAGTAATCAGCTTAGAAGTGTTAGCAAGAACTAATTAAAGCCAATATACATATATTTTCTACTAGCTATTCCAGTGTAGTACAAAATGCTTGGCGATATGCAAAAGAGAAGGAAGATATGGATCTCACATAAATGTATGGAAAAAATTTAATGTAACATTTTCATAACAGATGATGAGATAGGAAACATCAGGTGCTATGGTTCACGTGTCTGGGCTCTGGCGTTGTAATCGAGGCTGATTGGAGGAAGGTCGGTGTGAGACTTGAGACTGCTTGTTGACTCTTTAAGCAGATGTCTGCTATGATGAATACATTCAGAAATAGTTGTTTCTAATGATCATTGCAACTATACTTACAAGTCATTCTCTCCATTTATCTATTCCCTTTGTTCCTAATAATCTTTTGAGTACTTAAGGATTACAGTTTTTGCTATTGATAAGATTGCAAAGTCACTTGAAAACACATATATTTATCAGACACATACTGCCTGGGCATACACATATAGGAACCAAAAACTAACATTTTGACATTTCCTCTTTTTCTTTTTTTCAAGAATCGGAGTGACAAAGGTCTAAATTTCAGTGGATCCTTGTCCACTACTATCAACATTTGAGGGTTATGATTTTTAAAATTAGGATACATCAATATCATTAATAAGGATGTTTCATACTGCTGACTGCTGTCGATATCTTTTAACAGTGTTTCTGATAGCATTTGCTGGACCGTGCTTCGATAGGAAATTAGCTTTTCATGCGGTCAACAGACTTATACAGTGAAAAGAAAGAATATCTATATATGTTGGTTAAACTTGTATTACAAATACTAGCCACTATTAGTCGTGACTCTAGTGTGGGCTCTACAGTAGTAGTACCATTTCTGCAAAATTACTATGAATCTTCTGTATCTCAACTTTCTCCTAATCAACATCTATTGATACAAAAAAACAGAAGGAAGTGAAAAAAACTATAGCCTCCCTCCTTCCAACAGCTACATTTCACTCGTTTCACCTGCTCTGCAATTGCCTACCCAAATGTACAAATAGGAGTTGTTTGATGGTAGAACTTTACAACAATCCCTTCTTGCTGCCTGCAAAACAGAACAAAATCCACTTAGTAATAGTCATTTTTCGATCAATATTCAGAAATGGAGTTGTCTTAACAAATTTACCTTCTGCCAACGGTTATCATCTGGCTTTTTCAACACTACAATTGCATTGATACTCTCAGGTGACTCAATTTTCCATCTGCAATAAGGGTACGACTCTCTATGACGATGGTAAATCCCAACGATCTGATTCTTGCTTCGATCATATTTAGCTGCACTTATGTAGTACACGAAAGGCTTCTGGCACGGGTGCTTTGTCACGGGCCTAGTGTTGAATGCATAGGCAGTGTAATCAGCTCTTTTATACCAGTTGAGAAATGTCCTTGTGGGCATTTCTAATTCTCTTGGAGAGATATTACCCCTCGTGATCTGAACCACGTAGCCCCACGACACTGAAATAGACCAGTATTTCTGCTTGTCGTAGCAGATTGACTGCTGCATTATGCTGGCAGTGTCATATTTCATCGATTCAAAAACGCGTTGGAGTCCATCAATTCTGCTCATCCTTGGAATTATAGGATCCACAACATCAAGATGGTGAATTGATACTAGAGGTGTTACAGGATGTGCTCCCAATAGGCCTAGCAAATTCCCGTACACATCATACTATACAGTACAAAAAAAAATCGTCAAAATCCAGTCAGAAGTACTTTTAATTGAAGATGTGACAGTAAAATGATACTCCCTCCCTCCGTTTCAATTTGTTAGTCTTACTTTCTTTTTAGTCTGTTTAAAAAAGAATGTCTCATTCCTTTCCTGGTCTCTCTTTACTTTCAACTTTCCACTTGGCATGTTTAAGACTACAAGATTGAAGAACATTTTGGTACATTGCACATATCTTTAGTTTTAAACTTTATATCAATCAAACAAATTGAAACGGAGGCAGTCATAGTTCTAATAATATTCATGGCTCCTGGACTAAATATTGGAATAGCATAGTTCTAGTAATGCATGAAACTTTGGTTATGAACATGAAGATTTTGACTATAGAGTATTTTAGCCTGTTGTTACTTATCCTACTCTTATATGAACTGTAACCTGTAATACGGATTTAATTTTGATCATTTTTAATGGACGGTTACCTGATGAAATCCAGGTTCTCTCGTAAGGGGGACCCCGAGCTCAGCCATACAAGCTTGAATTCTGTCATCACTACCGTATAATCCAGGATATCGTTGAAGGCATCGATCTTGAATTTTCTCCAATTCTTTTGCCAATGGATAACTAATAGCAAATCCACCTCCACCATAAGCCATGGCATATGAGAAAAAAATATTCTGAATATGACTTTCTGAAGAACTTCCAATGTAATAATACTGATTATGATCATATTTTGAAAGAACTCTAACAACATTATCGACATTAAATACTGTATCATCATCTCCCATTACGAACCATCTCACATTTTTAAGTCCCAACCTTATAGTCTCCGAAACAACCCTAGATATCCTCAGAGCCGATCTGTTCCCCTGTCGATTCGTGTACAAGAACTTAGTTGTGTTCTCAGAAATTCGAATTTCAGGCAAATCTTCATTTTTCTTGATTGTAACATTTTTATCTAACCAAACAACACCTCTCATTTCCCCTGGCCTCCACCATAATTTAATATACTCTTTCCTTTTATCCCACAAATTTGTAGACGCGGCGATCCCAAATACAATGTGTTTGAGCCCTGTTTCAGGCTCCCCTGTATTTTCTTGAACAGAAAGGGAAGTTGAATTCTTCGAATTTTCAGTTTGAGGGAATGTTGTGGAAATTGATTCTTTTGTGGATAATTCTGATGAGGAAGACAAAGAATTGGTACATTCAGGGGAATCTTTATTGAGAATTAAATTAAAAGAGTAAAGAAGATAGATGATTAATAATGTGATGAATAACCAAGTTACAGTTCTGCGAAGATTGCTTAGGCCACGTTGAGAAGAAGCAGATGTCATTATTGTTATAGATAAAACGTCGAGTCATTAAGTTTGTTTGTTTTTTCGAGTTTCTAAGTGTTATGGTAGTACATGCCATCATGTCTCAGTACTTGAGATGAATTGCGGTAGAGTAGGAGGAAGAAAGAAAGTGAGTGATGGAGAAAGAGGTTCGATTGAGAGGAAAAGAGGGATTTTCTCAACTTTACTTGGTATGAATTTGTTTAAGTTTTACGTATTGACGATATAAAAAAGTAATGTTTACATAATTAAGTCATTTGGAAGATAATTATAGATAATTTTTTATGATAAAAATGTTAATATACCGTCAATGTATTTCCACTGGTTTAATCAATGTATTCAAGTTTGTATTTTCCATAACGAATTCATCACTGACTTAAATATTAACGATCCAACCTGGTAATAAGAAATTCGATCATTGACTGAATGAACTAATGCCTATATTGAAGACCTTTGTTGACATGGATGGATGCTCAAAGAAATCGTTTATAAATAGATTAAAAAGAAAAATGTGTCTCATATAATAAGTCAAGTAAGATATTCACTTATAATTACGTTATAAAATTAAACTGTGCAAATATTTTTATCCCATGAAAATCATTCCTTTTTATGCACATAAAAACTAGCTAGTATAGTACTCTAGGTTTAGGTGGATTCATGATTTTAAATTAGTGGTCATAAGCTAACAATTTTATGATCACTTAAGACTTAAGAGGTATCATTCAACTTTTTCAAATTATAAGATACTTTGATGGTAACAATTAGAAAGTCTCCTTTTTTTCAATGTTTATGTTTAATTTAACATAAAAATGTATTTTGGTATATGATATGCTTTGTTGAAAGGGAAAATTACGCAGTTAAGCAAATTTATACTAATTAATTAGTCATCATAGCTATAGTATGTTGTAATTATCATTCGCGACTAACATTAGTTGTTAATTACATGGGCTGGGTTCGAGTTTGTATAATTAGCCATGTTTGTATAATTCGCCACGTTTGTATAATCCGTAACTAACAGTTCTTTGTTTGATTTGTATTTGTATATAATGATTTGTGTTTGTATATGACGATGATTTCCTTTGATTTTTCAGTTTTATCACAAAATACATTCAATCTTTTTTTGTATAACTTTTTAAAGTTTGTATAAATGTTTAGTTTTCGTATTTTGTATAATATAACTTATATAATGTAATTTGTATAATATAATTTGTATAACTGTTTAAAGTTCATATGTTTATGTTTGCATAAATTCGTTATTTCAAGTTTTATCATATTTTTATAAGGAAAAATTCCCACATTTTAGTTTACTTATTACCAGTATCCCCTATAAGTTTTACAAATCTCCAAAATCTCTCATTTTCGCGCATCAGATTAGTGTATCATGTAGTGTATCTCGCGCATCAGACTAATGTATCAGCGCTTATATTATTGTATCTCGCGCATCAGATTAGTGTATCATGTATAAAATGTAATGTATCTTACTTAACAATTAATGTATCTCGCGCATCAGATTAATGTATCAACGCTTATATTATTGTATCCGTTTGAGAGATTTCTGTAATTATAAACTTTTAAGGGATAAATTGTAATTTTGCCTTAAAAGTATGTGATTTCTATAATTTGCCCTTTTTATAATTTCTAGAATTTGTATTACTCAACTATACAAAATACATGCGAATTATACAAACATACCCGTGAATTATACGAACGAGATGCGAAAGATACAAATTATTGCCCTCTCTCGCTCGCCTCTCTCCTCCCTCTCCCAATCTAGATCGCCTCTCTCCTCTCTCTCCCATTCTCTCTCGCCTCCCTCCTCCCCTAACATGTAGCTACGAATCGTAATTAGCAAACTATAACTATAGAGCCTAATTAAGTTATTTTGAGTGGCTATATGTGAAAATTTTCCTTGTCGAAATATGTGTAGAGTCCATTTAAACTGGACCACGGCCCAAACGCAAATTATCTCTAGTGAGGTGGATATGCCATTTGTACAGTTTGAAACGTCCAAACAAATTGAAGTTGATAACAAAAAATAATTTTACGACTACAAGGGGAAAATTGTTACATTTCACAACATTATTATCTAATATTGTTATGTATTTTTTAAGTATATACACTGGCCGCAGCTACTATATAGTATTTATTACGATGAGGTGAAATTTATTAGTTTCTGTCTATATGTATAATATATGATTAAAAAAGGGGGTTTTGAGTGAGGGACACACGAGGATTTCATCATTCATGCCACTCATAACTTTTAAAATAATAGTAATAATAAACTATGGTGGTCATTTACTTTCATAGCTACAAAGTGGCTGTTATCTTATTATAATATATACTCATTTCAAGTAGTTGTTTTTATTTTTATTATTATTATTATTATTATTATTATTATTATTATTGAAAGTTGAAAATAATTCTTCCAATTTAAATGAATGGAACCTAACATAGTCGTCTTTTGGAGCGCCTTACTTTAATTCTCCAGGATGCTACTTCTTTGTTCATTTTTATTAGTCTTGTTTCGCTTTAAGAAAATCAATTTAATTAATTTTTGAAGATAAATTGATTAATCTTTTAAGATATTAGTTCTATAAATCATCATCACAAACTATCTCCATATCGTCAATAAAACAAGCCATTTTATTGACAACTCCTTGTACATTAAGATTTTTATTTTATTTTATTTAAATTTTATATTTTAATTTTAGAAGTAAAACTTAATTATATGCATTTCTTGCTTAGAAAATAAATCACCTCTTCATTATTTACTATTCAAATTTAGAGAGAGTAGCTTAAATCATATACAATACTGTCAATGTCTATAATGTGACCAAAATGATATTCCACGTAAATCTACTTAGAATATAATTTGTATAATTTTGAAAATAAGATAAGTTACTTAATTATAATAGGTAAAGATGACATGATTGCGAATAGAAATTTCATGTTGTGTAATAACTTAAACTTTTTAATAATTAAATATATATATGGCGAAATGACCTAGGAGACCCTTATATTTGGCTCGAATTGTCAACTGGACCCTTCTGCTCATGATTTTGCCAACTGAACAATTCAACTCAATGAAACACAATCTTTTAAAACCCTTTTGACTTCACGTGCACGTCAAACACACAATGAAAATGACATGTCATGATCTACATCAGACTTTTAGTGATACGTCACTTATTTTTACTTTATTTTAAGAAATTTTAATTTTTTTCTTTTCACTTATTTTTTACTTTACTTAAAATTTTCATTTTTTTTTCTTTTCACTCCGTATCGTCCTCACACTAACTTTATCCTTGACCATCTCCCTCCATTTTTTCCACCAAAGACACCATTGCCATCTTACATCCGTATTCCTTATTGATTATCACTACCTTAAATAACTAAAAATGATCATTGTTCTCCAAGTTTTCATCGTTCATAATTTTTCGCCATATTTTTTTTTACCAAGGTCTTCATCCACCACTTGAACCATTATATATGAATCTGTTAATTTCCTCCATTAATTTCAATGAACCACACTAAAATATCTTAATATGTTTTAATATATATACCTGTGCCACTTAATTTTACAAAGACATACAATAATCATTCTTCACTTTCCAAAATAATCAAATCTCTATCACCTAACCGCCTTAAATTACCCCTCCCCATTCCGCCAATAGCTTCTCTTCATATATTTTTATCTCACAACGACCGAAACAACTACTTCTAGAAAAGGATTTCTGAAATACTTTTGCAAACATATTAAAGATTATAAAAATGGGGAAAGGGTGCAAGAAAGAAAAATGGGGACTAGGTGGGGACTTGGGGGGGGGGGGGAGAGAACGATAGTGGTGTTGGGTAGGAAAGAAAAGAAAAGGGAAAATTGTATAAATATCAAATATTAATTTATAACTACAGTTTGATTTAATTGTAACCCGTAGCAAACAGTTGTCATTCGCCACTCTCCCTCGATTTCTCGCTAGCCAGTCTCTCCCTCGCCTCTCTCTTTATACAAACATAAATGTATAAAATGCATTTGTGTTTATATAAAGTGAGAGAAAACTGTATATACAAATATAAATACATATATTTTTGCCTATACACTTATAATTATACAAATACAGATCTTCTGCTGCCCAATTCTCTTTTGCATTTCTCTCTTTCTCGCTTTATACAAACACAAATTATACAAATTACAAAAAATCAAATTTTATGCAGATATACAAACACATAAAATTGAATTGAGAGGCTGCCAACGATTTATAGAAACGAGAGGCTGCCAACGATTTATACTAATGAGAGGCTCCCATCGATTTATACAAAAATTATACAAACTATAGCTATAGCATACAAATATGATTTTTATGTTTCCTAAACCTAAAATTTACTCAAAAGAAAATGGGGAAAAGAAAATTTGTCTTTCTATTTATTTTTTCTTTTCTTTTAATTAGTTTTAGTCTCATTTTTTTCTGTTTACGCTACTTTAACGCGTGAGATCACACGTTTGTTCCACCTCGACTATTAAATATGCCATATAAGATTGGTCAACGGTTAGAGAGATTTAAAATATTGCGTTTCATTGAGTTTAAGTGTTCAATTGACAAAGTTATGAGTAGAAAAGTCCAGTTGATAATTTGAATCAAGTATAAAGATCTCTCAGGTCATTCCACTAATATATATTTCAACTATTTTATTTGAGATAAATAGTACAATACCGGGCAATGACGTGCTTGTTCAATCCTTTATACAGACCACCTCACTTTTTTCAATATGATCATCATGTTATCTAGGAAATTGTGTCAACGTAAATATTTTTCAACACTCTCCAGCATTGGTGAGCCGCATTCAAGTGGGGATATTTATATGATATCGATCCCTTATTCAGAGTTTTTTAAAACTTATTATACATGTAAAATCTGCAGGAGTTGTTAGAGAAGCTCCGTATAAATTTGAACTCTTTAATAAAATTCGTGGCTCAAATATTAACCGGAAATTGAACATATCTTTTTAAAAAATATAAAATTAAAATTCTGATTTGATAAATAAAAATATGTGAAAATTATTTACGATGTCGGCATCATGCGTATACTCGACTAATTCAATAGTGGCTGCATATTTACGAGTGAGAGACTTCATGAAACTGAGGCTGCCATTCAGATGCTTTAATGATATATGTCTCATCTATTTGCTACACGATATCCTGCATGCAATGATTTATAATAATGATATCACTCCCAATAATTTATCATAATAAAGAAAAAAATTGCCTTTTGAATTTATTTATTTGATTGAATACCAATTTTTTTAAACAAAACTTGTGATTTAAAATATATAAGTTAAAAATATTTATGTGTTTATAAATTATTATATTAAGAAATTATATAGTAACAATGTAACATACTTATAGTGAAAGATTATATAGTGAAATTGTTGGGATATCAAGTTAATACAATCCTTAATATGCCTTCTATCTCATATTAGATTGATTAACTTAACTATTTTGTCTTTTGTTCATATCAATGTAAAAAAAGGAAATCAGAAAAAATATACATAGTGTACTATAGAAATACCTAGCATTGAGAATTGTTCAAACTTCAAAAGAGTCATATATATATATATATATATATATATATATATATTGATGGTAGGAATAAAATAAAAATAAAAAATTAATTATAACCTGATTTAGAAACTGATCAAATAATATGAGATAATCATTTTTAATAAAAATATCTATCTAATATGGTCGGAGGCCAGAGGGAGCAGTACTTTATTAATTCTTCTTCTTCTTTGTTTCTTACTTACTCCCTCCGTCCCTATTTACTTGTCCATATTTCCTTTTTTGGTTGTCCCTATTTAGTTGTCCATTTTGACAAATCAAGAAAGGACAACAAATTTTTTCCTATTATACCCTTATTTACACTTCTTGAAAATTGTAAAAGTGTATGTTGTTTCCCTCCAATTTATTTCACTTTAATTCAAATAAGTGGTTGTAATTTTGAAGTGAAAAGTTGTCATAAGGGTAAAATTGTAACTTCACTGTGCTAATCATTGTTGTCTTAATCTGTGTGCCATTTCTAAAGTGGACAACTAAAAAGGGACGGAGGGAGTACTTTTGTGGAATTTTATGGCAGAAATAGGTCATAATCTGCTCTTCCTTTCTTGTGTAAGAGTATGCATGCTAATGGTACGGATTTTTTGTAGGAAATTGATGTTCATAGATCATACACATTATATTCAATATAATATCCAGCACGGAATTTCATGATTTTCTTAGGAAACGTTGCCTTCATCTCTACAGTAAAAATAAAAAAATAAAAATTCAAGAATACAGTAATATTTTCTGAGTTAATTATAAATTGAGAAACTGGTTTTTTTTCATTTCAATTAAAGTTCTTGATTTACACAAATAGCCAATAGGATGTTTTGATGCCATAGTTTATAGGATAAATTACCTATATACACATTTTTTTCCCCATAATTTTCATTATTCCCTATCAGCTTTAAATCTTTTCAAAATTCCTTATTTTACTCCCAAACGCTACATAAATCCTAACACCCAAAATCAACATTTATCCCTTCTTTATTTCACTCCGCAAATCTCTCCCACAAAATTTTGGTAGTTATTTTCTCATTCACGTTTGAAATTCAAAATCAGTCTCTTTTCTGTGGGTTAAGGTATTTTTAGACAAAAAAAATTAAAGAGAATATTTATGAGTCTTTTACCTATTTTTAAAAATACTCCAAAATTTATAATAAAATAAAATAAGTGAAATTCAAATTTTCAACATTAAAAACGTAAATTAGAAAAAGCAAAAAAATAGTAGTAGTTATTATTTGGTAATAAACAAAAAAAATTCTCGTCTTCGTGTGAAACCCTAAACCTCGAAAAGGTTCAATGGCGACATTACCAGTTAATCCGAAGCCTTTTTTGAACAATTTGACTGGAAAGCCTGTGATGGTAAAGCTAAAGTGGGGATTAGAGTACAATGGGTATTTGGTCTCTGTCGATTCATACATGAACTTGCAGCTTGCTAATGCAGAAGAATTAACTGATGGGCAACAATACAATACTTATCAATTTAAACGAGATACATAAATAGTAATGTATCATGCACTATTTTTTTAGATATGATGCGTAAATTCAAATTTATACTAAATATATCAATTACATAATAACTACCACACGGTAATGTATCGATCTCAAATCTAACATCTTATGGGCAACAATTACTTATTTAATGTATCTAGTATAAATACAATACTTATCAATTTAAACGAGATACATAAATAGTAATGTATCATGCATTGATTTTTTAGATATGATACATAAATTCGAATTCATACTAAATGTATCAATTACATAGCAACTATCATAGTAATGTATCGTTATCAAATCTAACATCTTATGGGCAATAATTATTTATTTAATGTATCTGGTATAAATACAATGCTTATCAATTTAAACAAGATACATAAATAGTAAAATGCTAAGTAGCAAAGATATTCATGATGTATCTTCTCAAATTTTTCGATAGGATCTTCAATAAACTAGGAGAAAAATTTTGAATCTCAAAATTTTCAACAATTTTGAATCAAAATTGAAAGGATCTTCGCTGAACTGGGAGAAGAAAGAATCTTGAATCTAATTTTTTTTGATAATCTTGAATCAAAATTGAAAGGATCTTCGATGAACTTGAAGATTCAAAAGGATATCGTTTGTCCAACAACAGTTCCATCACTTTTGTATCCTTCGTAACTCACATCGCTTACCCAAAATTTCAACAAAAGTTTTTGAATCAAATCTGAAAGGTTTCTTTGTTGAACAGGGGGAACAATTTGAAATTTTGAATTTCTTCGTTCTATTAGGATTTGCCTCTGTATGATTGAGAGTAAGAAGAAACATGAGCGTAATTTATGAGTATTAATTAATTTTCATATTTTATTCCCTTTTTAGCGTAACATAAAGATTTTCTTGTATTATAATTTATGTATCCGGATGGTGAATTAATGTATCCGGAAGGTACAAATTTTAAGGAATTATTGTAATTAGAAAAAAAAATAGGGATAAAATGTAATTTACTCTTTATACTATGTGATTTATGTAAGTTATTATCATCGTTAAGAAAGTTTTGTACGAATTAATGAGTAATAGTGTTTGGCTACATGCCGGAAGAATGAGCAAATTACTTGTCTTCAATAGTTTACATATTTAGGCGGGTGGGTGACGAGTTAAAAATTCACGTTAGTTTGCAATATTAGGAATCTTATCAAATTTTGGATTCCAGATGAATGTATTTGGCGGTTTCATATACATGTTTTCTTAGATTCATAAGGTTAAAATTAGATATAATTTGTGTTAGAACTTAGATACATTGTATCTAAATGATGAACATGTATATGACTCTAATATCTTGTTCCCCACTATTCTCTGTCTATCGCTCGCCACTCTCCCTTCATCTAGTATCTTTGTATAGTATATCTAGTAGCAAAACTATATAAATCTAGGTGTGTATATTTAATCTGAAAACAACCAAAATAATTACTAAGTATTAATTAGTGTAATAATATATAATTATTCAAATTATATTTTTAATTTTATTTTATAAATAAATGAGTATGTATTATATTAAGCGATTATTATATAATAATAAAAAATGTCGATTGTATCTTTATTCTATTAAATTAGTACTCCTTTCGTTTCACAAAGAATGACATGGTTTGACTTGATACGGAGTTTAAGAAAATAAAGAAGATGTTTGAATCTTGTGGTCCTAAATTAAAGTTATTTCAAATGTACAAAATTGTCTTTTAATCTTGTGGCCTTAAACATGCCACGTGGAAAGCTGAAAGTAAAATATTACCAAAAAAAGAAAAATGTCATTTTTTTAAAATAAATTAAAAAGGAAAGAAGATCATTCTTTTTTAAACGGAGGGAGTATTTGTTTATCAGTTTTGTGATATGTCAAATCTTTGCTTGGTCATGTTTGTTCGACATTTTATTAATTACGTGTTTGATGGTAGCCGGCCTGACTCCTAAGTAAGAACTGAGCATCATGATGTCATTGAACAAAACATGATCATGCAGGATTTGACATATGCAAAAATGAATAAGCAATTAATACCATATGAATAGAATGAAGATAATCGACAATTTCCACTTTTTTTAATTAATTTTTGAGGTTAGAATTATATTTAAAGATAATTTTTGATGTTGTATAATTCCTTATTATAACTCCAAATATTTCAATCTATACTAAACGTGATCGAAGGGTGTCATGTCCCACATCAGTGATAAAAATAATCCTCATCTTTTAAACTAATTTTAGAAGTTGATTTAAATCGACATCCCTTCTTTACAAAAATATACAATACTAATTTCTAGAAAACAAATAATTAATACAATAATAATCCACAGGCTTGTTTGAGAAGCATTTCTTGCTGGACCAAACAAGGAGAAACTATTTATTAATGCACTTTAATTAATTATATCAATAATACCATCTCTAATTATTCCAAAACTGAAAGTTGAGCAAGTTTTGCTCGATTGTGTATATTATAAAAAATTAAAATATAATATAAAAAGGAAAAAATATGCAATTAGATATATTTCACTACCATATATATTATTATTATTATTATTATTATTATTATTATTATTATTATTATTATTATTATTATTATTTATACTTTAAAAATATTATACATCTTATCATTAGTTGAGAGTTTCCTACCATATAATATTGAAGAAAATACATTTAGATACATATATTTTTGCTACCAGATACAAAAAGTTAGGAAGAGAAAGGTGAGCAGGATTCATATGTATCCCAAAAAATATGTAAATCACACTAGATACATGTATTTATATATATCTGGAGTGATTCACACTAGATACATGAGAGAGTGGCTAGCGAGATGGATGAGAGGCGTGGGAGATTTGCTATGTATCTCAGATACATACGAATCTACTTGGATACAATATATTTAGAACAAATTAATTACACCTAATTTTGATCCTAGGTATCTGAGATACATATATCTGAAAGTACTAAAATCTGATAAGATACATCATATTACAAATTAGAGTGTATTTAAATAATTAGTTTTTACACTAGTAAAATTTATGTAAAGTTCTTAATTATAAAGAAAGTAGGATTATTATATTGAGTGACTATTATAAAGACGTCCAATAATTGTATCTACATTCTACTCATATTATTAATAAATTAATTTATAAGTTTTGTCAGATGTCAAATCTGGCATGATCATGTTTTTTCAATGACATCATGAGACATCATGATGCTCAGTTCTTACACTGCCTCTCATCCAACTACGTTGGCATATGAATGAATGTTTCTTCTTATATATATTTTGGATTATTATTACTATTATTTTTAATTGATTTTCAATGTTCAGTTAGGTTATTATTTTAACTATGGCACTAAGAATATCGTTTTTCTAATTATGCCAGCATGATTCTAAAACTAAAAGTTAGCAAGTGTAGCTATCCTCAGTAAGACGAGAGAGGTTGCTAGATGGAAATAAGAAATTTAATTAAGAGTGTGTAAATTATCATAATATTAATTTTTATATAGGAGAAGAAGATCATGGAGATGAACGCAGTGGTCTGCTAATGAGTAACTTAAGTGTTTTGGGAGCCTTGATATTTTCTGTTCAAATTTAGAAATAATATTTTAAACATCATGAGCTAAATTATACCATACAATACGGTCAATGTAAGAATTTGTAATATATATTATTTGGTGATTTATATGATAAATATTATGCGTAAGTCTCCTTAAAATATGATATGGTTTAAAAAAATATTTAAAAAGACAAATTACTTAATTATAATAGATAAAGATGACCGGATTGCTTATAAAATTTTCACTTTTTTTTTAAAGCAATTTTGGCCTCAGCCATTGTATATATTAAAATTTCACGCTAACTGTAACTTTAAACTTTTTAATGCGAGTAATTAAATATGTGTTTTGATTATGAGTTTTTGAACTTAAATCGGGGAAGAAAAAAAAAGTAAAAACTTAAATTGTTTTGTTTCAGATGAATAGTAAAATACCGGTGATTTATTTATGCCGCAGTAAACATTTTACTGTAACTACAGAGTAATGACGTGTTTGTTCAGTACTTTACAGTGACCTCTTTTTTACCCCCATTTTTTTCAGTGTGATCATCATTTTATCTGCCAAAGTCTGTCACCGTAAATATTTACACTGTCACCCTAGATTTTGAATATATGATACATATATCTCAGATACATAAGATTTAAACTATATGTAGTTTGTTCTAAATAGATTATATATAATATGATACATATATCTCAGATACATGATGTTTAAACTATATGTAGTTTGTTCTAATAGATTATTATATAATAGAATTCGCATGTATCTCACTCTCTCGTTAGCCTTTTTCCTATCTCGCTCGTCATTGCCCTTTCTCACTCATCTCTCTCCTATATCCAGCGTTCAAGATACAAGTATTTTTGGATCTCGCGGCCCACCTAGATCTCACTCATCTTTCTCCCTATTTAATTTTAATTTATTTGATAGCAAAATACATATATATTTAAGTATATCTGACTTATAATCTTATATGAAATTTTAAATTAGTGCGATAATATATAATTATTTCAAACTAGAGAAATAATTAATACATATGATAGGAATGTTTCTCTTAAAATCTTAAGAATAACATATACTATCATTTATGTATAACAGATAAAAACAACGTGATGATTTAAATTTATTTACGATGACGACATTATGCGTATGCTTGAATAATTACATGGCTGCATATTTACGATTGAGAGGCTTCAGGAAGCTGAGGCTCCCATTCAAATGCTTTTATGATATACAGTGCATGCATGCCACAACCTTGTGGTGGCAAATATTCGTTATACATCATCAATTCATTTGATGTTACCACTCACAACGACTTTTTATATTAATAAAAAATCTTCTACAAGTAAAAATGAACGGAGTGAGTAGTACTACTACAACGATTTTTTTTATCTTAGTTTTTTGGAATTTTATGGCAGACATACGTCACAATCTGCTCTTCCTCTCTCGAGTAAGAGCATGCTAGGAGTACGTTTAGGAATTTGATGTTCATACATCATACATCATACACAACACGGAATTTCATGATTTTTCTTACTGCTAGTAAGTTGCCTTCAATCTTCATGCTATGAAAACAAAAAAAAACTTCATGAATAAGTATTTTCTGAGTTAATTATAAAATAAGAAACTTGTTTTGTTCTTTTTTCATTACAGATAAGTCTTGATTTGCAGAAATAGGATGATGATCTGATCATGCCATTGTGTTTATAAAGTTCAATAAGAATTACTCTAATAAGTAATACTCTGTCCTATATATTTTATATGAGTTAATAGTTTCATAGGCGGATACACCCCTATAGGTTGGGTTGCATGTTCTTCCTTCACCATCAGAAAGATGGACAGATACGAGAGAAGAGGAAATAGAGGCCAAATCTATTACTAATTTAGTTGCTGCTGCAACGCTGAAATATCTACTGATATAAAAATAGAGAGCTATAATGTTGTTTATACCAAAGGTATTTTTTTTATACAAACTAAAAGAAATCTCAGAACCCTGTACACTATTCATTATATATCTTCAGAAAAATTCATGTGTATATATGTTTTTTTTATCTTGAGAAACTGACAGAAATTAGTATATAATTACCCGTACACGCATATGAGTGTAATTTTTTTATTGGTACAAGCCAAAAGAATCACTCGCGAGACCTGAGTTCGAATCACGTGGACAGATATAGGTAGTAATACTCTTTGGCTACATAACGGAAGAATGAACGTAGCATCAATAGTTAACATGTTTTGCCGGGTGGTGTATTAAATTTTATTAATACTTAATTGTTATAAAAAGATACTCCAATATAACATAAAAAATTATTTGGAAAGAAAATCTTTACAGAGAAATGCTGGGATTATTATATTGAGTGACTGAGGTTCAATTGTATCTTCATTCAGCTCATATTTATTAAATTATTTATCATTTTTGTCAGATGTCAAATCTTGCATGATCATGTTTGTCCAAGGACATCAAGATGCTCAGTCTTAGACTGGCTGGTTCACATCAAACTCGTAAATAATAAAGTCACCAAACTGTAATTATGATGTATATGAGCTCAAAAACTGTCGTCCAAAAGTCCCATATCAATAAAGTAATAATACCAATGAAGGATCCCTTTATATATTTTGGATTTCCAACTTTCGAGATTGAGTTAGATTTCTTTTCACTTTCAGTCAGATAAGAGGTGTTGCTCGATTGGATGATGTTAAGTTAGTAAGTGTAGCTATATCCTCAGCAAGACAAGAGTGGTTGCTCGATTGGAGGATAAGGGTTTTTCACTTTAAAACTTTAAAATAGTTTCTGAGTCACTAATATACGAAGGAAAATCTCTTTTATAAAAATACTTTCTTTGGAAAAAATTAGCTAACTAGTATTTATTTTGGCTTAAGTCATATGCGGCCTTTTAAAGTTGTTCGCATATTTCATTTAGACACTTTGGTCTAGACTTGTACCAATTGAACACTTTAACCTTAAGAAGTTTATACCTATTTGACATAAACTGACAATAAGTTGAAAAATAAAAATGTGTGTATCTTAAACGTGAATACCTAATCAATTTACCAATAAAACGATAACATGTGGCATTCTATTTAATTTTCTTAAAAGCTCTATTTAAATAATTCTAAAAGTATTTTAAGAAATTAAAAAGTTTTTTTTTAATTAACAACGTACGCCCCAGTAAACCATCGCTCCACCTTTTTCTTCTCTTCCATTGGCATCGGCAGTATAATAATACACCATTGTTGTCCACTCAAGCTAAATACTTATTCTCTTTCATTTCGATAGCATCAACTTATTGCCTTGATCTTCTATCCATATTTATTAGAATTGGAAAAAATAATAACAAACTTTTAACAAAAAGAATCAATTCATATTTTTTTCATAGTAATAATTAGAGCTTCGTCGAGATATTTGAGACGTAAATCAACATAACAAAAAAAAAGAAGGAAAAACATAAGAATTAAGAAGAACAGTAGAGTGTGAGAGAAAGAGAGAGGTGGAGGGGGGTGGGGACCGTGGGGTGTGGTGTTCGTGTGCATGTAATAAAGATGGTAAAAATGGTGGAAAAATAGTTGCATGAATGGGGAAGAAGACGACTGTTCCTCCATTTTTTTTGTTAATTAATTTTCTTTTTTTTTATTAGCTTAGGTGCATAATTAAGTTAAAGGAAAAAAAAAAGAAAAATATTATTTTTAATAACTTTACGTGCTCAAAAAAAGTGAATGTGAAAGAAGGACTTTATACTTTTGGAATAAGGGAAATGAAGTTGGAATTCAAACTTAGGGCTTAACAGCACCTTCAGTAAAGAAATTGTGAACCGCCCTGACCAAGTTGTCAACAAAAATATTCCAACAGTGATAATAAAAAAGACCTGAGAATCAAAAAATTGAAAGGATAGGGGAGTCACAGCCCCCAACCAAGGGAGTGGTTACGTTCACTATGTCCCCCTTATTCACGTTTTTTGTCATGCCAACATTTTATGTCTAATAGAAATGACTATTGAACAAATAAAGTGTTCAATTGACACATGGATAAGTTAAAATGTCTAATAAGTGAATTATGCGGATAACTTTAAGAGCTCACAAATAACTTAAACCTATTTTTTTATATTCATAAGTACAAGATATTATCTCTAAAAACATTTTTATTTCTCTTTTTATATAATCTAAGAAAAATACAATATCATGTGCTAACTGGGTAGAGGTGTAGGGATGTAGGAAATGGAACTATATATGCAGGTGGAGTGTGTTGAATATCAAGTTATATTTGGTTATAATTTTAAACGTTGATTTTCAGATAAAGTAATAAAATAAAAAAAATATTCATGGCAATGGGTCCTAAATATCTCTGCATAAAATTATGTGGTAGACAATATGATCATCTATTGAGTTAATTTTTGTTTTTTTTATTATAGAAACGACCTGAATGGCCCAGTGATTTAATATGGACTGTCTTTCTGTCTAACTGTGATAAGCCTTCAATGCAACAATCTCCTCTTCTCTATTACTATTATGAAAATAAAGGATACGTACACAAACCATTTTTGTCGGCCCAACCATTATTTCGCCTTACTAATATTTACTCTCATTTGACCAATGTTAAACTGACTTCAAATCAATATTTAAAATTTATAAATTTATTTTTTTCTATTTTTATTTTTTTTTAATATTAATTTGATACTCTTGAAAGACTTATAAAAAAATTCAAGTACAAAAAAGTTACTGAAAATTTAAAGAGGTTAAAGAGCTTTACTAATAACTTATATTTCCCAACATGTACGATACAAAGTGCATATATAGGAGAAGAAAAATAACTTTACCTTTAATTGACAAATAAAATTTTAAGATAGTAAATAAAAATTATAAATAGTATTAATAAGAAAATTATAATTCAATAGCTAAGCGTATATTACGATAAAAATTAAATGCCATGATCTACCATAATTCTTAAACAAAATTATAATTTAAAATAGATTTAGTAACAGTTTCATCTCATAAAAGAAATACTTAAAATATGTATGAGTGTGCTTTTCTTGATTGAAAAAAGAATGTTTTCTGGGTATCATCATTTTTAGTGGCATATAAAAAGTTCATAAAATTCATTAAAATTATCAAAAACATGTAAAGACTTTATAAAGACATTAAAACATTAATTAGAATTTTTTTTTAAAAATTTATATGAAAACTATAAAAGAAAAATAATAGATATGCTCCCTTATTTTATAATATATATACACATATTAATCACTCGAGCCAATAAAGGCAAATCTATATTTACATCATCTTTCTCCGTAAAAAAATGAGTTTTACAATACATCTATAGTTTGCGGTTGGCCGTTGGGAAAAATTTATGACTTACAATATAATTAATAATTTTATGAAGTTTCGAATTTTCAGAGTGTAAACTCCAGCGTTTTCTTATAATAATAAGGTCTGAAGAATGTGACAGTTCATTCTCCATGAAAGTTTCATTTTTTTTATTTTCTGAGTTTGAACTAATCATAAATGTCAAACTTCAGGAAGATTTCTTGACCTTTAATTTACTGTATTTTAGCTAGGTATATTTTCGTTCGATCAAATTTATTTTCAATTATGTTTCAAGATAAAGGTGTATTTTGAACTATCAGAAAAATGTTTTTCAATATTTTTATGTTCTGTTGGTCAAAATATTTTTAAAACTATTTTTTCTACTAAAACAAGTTTCATAAAAAAAAATGACTTTTCGAAATGAAAGAGGAAAAATAAGTTAATCCACTAGATGACTTGAATAGCAGGAAAAAAGGAATTAATTAGCGCACCTAATAACCTGTACTAGTGTCTAGTGTTTAGTCTATTGTGACTTGATTGTTATACTTTATTTTTGTTTTCCATTCGGTGTTCGGTACCCACATATTGGAGCTTGATTAAATTTGGAATTGCGCCGGAAAGTCCCAACAAAGGCGAGCTCGATTAAATTTGGATTCGCGTCGGAAAGTTCCAACAAAGGCAATTGACTCTTTACCCAAAGAGGCTCAAACCCGAAACCTCTTGGTTAAGGATGAAGGAGTACTTACCACTCTATCACAATCGTTGTTGGTGATTATTATACTTGTTCGTTACATTGTATGTGACATATTTTCTCATTTTATCCATTTAAAAAAAATATTATATTACTATAATTAGTAATAATTTAATTTTAAATTTTTTATTTTAATCTTAATGAAATAATATATAAACACACATATATAAAAATTATTTTAAATCACATATTTTAATTTTTTGATATATTTTTTAAATATCATATCAAGTCAAAGATCGTCACATAAAATGAAATGGATAAAGTACTTACACTATGTGGTACCTTTCCTTTTCATTCCGTCTCAAAAAGAATGTCGTTTTATTATAGCTAGAACAATTTGACTTTGAGATTTCTCTTTTACCCTTGATGAAATGATTTACCATCACACAAATATCTAAAAATTGTTTTAGTTAATAAATTTCAATTTTTTTTTTACTTTTCGAACACCATACCAAGTAAATAAAACCTCCGTTCCATATTTCTTTTTCATGAAAAAGATGCATCATCCATCATAATCAAGTCTATAACAGCAACGTCATGAAAACGTCATACTGGTATAAAGTAACATCATCAATGCCCATCCTACAATTAATGCCATGCTGGAACATGTTGGCCATTTTTTAAAAGAAAACAAGAATAGGACAAAATTCTACCATCTAGAATATTGAATACTGTTTTGTTGTTAATTACTTGTTCACTTTTTTTTTTTATTTGTCTATTTTAAGAAATGATAAAAAAAAATTATCTATTATATTCTCAATTAATTACTTTAAAAAATATAACTTTTTGAAAATTATATTTTTTAAATTTATCCATTTCATAATTAATAGGACTAAAATGGTAAACTCACTAGGTCAATCATTATTTTATTAATAAGAATGTCAATTCAAAAGTGGATAAATAATTAGAAATGGAGGGAGTATTATTTCTTGTCACAGAAATAATAAAATTAAAATTTTCTTTTACTAAACAAGTTGACTTTATTTGTACAGTACATATATATTATGGTTAATTAAGAGTTTGTTTGGCGTTATGGTTCAAAATTGCTTATTTTAAGAATAATTTTTCAGGAATGTGCTTTCTTGAAAAAAATAATTTAATTTTTGGCTAATTCATTTGAAAATTATTTTTGATAAGTAAATTGTATTTGACTAATATTTTTCAAAAAAATACTTTTAAGAATCAAATTATGAAAAAAATAAGTATTAATATAATGTACTTTTAATATTAAGATAATATTATAGAGTGAAACTATTTTAATATCTATGGTAAAAAAATTTAATTTAATTTTTATTTTTGTTAAATTAAAATGTGCATATTCAAATTTTCAATTAATATTATACCTTTTATGGGAGGTAAAAATCTTTAATTGTTATTTTTTTATTATAATCTTGCAAAATATTGGTGTTACCTTTTATACTAATTCTGAAAAAAATATGTAAATAATATAAAAATATTAAATAATAATATATAAATGTAAAATTAAAAAAAAAATTATATAGAAATAAAAAAACAAAATTCTTAAAGAAAACTTAACAAAACTAATGAAATATGTTAATTAATTAATAATGGATATACTGGTAAATATGTACATAACTAAGAAAGAGATATTTTAGTATTGAAAAAAATAAATTTATGTGCTTTTTTTTTTTTTAGGAGTAAAATTTTTTAGCTTCTTTCCTAGGGAAATTGCTTATACTTTTATTTAAAAATAGTTTTTTTATTGATTTGACAAATGTAAAAAAAAATCAAAAAAAAAGTTTTTTCTCCCCTCAAAATAAGTGTTTTTGGCCTCCCAGCATCAATGCCAAATAGGCTGTAAATTTAATAAAGTTAGTATAACAAAAAATAATTTTACGACTCTAATTATTGTTAACTCGCAAATTGTTATTTCAATGTCTATTTGGACAAAATGCTACGCCTTTTTAATTGACAAATTTTCGCATATAGCCACTCAAAATAACTTAATTAGACTTTATAGTTATAGTTTGCTAATTACGATTCGTAGCTACATGTTAGGGGAGGAGAGGGCGAGCGAAAATGGGAGAGGGAGGAGAGAGGCGAGCGAGAGAGGCAATAATTTGAATAATTCACATCTTGTTTGTATAATTCGCGGGTACGTTTGTATAATTTGCGTGTATTTATATAATTGAGTAATACAAATTTCAGAATTATACAAATATAATAAAACTCGATATAGTTTGCTAATTACGATTTGTAGCAACATGTTAGGGGAGGAGAGAGACGAGTGAAAATGGGAGAGGGAGGAGAGAGTCAAGCAAGAGAGGCAATAATTTGAATAATTCACATCTCGTTTGTATAATTCGTAGGTACGTTTGTATAATTTGCGTGTATTTGTATAATTGAGTAATACAAATTCCAGAATTATACAAATATGATAAAACTCGATATAACGAATTTATACAAACATAAACATTTGAACTTTAAATAGTTTTACAAATTATATTTTACAAATTACATTATAAAAATTGTATTATACAAAATCTGAAAACTACACGGTTATACAATCTTTCAAAGTTATACAAAAAAGATTGAATGTATCTGATGATAAAACTGAAAAATCAAAGGAAATCACTGTCATATACAAATACAAATCAAACGAAGAATTGTAGTTGTGAATTATACAAATGTGGCGAATTATAGAAACATGACTAATTATACAAACTCGAATCCAAACCACATAATTAATATTTAATGTTAGTCGCAAGTAGTAATTATAGCAAATTGTAGCTATTGTGACTAATTAGATAGTATAGATTTGCTTAACCACATAATTTTCCCTTTTTAATACTCCGTTGATTCCAAAATACTTATTAATTACGTTTAGCTTTATTTGTATCAATTTTTAATATATAAATTTCCATCATATTAATATACTAGATAATGGTGCCCGTGCTATGCACAGGCCCAATAATATAAATGGTATGTTTTGGGGCTAATAACGGAGTTTTTGAAGCAATTGTTTGTGTGGATAAAGGAATAAGTTTTATCACAAACCTGTAGTTTCTTTGACACTATTTAAGGCATAATAAGACTACCCACATACAAAATTTTTGAAATATTTTATGTTGTCAATTATCATGATTTATAGTATTTTTATGATAGATTCACTTCAAGAATCAATGGAATTTTTTGTATTTTTTTGAAAACATATTTTATGTTGTCAAGTATCATGATTTATAGTATTTTTACGCAATTTTTAAAAATAAAAAACACACAAAAAAATAATAATAAGACAAATAAATTAAAATGGACCCAATATATGTTATTTTTGTTGTCTCAATTTATGTGACACAAATAAAATTTGGAGAGTCATCCAAATTTTCATATTTCTTTTATAAATGTTTTAAGTTATTAATTATTGTGATTTATAATATTTTTATGTAACTTTCAAATAACCTACATTACTGGTCACTTTGTCCTAATTTATGTGATATGGATAAAATTACATAATTAACCCTTTTAATATGTCTTTTAGATATTTTAAGTTGTTAATTATTATTATTTATAATACTTTTTTGATAATTTTAAACTGATATGTGTTATTTTTTCTGTCTCAATATATGTGAGCCTGATAGAATTCTGAGAGTGAACCTATTTTATTATATAGCTTTTAAATATTTTAATTTGGTAATTATTGTAATTTTTAATGTTTTTTAAGTCATTTGTAAATGATATATGTTGCTTCCTTTGTCCCATTTTATATAGTATAAATAAAATTCCCAAAACCAACTCAATTTTTAATATTTTTTTTAAATATTTTAATTTATTAATTATTGCGATTTATAATATTAAAAAAAAAATAGAAAATGTACAAAACTTGTATCAGCCTAAAAAATGACCACGATAATTCAAAGCCTACAGAAAGCAATAAGGTTGTACGTAATTTTAAATACTTAATATATATTACTCCGTTTGTCTCAATGTATGTAGAATAGATAAAATTTCAAGAGTCAATCAAATGTTGTTAATTCTTAAGATTTACAATACATTTTATGTAGTTTTCAATAATTTCACATTAAATAATACATATTACTACTTTTGTCTCATTTTATGTGACATTCATAGATTTTTTTTAAGAATCAGTCAATTTCTTTTTTTGTGTTTTATTAATAAATATTTTAAGTTGTCAATTATCACGATTTATTATATTTTATACATAATTTGTAACGATAGATTAATTTCAAGAATCAATATAATTCTTTTATATGTATTTATTTTTAAAATATTTTATGTTGTCAATTATCATGATTTATAGTATTTTTACGATAGATTCATTTGAAGAATCAGTGGAATTTTTTGTATTTTTTTCAAAACATATTTTATGTTGTCAATTATCATGATTTATAGTATTTATACGCAATTTTTAAATATAAAAGATACAAAAAAAAAAAGACAAATAAATTAAAATGGACCCAATATATGTTATTTTTGTTGTCTCAATTTATGTGACACAAATAAAATTTGGAGAGTCATCCAAATTTTCATATTTTTTTGAAATTTTCTTTAACTTATTAATTATTGTGATTAATGGTGTTAAATTGTCCAATAATATAAATTTTAAAGGTACAACCATAAAAGAAGAATGTACAACACTATCTAAGCACATGTAACACTTGTCATGTGCTAAGTAGTACATATATAGTAATATTAATTTAACTAAATAATAAATATGTAACTAAAAATCTTGTTAGCTTTTGGTTGAAAGCTAACAAGATAGTTACAATGATAGTTGCATTGTGGCTTATTATATATAGAATATAAAAATTATACTCTCTCTAGTTAGTTTTACTTGTTTTGACTTCCATTTTTTTTTTAAATAATAATAAATAAAAAGCAAATTTTACTATAATACCATTTTTTTTTTTTTACTATAATACCATGACTATTAGCATTTAGCAATTTAATTTTTTAAATGGGGTGATAATATTCTCCAACGAGATACAAGGACATTGGGTAGTTAATTTTACATAAAGGTACATCAGAAATCATTAAGACGGAGTTTCCTGTATATTAGCTAGGACCATTTATATATATATATAGAGAGAGAGAGAAAAAAAAAAAGATTATGAATTTCCTTATATAAGACGATATACTATCAGAGATTCAAAATTTATCTTTAAATCCCAAGTACAAAACACTATATTTTTATTATCCAAACTGTTTTAGAAAAAAATTTGAATTTGCCAAGAAGTGTAGGATTGTGGAAATGGGGCTACGTGATCAGAAGAAATGGTATATTGAAACAGGGAGGATACAATCAAATATGTGGAATGTTACTTTTTTGACACTTATTTTTTCTTAATTCACTGGAAAAGTGTCAGTTTACTCATTTTTAAGAAACTTATTTCTTTTTAAACTAATACATTATAGGTCTCAAATCTTATATCTTTCTGAATAAAAGATTTTTGGATTGAGACCTATAATGTTACATAACATAAAATTTAAAGTCACAAGTACGTGGAAGTGTCGTATTTAATTCGTAAGTGATTATATATTAATTTGATGATGTATGTCCATCACAAATTATTGGCTACTGCTCAAAAGCATTCATTTTTCACCTCACTAATCGTACAAACCCTTCAATTATGTGTCTCCCTTGCCTAGCATTAAATCAATCATGAAAGATAGACTATACCGTGTGCTGCTACAGTAATTAATTTGTTGGAAAACCAAATTACATATCTTTCATGTATATGCACAGGCATTCACATTTCAAACCAACTTTATGGCATTTAAGGATTAAACGTGCGGAATGAAATAGATAAGAATATCTTATGAGATTGATCATTTTTTTCATCTGGTGTAAACTATTCGTATTAAAATTTGACTAATAAAGATTTATATCGCGTAATGCCCAGTTAAATACTTCCTACTAAAAAATTTTCATACGTAAAACTCGAATCTAATCTCTAGTTAAGTGAGAAGCAATCTTATTTACTGTACCACCTCCTTACTTTGTTAAAATTCTCTTCCAACCCAATCAAGAACATTGATCATCTGGTTTGAAACAACTCTCTCATTTTCAATTATATGATTATTTTTTTAGTCAGTCCAAAATAATACTCCCTCTGACTCAATTTACGTGGCACTTTTCATTTTTCGAGAGTCAAATAGTTTAAGTTTGACCGAAAATTTATGGTAGAATTTTCAATTTTTTTGAAATGAAATTTATATATTTGTAAATTACGTAAAAAGCACTATAAGTCATAATAATTGACAATTCAAAATAATTAAAAGATATATGAAAATTTACGGTAAAAAATAGACTTATTTGAATCTCGAAATCTAAAAAATGCCACATAAATTAGGACGAAGAGAGTATTAATATTTTTTTATATTTAAAAATAATTTAACTTTAAATTTCTTATTTAATATTTTACTCTTAATTATAAATTATTTTATAACAACATTATTCTATATAACTTACTTTAAATCATAAAATTTTGTACCCTCTTTGTTTATTTTTACTATATCACTCTTTGATATATAATAAATTTTATGCTTTAAAAATTATCATAGATAATTAATAAGTTTTTTTTTTCAAAAAAAAATTGAGTTAAAAGGTAACAAAAATGAAGGGGGAATTACAATGTGGAGAATCGAACCCTCACTAAACAAGGCGGGAGTTCAAATAGCAAACCAACTGAACTATTAAGATTAAATTAGAAATCAAGTAATAGATTATTTATTAATTTTTCAAATTATATAAATAAAACTAAATTATTTATTTTCAATAAAATTGAACAAATAAATAAAAAGTTCCTGAATTTATGGATTGCATGCCATCGTGATGACGCTCCACTTCAGTACGATGACCTATTGCCTTTTCCTTTTTTTGCCATCTATTACTCATGTACTCTATTATTAATAAATGCATCTGCCATTTGTCGACATGATTTTCCTTTACAAAAAAATAAAATAAAAATCTAACTTCAAGAAATATTAATTATCTACTTATGCTATAGATAATAATTCATGGTCCATGGACATATATTTTTTAGGGTGAACCATCGGCAGCCCCTTAAACTTGGCACTTTCACTTAGACACCTCAAGTAAGCTTTGTTTATTTTGAACACTTTAAGTAGGAGTTCGTTGTGTCATCTTGACACTTTTCGCTGACATGGCATAATGAGTGTATAACACTAACTACCAGCGCGTCAGAGCTTTATTTAGCCTTTTTTTATTATTTCTTTTTTGTCTTGTCCTATTTTCAATTACCATTTTCATAAATTTAAACTCCTTCCATGGTGAAAAGTGTTGACAGAAATTTTAGAGTTAAATATATATCTCACTGATTTAAATTTAATAGTCAAATTAGTTTATTATTTGTTTTTAAATCAGGACCCATTTAAATTATGTGGTTCAAAATCATGATTGAAATTAGTACAAACAATTTTGTTGCTTGATAGTTTAACCCTCAGATTCCTGTTAGATCTAATTCTCTCAAAAATTCCTTTTTATCTCTTTCTTAGATTCCATTATGTATTTTCTGCTCTAATTAGTCTCTAACTTTCCATGGGAAACGGCACCTGCACTTAAGTTTCCAATGATGATATTGAAGATAAATTTCTTCATTTTGTTTGGTCCTAATTTCCTCAATTTTCTATTTTTACTCCACTACAGATATAGAATAGGAATTATTTTTCACTCAAATCATTCAAATTCCATCGAATACTTATTTTATAGGGAAGAGGATTTAATATATTTTGAATCTTTAAAGAATAGAGAAAGCTCGGATATGGCGGAGAAGACGAATGGGGTAGGGGTGGATTTGATTTTCGTGGAGAAGACGATTGGTGTTGGCGGGCGGGGGGGGGGGGGGATAGGGGTCAGGGGTGGTTTGGTATTATGCAAAACACTTCTTTTTAGAAGTGATTAAGTTTTCCTTTTGTAATTATTTGGGAAAAATGCCACGTGTCATCAATTCACTTGTTATCTTTTTGGTTAGACAAAAATTCATTGTTTAAGAATTATTTTGGGGGAAAATGACAAATGTCCTTATTTTATTGGACACTTTACAGGTCACTCGCGAGTGTAACGCACACACATTATATATTTTTGCTTATTGAAAAAAAGTGTCAAAATGCCATAACGAAATCCTATATGAGGTGTCTAAAGTGAACATCCTTCAATTGATGTGTCTAAGTGAAAGATTGTGCCAAGTTTAGAGGGCCAGCGATGGGTTTAGCCTATTTTTTAATAGAATTTTGGTCTTTTATATATTTGGAGAGTAAAGACAAAAATGAGGCCTACTGCCCAAATCCATAAACAAGGTAATTAAAAATATGGTCTATGGACTATATTTGAAGTAATGTAGGGTTTAAAGACTTATACCTAACTGAAAACTTATAGAATTTAGAGTAATGAAACGCATAAAAAATTACTGGTCTTGTTTGGTCAAGCTTCTGAGAAGTCAATTTTTTTTTTGATTTACTAATATTATCTTAGAGTGTGACTCCTTATAAGTTGTTATATATACAAGTTAGGGATTAATGTCTAATCCTCACCAGCATTGGTGAGTATAACTTGAGTGTCGAGAGCTTACAGAAAAAAAGTATTTATTTTTCTTTAAAACATTCTTATTTTAGGACAATTATAACTGTTTTTAAAAAATGTGGCAGATCTAATTTGTTTTTTTCAAAAGTTGAAAAAATGATTTTCTCAAAAGTAGTTTAAGTACTAAAATTAGTTTTTTTTTCAAATTAATTAGCTAAATGTAAATTTGTTACTACTTTTAACAATAAAAATACTTTTAATTTTTCAACATTAAAATAATTTGGTCAAACTTAGTACAATATGTCTATTTTTAGCATTTTGACTTGAATGAGAAAGGAATAAAAACTCCAGCTTAGGTGTGATTGAATAAGCTCAATGATTAATTAGGTAGTTAGACAAAGAGTTGTTGCACCTAGGATTTATGTTTATACCTACATTTCTGATGAAACAATAATAAACGAATGTATTATTTACTAAGTAGTTAAGAGGAGTGAGATTCAATACATGTTGTACGGTAACTGAATCCAATTGAGTGCATAGCGTACTGAAAGCCAGCTATTGATGAGATACAGTACGTGTATTTTCTCTGTGGTGTCAAATGAGAGGAGTGATTAAATTTGCACGGGTCAAATATTCAAAGGTTATTTAAAAATTACCTAATTACATAAGCATTTCGATCATATGCATTAATTCTTCCTATAGTTTGAAATTTCTATCCAGTGTTTGGTATCTACATTAGAGTTCGACTCTGTCTTCATGGGGATTCGAATCTAAGATCTTTAATTAAGAATGAAAGGATATTTATTGATCCACCACAACCCTTGTTGGTGATTCAGTTATATTGTTACTATAATTCCAAGTTACTATTTTATAAGTTTTTAGTATCCAACAAAATTGTTATTTTTTCTTTTTTATGACTTAGGTAAAACACATCAAATAAATTAAAAGTCATTTTAAAAATATATTTTGATAAGATTTCTCATAAGAATTTGAACTACATACATATGAGTTCAATTTTTGTTGGATTAAAATGAGTTGGACTAATATCCTTCGGGGTGACTCAGTGATTTGGGCTTGGGACTTTCATGCCAGAGGTCTCAAGTTCGAAACCCCTTGCCAGCAAAAGCAAGGGGTTTGCCTTCTGGTCGAGCTCGTCGCATCGGGATTGCCTAGTGTGGGTTACTTCTCCCATATGGTTTGCGAGCTATTGCATAGGAGCGAGGGTTTTACCTTGTGGCTTGTGCGCACCCAAAAGGTAGCAATTGCGTGTTTCCCTTGTCATAAAAAAAAATGAATTGGACTAATAAACGGACAAATTATTTAAACGAATGGCATAGATTGAATTGATTTTTATCACACGCCCTAGTTTTTTTCCTCTATTTACTTTAATGAGCCAGCCGCCTATGGCTGCCAAAAGGGCGGCTTGATGCAAAATATGCTATGTAAAAATTGAACAAAATAGTACCAGATTAGGTGTGATTGGATAGGTACTGAATTTCACAAGTGAAAGAATTATTGGCTCAACAATAATTAGCTGAAGTACTCCAATAATTACTAAATGTCGACTATAGGTAAAAGTTCACAATAAACATTAATATTGAGCTTTGTTGAAAATTGAGTTTGGTTTCAATTAATGGACGTAGGATAATTGATTAAACTAATTTAAGTTTTATTTTGAAGGTACGTATTAGGAGTAAATTACATTTCATCAAGGATAAATTAAATGAATTCACTATATTTTTTACTAAAAATATTACTATTTAAAAATAAAGAATTAACAAGTTAGCATCTCAAAATGTTAGATGACTAAACTTCTAATAAAAGTAGAGAAAATAGCCAAATGAGTGCCCAATCTATTTGCGAATTTTCAACTACATAATTATACTTCACGGGGTTCTATTACAGCTCTAGACTATTTTGAAGTGAAATAAATAACCCCTTAAGTGCTAAGTTGGCACAGAAAATGCATTTAAACATGTAAAAGTTTATTATATTTCTGTTATAATTAAATAACTTATATATTTTTTTCTATTTATTTATTTCTTAAACGTAAAATTGCCTCCCCTTTAATGGAGATACTTACTTTCCTTTCACCCACTTCCATGGTGAAGAAGAAACAACAATCTTAACACTTCCATCTCCAACGGATTGATGGTGCCTGCCTGTAACGGAGAGGAGATAATCGACGGAGAAGAGGAAGCCAAAGAACTAAAAAGATGAATTTATCGGCAACCTTTTAATCTCTTCTTGTTTTCAATTTTCTTTATAATTTACCTCACTTTTCATATAAACAAATCAATCTTCCGAGTTTCCCAAAAACAAACATTAGATCAATAACTTTATTTACACATAATTTACAATCAGAGAAAGAAATAAAATAAATTACACATGTGTGGGTGCGTGTGTTTCACTTCACACATTAAAACTGGATATAGCATTTTAGGGTGAACTTAATTTCATTTTAAAATAGTCCAAGGAGATAATAGAAACCCTGTAAAGTATAGGTGTGTAATTAGAATTTCGATAATAGATTGAGGAGACATTTGACTATTTTCTCAATAAAAATACATAGCTATACTTATTAAAATTAGACTTTATATAAGCTACACCTTCTTCTATTTTTTCGCTTTGGAACTGGAAGGATTTATCAGAAAAAATTAATTAACTAAGCAAACATTATTTTACTAGTATAATTATAGTTTTAAGATATTAATCTAACATAATTATTTTTAGTGATTTATATTAAAATATTATCTACTTTCCTTTTTAGTCTGTTTAAAAAAAATGACCCCCTTTTTATTTTGGCAACACTTTAATTTCAATTTTTCCACGTGACATGTTTAAGACCACAAGATTGAATGACATTATGGTACACTTGACGTAACTTTAATTTATGACGATAAAATTGAAAAATATTCTTTATTTTCTTAAACTTTGTACCAAGTCAAACTAACTCATTCTTTTTTAAACTTAGGAAGTAACAAATATGTTTCTCCCTTTCTCGCTTGCATCTCTCCTCTCTCGAATCCCCATTCCCTCTCTCTGTCACGTCTTTCTCTCCCTCTTTGAAGTTGTCATTAAATCTTCTTGCTTTTGTCTTCCCAAATCAAAACAGACTTAAAATTGTAAATAAAAGAATGTGAAATCCGACTTTCACCAACATCTCACACAAAGTCTAGATTTAATTTGGGGACTTGCAATAATATTTTTTTTTATAATAAACCACAAATTTCACAATCGTCAAGTTTAGGGAATATCAATGTGTTTGTATCGCTAGAAAGTAGATAATTGATACATCTATTTAATCTTCTTTCTTTTGAAAAATTTATTCATGGTAAGGTAAAGAGAGTATCAAACGTATATTCTATAGATGAAAAACATGTATACCTGTTTTTGAATCTTTTCTTTTTCTCCGATTATTCTTGAGTTTTGTGTATCATATACACATGTATATCTGTGTATTTGTGCTCCGTTGATAATTGATACATATGTGTAACTGTGTGTCTATATTTCAGTTTCAAAGTTAATATATGTATTTGTGTATTTGTGTTTGATTGATGATTGATATGTATTGTTGGGTATGTAGCAAGAGTTAATGGGAAATTGACGGAAGATGAAAGAGGAACTTGGAAAAAGTTGGGAACTTGAAAAGTTGAGAACTTGAAAAGTCCTCTTATGCTTTATTGAAAAGACATTGAAAAGACATTTGTCCCTCATCGGTGGTGGAAAGAAAAATAGGAGAGTTTAAATATAGAAACACTCCTATTAATTGTTAAAAGGGTTGGAAAGAGGGACCCCCCTCACGCCGTCGTCGTCGTCGCTTGGCTTCGGCTTCGGCTTCGGATTTGGATTTGGAAAGAAAAATAGGAGAGTTTAAATATAGAAACACTCCTATTAATTGTTAAAAGGGTTGGAAAGAGGGACCCCCCTCGCGCCGTCGTCGTCGCTCGCTCGGCTCGGCTTCGGCTTCGGCTTCGGATTTGGATTTGGATTTGGATTTGGAAAAATGATTGATCGAGGACAAAGTTTGTTTTAATTATTTTAGTTAATTAATTATTTAATTAAATTAAATGGCCAACGTTTTAATTAGTTAATTAACCGATTCAATTAATTAGTTAATTGACCCGACCCGACTCGGATCCATGCGCGACCCGTTTAATTTAAATTTCCCGCAGTGACTGTTCTGAAAGGTTGCAACTTTCAGAAACAGCCATGACCGTTTGAAAGGTTGCAACTTTCATGAATGGTCGTGTGGATTCTGAAAGGATTGCAACCTTTCGGAACCAGTTCCTCTTGCCTATAAATACATTGATTCTTCAGATTTATTCCTTACGAATTTTTTTGATTTCTTCTTCTTCTTCTGCACAAAATTTCTTCGTGTACTTTACTGCTGTTGAGTGGTTCGCTGACACCAGCGTTTTGGGTATCAATACACTGGTGATTGAGATCATTCTATCCTGGGAGGACATATTCCAAATCAAACCTCGGATACTAGAGGGGAATAATTTCCTTAAGGGGACACTGTGCATTCAGTGGGCTTGATCTTTTTCTGATTCTGTTTTTTCCAGATTGTGGTACGTTTATTACAGATTTTAGTTTTGTCAATTAATTTCTGTTCATCTATTCTTACTGGTTTATTAAACTTTGGTTACTTCGTGTTTCTGCAAAGTTTATTGAAATCAGTAATTCTGATTTTTTATATACACAGATTGATAACATGTATGTGTATAAGTGTATTTATATTTTTGTTTTCAAGCTAATATGGGTATCTATGTATTTGAGCTACAATCTTATATCAGGTTATATCTATGATACAGTCTGCATCTAGCATCTCTCCTTTCTCTTTTCATACTCTTGCTTGCTTTTCTTCTCTTTAAAATCGTTGCTATGCATTGTAATTAAGCAAACTATAACTAATATTCATAATTATGATACAAACCATACTTATGAATAAATATATACAGTTTGTGGGGGGGAAGAAAAGAGAGAGGCAAGCAAGACTGAAAAAGAGAGAAAGAAAGGATGTTTTAAAAAAATGAAATGTAGTTATACTATATAATATACTATAACACATATTTATTATATCATGTAAATTTTCTAAATTAAAACTACACCATTCTATCACAAACTATGTGTGTTAGTTATACTTATATGCAATTCTCTCATAATTTATTAATCCCGTGAACAAAGAAAAATCCGTACCAAATAATGTCTCCTCTATCTAATGTCTAATGATGCCTACCAATCCAAAGAGGCCAAATGATAAGAAATGGATCTTAGGTCCACACTGTAATTAAGATTTTGCCTGATTCGTTCCAGTAACATAATGCAGAGAAATGAACAACCAACCTAATTAAATGACTTGCCCCAACTTACTCTCCTTTTTATCTTAGGCGAAATCAGGGTTTTAATTTTATGAGTTCTAAATTTTTATAACGATGACTTTAACCGATCGACGATAACAACTGGATTCTAAGATTAATATATATATATATAATGAATTTATTAAATACAAATACACTGTTTGAACAAAATCTACTGAATTCAACTAAACCCGCGTACAAGGGGCTAGCTCCGTCCTGTCCTCTATCATTGTATGACACCAGCATGACTACTTATTTCACTCCACTTGACGTCTACCCTTCTTATCTATTTATAGTACTATACTACATACTCTCCCCCAATAAAACTAGACAGAAGTTTACTGCTTTGAATTAAACCCTTAAAAGAGAAACATCAAGAATCTTTTTTGTTAGTCACACACACACACAAAAAAAGAAAAATGGTTAGAGCTAGGTGGAAACCAACTCCACAACAGCTTATGATTTTACAAGATATGTACAAAAAAGGTTTGACAAATCCAAATTCATGTCAAGTACAAATGATTACTTCCCATCTTTCTATGTATGGAAAGATACAGTGGAAGAATGTGTTTTATTGGTTCCAAAACCACAAAGCTAGAGACAGGCAAAAAATGAGAAAACAACAAAAGCAAAACCCTATTCCTCCTCCACCTCCTTCTCCTCCTTCTTCATCTTCTTATGCTTCTGGGCCTGTGAATTGTCAACTTTACCCTAACTCTCCAACTTTATTTCTTCATCAGGTACATTATTAATGTGTCTTTCTAGTCTACTCGAGATCTACCACGTGCATGTATAGTCTCAGTGTTTTGATTGTGATGTCCATGCACGTACATGCAAAATTAAATATACTACTATGAGGATGGCGTATATGTCTCGAGATAGATTTCAAATTTGAAGTTTATGATTTTTTATTTTATTCTATCGTGACCTTAATAGTTTAACTTAGTTCAAACACAAATATTTAATTAGTGATTTTTCTTGAGTTGGGAGTCTATCGGAACAACTAGCCTCTCTACTCCACAAAAGTAGGATAAGATCCGTGTGTGCAGTACTGTGTACACCCATCCGCTCTAGGCCCTTCTTATGAGATTATCGTAGTTATAATATTTAATTAGTGGATGTATTCATATACAAGGTTTGAGCAAGAGTTTCTGAATTCCCGTGAAACAATTAATAAGTAATACTTCCCCGTCCCAATATTTATGTGATTGAGTAAAAAGAAGTAGTGTCACATATAAATTGGGACGAAGTATTATAAATAGATTTGCCTCAGTTTATCTCTTAATCATAGTAAATCCACGCGGTTTGGTATAAATAATAGGTGCAAGTTTCCTCCTCCCTTAAAACTATCGCATCCTAATTCCTAACAATTACTCCCTCCGTATGAATTTATATAGTGATATTAGACTCGACACAAAGCTTAAGAAGGAAAAAAAGATGTACTTTTAATGATTGTGATCTTATGTTTTTTAAATTTTGTGGTCCTTTATGTAGGTTGAAGGAACAAATGCATCACCTCATCAAATGATGAAGTACCTATGGAAGAATGGGATGATGAGAAGCAACGGTATGGATTGGATGTTGATGACAGATCAAGAAGGTTCTTCTAATAATAATATTGTCCATTGCAACAATAACAGACCTCTAAAAACATTACAACTTTTCCCTGTCACAACAACTGGCTTCAAGGATTAGAATTTACTTTATATAATATCACTAATAATTTAGTAGCTAGTACTATATATTATTTGAAGACTCTACTTCAATTTGATTCATGTATTGTACGTGTGACAGCTTTTGTGATGTTATGTGAGTTAGAAACATCTTAATATTTGTACGAGTTCATATATTTATATGTATGCTTGGTTAATTGGTTTGATTTTCTCCTAAAATAAATATAACATTATTGTTTAAGACGATATAAAAAAATTACAACAAATGATCTAGTATTAACACTCCCTTACAGTGTTTTAAAAGGCGGGGACGTGAGACGAGACGTTTTATACAGTACGGGGCAAAGCATAAGCCCAAGACACGAGGCGTAGTAAGTCCCATGGATCTACTGGGCGTAGTCACATGTATATTCAATTTTATAGTTTTATTACAAATAAAATAAGCAAAAGTAAACCTTTCAATGATTTTACAAATAATTTTTATAAATAACCAATAATATATATAAATTATATTATGACTTTTATTTGAGATAACTGATAAGTATTAATAATCAATAATGAAGAAAAAAAAGAGTATTATAATTACTATTTGAGAAATATCATTACACCAATAATAAAAAATATGATTTAAAGCAAAAAAGGTTCAAAAAAATAAATTAAAAACACTCGGGCCTATGTTTTTATGCTCGATGCTTACGCCTCAAATTTTAGAACTTACGCCTTATGGATCTACGTCTTTAATTTATGCCCCGAAGCATTTTTGGTACACCCCACCCCAAAACTCACCCTGAAACTCGCCCCAAAAACGTTTTTGAAAACACTGATCCTCGCATGCTCAAGACTCAACATCTCCTGAAGCATGATTACCGGCTCAACATGACAAAACAACAAAGGGACCGATATTAGTTAATTCTGATATCATGTAAAAATATTATTTGTAGGGCTCACGTTAACTCTAAAAGATACACCCATAAAAGAGAGGATTGTGTGATATCATTTAAAAAAACACCAACTTATTTCATCAACCAATATGTGGTCCTAAGTAACAATTTCTATAAATGAGAGAACACTTGAAATAATTTCTCTGGTACGGTCCATTTCAATTATTGTGCTTATTAAAAATATAATCCAAACGATACAATTTAATTCTTTTTTTTTTATTTGTTTACTATATTAAAAATATATTTTTTATTTTTACTTGTCTATTTTAACATATTAAGAGAAAAACAATTTTTTTCAATTTTACTCTCAACATTAACTACTGATTCTAAATCATTTTTCAAATACATTAATTAATATATGTATTATGACAAAGTATGCACCTCATTTATTTCTTGGTTAGGGGTGTGCAACGTCCATTGTAGACCAGTATAGTTGTCATTTTAGAACCATATAATAAGTGATATTTTGGCTTTTGGTACACCCCTTTAAAACATGTGTAAATAAAAGACTTTAATTAATTGCCCTTCATAGAAAATTGAAGTAATTAAAAGACTTTTTAAGTATACGTAAATAAGGAAGAATTTGGTAAATAAAAGTTAATTCCTCTTTGATTATTTAAATAGATACGTATTTAATTTTGAATCAAAACAAATAAGACCGAAACTAAAGGTTAACTCTATTTATTGTTGACTGGAGGAAGTATTAAGCTAAGATTAAAAATTGTAAGATAAAAATTACTATTTTAATAGTGTTTATTCAGAATATGTGCAAAAAGAATATGATAAGTAAAACGGAAAAGGGTCAAAACTGCCCCCGAACTATATGAAATAGACCATTTATACCCTTCGTTACATTTTGAGATCAAAAATGCCCTTGTTGTTATCCTAAGAGACCACAAATACCCTCAAGAGTTAACACCCCAAATTTTTGTTGACGTGGCAGGCCACGTGGGACTAATCCTTCCACCTAAGCGTTGTCAACTAGGATTCACTACAAAAGAACTAGACCTTTAGCGGCAACAACAGTCACCACAATAGCCCAGAAAATCGTCACTAAAAGTTTTTAACATTAAATTCTAATTTTGTGTTTTTTTCTTCATTGTTTTTAAAAAACCAAATATGATATCGATTAAGTAGGAGTTTGAAGACACTATATGTTTTATTTTTATGTCATATGTAAATGTATAAAATGTACAATGATGCATTATATATATATAGTAGGAGATTTGAATCGAGAAGTAATTTTGATTATTTTTCGTAATAATATTGGATGTTTTTAATATTGATATTGCAAGTTATTTATTTTAGAAAATTAGGTCGCAATCAAAAATTAATTATCATATTTTTTTGTTGAAAAAATAGGTTTTACTAGCGAATGGTTGTTGGAGCCTTAGTCGCCACTAAAAATCACTCATAACCTTTAGTGGCAATATTTTGGGATTTTGTGGCGACTTTGTCGCCACTAAATGTCAAGTTTTTTTGTAGTGAATCTTAGTTGGCAATGCTTAGGTGGAGGCATTAGTCCCATGTGGCTTGCCACATCACTAAAAAATTGGGGTGTTAACTCTTGAGGGTATTTGTGGTTTCCTGGGATAACTGCGGGGTATTTTTGATCCCAAAATGTAATGGAAGGTATAAGTGGTCTATTTCGCATAGTTCAGGGGCAATTTTGACCCTTTTCCGTAAGTAAAATAAATTAAATAGAGTATAAAAGAAAGATTTCATCGACAAGTGAGGTTGTCTAGTAGCAAAGCACCCCAGACTCAACGACAGCCAATTGGTCAATATGTAAAAAGTAAGTATGAAACAATTTAGTTGATATCAACTCATATTCACTATTTTTATTTATGTTTATAAATTAAAGAAATGAATGCACGTGTGTCTTTCATAAAAACTATGATTTAATAATGTTAAGTGATATATATTTTCATTTTAAGTTTTAACTACTACAATTAAATTGTTTGATCTGAATACCGTATGCAAGTAAGTACTTATGCTATGAAAGTAGGGAATTGAAAGTAGGAAAAATCACTCTATTTTTGAATTTATTTAAGATTTTTTTTTCTTTCTTTTTTTTCACGTCTAAAATCACTTATGGTATCAGCAATCATCTCCATCACTCTAGTTTGAATTTCAAATCTTTTCTATTTCTGATTTATCAATTGCAAGTTATTGAAGAGGTAGTTCTTCTTCATTCATTTTTTTCTTTCCACTTCATCAGGTATCAATTTTTTTAAAATTTTGTTTTAGCTTTTTCATCTACAAATTTAGTCGAAGAAGGATGCATCGTCAACTTCAAACTCGCTTGTGGATAAAGCCCAAAAAAAGGGAAAAGGTCGAGTTGTTGGTGGCTCCGGTAAGGGCTTTGGGTCGAGATCCATAGGTGACACCATTGTTGAGAGTAAAAAAAGCTACGAAAGTTGATACAGAGAAAAAGAGAAAGTGTAGAAGGATTTCTTCATCATTTTTTTTTGCTTTCGGCAAATCAAATTGTTGACTTTTTTTTTTCGATTCTTGTTGTTCATCTTTTTCTGAACATATGGGTTCAATTTTTTATGTATCTAGTTGTTTTTGTTTCTTAAACTAATGTATAATGCAGTCGTTTCAACATTATGATACATTAAAATTTTATCAAGAATTGTCGGTGGCTCCAGTAAGGACTTTGGGTCGAGATCCATGGGTGACGTCATTGTTGAAAGTGAAAAAAACTACAAGAGTTGATATAGAGCAAAGGAGAAAGTGTGGAAGGATTTTTCGGAAAAGGGCCTAAAATACCCCCTTAACTATGCGAATTGGTACAAAATTACCCTTCTTCTACCTTTCGAGCCTAAAATACCCTCGACATCAATTTTTTTGGCTCTATTTTGCCCTCAACTTTAACATCCTAAATGATAACCTCAATTAACCAATTCATTAATAACATGTCATTATTCTATTGGTTACCCTAACAATTAATTAAACTAATTAAAAAAATCATATACCCACCCAAAAGCCCCACTCATAAACTTACCCAAATATTCTAACCCAACCTTCATCCCAAACCTTTTAACCTAAAAATCAAGAAGCTCCAAATCCAAATTTCTTTCTCTTCTCTTCTTCCTCTATCAAAGCTCACAAGAACTCAAGTATACTGCAAATTATTAAAACTATAAAAAATTGTCTCGCCATTTGGGCAGTATATTTGCAGGTGGTGGCGCATTTCGGTATTCAAAAAAGGAATAGAAAAAGACACTTCCTCATCAGCTTTAATGTGAGCTTTGATAGAGGAAGAACAGAAAATTTTGGATTGGAGCTAATTGTTTTTTTTTAGGTTAAAAGGTTTGGGGATAAAGGTTGGGTTAGAATATTTGGGTAAGTTTACGGGTGGGGCTTTTGGGTGGGTATATGGTTTTTTTAATTAGATTGTTGGGGTAGCTAATAGAATAGTGACACATCATTAATGAATTTGCTAACTGAAGTTATCATTTACACTCTGTTTGGATCATTATATTGTTATTCATTGTATTGTATTGTATCGTTATTATACCTATAACGTTTGTTTTGATTGTTACTTAAAATGTATTGTATTGTTAAATTTCGTTGTTACGTAACAATGAAAACCCCTATTTTATGGAAAAACCGATTTGGTGTGTTCCCATTGTTACTTAATTTCTTTTTTCAATTATATCTTTACATAATATTTCAAAATACTATTTTATCCTTTACCTTATATTATTTAATTCTAATCAAACCTCCTACCCTAGAATAATTAAGGATATTTTATTAAATTTATAAATTACAATACAGTATAATACAATCAAACCAAACAATTAAAATGTTATCAAACAACAACAAACAATACAGTCTAACCAAACATTGTATCTACCATACAGTACAGTACAATAGAGTACAATACAATACAATACATTATGAAACAATGGGTAATAATGATCCAAACAGATTGTTAGGGTTGTTAAAGTTGAGGGTAAAGTAGAGCCAAAAGGTTGACGGCAAGGGCATTTTAGGCCCGAAAGGTAGAAGAAGGGTAATTTTGTATCAATTCGCATAGTTAAGGGGTATTTTAGGCCCTTTTCCATTTATTTTTTGCTTTTAGCAGATCAAATTGTTGATTTTTTGTTGCTTTCAACAAATCATTTAATGTATCTACTTGATTTTGATTCTTAAATTAATGTAATATTTGTTCGTTTCACCTTTATGATATTACAATTTTATCATGTACAATATATCATTTTCAAATATTAGTTTGGTACATAACCCTAATTTATTGAAACACAAATTAGTATGTATCATGATCATAGTTATGTATTAGATACACAACTATTACAAATTTCGTCATCTTTTACTACTGATACATACACCCAACCTTATTCAACTAGTAGAAGACTATGTATCTGTAGACACTATCAAATATTACTGCTGATACATAAACACTAATATTTTATTACAAAATCTGTTTGTATCATATTAATAGTTACGTATATGACACATAACTTTGTTATGTATAAAACATAGTTATGTATCAGATGCATGTATATGCAACACTATTTTCTAAATAAATCAAATATATCATATTCATAGTTTTTTTATATGATACATAACTATATTAAATTGTCGACATTTTTTTTAATCTATTACGATTTGGATGAGATTTGAGAGAAGAAAATTTGAAATTTGAATTGTTTGGAGCTGTTATTTGGGAGAGATTGACATCAATTAGATTTGCATGATTTGGAGAACTGACATTTAATTTTATTTTTAATCTCAACAAAGTAGTTGTATAATGTATCAAATGTGATGTATACGGAGGAATGAGATTTATCCGGATGACAACAATTTTAGGGGAGTTTTATAAATTGGATAAAAATAGGGACAGAATGTAATTTGCTCCTTATACTATGGGATTCCTAAAAAAATTACTTGAAAGTATGGCCCAATAATAACTTATCGCATTCAATATTTATTCCAATCCAATAAATACATGAAACATGTCTTTATATATTAGTATACAACATAGTTAATTAATATGCGTTTATCTTAGTTTATAATTTAACATGATAAATTAGTATAATTTAATATAAATATTGAAATACATATAAGAATAAAAAATTTATCTGTCAGGCACTAAATTGATTTATTAATCGCTAAATCAAGTTTAAGCCAATTTTGACTTTTAGGCCGTGTTTAAGTCCAAATTTTACATTTATTTCCCTATATAGTTGTCTTATGGCCCTAGATCCAAAGTGATAGTATCTTTCTAGATTATAGTATCTAAATGTCTTTGATAATATTTTTTCCTTTATAAATCAAACATCATAAAATAATTACTAAAATCACACTCCCTTGGATAGTATTTTACTCCAATGAGCTAGGTACATCTAAATTTTTTTTATTCTAGTCAGTGTATATAATAAGTTAAATCTCGAGAGTGAAATCGATTAATTTATAGATGATCAAGTCATTTTATAATATAATATAATATAGGTCAGCTGTTGTTCAAGGAGAGTAGTTGCAAAACAATCACAACCAAATTTCTATCAACTTCCAAAAATTTCTCTTAGTACATACTCCGTTTATATCAAGCAACAGTAGAATTGCAACAATTTATACAGGAAATTATTAGAATTCACAACTCAGTGAAGCCTCAATAAGTGAAACTTGTATATATGTATATCTAGAAATTTTCTTTGTGGAAATTGAAACGAGTGGATGAATTTAAACTAAATTCTTGACACAGCCTTCTAAGTGGTTTTGTAAGAGTAGGACTTCCGCAGTAAAACACCCCTGCAATTGATATATCATTATATAAAAATATGTGACAATTGAGCGTAACTCAACGTCAAAAATTAGCTAAAATTGGAACATTTGTTTATTATTAAGGGCTTACCAATTCGAGAAGATGGATGGGCTGCTGCCAACCTAGAGAATACCTTTCTCCAATTTGGTCTTGCAAAATGTGTTCTTATCTGTTACATTGTAAGTGTTACAATCAATATACTGACGTAACTGTAAAAGTAATTTGAACCTAATACTTTCAACGCAGAGCATAAATTGAAGTGTAAAAATTCATAAAATTGCAACAAATAGGATATATACCCGACTGTCGGAGACAACATCAACTCCATTTTTAGCATGTTGTAGTGATTGCACCATTGCAATAAGTGCAGATCTAGCATCTCCTTCTTCATAAACACTAGTCAAATAGTTGTGCATTTCCATCATTTCCTGTATAATACAAGTAATATATCACTTCCAATTATATACTATGTATTTAAGTTAATGTTATTGAAAATAAATCAACTCACATTATGGTCATATTCAGCAATATCATCCATAACACCCTTGAACCAATCAAATGATCCTTGTTCTCTTGTCACCCAATAGAAATATGCTCTGTGAGGACCTCTCTTATTACTTGATGATTCACCAATTTGCTGATTCTGCAGTAATTAGATTTCGTTATGTTCTTAATTAGAAAAAGAGTTTAACTTCTGTACACGGATAATATAGAAGAATTTTTATATTAGGTTAAAGTATACTATCAGTGTATATAATTTAAATCGTTAGCAAAATTATGGTTTTGAGATTAGGTACTTACAGATTGAGATTCATTGTTAAGAAGGTCCTTTAAAATGCTAATAAATGGTGTTGCTCCTATTCCCAAGCCAATTAGTAGAAGGATATCATATTTCTTGTAGTTTTGAGCTGGTGCACCATAAGGTCCTTTGATCATGATCTTCGGAAATCTGCATCGAAAAGATAAGAGTAAATATAATAAGTTCTATCATGGTTCATGAACATGAAAATCAGTAGACATAGAACAACATGGAAACGTACTCGGATTGAGCCTGTTCAACATCTGTATATGCTTTAGTTTCCATTCTAACAAGACTTCCCTTCCTTGATTGTGCTACTTGATCAGGCTCACAGGCCTGCTAAAGGAGAGCTTATTAAGATCAGAAAAAGCTAAAAATAAGTAGAAGAAAGAAGGGGAGTCTTAGTATTGGCTACTTGAGTTTCAAAAGATTAGTGATATGAATGGATCACCAATTTGTCGAATTTTTGTTAGTATTAGCTCATTAGACTTGTAGAACTCATAGAATAGAAAATGCGAATTTAACAAATTTATCACCTTCTCAAATCTGGTTTTTAGCTCTGTAGTCCAGTCTCCCAATGTACGTATATGAACACTTAGATAGTTGTCGTCTGGTGCTGAAGTGATTGAGAATGGATGCCTGTAAAAATTGATAAAGTTCCTTAGACGTCCAGATCTGTAAATGATCATTGCATAGTTTGAGCTTTCTTCATTTACCATTCGAAGGTTGATATATCAGGACATTTAACAAAAAGGTACATTCCACTCTTATACTTGAATCCTGGAGGTTTACTCATGTATAATGCTAGTACATTCCCTGTATATGTGACAGCCTGCAAAATTTTTTTTGCATCAAATCAAAGCTAAATTCAGAAAGTTCTTATGAATTTGACATAAAGCTTGTTCGAAGCTAAAACCTTTATAATATTGACATTGTAGCTGTGCTCGTAGACGATGAGAATTCTTTCCGTAGCATATGCAAGTACCGGAACTGCAAGGTACATCCATGTCTGCATAACAAAGATATTTCTGATTTCTCAATCATCATCACTAGTTTGATTAAATTGATCTTAAATGTCAACAAACTAAACGCCCTTAATCATATCGAAACAACATGATTGATATATATATGTGCATTTTTCAAGTTATGCAGTAGTTGGATTTCTTCTCTCAACTGCAAAGTTAGGAAATGTCAAAATCCAAATGAACATACATACATACCGTCTTTTTGTACCATTCTTTTGTAAGGTATATGAAGTAGCCATGGAGGACCAAGAGGATGTAGACGAGGACCAGAAGATGATGTGCATACCAAAACGCATTAAATCCTGCTAAATGATGGAACGGCCATGGCAATTTGATGACGTTCCTTCTGAACGAATGTGTAGCCAATGTGAAGGTGAAAAGCATGAAAAGTGTCATCAGAATGCCTGTTACACCTGGAATAGACGCCACCAGGTCCAAGTAACTCGGTTGGTGGTAGTCGAAGTTGCTTCCAAGAAATGTCATAAATTTACTCTGTGGACATGTTGTTAGTTTCACAAAATTGCAGCTGGTATGGAAAAGTGCGTGAATAAACGTTGCGACAGCAATTCCCAATGCAATTATCTTATGGAAATTGATATTTTCATCAAAGGGAAATATTGAACCAAGGAAAGTTTCTCTGAGCTTAGTAAGAGTTCTTCTGCATACAGGAAAAAGAACCAGAGCCATGTTGAACTTAAGAGTCTCTCCTGCACCTTTAGCGATGCAAACGCAATAACCCATGATCTGAAATGCTGATTTTCTTTTAAATTGTTGGAACTTCCAAGTGAAAAGTACCATGTTGATGCACAACCACAATGTTAGGACCCATATTCTTTTCCAGTTTTCTTGTACTTTTTCTGATGTTTTGTAAAAGAATTTGCTGACTGGAGTCCTGTATTCTTTCGGGATCATGGTTTTCGCTAGTGTTTGTGATCTCTTCAGGGTTTTTTCCCCTTCTTCTGAACCCACCATCCCTCTTAGAAGAGCTTCAAGTTGCCACATCTGTTAAAGTAGAAAATGAGAAATTATACAAGGAAACTATCATCACGCATTGACGCTCTTTCTCTAAAAGAATTTTCATAAATTCATTTCTAATAAGTTCATATGGCAAAGCACGAGGAGATTCATCCATTAATATGATGATTGCAATGGAAACTAGAAGCATGACCATTTCGGGGATCAAGACATTCAAACCATCAATAACAGTAAAACGACAACAACTTTTTAGTCCCATCCTTACCTCAATATATCCCAAATGATCAGGGTCGAGCTCTTCCATGATTAAAGCTGCGTATGTCGGTGCATGTTGCTTGAATTTTGACAATTTGTTTGCCGAGGCACTCATCACTAGAACCTTTTTCAGAAAAAAAACATATTAAGTAGATAGATACGCGAAAATTGAAGGAAGAAAGTTTTCCAAGGGAAGTTTTCTCACCTCCTTTACCTCTTCCTCTGATAGTTTCCCATCACCATTCTTGTCACACCTGTGAAAATTCACCACCATTAGTCACCCGGAAAGACGGATTTTAGTTTTCATCTTCCATTGATTTAATCTCTTACATGTCAAAGAAAATATGAAGCCTTGCATCAAGAGATTGAGTTGATATGTCTTCCCAAAATCCTCTCACTTCATCTATTGTTATACCATTTTCTGTGTTGATCTTCCTACGCCTAGCCAACGTATCGAATAACTCTCCAGCAAATTCCTTGCTTTCTCCCATTCCTATTATGCAAAACATAGAAATGTTATCCTACTTTCTTCTCTAACTGAAACCAAAGTTTATATGAAATGCCTGTTTCTATACAAGTTTGACAAAAATACCAATACAAGTCCCAAATTTCTCTCTGAAGATCCTCCCATTAACTGCATTTTGATTGAATCGTTTCTCCACACTTCGCCAGGCATCTCCCTCCTTCCCTGTTATTGAAGATATAAGTAAATAAAAGTTAAAAACTTTTAGAAGAGCCATTACATTATCCAATATGGTATCAAAGATTCTAAGTGGACATGTTACGTAAATAAAAATGCTTACTCTCGAACATTTTATCTTTTTAGATGAGATGGTCACACAATTCAGTACCTGTAGTTGATCTGTCAAGAAACCGCAAGCTCTTGAGCCCTCTAGTAGCTCCTGATTCCATCCTCGCCATTCTTGGTACAACGCCATTTCTTCGTCTTGAAATGCTGAAATTTCTCTTGAAAGATTTTTGATTTGCAAGCTCTTGTAAACCATTTGCACCATTTCTATTCTCATGGACATCGCTCGTACTATCTTTTTCAGCATTTTCAAGAATCCATTTCACTGAATTGTCTCTAGATAAATCCCCATCGTCAATGGGCACCATACTATGTGATTCTCTTACTTCTTCTCTGTTTTTCACAAAAAATTTATGAAAAATAAAGAAGAGTTCGTTAAATCAGTTGTTTGAAAAATACAATGTTTTAAAAAACCATAGTGTCCCCCACTAAAACAGCATGCCAAAATGAAATTTTTTATTTATTAGACAAAGTCTTATTTGTGTTTATTTTCTTTTAATTGAATCTTTTTTTAAAACAGCCAAGGAGTAGTTGGATTATAGTTTAGTCACTGAAAGACTGGATTTTTATAATAAGATACTGCAATTTGTTCATTATTCATTAATGTGAATACAATATTTTAATTGTAGGCACATTCCTAGCAAGCTAGAAACAGATCATATGATTATCAATGTTCCAATTTTTACTTAGAACAGAAATTCTAGGGAATCTTTTAGACGTGGTTCGAATTCTTTTATTAATTGAAACGAGTAGTCATTAGGGATCCTTACTTGTAAGCACGTCGTCCTCCACCTTGTTATTTTTTTGTTGTTTTTGGTAATCTTTTTCTCTTTTATGCTTTTGGGTTTTGGAATTTTCCTTAATAAAAAATAATCTCAACTTCAAACGTGGTATTGACAATTCTATAGAAGAAAGAAAAAAAAATTGTTTTGACAACTCTATAGAGTACAGGCAAATACTCCTTACTACTCTTTAACGCGGAAATAAAGATTGGACTAAAATATGCGTAGCTAATAACATGAAATATTAAATATTTAGGGGTAAAGCAAATCAAGACAAACTTTGAATATTAGATATGACATCAAGGTCGATTTATCAGTCTGACATTAAGTTTGTAAGAATCTTATTTCGAAGCAGTTTTTGCTTTTTTGATCTTTTTTTTTCTATATATGTTTGTGCAAGAAGATAGGATTTCACTTCTTTGACTGTACTCCGAAGCTTAAGATGAATTTGAACACTGAAAATTTGCGTGCGATTAACTAGTTTGTATCAGCTCATACAGTCATACTCATATCAGTACACGAAGCTTAAAGATATCTCAATGTTAACACAAGTAGATTCAGTTAGCTTTATTAGTTAATTTAGTGCACTTTTAAGTGGTGAAGTTGAGTGCATTTTAGTGACTTAATGTGAGCAGATATCATATGGCATTAAATAAGTTGAAACCTCTATTCTAGGTGTGTCCCAAATGGACCAAAATCTCTTCCAAACCAATTCCTAAATTGGAATTAGAAACAATTTCAGGATATATGAAACTTACCAGGTAAGAAGATTAGAAACTCTTATCGCATCAAAAGAGACACCTCAAATTTACTATAATTTGTCTGTCTCATGAATCTCCCAATTTTGTTTCCTACAAGAACGTCAAACAAATGAAACTCTTCCCAATCACTACAAATAATTTAAAGAATAGGATACACTAACATCAATTACATGTAGGAGATTTTCTTTCCTTTTTTCCTTTCTTCTTTCTTGGATATGGTAACCCATATTCAAACTCCCCCTACTCAAGAAGCCTAACAATGGCTTCTTCCACTTTGCTCCCTTGATGACTCGAACCCCCAACTATAATTGGAGGTGGAGGGCCCTTACTATCCCTCACTCGTCCATGTAGGTGAATTCTTATGTACAAGCTTTTCTTCCATAATCCTATAATGTCTAATTTCTATAGTACTAATTAATAGTAGTGAGAGGAAGTCTTGAATCTCTCAATGAATGAGCGTCATCTGCAATATGTTTTACATCTCCATTTGCTTGCTTCTGTGATTTTCCATCCCAAAATGATTTCAACAACTCCTCGAAAGAAGGAGTTTTGAGCTCTTCAATCAAACCAGCACTTGGTATACTGAAAGCTCTCTTTTTTGGTGTAGAGCAAGATGGTTCGTCGACCTATTACAAGTGACAGATTTGGAGAAAGAAGTACATGAATATAATGTCGCAGGTACATGAATAATGTCATTTAAACAGAACAAATACAGATTTTCTATCATATGACGCGATGTCCTTACCATGTACTCTTGTGAAAGACACTGTCCTGCATGATCTGTAATCTCAACAACCTTGTGGTGGTGTCCACTCTTCAATTCTCTCAGCTCTCCACAAGAAGGTACAATCATGGAATCAAGGTTCCCACAAGCATCACGGTCAAGTTGTAAAGAATCTGCAGAATTTAATTTAGTTAACTGGATGATACCAAGCAGCCAGCAAAAGTCATTAATATATGTGTAAAAAACTTGATAACGTACGGTCAATGGAACAGAGAAGGTTTTTGCTGGCAACATCAGTGTCTTCAAGAGTAGATGACACACCAGACAAAAACTGTGCACGCAGTGCTTCAGTGGCATTCATTCCTTCACTAAAAAATGTACAAGCTCACAGTAAATAACAGGTGAAATATTGGAAATAAGAGACAAAAGCCTTGAATAACAAGTGAATCAACCAACCTAACAATTTTATCCATAAACGCAACATTTCTTTCCTCTAGACTGATCAAAGAGCGTTGAGCATTTGTCCATTGTTCAGAACCCAATTTTGCCTTTTGCAGACTGCATAGTACATATTCAAGTAAGCAGAGAGGCCAAGAAAAAGTCACAGACGAAAAGAACACATAAATTTTCTTCAGAAGTGATACGAGATATGCTAGGAGGACATACCAATTCTGTAGCACCCCCTCCATCTCTTTCTTTCCCTTTTCCACAGAAGCAGTATCCTCAAGATAATGGCATTCAGCCTTTTCCATATAATTGGTCCATTCGTCTTTGACTGAAGTAGTTGAATCTTGCATGGTTGACATCTCTTGTTTTAGTTTGCTGGTTCGGTTGTAAGCACTTTCTCGGAGGTCACTGATTGCAGTTTGAACCTAGAGCAAACCAAGTAAAAAATCCAATTAGCTTTCGCAGCCTAAAGTAGAAAAAGTAACCAGATCCACAATGCATTCTTCTCGTCACTTATATAGGGAGTACTAGCGCTAGAAAAAAAAATTCAAACATAAACTAGGCAAGGTAAAGGAAGGTCACACATTTATATCATTGCTGTCTTCAAAGTTAGCTCGACTATAAGAAAGTGCATCTATTTTTGTCATATTCATCGATCAATGAAATTACTATCTTTTTGCCTAGTTTTAGGGATAATGGAAATTTTAGCCGCAACTGAGTGCCTTTCTTCAACTGGTGAAGCAAATTATGATGCATTTATATGACTAATAAGTGACCATACCAATTTTTTCTTCCTAGCATTTGATCCTTCAAGAAGTTCTGCCACTTTCTGCAAGATTTGCCTCTCCTCACTGGCAGCACATTCCTGTAAAAGGCGAATATCCGTATAAAATGGGGCTAACAATCATATTGACCTTCATGAAATGAGAGATGTTCATGGATGACATCATTACCTCAAACTTCTTTTCTAGTTCAGAAAACTTCTGGTCACTGACGGTCTGTGCATCTTCAACTATATCACCCAATTGGGAGACATGTGTATCCAAAGTCTTAAAGAAGTTGCCAGTAATTTGAGAAAATGACCTTGATGTTGTGATTGTCCTGCAGTGAGCCTATAAAAAGCATCCAAACTTTATCACACAAACTTGGGAAGGAAAAAAGAGGGATATACAGAGGGCAACTGAGGGGAGAAGAGGGAAGAGCTCACAAATAGAAACTACTGATACCTCACGTTGTTGTGCTGCAAATGCAATTAGTTTCTCCTCCTGGCTGTGAAGACTCTTTTGAAGATCATTAACCAAGGTATTGGCCTCTAAGGCGATCTCCTCAAAAAACTACATTTCAAAAACAAAACATAGAGATAAGCAGAAATACTACCTGGGATTTCTCAGAGAATTATAAAAAGAGGGCATACCTCTCGGAGAGCAGATGAATGGTTAGAAACTTCAGTGTTTAAACGGTCAAAAGTTGAGTGAGCATTGCCATCGAGCTCCCCGGCCAAACCATCTAAAGCTTTGATACCAGAACCAAACCTGATTTTCAAATTGTCTAGGAGACCTCGAAGCTCCTCCATAGCCTGAAAAGTACACCAAAACTCTTACTGATTTACTGATCAACATGAGTGCAAGACTCTTAAGTACATAGTTTTGAATGTGTTATACAGAAGCGCTTCTGAGATTTCTCTAAAAGGGTCTGTAGGAGGTTGATAATCACATCATTGTCTAGGCAATATTGCAAAAGGCCAATTGCTAAATTTAACAAGTCAAGGATGCCTAAATCTTTGGGCACATGACATCATGAAAGCAATAAATTGTGTAGGAGCATATATAGAAGTATAAGTCTTTTCCCAGAAACATTGCTGAGTGTCTTCTTTAACAGGTATACAAAGTCAAGTTTACCTCAATCTTGGTAGACACAAAGGACTGCATGTCTTCCTCCATGTGTTTGAGTTGTTGCTCTTGTTGTGTGGCTGAGGAAGCAACACTCTTATGCAGAACTTCAAGTTGTTGAGTTAATTGGGATTGGAACTTTTGGATGAGAACTTTGTTTCCATGTTCTATTTTGTCCTTGCGCTCTGAAATCAACCATTATCAGTATAGCGGGTGCAAGAGCCTTTATTTTGAGAAAGAAAATCATTACGGATTTCAGGTCTTTATGTTGACCTACCAATCTTTGCAAACAAGTTCGAGACATCTGATGCAGCATGTTCCAGCTCAGCTCGAAGTTCAAAGGCCTGCGCAACCAGTGATTTTTCTGGTGGAATACATACCGATTAAATATCTCATACAACTATTACAAAAGGTAAAACGACTCCAAAGAACCCATACTGTCTCATACAACTATCTCATACAACTATTACAAAAGGTAAAACGACTCCAAAGAACCCATAGTGTCTCCACGAATGAATTTGGTAATTCCTTTAAGAGAAATATGATCCCCACCCCCAAAAGTGTTTATAAGAATCACTAAAACCTTGCACCCCACCCCTAATATTGTTTGTTTCACTTGAACCTTGCTTTATCCACCCATCCCAGTAAAAGTAAATTCCTCCCAAAGCTGGTCCATAGGAAAAACATGCAATTTCAGCAGAAAGCAATTGCAGATGATTAATCAAAAGAGTCTGCCTTGACTATGCACAGAGAATGCGGCTTACCAGACTTTAGAAGGTTTGTTATTAGAAATTCCTTTTCTCTAATTGTTGTAATTGCCAGCCTATGTTTCTCTTCGAGATCAGCCAAAGTATGCTGAGTTTCCTGAAGCTTTTTCTGGAAGATACAAAATTATAGCTAATATCCATGAGAAAGAGTTGAACAACAAAAGATAGCTACTGAAATTAGGAAGGGTCTGAACTCCATATACCTCTGTCTTGTCAAGTTTGCCACTCAACTCAGTGGTCAACAACTGCTGAGAATTGTACAGTTCCTGAAGCTCCATATGTTGCTGTATGTAGTAGGCAAAAATGTAACGAGTTACGAGTTCTGGATGATTAATTAGATTCTAGCTGAGTAATTAATCAGTAGCATACCTTGTCTTTTGATTCTGAGTCAAGTTCCATCCGTTCTATCTTTTCAGACATTGCCTAAGAGATAAGAAAAAACATATTGACCACACATAAGAAAAGATTACATGATAATCCAAACCAATCAATGGATCAGTGAGCAGGGCCTAACCTTTTTCTCTGCTTCCTCTTGGAGATATCTATCTCTTGGTATGTAGATACCATTCTTCTCTCTTGCAGCGTACACCTCTGTTGGCATTAGAATGGAAATTTATGTAATCAAAACATTTAAATAATTTAAAGCAACTAACATCCAAGATAGAGATTCATGCAGAAAGAGAAGAAGAAACCAGTTCAACACCTTGCTTCAGCCTTTCAATTTCAGAATATAAGTCCTTCATCAATGCAGATTTCATCATCTTCTGGTTAATCTAAATAACAGCAAAAGAAAAGTTAACCACGTTTGGACTAAAATTCTTTTAAGAATGTTTGATTGACCAGAAAACTGACCTCTGGCTTATTTTTTATGTTTTTGGCACGATGAGCATAATCTAAAGTGCTGAGTGTCTCTTCCATGGAGTGAATGGAGGGTGATATTGTCGCAATAATGCATGTCTTTGTTTTCCCTCCCAATGAATCCCTCAACAACCTTGTTATTTTGCTCTCCCTGACAAACCAACAAATGTTCTCAGGGTCTGTAAAAAGTTTCATACATATAATATTGTCTTCTATAAAAATGAATATTTTAAGCACCTATATGGGATATGACCAGAGTGCTCAACTAAAGCATTTATTACACGACCAAGTGTAAGCAAACTCTTGTTGATTTCCCCAGCTTCCCTTGCTCTGCCCTGGAAAATAAAATCTATCATCTAGTACAGTTTAATATAATGTGAACAGAAAAAACATAATCAAAGTGGGCAAAAAGAACCAAAAAGAACTTGAGAAGTCTCTTCCAGGATAAGTTGGCATGAAAAAGGAAAATTTATGGCATTGCTAAGCAACTTTTGCACACTCATTGGTTTGGTTCTCTTTTATCTTTTTTGCTTTTTCTTACTAATAAAGTTGCTAAATGCAATGGCTAACAAATTACAGAATTTTAATGTCTCACCTCTCTTGCACCAGAACGTGAAATGTTTTCAGAACCCGCAAGGTCTACAAGATTCAGTTTACCACATTTGATCATCTCTTCCCCTTCTGGAGTGTATTCCTTGATGTGAATTGTGATAGAGAATATAGAATGAGAACGACTGCTCTGTTTGTTGAGCAAAGTTTCAGCTGTACGCCTTTTAGCGGAACCTTTCTCCAAGATATTGTAGATTTCATTTGCAGAGCTTACTAACTCCTCTTCCAGGCCTCTAACAAAAACTCCACCCTTACCATCTTCCATCAGAGCTAATGGTTTCTTGGATTTGTCATCTGTAAACTTTGTACATTCCTCTGGAGCTAAAAGATCGGATATTTCCTCGTTATACAGCTCCAAAAATGTTACTTTCACACTATATTCAGCACTTTGAGCTTCCAATATGTCAAAGATTTGCTTAATAGCTCGTGGGATAACACCTGCATCACTTGGAAATTCCCCATTCTAAATGGGGTGAACTGTAATGTATTATTATAAAGAAGAAAGTAGCATAAACAAATTCATCTCTAACAGCCAACCACCAACCTTCTTTCTCCCCCCTCCCTCCATTGTATAAGTTTTCCCGGTTCCTGTCTGCCCATAAGCGAAAACGGTGCAGTTATAGCCCTCTAGAACTTCAAATACAATAGGGCAGATTGCCGAATCATACAAGTCCTTTTGTTTGGACGTAGGACCATAGACCTGGACAGCATTATCCAGCAGAATGTTAGTGTCAGCCCAAGAAACACCTGATGTCTGATTCACATCCTTTATGGGCATTCAGTTTCAATCAATATAGCAAGCAAATACTCCCAATCCCCAAACTAGTTGGAGTGAGTTATTAAAATACTTGTATCCATTCTGCTCTAAACAGGTAATGTGTCCGAGTTATTACATCAAATTACTTTTTTTAACTATCCACTATATTCTTATTATAGAACCAATAGTATCAGATAAGGATAAGAGAAATTCAGACCTTATCAAAGACAAATGTTTTGTCAATTTGCTTATTAGCTATGTTCTGCATAGCTGAAATTTCTCTTCTTCCCTCATTGCAGGAAATCACTGCTGGTGTATTCGATCTCATCTCATCCTCACTCAATGGCCTGCATAATTCACAACAATTCCATCAAAAACAATCAATTCAATTCAGTAAGTTAAACCTACACTAAAGCTCCAAAATGCACTAATTCTACTAACCTGCAACGCACAATAACCTGCACATTGACGCCTTTATCTTTGTCATGCCTCCCACTCATATTCCCTTCCGCCAATCGCAGATCTCTAACCACCTTTTCACTAGACCGCGGCGTCTGTGATGGTGACCGCGAAACATGGCCTCTTCTCTGTGATGGCTCCATTTCCAGAATGATCTCCTTATACTCCAATCTCACAATCGTTTCTGCCGATTCTCCGATTCAATTCAACTCGATTCCAAATCTGAGAACAAAAACTTGATATGGCAAAACAGAGCTTCCAACTCGAATGCGCTGAAACAGTTTAATGAAAGGTAAAATGCAAATCTTCACATCAAATGTCGAGAAAAATACAAACGAAAATTCACCATCAAATTGAAAACGACTAATGAATACTAGAGATTCATCATTCAAATAACAAAATGAAATCCGTCGATTGATTCAAATGTACGATATAAAAAAAAATGAAGAGGAAATGGCGTAGACTTACCGACGATCAAATCGCCTGCAATGTGAAGAAGAAGAAGAAGGGCGATATTTTAGAGAGAGGATTTTGGAGAGAGAATTTAGTGATTTGAAAAGATAGAGACTGATAAATTTGGTGAATTATTTTCTAATTTCAGGTTATAATAAAAATAGAAGGGATTGAGAGAGGGGAGAGGAGGAGCTAGCTGTATGTAATATTCGCGTGAGCTGAGATAAAGCACAGATTTTGTGGCTGTTACAACCCATTTGAAATTGATTTTTGACCGTTGTAACATAAAAACAAAAAAAAGAAAAATTTTAAAATAATTGAAGGACCTTCATATGAGATGGAGCATTCTTTTGCTAATTATTACATGACTTGCCATAGAGTTTAGTTACAAGCATATGCCACTACTTCAATTTGTACGTCTTTTCAAAAATTGCTTTAAATTGTTTTATTTTAGTGTTTTTCAAAAATAGATCTTTCTACATTCACAAAATTATGGTGGGTAGGTTGTATAAACATTGTTTTTCTCAAACTCCACTGGTAGAAATGCATTGGTTATTGTATAGTAATTTAGAGAATTTTGAAAATTATGAAACTTTAAATCTCTTAAGTTTTAATCAGAGTTCATTAATAATCCTAATGATCATAAATAAAGAAGAATTAAATGTGTAACTAAAAGATCAATGCAAAAAATAAGGCGAAAAACTACATTTGGATAATTCTTAATTGAGAGGCAAAAAAAAATCTAGAAATTCAACCAAAAAGCGAAAAATTATTAAATGGCGACACTGTATAAAATAAATTCGATAAAGATGGAGGAAAAAAATATGTCAAATGGTGTTTATTAATTTGTGTGTTAATTAGCAATGTGAAAATAATTACTAATACTCCAATTTACCAAATTAATGGCTGGTTTGACGATGAAGATGGTATAGAGCCACCAATCAAAAAAATGTAATGGAAAGGGTAATGGTTAGTGATAATGACAAAGATATACAAATTACGAATTATTTTTCTCTTTTGAATTTCAGGAAAAGATCAATTCACAAGACCTTAATTATCCACACTTGATTTTGTCGAATCATACTAATTGGTGTAGCTAATTAGTGATAAAATAATATAAGAATTTGTCTAATTACAGTTTAGTGATGACATTGTATGTAAAGATATGTATCATATATACTTTTATTTAATATATAAATAAATACTTAATGTGGGTAAATTTTCACCTATGGGGAGAGCATGTCAATTTATTATTACTAGTAAATTTGAGGATTACCTTAAAATACATTTTATGGAACGGATAATGTTGGTAGGATTTTGAATTCATTTCTAGGCTTAACTTTGAATTCAAAAATTCTCTAATAATATATATTAGACTGATGAGGACATTGTAGTCATCTAGTTTAGTATACCCAATAATACAAGTTAATGATTTTTTCGTATTTCATTTTGTCGTTTACGTATAGATTTGCAGTAATATTCTATTCTACTCAAGGATCGATGTTGATTCAAAATTCAAATGATGTGTTTTGTTAAAAATAAAAAAATGTGTTTTGTTCGGAAAATAAAATAAGAAGAAGAGAAATTACTCACCTTTTATTATGAATTTGGATATCAAGGAGCGTATGTAATTGAAATAACTCAAAATTATGAGTCAATATCAAATTTTAATATTGCCAAAATTAAATAATCAGGTGATATTTCACTTTTATAGGTACTTGATAAAAAAATATAAAAAAACAAAGTGTATTTTGTTTGTAAATTGGTCCAAAACACTATTATTATCAGATAATATAAGTTTGAATTTTGGTGATGTTATAATCAAAGTAAGAAAATTGGTTCAGTCTAAAATTCTCTAGAAACAAAAGATGTATTTCTTATGACAATTACATGTATAATACCGTCTAATATTTCTATTAAGGCTAGTCTATGAATAAATTCTGCAATTCTATAAAATACTCGAAGTAAGAAAATGATGTTTGAATTAAAGAAGGTTGCCGTCTTAAATTTATTGACTAGATTGAGCGTTGAGTTTACCTTATCAAAATATTCCAATAAAGATTTAGAAATGAGGATTTTTTTATGTACCTTGGTTCAATATCTTTATCACAACTTTTTATTGTTATAATTTTCTTTTCAAATTGTGTTTTTGATAAAGTCGAAGGTCTATCGATAATCATTTCTCTATCTTATAAAGATAAAAATAAAAGACTATACTTATGAAAGATTATATTAGATATGTTATGTTGTAATTGTTACTTAATTATGCCCTAGAAAAACATTATATGTACGTAGTTACTCTAAAAGTGAGGGACCACTTGTATCAGGGGCGTAGCTATAGCCATCCAGGGTTTCCAATTGGACACCCTTCGTCGGAAAATTATATTATATACATGCCAAATTTTACATTTAAATGATATATATTTAAAGTTAGACATACTTGGCAAAAGTTATGTAAGGCATAGTGATAATGAGTGTCCATTTAAATGGCAGAGTTTCATATTCAAACCGTAAATAGCATAATATATTATTATTTTATTTTTACAGTTACACACTATTATTTTTAGACACGCTTAGTAAAAAAATTTGACTCCATTGGTGACTTGAATGGCTCCATAAAGAGCTGTATAGCTGCTTATCAAAAGTGAAATAGCCGTTACTAGTTCCTATATGAATTCTAATGTTCATTTATATTGTAAACAAGGAATTAATATCTCATATTGTCGAGAAAATGACATAAATAGTCTCTTAACTATAGGAGTAGGTCTAAAATGGTCTCTTAACTATATACTTAACGGATTTAGTTTTTTAACTATTCAAAAATTTATCAGCTTTGGTCCCTTAACTATACACTTACCGATTTTAGTCCTTTAAGTATTCAAAAACTTATCAAGTTTGGTCTTTGTCCATTTTTTAAATACAAATAGAATAGGTTTATATTAATGAAAATCTTCGTGAAATTAAATCTTTAAACCATTTTTTCAGTTGTTTCTCTATCCCCACCCTTTTTTCTTCAAACTATTCTTATGAAAAGAACAATAACGTCAACGATTCAAAATAAAATTAATGAGAAAAGAAGATATAAGTCATAATTTTATTCAATGGAGGATAAAATTAAGCATATAATTGTTGTTAATGACTTGAATCCTTACTTAATATGCTAATCGGTGCAGATTTTATTTAATTTACTCAAATTTCTTTACGTAAAATAAAATGAATTGAATAATAAAATTGATCTATTTAAAAAAATTGCAAATCTACCATTTTATAAATTTCAATTTCTGAAAAATTAAACAAAGTCCGTTCAATGAAGTCGTTGGAGTACAAACTTTGAATTTAACGGGCAATAATTTTTTTTCTTTTTATAATAAAGTTTAGCATATTCAAGTCATTAGTAGCAATAACATGCTTCATTTTATCCTCCGTTGAATAAAACTATGACTTATATTTTTTTTCCTCGTGAATTTTATTTTAAATCATTGAGGTTAAAGTTTTTCGCATAAGGTTAATTTGAAGAAAAAGTAGTGGAGAGAGAGAAACAATAGAAAAACTTGTTAAAAAAATTAATTTCTCGAGGCATGGATTCCGTTAATATAAATCTAAGTTATTTGTATTAAGAAAAGGGAAAAAAGACAAATATATCCCTGAACTATCGTAAATGGTATGCAGATACCCTCCGTCATACTTTTAAGACATAGGTGCCCCTGCCGTCCAAAAATTAGAGCATATATACCCTTTATACTAACGGACATACACGTGTCATAATCTTATCCACTGACCCGACATCGGATCGATGGATAAAATTGTGTCACGTGTCCTTATTTAATCTTTTGTTAGAGTGAAGGGCATATACGCTATAGTTTTTGGACGGCAGGGGCATCAATGTCCCAAAAGTATGACAGAGGGTATCTGCATACCATTTACGATATTTTTTGGGGTATATTTGTCCTTTTTCCCTTAAGAAAATGGACAAAGATCAAACCTAATAAGTTTTTGAATACTTAAGGACTAAAATCAGTAAGTTTATAGTTAAGGGACTAAAATCGACAAGTGTATAGTTAAGAGACCAAAACTGATAAGTTTTTGAATAGTTAAAGGACTAAATCCGTTAAGTGTATAGTTAAATGATAATTTTAGACCTACTCATATAGTTAAGGGACTATTTATGTCATTTTCTCTCATATTGTCACTCAACTTTGAAAATTTTACTTAGAAAGGCAGTTGTTTATTTAGAAAGTCATTCAATTTTGTTTTATTACTCAAAAGCCACTCAGTTGATGTTTCATTTAAAAAGTCACTCAACTATTGTCTATTGATATTTCACTTAGAAAGTCACTTAACTATTGATATTTTACTTAAAAAATCACTCAATCCATTTAAATAAATTTTTCATAAAATTTTATTGAAATTTAATTTTTATTTTAAACTATTTTTAAAGAAATAAAATAATAAGATATCATTATTAATCACAATTATATTATTTTTATTTTTTTGAAAAACGTGCGGTAACAATTGACCACAAGAAAAAACCTTTTCCATTTTAGCAATTGTATTGCCGGGATTAAATATGTTAAAAAATGATCCAAAAATGGTTGGACTTGATGAGAAGAAATAAAAAATACGCAGCAAAACACCAATTTTTAAAAATTATTTTGTTTAAAAAATAGGTAAAACAAAAATTATATTTCAACAAAATTCAATAAAATAATTAAAATAAGCATCTTATTATTTTTAAAAAAAATAGTTTTAAAAAAAATTGTATTTTACAAAATTAATGAAAAAAATAAATTAAATTAGTTGGGTTACTTTCTAAGTAAAATATCAATAGTTAAGTGATTGTTTAAGTGAGCTATTAATAGTTGAGTAACTTTCGAAGTAAACAACTCAAAGTTGAGTGACTTTCTAACTGAATTATTCAAAGTTGAGTGATCATTTTTAGATATTAACTCTGTAAACAAGTGTAATTATATATAGGTCATTCGAATTCAACAATTTTGGTAAAGATCTTCTATATATATATATTTAAAATACCACTAAATAAATATAAATATAAATATAAATAATAAATTTGAAACCTATAAATTAGTTGGTATGTGATAGATCAAATTCGAATCAATCTAATCATAAGATTTAAATTTTAAATCGACCAATATCAATATGATAATAAAAGCAATCACGAGGAACACGAGATTGAACAATTAGTAGACAAAATATAAGATTAACCGGAAATGCAAAACAAAAGTGGGGTTAATATGTGGTGCTCAAGGTGACAAGATTGATGCGAGTCCTCACATGCATTTAGGGTGTGTTTGGTAGGAAGGAAAATGTTTTCCTGGAAAACAAGTAGATTTGTGACTTATTTTCTCATTTTGGTTGGTGAGTAGAAAATATTTTCCAAAAAAGATTTTTAGTGTTTGATTTATGAATGAAGAGTATTTTTGAGAAATAAAAAAAAAAATTGAAATTGAAAATATTTCTTAAAAACAAACTTAAATTTTTTTTTGGGAGTGGTGGGTTGGCGGGGGGAGGGGGGGAGGGTTGAGGGTAGGAGTGAAAAAATGAAATTGTTGAAAATATTTTTTAAAAACAAACTTAAATTATTATTTTTTTGGGGTGAGGTGTCGAGGGTAGGAGTGAAAAAAATGAAATTTTGAAGTTGAAAATATTTTTTAAAAACAAACTTAAAATCTTTTTTGGGGGCTGGGGGGCTGGTAGGGGGGTGGGTCGAGGGTAGGGGTGAAAAAATGAAATTTTGAAGTTGAAAATATTTTTTAAAAACAAACTCAATTTTTTTTCGGGGGGTGGGAGGTGGGGGGGTCGAGGATCGGGGTGAAAAAATAAAATTTTGAAGTTGAAAATATTTTTTAAAAACAAACTTGAATTTTTTTTATTTGAAGGGGGTGGGGGTAAAAAAATAAAAAATTGAAATTAGAAATATCTTTTAAAAACAACTTTTAATATTTATTTTTTTGTGTGTGGGGGCTGGGGGGGTGAGGGTGGGGTAAAAATTGAAGTTAAAAACATTTTTTAAAAACAAGCTTTAATTTTTTCTTTTGGGGGAGGGGGGGGGGTGTGGTTGGGGGGGGGGGGTTGGTTTGAGGGTAGGAACAAAATAAATTGATTTTTTCAAAAAAAAAAAAAATGTAATTTGAAGTTGGAAGAGACTTTTGGAAAATGTTTTCTTCAAGTTTTGAAGGGAAGTCATTTTCCTTAAATTTGAGGAAAATGAGTTGATTTGGAAAGCATTTTCCAAAATATTTAATCCAACCAAATTTGAGAAAATTGGAAAACATTTTCCTTCATACCAAACACACACTTACTTTAATTAATCAGTAGTATTAGTTTGATTATGTTAAGAGATACTAATTTTTTTCCTTCAGTCCACTTAGAGTCCCGATTAAATTCGAGTCACGCATTACAGGGCTCATTTGAGGTGACACTCAGCACAATATTTTCTTCATACCCAAAGCTCAAACTTGATACGTAAAATTCTAGTAACAACAAAGTAAAAGGGTCGATAAGAAAGTGGTATTTTGCAAATTAAACATTAAACCTTCTCATAAATTGCTCCTCAATTATATGGTTTGCTATGAAGTTGATATATACTATTACTTGGGGCATACTCAATCGTACGCTTTACTTCTCCTATTTCTTTTCCATAAGAAAGCCCATGCATTCACTGACACCAGATTTTGATAAAGATTTCAACTCGTTTTTTTATATGACAATCCTACGCAAATTTATAAGGAGAGTTGTGGACGATGGGTGAAGAAATATGATTTTACTACGCATATTTAGTTAGAGGTTTTGAATTCGAATCATGACAACGTGACTACAAAATAATTTGTTTGTTAATTAGGAAACGTTTCCCTTAAATGAATTCCAATCATTTAACTATGAAATTGTTGCAAGAATGTATATTATATTTTAGGTTGAAAGTTGCACGTCTATTAGATTATTATCCTTCCTACGTATATTTATTTTTTGTAGCTAACTTTATACTTTAGCTCTATGCACTACCAGAAAGCACATGCTGATTTGTTAACAAGTCACAGCCATATCCAAACTCCAAATCCGCAATTTGTGGATCAGAATTTTATCTTTAAATTCACGTGGAATTATAGGTGTGAAGGACTAGACAATAGAGTATGGTCGAATTATATAAATAGAATCGATTTTGTAAGTCAGTTATAATTTTTTTTATTTTATACTTAAAAGATATACGGAAAATTTACGATAAAAAATAAATTTATTTAAATTTTAAAATTTAAAATATATCATATAAATTAGGACGGCGAGAATAACAATTAGGGAAAATTATGCGATTAAGCAAACTTATACTACTTAATTACTCATCATAGTTATAGTTTGCTATAATTACCACTTACGACTAACATTATACATTAATTACGCGGGCTGACTTCGAGTTTGTATAATTAGCCACGTTTGTATATGTATAATTTGCTAGAATATACAAATACATATGTATAATATACAATTATCTAACCTATATACATATACAATTCACCTCTCTCCCACTCTCTGCCCTCTCTCGCTCGCCTCTCTCCTCCCTCTCTCAATCTCGCTTGCCATATATACAAATGCATGTGTATAATATACAATTATCTAACCTATATACATATACAATTCACCTCTCTCACACTCTCTGCCCTCTCTTGCTCGCCTTTCTCCTCCCTCTCCCAATCTCGCTTGCCATATATACAAATTGTTATACCCTATTTTAACTCGAGGTCAAAACGTGTACAACATATTGGTGATTTCCAAATTAATTAACTTAAGAAGTCGCCACCTAATTATTTTTAAGGTAAATTAGGATACCTAAATTATTAACTAAGTAATACTAAAATGACTTCAATTAAAAGGTCTACTAACTTAAGATTCTGGGTAAGGGTTCTAATTATCCTTTAAGATCCGTTAAAGACGGTTACCGGCAAAACTTAGGTTAATTAGAGAGAAAATAAAATAACCATTAAAAGCTAAGAAAAAAACTAGTATTAATTAAATCATGGCAAAGTAACCTAAAAAAAGTTAAAGTATAAAAACCTTAAAATATACTAACTTCATATAGAAAGATCTAAAAATGAAATGAAACAACCATTAGTTTAAACTTAATTTTTTTGCGAGAAAAAAGGAGTTTGAATGAAATATGCATAATTTGTTTTCTTCAAAATAGCTAACCAAGTCAAATGCTTTTTGTTTTAAAAGAAAATCTTTTTATGAAATTGAATTAACAAGGAAATCTTAAAGCTAAAGATAATGAAAATATATTTTGTCTTGATAAAATAAAAAAAAAGAGTTTTTATTCAATTGAAAGCCTTTTTATCTTCAAATTCGCCTACTCAAAATTCAAAAAAAAGAGTTGTGTTTTAAGCTTTAGACATATCGACATTTTATAAAGTTTACATTTTTTAAATATAAACAAAGACATACAAATCGGCCCTTTTTAAATTCTCAAAATAAATCACTTTAGAGTTCAAATACTTACACTTTTGTTCTTAATTTTAACAAAGGTTTGTGGAAAGTGTTAGAAAAGTTGTATTTAAAACCTTAGTTTATCAAAAAGTATAGCTTAAAAGTTGATACATATTCATTATAAAAAAGGGTCTAACTTCTTTGCAAAACAAAGATTTCTCAAACTAACAAACGAATTAAACAACAAAAGAACCTAAATTAAAGGTCAATGTTCTAAGCCAAATTAATATATTAAACCCAATATCTAGAGGAGGGGAAGGTGAGCTATTAGGTTTGCTTAAGTTCTTATTTGATTAGTTTGCATAAGTTCAAATATAAATTGAAACAAAACATAAATATAGGTACCAAAAGAAAGTATAAAATGTTAGTCAAAGATAACAACATATATGTATGCATAAAAAATATAAAGCTTTGAGATAAGGAGGAAGTGCGGGATTTTCTTTTGGAATGAGTGAATCATTCTAGACACGAGCTAAATGCAAGGTAGGTTGCTTCTCTAATTTGGATAGAGGTGGAGTCATATTGCAACTCCATACGCACCCCCCGAATGTACATGTAAATAAAAAGAAAGTAAAGAAGAGATTAGTGAGACGATTCAACTTTAAATAATAGTGAAAATCAAATATAGAGCTAAGCAAAATTATACAATGTATATATTATTACAAACACAAGATATGCAAGCATCAAATAAAATACTCATTTATTGAATAACGACCTTTAAACCGACTAACAATGACAAAATCAAAACAAATGTATTCTTTCGAGTATAAGCTAAATTTAAACACATCAGATTTGAGCTATAAGAGAAGTGTCATTTCTATGAATTATTATGAACAACGAAATATAATGTACGAGTCTTGACAATATATACTATATGATGTTATTTAAAATGATAACTTATACACCTACTTAAGATAACTAAATGTATATATTGGGAACGTGAAAGAGAGATACAAATGGTTTAAATAGTTATTCTACACAATACTACCTAACTAAGAAAAATTAAAATTGGTTCTCACATGCTTCTGTTAAACCAAAAAAAAAAGAGTATAAGTTGCAAATTAAAGAGAATCAAACGAACATCACTATACAATATGGATATGACAGAATACCAAAGGAATCTGAAATTTTATAGTTTTTAGGTGTGGGATATATGGCCGAGCTACTTACTCGCATTTTGTTAAGAAAATGCATGATTAACAGCTCACTCAAACAAGACAAAATTATATCGCTTTCTTCCTAATAATACATGGGCAGAAACTTCTTATCAAATGCAAGACAACTTGGAGCAAAAACGGATTCATGCGGCTATCTAGTCTAGTCGTAAAACAAGATAATTCTTTAAGTTCGACGTTCGAAACTTCAAGGCAATACAAACTCAGCTCTGTACAGATCTCAAACAGGACACAGACTCATTTTTTACACTTCATTACAGCTAACAAATCACTCTCGATGTATCAGTTTATTAAAGCACACACAACATTTTATTACAGAGACAAAAACAGAGGAAAAGAAAAGGGCGAGTATTACCTGTTATCGGGCAGTGAACGGAGATGCTTTGGTCTAAGGCCTACCTTCGAACAACGACCAGCTCGAAACTAGAGTTCTCAATCGAGAAAAATAGAACCAAAATGATATTTTGGAGCAAAATACACAGTGGTTAAGGGGGCTATCGTGCGATGGAAAAACTTCTTAAAAATGAATGCCAAGGCTTCTATGGAGGCTGAAAATCTCTCCCCCTGGCTAAAGATGTGAGGATGTATTTATAGGTAAAGACTAGGTTTTCTGGCTTAGCGTTTTGGCGGGATTCAAAAGAGTGAAGGAGCCGTTTGAATTCAAACTCAAATCCCTGAGCTTACTCCATCAGAAATCGCAGAAGTTTTTGGCATTTTCCTTTGACCAAATTAAAGAAGAGAGATGAGAATAAGAGAGAGAGCAAGTGGAGTTGTCTAGGCTTGCATAGAATTGGAGTGGATGGTATCTGCCATTTTGAAGATCACTGGAGTTTAACTAAAAGAGGAAACTATTGATAGAAGACAAAGGAACAGCTCCTGCTAGTTAAAAAGGTATGGCTTAGGGCTTGAATTAGTTTTGGGCCGAAAATTGGGACGAATTTGGGCTAAGATGTATTTAATTTTGTGGGCAGACCAGTTTGGTCTGATATTGTTGGGTCTATGGGCTGAATTTAAAGGCCTTTTTCTTTTAAATTATTTTGGGCTTCTAACTTAATATCTAATATAATATATATTATGATATGATAACAACTAAAAATTTACATAATAAAAATATCACTAATATAAAATATATTTATAAAATATTGACTTATAATTAATTAAATAAATAGGAAACTAGAAATAAGATGACGACAAATTGATTATTTAAGAAAAAGGTGTAAAAGTAATTAATTTTGATAATAAAACTAATAATTTTAGACGATATATAGTCGTAGTAGTAAAAATAGCTGTGAAAAAGGATTATTTTATACTTATTAAATTAGAAGCTTGAAAACAATAAATTAGAAGAATGGAGGGTCAAAATTGGGTGTCAACAGCTTGTCCCTCTTTGACCAGAGACTATGTAAGAGTTTTTGGGCTAAGAAGTTGACGTAAAAACCAATTTTGTCCCGACCAACAAATACGACCTTGGAAGAATATGAGACAATATGGGCATTGAATAACTTATGAGGTAGAGGATTTTGGGAACAAGGTGGCCGCAAGCTTACAAAAGTTGCTCCAGTATTGAATCATGATGTTACTGGTATTGTGATCCAGGAGAGTATTTAAGATTGGAATCGAGTAGAGTTCGAGGTAGACCTTTGACCTTTGTTGGAAAGCTAAACTTTCTCAACAAATTGCCCCAGTTCACTGCTTAGATAAAGTTCCACGTTGTGCTAAAACTCCTGCAGAATTCAAACTTGACAAAACAGTTAATAATATTAAACATGAAGCATGGTGCGATAAACATATGGAAATAACACCTCCTGGGTGTGAATTTATGAAAATGCGGCATTGCAAGCCGAAATGACTTAATGAGATAAAATCTTGCAAAATTTATGAAAAAGGGGTTTAAGGCCGATGATTCATGAGAAATGATGCTTTTCAGCGATGATTAATGAAAATGAGGCCTTAACCAAATAAATTATGGATATGAGGCTTTTAGCCAAATGATATAAAAATGAGACCTTTTAAGCCAGGTGATTTATGAAAAGGAGGTCTCTGAAAGCAAATCAGACTGGTAAAGCATTTGTGCAGTATATTTGAAAGCGTATGTGCAATCAACTGAAAGCATTTGTGCAATGCATTAGAAAGCGATAAAGCCATGTAGAATTCCTTTTTAAATAATTGAAAATATTTGTGCATTTGAAGATATTCATTTGTGCGAAATATAAAGCATTTGAAGATATTTAGAAGCATTTATGCAGTGCGTTTGAAAAATAATTGAAGGCATTTGTGCAGTGTATTTGAAAATATGCATTTGTGCGAGGCATTTGTGCGGTGTATTTGAAAATATATAAAAGCATTTGTGCAGTGCGTTTAAAGTATTTGAAAGCATGTATGCGAAAAATCTGAAAGCATTTGTGCGGTGCGTTTGAAAAATATCTCGAAGCAAATGTGCAGTGTGCTTGGAAATATCTGAAAGCATTTGTGCAGTGCATTTAAAGGCATTTATGCAGAGCAAAAATCATGTGCATTGTTTTATTAAATAATATTTGTTATCAACACATTTGAAAACTTATAAAGCTTTACTTATAAGTTTTCGAATTATAAATTTATAAGTAACTCAAACCACTCGACATATAGTCCTTTCGATGCTATGAATGTTATTGACTTCTCAGCTTTTGGTAATTCTGATAAACCTGCACTCAAAGAAAAATTATAAGTTTTGGGGGAGGTTGATTCGCATTGACTTTGAAGGTCTGGCTCTTCATACTTCTTTCTTCCAGCTTTGGTTGGACTCATAACCTCCGTCAATTCTAAATCTTGGTTAAATGGATAACAAGAAAATAAATAAAACGAAAACATTTGATTGAAAATCATATTTGAAAATAAGATAAAATTATATATGTATATATATCAATAAAGAATTTTGTCGAACTTCAAATTGTGACATATCATGAAACAAAGCGAACGTCCTTTATCTGAAGTCTTTCTTCTGTTGGATGATTCGATTGACCATATACTCTTCAAATATCTTGATATCTTTTTGCAACAATACCCTTAAAAATTGTCCTAGTTTTTGCGAAAGAGATGCATTGTCCTTTGGTCACGATGATTCCAAACCTTCTATAGGCTGCACACTATTCTATTATGGCACCAAGCCAAACATAACCTAAGGACACAATCAAAATTGAAATAAAGGGGCCGAACCCTTCTCGGGTTGCCTACGTATCCGAACGGAATCAGGCCATACGTAGTTCGCTACATACAAATAAAAAAATCTAATAAAGTGACCGAAGCCGATATAGGCCGCCTACGTATCCCACCAAGGGTATCAGGCCAAGCGTAGTTCATATTACATAGAAAGGAAATTTGCAAAACCTACTAAAGGACCAAATCCGATGTGGATTTCCTACGTATCCCGCCATGGGAATCAGGTCAAGACGTAGTTTCCAATACATGACAAAAAGATTACAAGAAAATGAAATAGAAACCTTTAGATGTAGTATCTCTTAACCGCATCTGCATTGATAGCTTTTGGCCATATCTTGCCATCCATTTCTGCTAGAATCAAAGCTCCTCCAGTCAGTACTCGGTGAACCATGTAAGGTCCTTGCCAATTAGGTGCAAACTTTCCCTTAGCTTCATCTTGGTGTGGAAATATTCGCTTCAACACCAATTGTCCCGGTTCAAACTGTCTCAATCTTACTTTCTTGTTGAAAGCTTTGGCCATCCTGTGTTGATAAAGTTGCCCGTGACAAACCGCATTCATTCTTTTTTCATCAATGAGCATCAATTGTTCATACCGATTTTGCGTCCACTCGGCATCACTTAACTCAACTTCTTGGATGATCCTCAGAGATGGTATCTCGACTTCCATTGGTAACACTGCTTCTGTTCCATAAACCAAAAGATAAGGTGTTGCCCCAGTCGAAGTCCTGATTGTGGTGCGGTAGCCAAGAAGGGCAAAGGACAAACTCTCATGCCAATGCTTGTAGTTATCAATCATTTTCCGCAATATCCTCTTAATATTTTTGTTGGCGGCCTCAACTGATCCATTCATCTGAGGTCGATAAGGAGTGGAATTGCGGTGAATAATTTTGAACTTCTCGCAAATCTCATGCATCAAGCCACTATTGATATTAGCTCCATTATCTGTAATAATTGACTCGGGGATCCCAAATCTACAAATGATGTTATTGCGAACAAAATCTGTCACCACCTTCTTTGTCACAGACTTGTATGAAGATGCTTCTACCCACTTTGTGAAGTAATCAATAGCTACCAGAATGAACCTGTGTCCATTTGAGGCGGCTGGCTCAATAGGGCCAATGACATCCATGCCCCAAGCTGCAAATGGCCAAGGAGAACTCGTCACATTTAGCTCATTCGGTGGAACCCGAATCAAATCACTATGAATCTGACATTGATGACACTTTCTCACAAAACGGATGCAATCTGTTTCCATGGTCATCCAAAAATATCCAGCTCGTAGAATCTTCTTTGCCAAAGTGAAACCATTCATGTGTGGCCCACATGTACCCCCATGTATTTCTTCAATCAACTTGCTTGCCTCGTGAGAGTTAACACATCTTAACAATCCCAAATCTGGAGTCCTCCTATAAAGGATTTCCCCACTTAGGAAAAAGTGATTTGCGAGTCTCCGAAGTGTTTTCTTTTGAACATTGTTTACTCCTTCTGGATAGTCTCCTTTTCTAAGATACCTCTTAATGTCATAGTACCAAGGTTCTCCATCCGGTTCTTCATCTACATGGAAACAATAGGCTGGCTTGCATATTGACCTTGATTGGATCTATGTAGTTCTTGTCTGGATGTTGAATCATAGAAGCCAGGGTTGCCAACGCATCTGCAAACTCGTTCTGAGCTCGTGGAATATGCTTGAATTCTACCTTGACGAATTTCTTGCACAATTCTTTCACACACAACAAATATGGGAGTATCTTCACATTCTTGGTGCTCCATTCGCCTTGAACCTGATGAATCAATAAGTCGGAATCACCTATAACCAACAATTCTTGTATATTCATGTCAACAGCCATTCTAAGCCCAAGAATACAAGCCTCGTACTCCGCCATCTTTTA